>NC_139914.1:2325833-2991666 GCF_905171665.1 Trachurus trachurus
ACCGTATGGCAGGTGATCGAGTGGTGGATGACCGTGGAGCGGGTGACCATATGGCCGGTGGTTGTCCAGCCGGTGATCGAGTGGCGGGTGATCGAGTGGCAGGTGACCGTGGGGGGGGTGACCATATGACCGGTGGTTGTGAAGCCGGTGACCGAGTGGCGGGTGACCGTGGGGCAGGTGACCGTGGGGCAGGTGACCATGTGGCCGGTGGTTGTGCTGGAGATCGTGTGGTTGGAGATCGTGTGGTTGGAGACCGCGTGGTTGGAGATCGTGTGGTTGGAGACTGTGTAGTTGGAGATCGTGTAGCTGGAGACCGTGTGACTGGAGACCGTGCGGCCGGTGACCGTTTGTCAGGGGATTGTGTGGCCGGTGACCGTGTGGCGGGCGATTGTGCGGCCCGTGATCGTGCAGCCCTTGATCGTTCAGCTGGGGATCGTGCAGCCAGTGATCGTGTGGATGACGATGACGATCTTTTGGTCGACAGTTGTGTAGCCCGTGAGGTTTCCGCGGCCTCTGATGTGGAGGTGGTTTCATCTTCTTCGGATGAGCTGATCTTGTATTCGATTAATTCTTGGATGTCGGCCAACACGGCAGCCACCTGCTCCCTGTAGTTTGTCTTTTCCGATTGGTCTTTCTCAATGCACAGAAGCAAATTCTGCATAAGCTTTCCCACCATGTCCTCGGCCATGGCGTAGCAGACCTCAGGAGAAAACTTGGACTCACCTTCGACCTTGACGTCAGGGATGACATAGTCGGTAAGATGTTCGTCCAGTGAAACCACAGGGATCTGATAGAGCTCGTCGTCCACCATGTTGTTGTAAATTTTCACGGTCAGTTTCTTTATGAGTTTCCTGATGTCGCTTATGGCCATGATGCTTTCCAGTGACATGCCGGCACACTCTGACTGGTCGAGCTGGTCAAATAATTCTTCGATTTCCGGTCTGATGGTCTCAAAATCGATCTGAGCTGGAATCTTTCTAACGTCGTCGTCTTCAGTGGCTTCCGGCTGTGGTGTCTTCCTTGTTTTCCGTTTAAGTCTCACCAGATACTCTGAGTGTTGTTTCTGTGCTTGGTTCTTCAGCTCTGTCATCATTTTCCTGTATTGATTCTTGACAAATTTGACAAAGCCCGGTTTCTGATTAATTTGGTTGACGTTGCTGGTGGCGTTTGTAGTTTTTGCAAAAAATCCCGTTACCATGTCGACAATTGGCCTCATGTCGAAATGAGGATTCGGTGACCTGCTTTTCTCGCAGCATCCAATGTTCTCAAAATTATCATAATGCAGGTCGTCTTTGATGGCTTTGACAATATCGTACGCAGCATTTTTGGCTTCGTTCTCGAGAAAAGATGCGGGTGAAGTTGAGTCGCCTTCCTTGACGATGCATGCCGTCTCATCGGACCATTTTATAAGAATGTCAGTCACCTCGTCGGCGGTTGAGAACACAGATATCCTGGATTTTACACTCAAAGGTGATTCCTCTCGTGATTCGGGTGTTTCAGTGAGCTCTGGTGATGTCTTGGGGCTTCGGCTTTTGCTTCGGCTTTTGCTATGGCTTTTGCTGCAGCTTTTGCATGGGGAAGCCTCGTCTGACAGTGTTGGGTGCCAACATCCTCCCAAGCACCGGAACTTCAGCTTGTCCAAACACTTTCTCAGGCATTTGGTAGCTTGAAGGACCATTTGGCGAAGAAACTTCATGTTGGAACCACTGACAAAGACGGCGGGTTGCAAAGGCCACTCTTGGCAGCTGACGGCGTCCGATACGATAGAGCTGATTTTATGAGAGACTTCCTTTTCGATGACTGCTGTCAGCTCTGCACTGCTCTCGGTTTCGTTATGTGGAACATCAAGGGCGAGAGCAAAGCTGACGCAGAGAGAGTCTCCCACATTGGCGCTGATGTTTTCCAGTTCTTGTTGAATAACAGCCAGAGACATCTTCTGATTGAAACCTTCCTCGATCAGTGGTCGCAGAATTTTCAGAACCATCGTGACGAGTAACTGCACAATTTCTGTGCATAAGTCAGCGATGGTTGCGGTCGTTTCTGCGTCTTCCACCCCGGCCGCCAACAGATTCCACTGCACGGTGGAGAATCTGTCCAAATATTTGCCCACGACAGGCATTAGATCCTGCGGAGTGACTTCGCGGGAGTCTTCCATCAGAAATTTGTAGACCACTGGTGACCGTGCAGCCGGTGACCGTGTGGCGGATAACCGTGCAGTCGGTGAACGTGCAGCCGGTGACCGTGCGGCCGGTGACCATCCGGCAGGTGACCGTGTGGCGGGTGACTGTGCAGCCGGTGACCGTGCAGCCGGTGACCGTGTGGTTGGTGACTGTCTGGATGATGATCTTGTGGTCCGCAGTTGTGCAGCCCGTGATGGTGTAGACTGTGCGTCGCCAGAGGTTTCCACGGCCTCTGGTGTGGAGGTTGTTTCATCTTCTTCGGATGAGCTGATCTTATATTCGATTAATTCTTGGATGTCTGCCAACACGGCAGCCACTTGCTCCCTGTAGTTTGCCTTTTCCGATTGGTCTTTCTCGATGCACAGAAGCAAATTCTGCATAAGCTTTCCCACCATGTCCTCGGCCATGGCGTAGCAGACCTCAGGAGAAAACTTGGACTCGCCTTCGACCTTGACGTCAGGGATGACATAGTCGGTAAGATGTTCGTCCAGTGAAACCACAGGGATCTGATAGAGCTCGTCGTCCACCATGTTGTTGTAAATTTTCACGGTCAGTTTCTTTACGAGTTTTCTGATGTCGCTTATGGCCATGATGCTTTCCAGTGACATGCCGGCACACTCTGACTGGTCGAGCTGGTCAAATAATTCTTCGATTTCTGGTCTGATGGTCTCAAAATCGATCTGAGCTGGAATCTTTCTAACGTCGTCGTCTTCAGTGGCTTCTGGCTGTGGCGTCTTCCTTGTTTTCCATTTAAGCCTCACCAGATACTCTGAGTGTTGTTTCTGTGCTTGGTTCTTCAGCTCTGTCATCATTTTCCTGTATTGATTCTTGACGAATTTGACAAAGCCTGGTTTCTGATTAATTTGGTTGTCATTGTCGTGGGTGTTGGCGTTTGTAGTTTTGGCAAAAAATCCTGTTACCATGTCGACAGATGGCCTCATGTCGAAATGAGGATTCGGTGCCCTGCTTTTCTCGCAGCATCCAATGTTCTCAAAATTATCATAATGCAGGTCGTCTTTGATGGCTTTGACAATATGGTACGCAGCATTCTTGGCTTCGAGCTCCAGAGAAGATGAGGGTGAAGTCGTGTCGCCTTCCTCTGCGATGCATGGCGTCTCGTTGGACCATTTGATAAGAATCTCAGTCACCTCGTCGGCGGTTGAGGACTCAGATATCTTGGATTTTACACTCAAAGGTGATTCCTCTCGTGATTCAGATGTTTTGGTGAGCTCTGGTGATGTCTTGGGGCTTTGGCTGGGGCTTTGGCTTTTGCTTCGGCTTTTGCTGTGACTTTTGCCACAGCTTTTGCACGGGGAAGCCTCGTCTGACAGTGTCGGCTGCCAACATCCTCCCAAGCACCGGAACTTCAGCTTGTCCAAACACTTTCTCAGGCATTTGGTAGCTTGAAGGACCATTTGGCGAAGAAACTTCATGTTGGAACCACTGACAAAGACGGCGGGTTGCAGAGGCCACTCCTGGCAGCTGACGGCGTCCGATACAATAGAGCTGATTTTTTGAGAGACTTCCCTTTCGATGACTGCTGTCAGCTCGGCACCGCTCTCGGTTTCGTTATGTGGAACATCAAGGGCGAGAGCAAAGCTGGCGCAGAGAGAGTCTCCAACATTGGCGCTGATGTTCTCCAGTTCTTGTAGAATCGCAGCCGGAGACATCTTCTGATCGAAACCTTCCTCGATCAGTGGTCGCAGAATTTTCAGAACCATCGTGACGAGTAACTGCACAATTTCTGTGCATAAGTCAGCGATGGTCGCGGTTGTTTCTGCGTCTTCCACCCCGGCCGCCAACAGATTCCACTGCACGGTGGAGAATCTGTCCAGATATTTGCCCACGACAGGCATTAGATCCTGCGGAGTGACTTCGCGGGAGTCTTCCATCAGAGATTTGGAGAGAGACATTTTGTTTTTTTTAACAAAAAGCAGCAGCAATAAATGCTTTTGCTTTTTTTGTTGTTGTTAATTAACTTTCTGCAAAAATTCTTCAAAGAAGTCCTGTGTAAAGAGAGAGCGAGTGTGTGCACGTCTGTCTCGTTCACTGGCAAAAAGGATTTTGGGCGACTTCACAGGCAAGACCTATATATACTCTATCTGACGTCACCAACATAACAATAATTCGGCCAATTGTGACGTCACCGCACAGTAACTTCAAAGGGAATCGCCCACGTCATCAGAATATCTTCATGAGGAAATCGAATTTTTGACGTAACTGCACATTGGCTTCAAATCAACGTCAGCGCGCAGTGAAAGATCAAGAGATCAAAAAGACTGCAGCAGGCGCGCGCGTGCACCATGCATGCGGTGCACGCGCGCGCGCACGTATCTACGAACCAGCGCCATGTGCTTTTTTTTTTTTTTCTTTTGACAACACGTGGAATCAGATGTTCAAACCGAATAAAAACCTGGTTTATATGATCACAGTGGTGTTATCCACATCCGGTTGTTTTTGCAGGAGGCTGATCAGCTGTTTTGTGAGTCCATGGAGTGAGATCGTCCTGTGTTCACCCCCGGATGAATGCACTTTCATCACAAGAGGAAATACGGCCGACATTGTGTGAGGTAAAAACAAAAAGTTAGCCTACCAGATGTTTTTTTTTGCTTGTTTGTTTGCTTTTACCCTCTGCAAGATAATCAACACCTACTGCCCATTTCAGTGTATTTATATAGTCTATGGTAGAGCTTGTTGTTGGAGATGGACAGTGTCAGATTTATGCCTACACTAGTAAGGGAATGTAATAATTAATTAATTATGTAGCCGAATAATTTGAGTGTATGTGCAATAGATGAATAAAAAAATGAATAGAAGCCTTGACCAGTGGTGAAACTGACCTGGAGGTGCTGACCCTTGTTGTCCTGGTACATGTTGAAACCCAATGACTAAATGATTAAAACGGTCACAGAGGCCAGAGGATGACAGACTTATGACTGGCAGGTTGGGTCACAATAGAGGAAACAGTCTAACTTTTGCTTTATGACTTTTCATTTTCATTTATTTTCATTTATTTATTTAGAAGTCAGTACAATGCACATTAATAAACATGTACCGTAGTAGCTGTAAATGTGCCAGATTGTAGCCCGAGGGCTAATTTCCATCTGGAGTCCTCTAGGCAGGTTGGTGTTACAATACAATACAAAAGGTTAGAATACATTTTAAGTAGGAAATAGCATAAACACATACAATATTACAACACATTACTAATAATAATATATGTTAAGACAGAGCAGTACTTAACTGAGTGAAATGATATGGAACTATCTGAGCCATACAAGGGAGATAACGCCCTCCCAGAATGCAATGCAACAGCAACAGCAACATTTCCTCTCATCAGCAGCTGTGCTTATGTAAATTGTCCCATCAAGGTCTGAAGAAAAGTGGTTAGAAAAAAAAAAGAGGAAAGGATTTGGCGTGGTGCGGTGTCACGCCAAGTGGAGGAGCAGCGGAGCTTCACCGCAGAGTCAAAATGTTTTCTAACGGGACGGAGGGAAAACTACAGTACCCAGCAGCCACCTCTGCAACAGGTAACTGGAAGTAGGATTTACAGCAGAGACATTGTTGAAGAGGAGGAAACATTTTGTGTCCAGATAATGAGTGATGCTTCTAATTATTTGCAGGGCCTGCTTTATGAAGAGTAAAAAAAAAATCTGCAGACTGGACATCCTCCTGTTGTCCTCCTGGGCCAAGGAAGGATGGAGGGAAAGGAGGAAAGAAAGAAGAAGGAAGGGAACAGATTGGGTCAAGAAAGGAAGAAGAAAGGATGACGGGAAAGAAGGGAGGAAGGAAAGAAAGAAGGATGGTGGAAAGAAAGAAGGGAGACAGGCAAGGCAAGGCATCTTTATCTACGTATATAGCGTATTTCATACCGAGGCAACTCAATGTGCTTTACATAAAGACAAAACTTTTTTTTTTAAAAGAGAGAGAAGCATGAAAACAGAATAAAAACAAACCAACATTAAAAACAGAGTTAAAAGCAAGAGTAAAAATGTAAAATAAAAGAAAATAGGAAAGAAGGAGTGGGCAAAGGTGAGGAGGGAGAAGGGAGGAAACAAAGGAAGGATGGAGGAAGAAAGGGGGGAAAGGAGAGAGAGAGGAGGGAGGGAGGAAGGAAGGAAGGAAGGAAGGAAGGAAGGAAGGAAGGAAGGAAGGAAGGAAGGAAGGAAGGACAGAAGGACAGAAGGAAAGGAGAGAAAGAAGGACCAGTCAAACAGATTGGGTCAGTGTGACCCAGGAGGAAAACAAGAGGGTTAAGGATGAAGAAGGCGCTTTATAATTTTGTCCTGTGTTGTATTTTCCTGTTTCCTTATTGGTCAGATGAGATAAACAGAAACAGGAAGTAAATCCAGCTAAATTCAATGCTGGATCCAGGTGGATCAGATGCTGTGACATCACAAAGTTACACGAGTCCTAATGGCTCGTTTGAAAGTATATATACCTCTCTGGCTTTGATGCTGCTTTTTATACACACCGTTGTATTATAAAGCATCTTTAAGAAATGGTAAACAATTGATAAAGAGATAGGGAAAGAAAGAATCTATAGAGAGAAAGAGGGAGGGAGAGGGAGGGAGAGAGAGAGGAGGAGCATGGGATCGTCACAGGGAGTTGACTCTGGCTTCACTTGTTGTTGCCTCTCATCTCTGCAGCAGCGTGGAGAGCAGCGAGGCAGCAGCCAGCGAGCAGCGAGCGACCGGGCGCCATATGATCTGTTCCAGCTCTGCAGCAGCCAGAGATGATCCTCATCCTGCAACAGGTCAGACTCACTCATCTCTTCACTTCTTAAACTTTCAGCCTTTTATTCATCACTCGCAGAGTTCAAGGTGTTTTATTTGAAGGCAGTCGGACGGACGGTGCGATGTGGATGTTTCCAACAGAGGATATTTTAACACGCCGTTAACGTTCAAACTAAAATGCTGCCGCGCTATCACCTGGTAAGATAACATGGAAATGTTTGACACACTGAACTTTGTCTCTATCTTAAAACTTACAAAACTTAAAAAGACCTTTATTGTCCTTAGGGAAATGTGTCCTGCACATTAAAATACATTAAAAACTCACACAGATAAAACAGGATTAACAGTTCTATCCTAAAGACAGGAAGTATTTCTCTAATATCTCCCTGTTAAAGGGTTTTCCATGGAGTTTTTCCTCAGTGGATGTGAGGGTCTAAGGACAGAGGATGTTGTTATGATGGGATGTAAAGCCCTTTGAGACAAACTGTTGGTAAAAACGGGCTATACAAATAAAATTGCCTTGCCTTGTAATATATAGACGCCATATACATACAGCAGCTGAACCGTCTTGTCTCCTTTGACTTTATGATCTGTTTTATGCTTTTTTTATGCTTATATTGACACTGTTAAAGATCCACAAAGAAATACACACAGCCTGTACTCAGAAACTGAGCGTTAAAACCGCTAGATACCACTTCTGAAACTTTATGATGTCACAGAATATAGATACTTCAAATAAAACACATCTTTAGCACTAGAACCGCCAAGAGGTCATTTTGACCATAGATATATAAACGTAGATGCCGCGTTCTATATCTGGCGATACGTCAGCGGGGCCGCCATATTGTGCAGGACACAGAACGTCTAAGCCTGTGAATATTCTCATTTGTCCAGGTCCAAGAGGCTTCATCAGATGCTACATGAACTGATGAAGCCTCTTAGATGAGAGGTGAAACGTCTTCCTAGACAAAATAACCGAGTCCAGTTGCGTTTGATTTAAATTTCTTTGTGGATATCTACAGGTCTACAGCTCTAGGTCACTGAATTGTTAGACTACACTACAGTAGCCATTTCAATTTGCGCGTCTGTGTGTTTTCCTTTTTTATTTTTTATATAATATTCATATGCGGATCAAGAGTGAGCGAGTGAGCGCGAGAGAAACAGCAGATGCACCAGATGCAGGTTGACCGGGCAAAAACTCAAACGAGACGCTTAAAGCAGAAGTGAGTGATATATTTGTGTTAATATAAGTCTTAAATAGTTATATCTTCCGACAGCAATCACTTACATAGAGTGTTTGGACTGAAACACGGGTCTCTCAGTCCCTCTGCTCTGCTCTGAGCCGAAGAGAAAACATTTATCGTATCCTACAGTTTTTATCCAATGAGGAGAGAGAACGGCATGCAGGGCTGTGTGTGCAGCCAAGGAACGCCGTGAATGTGGTGACGTAGCGACGAGGACTGTTATGGTGCGTTCAAGGAAACTCGTATTTTTCCGACCGTGAAGTGGTACCAGTTCGATCTGGTACGAGTTCACGGGTCGGAAGTTACGAGTGGCCGTTATAGTGACTTTCACCGGTAAAACAGGTCGGAAAAACACGAGTGGGTTGCCTGAAACGCTACAAAGTCGTAAGTTGTGACTTGAAGCTGTAATTTACGATTTCAAAAGCCTGCCTGGAACGCAGCATTAGCGAAAACGACCGGACCACTCACTTCTGCTTTAAAGAGAGGAAAAACACAGAATATAGCTACAATAAGAGACTTTGTCCCGTCGTCACGACGTGAGTGGATCTGATGATGGCTCAGGTTTAGTGATGAGGAAACTGTCACTGTCCGCTGCTGCTCCAAACAGTCACTAACTTTAATTTGAAGGGACAGATTAGATGTTGATTTTGTTAACAGGGACTTTGTTGCACCCAGGCATTAAGCATATCACCGTGGTGCGTCTTTTTTATACAGTCTATGGGTGCGTCTTGAAATCCCTCTTTGTCCAAAGCGGGAGATGACAGAAAGAGTCAGAGAACTACTTAATTGAAGCTACATTGTTGCGAGTTGGCTCCGGCGTGCAGGAAGCTCTGCGTCGTGCACAGTGTTTCAGCTGCTTCTAGGATAATGTAGTTAACGTCCCCAGCGTAAATGACGCCTGTGAATAGATTTAATTAAAATCTGGGGTTACAACCATGGTTACAGCGTTTAGAACGGCAGTCCTTTAGAACTTATGCCCTGCACAACATGGCGGCCAGCAGACGCATGGTGGCGCTGTTCGGCAGTATGGAACGCGGCATCTATGTTTATATATCTATGATTTTGACCTCCATTCATTCTAATGCAAAAATGGTTGCCTAGCAACGACTGTTGTTATTTTTTGTAACGTATGTGTGTGTATATGAATGTGAAGCATTACTATAAAGTGTTTTGAGCTGTGTGTCTGGCTGGCTATATAATGTATATGGCTATATAAATACAGTCCATTTACCATTTTTGCATCAGAATGAATGGAGGTCAAAATGACCTCTTGGCGGTTCTTGGTAAAATCACTCTTTTTTTCATTCTCTTTTATACTAGAATCGTGAAAACGCATAAGATGATGTAGAACACACTTTGAGGAAAAGTCATGGACTGGGAGACATAGGGTTTCTACACAAACACAGTTACATGCATTTTAAGAAGCGAGAGAGGTCAAAGTGACCCAGCTGACTATTCATGGGTTGCAGTGACGTCACGTCGAAGGGACCGCCGCCATATTTGTGTCCGATTTGACAGGTCTCATATGACAGCATGCAAACCACAGGATGGAAATGACAGTTTCTTGACAAAATGACAGGGTTTCATACATCCTGTCTGGGTTTATATCTCTATAACAACAGACTAACTCTATATTATCCCACTTATTACACAGTTTATGAATTAATTAATTAATTTTAGACGTAATGATGATGATCAAAGTCCTTAGTCCGGTCACTTCTCCGCTGTTTGCTCCTCACCCTCCCCCCGGTCGACTAGTGTGTAGTTGTTTTCAACGAGCTTTTGATAATCAATCAGTAGATTGATGAATTATCATAAATGTTACGATGTGCGCATTTATGTCGTCCTGTCTGTCATAAGAGATGACGGTTACGGGACACGTTTGTGTCACGGACTCGCGGTGGCACAGACACAGCTGGTCACAGCTGTGACACTGCGCTGGCCCGTCCGCTCTGTCCGCTCTGATCGCAGGTTTGGTTCCAGCAGCGGTGAGGGAGGCAGAGAGCCTCCACTCTCCCTCTAACAAGCTACAAGTCATTTTTCTAACATCACAATTAGTCTGAAGCTGGTAAAAATGAAACACAAGGTAAAAATCCTTGATAGTTCTTCTGCCCTGCTCCGCTGATCAGAGCGGCGTCCCTAGCAACGGCCCGTTTTACTTAGCAGAGGTCTGTTATACAGAAATAAAAGACCCTAAATGCAGAATCAGTGAGTAATTAATAAGAAAGTAATCAAAATGCAGAATTCAATATATCCATGTTGTTAAAAAAAAAAGTGAATCCCCTCTTTTTGTGAGACTTGTCACAGCCCACGCTGCGACTGATAGACTGCCTGCAGTCAACTATTTATTCCGCCTATAACTTTACGTCTTTTGGGATATAAAACAGCAGTCTGGGGTTTTTTTGGCGACTGCTATCACAGTCAACAGCACAATATAATCCTGGCATATTTCAAATAACGTCAATTTTCAGTCTCTTGCTGATTTCCTCCTACTACCCCACTTGTTCTGGTAACGTGACATGCTGTGATCTGTGCCCAGATTGCCCTGATTCGGACACAAATATGGCGGCGCAGAAACACAGTGACGTCATGTGAATCTAATGAATAGTAATATTTGTGGGAAACAGTCAGACGTGTACTCATGGGTTCTACTTCTATCTATAGAGACCTTGTACATCAAATAACCAGAATTAGCAGTTGAATAATGTAAATTTCATCTCTTTTTTTTAAGCTCTGTTGTTTTGATATTATTAAAATGCATATTTTCGTTCTTCCAACTGTTCTTTTCTGTAGATGGCAGTGTGAGAAGACACTGAATGGCTTCTACAGGGAGTGGCCTCCGTAAGTTTGTTCTTGTCCTCTATGGATTTCAGTTTTTTTTTTTTTTAAATGCAACCATTAAACTGTATTAATTCATAATAACATCTGATTGTTGTACATTAAGTAGAACAATATCACAGGACCTAGAAAAAGCTGCTTTGGTAGAGCAGACACTGTGCAAATTGTAAGATAATGATTGAAAACGTACATAAATATTCATAAAACAGATTCAATTTGATGTGAAATTGATCTTTAACTTTAAAACAGACTAATATTGTGCAACATAGATGTGAAGATTTGATCACAGATGTAACGTTTATGTTGTAAGTTCCATATTTTCCAGCTTCAGAGTGTTTTCCCTGTCTGTTTTCCAGGCATACCGGGGGATGACAACCTCCAGTCCATGCTGGTGGGGACGGTGATGCGGAAAATCAAGTCCCGGTCCTGGAAGAAGCAGCGTTACTTCAAACTGCAGGACGACTGCATGACCATCTGGTACAAGTCCAAGAAAGCTGGCAACACTCACTCCACATGTAAGTGTAGAAACTCAAGAAGTTTATGGCAAGCAGATTTAACATTTAAAAGCTAAGTTTGACTATCCGGAATTAACATTGTAGATATCAACAACGTCTTTCTGACTGGTCGTAACTACATTTTGAATAGTTGGATTTTTGATTCAAGATATCTGTAATTCAGTTTTGCAGAGTCAAAAAGAACATTTCAGATATCTGCAACTACGTTCTTCCTAGGACAAATGACGTCTCTTTAACCATTCATGTGTATGGGGTTTGTCATTACAGATATCTACAGTTCAGTTGCAGATATCCACTATGTGAATTAACAGATATCTGTAACTGAATTACAACTATTCCTAATTCCAGTTTGAGATATCTACAACGTCATTTCGTCTAGTCAAAACTTAATTTGAAATATCTGGACAGGGAAATGTAGATATCTTTAATTGCAGTGAATTAAAGATATCTTGAACTGGAATTATGACTAGTCAGAATCAAATTGTAGATATCTCAAACTGGAATTAGGAATAGTTGTAATTCAGTTACAGATATCTGTAATTCACATAGTGGATATCTGCAACTGAATTGTAGATATCTGTAATGACAAACCCCATACACATGAATGGTTAAAGTGACGGCATTTGTCCTAGGAAGAACGTAGTTGCAGATATCTGAAATATTCTTTTTGACTCGGCAAAACTGAATTACAGATATCTGCAACACATATCCAGTCTGGCAAATAAACACGCTGGTGTTTCGCGGTCGCCGGGGCAACCTGGATCTGGTGGCCGAGTCGGCCGACGAGGCGCAGTCCTGGATCAGAGGCATGGGGAAGCTGATCGAGAACCTGGAGAACATGGGAGAGCGGGAAAAGCTGGACCAGTATCCTTCACTCTTTCACTTTTTATACTTTATTTATTTGCACATATAAAATAGAACAAAACATTTACTTATCTCTCTTACTAGTGAGAAAGATATGAAAAGAAAAATGTGCAGGTGAGGTCTGAAACCTGAAAGGCTTCTAACATGACCTCACCTTGACCTAACAAATAATTGAAACACAGTAAAGAAATAATATTTGCATACCTTGTGCAAGGTAGAGAAATAACAAAATTAAAATTAAATAGAAAAGAAAAGAAAAGAAATAAATATAAGGGAAGTAAATAAATAGAAAGAGGTGAGAAAATAAAGCAAAACAAAAGAAACAGATAAATTAAGTTCAATGTAAACACAAAAAAGAGAAAAAGAAAAAAAAAGTGAGGCGCTAGGAAAGGCAAAATTGAAAAGTCAAACCAAGTTTTGTTGTTCTGTTAATTTTAACAGTAGTTTCTTTTTAATAAATATTGCCAATGAGGAGGAGCTAAATCTTATGTCTCTAGAAAGAAGTGAAATCCCATCATAGTTTGGTAAACACAGCATTTTCCAGTTGGCGTTTTTTCCTTAACTGGCGTCCCCAGGTGGATCGGTGACTGGTTCAAGAAGGCGGACAAGAACAACGACGGCAGGATGAACTTCCGGGAGGTGCGGGACTTACTGAAGATGATGAACGTGGACATGAACGAGCACCACGCTCACCGCCTCTTCACGGTAAGGAGTCGTTCCTCAGGTTTTGTCTTGGCATCTCTTCCTCTCTTGATGCACAGATGTCCTTGTCTTTCTCCCAGATGGCCGATAAGTCTCAGTCGGGGACGCTGGAGGACGACGAGTTCGTCCTCTTTTACAAGATGCTGACCCAGCGAGAGGACGTCCTGAGGGTTTTCCAGGAGTTCTCGGCCGACGGCCAGAAGTTGTCCCAGACCGATCTGGAGGACTTCCTGAAGGAGGAGCAGCTGGAGGGGGACGACACCCAGCAGCACGCCAAGCAGCTCATCCACCGCTACGAGCCCTCGGACACAGGTACACACACTCTTATGGTAACTCTTTAATAGTACAGGCCGCTAAGTATGTGATCAAGCCAAGAAATAACAAGTAATTGCACCATAATGTCGAGAAATATAGCCAAGAAATATCGATTGTTTGCATAGAAGTCATCCAAAGCATGAAAAGCATGTGTAATCTTTTGCCTTTATGGACAACATGACATTATTATGAAATGAACTGTTATTTCTAGGCTATTTCTAGACATTATGATGCAGTTATTTGTTATTTCTAGGCTATTTCTAGACATTACTACACAATTATTGTTATTTCTAGGCTTTTTCTTGACATTATGACGCAATTGATTGTTATTTCTCGGCTATTTCTAGACATTACTACACAATTAATTGTTATATCTAGGCTATTTCTTGACATTATTATGCAATCCATTGTTATTTCTAGGCTTTTTCTTGACATTATGACCCATTAAATGTTATTTCTAAGCTATTTCTTGACATTATTACGCAATTAATTGTTATTTCTAGGCTATTTCTAGACATTATGATGCAATAATTGTTATTTCTAGGCTATTTCTTGACATAATGACGCATTTAATTGTTATTTCTTGGCTATTTCTTGACATTATGACACAATAATTGTTATTTCTAGGCTTTTTCTTGACATTATGACGCAATTAATTGTTATTTCTAGGCTATTTCTTGACATTATGATGCAATAATTGTTATTTCTAGGCTATTTCTTGACATTATCACTGTAAATTAAAGGGGTTACCACCACAACACCTACTACCATTCTGTATTTGCTTAGCAGTGTTGATTCCACATGCAATGACATCCCAGTTATTGTGCTCCTCATTGACATATTTTCTAAGGTCTCATCCTTGACAATAAAAGTACATAGTAAAATCAGAGTTGGGTTACTCGATGCACTTACTTGGCCATTGGTCTGGACACCCCCACTGTGCACTGGACACAGCATGTTTAATATTCAGTGCCTGGAAGATTCTGCTGTTAAGCTGTCAGCAATTAAGGAAGATCAGTCAGTCTCACAAACCAGATAAGACAAGACACCAAAACTGAAATTAAATGTCATGAAAAAAATTCCTTCCCTTGGTCAGTAATAATTTTCCGGACCATTGCAAACTAATACAATTTACTGACAACTGCTGTTACAACTTCACTTGCAGACTTTGTTTGGAGGGCTTCTGCAACAACCCACTTTGTATAAAGTGAGAATGTACTGTGGGCCAATGAGGTCCATCCCCACCACTTCCCATGGCTCTTTAACCTGTGGAGAAATTAGAAATGAATACATTATCTTCAAAAAGTATTTTCATTCCAAATGAAAATATGACAGTGCACACTACCTGTCACGTAGTTGACACCGATGACAACGTTTGACCTGATGTAGAGATTCATTGTTTAATTACTAAGAATAAGACTGATAAGATCTGACGCCTGAAGATGAAAAAAGACGGTAGTGTGCAATAATTTGGTGTCACATGTTCTTATAGCGAGAGAATTGTGTGACAACCATAATGTTTGGTCAAATCCTATGAAATGTGCTTCTCACTTTTGAAATATTTAGCATTTCCAGTTACATTATTTAGATTATATTATCATTACATTATTTGCATTACATATAGTTTTTATCATATTTATTTCACTTATACGGCCAGTCTAGGAGCAACAAGGAGACATTTCACTGCATGTTACTCTGTGACTTGTGAATGTGACAAAGTCATTCTTGAAAGTGAACTAACAATTTCCAGTTTTGCTTCTTCATTGAATGCTCTTTTATTTCTCATTTTTCACCTGATACCTACTTCTTCTCTTGAATTTGATTGGCAGCTGACATTCATTGGATAGGTGCATTGTCGCCACTTGGAGTAGATTAGATTAGCAGATAGATAAATGATATTAAAAGAAAGGGGGGGAAAAACACAACATTTGTCCATTAACCCTGTTTCCTTCAAGTACTCACAAGTAGCTACTCATATTTCATAATGCTATCTGTTCTTTGCAGCAGGTTCCCTGAAGTGAAGCTCACCTTTCCCCTCTCCCACCTGATACCTGATGACATTTCACCTCACCTATGTAGAGCTTTACACCTGGTGCACTGAGGACACCTACTGGCCAAATGTATTTACACAAACAGAAATGTCCACAACTTTTTACTAATATATTAATATAAAACTGCATATTAACAATTTGTAGATCAATACTATGTATGATGTATGTAATAATGTATTCATATTTCGATTTTCCCATGCAAGCAAATCAGTAAAGCCGGTTTATCCTTTCTCCAAACAGATGGGCAGTTCTTTTCCACTGGCCCAAACAGGCAGTAGCCTATATGAGACTGGTTGTCCAGTCGGAGGAGCTAAAGCAGGCTGTGCTGCAGGAGTGCCATGGTGACCCTGGTACAGGCAACCACAGTGGTTTCCGTGGTACCAGAGACAGGGTGGTCTCTGGATATTACTGGTCCACCATTTCTGATGACGTCAAAGATTGGGTAAAGCATATTTCATAGGATTTGACTAAACATTATAGCTGTCACACAATTCTCTCACTATGAAAACTTGTGACACCAAATTATTGTACACTTCCCTATTTTTTCATCTGCAGTTGTCTCATCTTATTAGTCTTATTTTTTCAAAATGATATTTAAACAATGAATCTCTACATCAGGTGAAACGTTGTCATCAGTGTCAACTAAATGACCCAATTAAGACAGTAGCGCCAGCACTGCATCCCATAAAGGTAGTGTGCACTGTCATATTTCCTTTTTGAATGAAAATACTTTTTGAAGATAATGTATTCATTTCTAATTTCTCCACAGGTTAAAGAGCCATGGGGAGTGGTGGGGATGGACCTCATTGGCCCACTACGGGAGACAGCCAGCAACAATCAGTATATACTGACCATGACTGACCTGTACACAAAGTGGGTTGTTGCAGAGCCACTAAAAACAAAGTCTGCAACTGAAGTTGCCACTGCAGTCGTCACAAAATTGTATGCATTTGGAACGGTCCGTAAAATCATTACTGACCAAGGCAGGGAATTCGTGAACATGGTCTGTATTTAGAAGACACAATTTAAACAGTGTATTCCACTTTCCAAACCCAACCCCTTCCAGAATACATTTCATGACATTTAATTTCAGTTTTGGTGTCTTGTCTTATCTGGTTTGTGAGACTGACTGCTCTTCCTTAATTGCTGACAGCTTAACACCTAAATCTTGGAAGCACTGAATATCAAACACGCAGTGTCCAGTGCATACCACCCCCAGACCAATGGCCAAGGGGGTGCATCATGACATACATCCTTTTTTATGGATGTAAACTAAACATTTCAGGACAACAGAGTATTGTAAGTAACCCAACTCTGATTTTACTATGTACTTTTATTGTCAAGGATGAACGAACAAACCAAAATATTAAGCGTGCCCTCAGGAAATATGTTAACGAGGAGCAAAATGACTGGGACGCTCATCTTCAGGCCATTGTGTATCCTCCTGAGACCAGAGCTTTTTTCTGGTGCATTTTTTATTTCTCCTTGCTATCTGGGATATGTAGGACCTAATAAGTACAATACCTAAAGTTTGTCTTTGTACAGGAAGTAGTTTTTGCAAAAAATGATGTCCTCATATGAGGACACTGGGATTATCTCAACATAAAAAAACTGTATTTGCTGTTTGGGACCAGAAGGGCCCAATTTGTGTAAATTCAAAATTTCAGCTTTCTACAATAAATAGTTGTCTCAAAAATCAGTGTCCTCATATGAGAACATTGGGTCGAAAAACAATGACTCCTACTGTATATAGAATACAGTGACATATGGAAGTTCAAAGGGGTTTTATTCTAAAATGCCACATCAGATTGGCCTGATTTTTTCTGAGTGTCATCCTGAGGTCAAGTACTATCAGTCTGAAGTGGAACGGTCAAGTAATAACGAGTAGTTTTTAAGAAATGTGAATCCTCCTGAGACCCTGCGTCCTCATACGAGGACATTATTTTTGCCTCTTTGCACCATGATACTCCATTTTTAAAAACTTATCTTACCTAGTGACTTATTAGCCACATTTAGGGACACTGCCTGCGCCCTCTTGTGGTGATATCACAAAAAAAAGACAACAACATGGTACTTTAATAACATAACATAGTCCCAACGTCCTCAAACGCGGATGTGACATTTATTGATGTCCTAGTCTGCTACTATTACTAAAATGTGTCAAATTTTAATGCCATATGAAGACAGAGACATTGTTGTACATAAATACACTGGTTTCATTCATAAAATTTGGATTTAATTCTTATCTTGGTCTTTTATCTTCAGGGAACTGCCATAAGGCTCCGGCTGAAATTCCCGCCATTTTTTTCCCCCAAAGAAAATGGTGTAATTTGTGATATCACCACAAGTTGGTGCAGGCAGTGTCCAGTGTCCCTAAATGTGGCTAATAGGTCAAAGTTCTTAAAAATGGAGTATCATGGTGCTAAGAGGCAAAAATGTAATGTCCTCGTATGAGGACGCAGGGTCTCAGGAGGGTATGGCATCATCACTGCCAAGCAGGTTAGGATTCTTTATGGAAACCACTAACCGCCATTTTTGTGGAATACCTTTTTGTGCAGTTTGTAATATTTCATTTTCACAATGGATATTTTCTAACATAACCCTAACTGCTGCTGTTTTTCAAAAGGAAATTTCTCAAGCTTTCAATAACTCTTTCAAAATAGAGATCGACAGCCCACAGTCCCTATTTCCTGCTCTTCCACCGGCACCCAAGACTTCCAGAAGTCTTAAATGCATGTCCTATGGGTGACAACATTGAAGTAGGTGACCCAGGAGAGGACCTTGCGAGAACTCTAGCAGCTGTGAAAGCCCTAAATACCAAGGTTGGGACAGTTGTGAAAGTTTCCAGCTTTTTCATGTGCTGTGGTATACTACATTCTTTGTAGGGGAGACCGGGGTGTGTTCATGAGTGTTCATGGTAGGGCTCTTAAATTTTGACACAGAGTACCCTTATCTGTCCACTACAAATAGCAGTGCCTTAAACTTCTCAAACTACATCACATAATTTACTATTTGATGTCAAATGCAAGGAGTGCCACTGTTGCAAGGACCGGCGCTTCAGAGCCGACATGACGGACCATTTACGCTTACTGCACTGTCACATAAAGGAGTGGCAACAGTCAGTAAGGGTGATGGTAAAATCCAAACTATAAATGTGTCACGACTTAGGCCATACCATCAGCCAAAAGGTCAGGCTTATCACTGTTATGCCTTTAAGTTCTGTGGAGGTTTTTGTGGTTTTTATTCTAATAAAAACTGTTTTATTTTGTTTAAGATGACAGAAAACCAAATACTGTTAACCGTGTGGACCACAGCTATGCAGCCAGTGCCACCTTGGCGGACCACCAGTATGCCAGCCATGGTCCACAGTGGTTTAAAGATTGTGGTGCTGTCCAGAATGAGCTGGTATGTCAAATTCCATGATCATTTTCCATGTATGGTAGGTTAGCCTGCTTCAAGGACTCAAAGCATGATCAACACAGTTTTTCCATCATAACTGTTTGACATTAATTTTTAGCTGAGCTATGTGCTGGATCGCAGTCGTCCAGCGCTGGAGCTGATTGTCCGGGAGGGAAACATTTGCCTCACAAGGGAGGACTTTTGGAGAGATCAAGATCCATCTGCCGGTAGGAGTCTTAAAGCAGAAGTAAGCGGAATATTTGTGTTAATATAAGTCTTAAATAGTTGTATCTTCCGACAGCAATCACTTACATAGAGTGTTTGGACCGAAACACGGGTCTGTCAGTCACTCTGCTCTGCTCTGAGCCGAGGAGAAAACTTTCCTTGTATCCTACAACCTTTATCCAATGAGGAGAGAGAACGGCATAAAGGGGCGGTCCTCTCTGTGTGTGCAGCCAAGGGATGCGCCTGAATGTGGTGACGTAGGGACGAGGGCGGGGACTGCTAACTCGAAACCACCGGATCACTTACTTCTGCTTTAAGTACAATGCATTATTGTTATTATTGTTATTGTTGTTGTTGTTATTGTATTGTTATTGTTGTTGTTGTTATTATTATTATTTACCTATAAAATCATCATTATGATGATTTTGACATTTTGAACTTATCTGCAATTGTTTGAACATTTGACTAAGCTCACTAGTTGGCTCTCAGCTTGGAACTGTCTCTATACTGTATACTCTATTCATCTATACTCATTAGAAAGTTGTAGTTTCTGGAATTTATGGATGTGCAAACTGTGTCTCCAGGAAAACCTAGGCTCCAAAGATGCCATTGTAATTCCAGCATGGAGCAGGCAGGATGGTGCAGCAGACCACCACATGCTCTGTGTACAGTTTCAGTTATTACTGTTCTCTCACATTTTCACAATAACACCTGAGATAGCTATATACACTTACTGCTGTGACAATGATCAAATATGTCCCCTGCAGGTGCTATTGGTTAGACAAAGGGAGGTCATTTTCTTGGACTCTCTTTGTCCACAAGGCTTTGGTGATGAGGCCTACAGGACAATATTCCGGTTGAGTCAGACAACAGACTTTGTTGGCCTCGTTCTATGGCCGGTATGATTGCTTAAGGGAGAAACAGTACAGGCCTACAGTCTCACATATTTAGGTATTTGATTGTCAGGTTCAAACAATTATTATTAGAACAAGCCACTAGTCAGAAAAATCTAGTTACATTCACATTCAATGTGGACTCATATTTACGCCATTGAGGAACGTACCAGAACTTATATTTGACAAAAACACACAAAGCTGATTTTTGCTCATGAGAGCTGCTTCATACTGTTTCTGGGTTAGGGTTAGGGTTATCAGGAAAGGACAGGAATCTGAATATAGGGATCTGATTAAAGGCCGTCAGAGACTCCCCTCACGCCTGTGAATTCTTGTGGGGTGGAGATTGTGGTGGTGTTTAACTATAAAAATCTAGGTGTACACCAGGATAATAAGTTGGACTGTTCCCTTAACACAGACACATTCTACAAAAAGGGACAGAGCAGCCTCTTTTTTTCTTAAAGAAGTACAGATCTCTAGACATCTGCAGTAAGATGAGCTAACAGACAAATTGAGTTCCCTTTGTGAATTCATAAAGTAATTCTTATTCTTGTTATTATACTTTGATTGTTCAAAAGGCATGGACAGCGCTTTGCAGCGTGGACGAAGGAGGCAGAGGCACTATTGGCTGGGAGGCTGGAGCCAGTTTTTAGGGTGCCCCGAAAGCCACTGAAGCCACTAAAGGTATGGCCAACACTCACATGACAGCTATCTTCAGTTTTCCATCGAGCATTTTGTCGTAGAATCTATCAAGTTTTCTGTCTGTTCTGGTTATTCATATATGGTAATGGAATAGCAACAGCTAATGTTAGAGGGTAATCCCAATTTCAGATATTGTATGTTTTTTGAAGGAGGAGCCCAAAATCCTCAAGGACCTCCACCTGAAGTGGCTGTGCAGTGGGTCCGCAGCAACTCAGGGCGTTTTCACTGCAGAAGTGAGAGCCAACCTTCCTTGCAATGGAGAAAGAGGAGCAGCAGGAGGCCTTGAGGGTTGCACAAGGAGAAGACGACCTTGATGCCAAGGACCCCTTTGTTTTTGTTTTTCAGAGGATGGAGGACATGGAGGTTTTCTTCGAGGAGTGTTGGGATGTGCAGGGCCTGCGGGTTAATGCGCTCTGCACAAACCCTCACACTCCTCTGCTCTAACCCCTCTCCCCTGCCCTCCCTTGTGGCTGGACGCTGGCTTAGTGTCAGACTTATGATTGATTTACACTATTGTGATGAACACCATATCAGCTGATGTTGTCATCTGGAGTCTACATCTAAATTCTGGGTGAATTTAGTATGCGTGAGTCTATCATGTTACTGTTTATAACACAGGGTGTTTATCCTTTGCTGGACGGATCGCTTTTTTTTTTTTTTTAAAGGAGGAGTTGGGGGGGTTGGTAAGAGTACAGTATACCCACTTCTCCAGTCTACTGCAACATGATTGTTGAGAAGAATTGTTTTGAAGATGATCTTATATTTGGTATTGGATGGTTGGATGCTTAACAAGATTTGATTAATGGTTCCTGATTTCAGAAATATATTGTTTACATTTTTATGTGAATTAGGAACTCAATCACCCTATGCAGCTTGTCTGTCATGTTTAGAGTTTAGATTAGGTGGATGATACACCGCACAGTGAAGTGAGGTATCAAATGCCTGGTCAGTGTTCTGGGGACCTACAATTTTTTGGACCAACAGCCAGTAAAGTACACATATACAAAGGATGACATTATACTTACCCACAACCCGAAATAGATTTTATGAGATAACACAAAGATATAGAACACAATACTATATGCTAAATGATATTACATACAAATTGCATGGTGGCTGTGGATTTGTACTCTGCACACTTAGGCTACAATAAATTGAGTCCAATGTAATCATTCTCTGGCCTGTATAATAATGGGATGTGGTGTCATTTGGCAACTGTTGAGTGTCAAATGTTTATCTTTTAAGCTCTGTGTTGGTGGATGATCACTGTAAAAGACATGTAAGCAATATATGGTTTTATTTACAATGCATAATCGTTAATATTATTATCATTAGTTGTAGGCTGATCATAATCATAATTCTATTTTGTCATTTCGAATCTTCATATTTGTTGTCATAACTACGGAGGTACAGTAATGGAAAACTGTAAACGGACCAGAGTACACAAAAAGGAAGAAAGGAGTGTATAGCAACGTATCATTTATTTCATCTTCTGATGTTGTAATGATTGTGATTGTGTCAGTGATTTGTGTAATTCTATATTGATTTGTATATATTTTGTGTTCAATGAACAGCTCTTACGGTGTTGATGGATGGTGACAAGGATGGAACGGTATTAAAAGAGCAAAAATCTACTGACGTCTCATCAATACTTGTAAAACAAAAACCATTGTTTGACTGGACCGCTACAATCACATTTGACTGATATTCTACAAAGTCATAAACAAATGGGAGAGCCAGGTACAAAGCCCTTGGAGAATGAAACACCATGCCTGCAGGAGGAGTGGGAGAGGCTCAGACTCCATTGTCCATGATAGGCTACATTCACCTGAGTTACCTGAACTGAAGTGTGTGTTGTGACAGACCAAAAACCTATCCATTCAGCAGCCTATTGTCATTTAGATTCCTTTTAACACATTGATTTCACAATCAATGTTACTGTAATAAAACAAAAGCAGTTGTGCAACCTATCTTTATAATACTGTCTGAATTAAATGCCTTTAAATGACTCACAACAAAGCAAATCTTTGAAATAATCCGGAAATGACATTGTAATAAATAATTTTGACTGATTGATGTTGTTTATATTGTTTTCTATGCTCTATTTTTTGTTTTTGATGTTTCAAATTTTGATGGTGTTAAAATGATAACTTCTCAGTGTGGTAATAGGAAAGATGCATCTTTGTAAAATATACATCTTAAATGTTTATGGTAATATGGTCTATCCACACACACTCGATACCCGTACCTTTTAACTGACTACGACATTTTTAACATTTTCAATAAGTGTAGAAGACAAAAGGAGTGCAATTATGAAAATAATTTATTTGAACACGAGGTAGTAAATGAACAGACAATGAACAAACAAAACAATCAGTATAATAAAAAATAACTTTTAAATTAAATTAAAAAATAGGAGCGGTGTTTGGCTCGGTTGCTGGAGCGCCCGCTGTAGTCCTTGTTGCAGGCGGCCTCGGTTTGAATCCTCGAGAGAAGATGCTGGTGAAGTTGAGTCGCCTTCCTTGGCGATGCATGCCGTCTCATTGGACCATTTGATGAGAATGTCAGTCACCTCGTCTGCGGTTGAGAACACAGGTATCCTGGATTTTACACTCAAAGGTGATTCCTCTCGTGATTCGGATGTTTCGGTGAGCTCCACCCCAGCCCAACCAGCAGACGCGGACACCTGGCACGCTGAGGTCATTCCCCATGGTCTCTGCAGCTCTCTGGGCAGCACGTCGGACATAGCTGTCCCCCATGATCCAAACTGTATCTGTGGGAAGAAAATGAGAATGAAAGAAGACAAGTTAGTTATTAAAGGTGGCTCATTTTTATGATAGTATGTTACATCTATTAAAAGGGAACACTGTAGCAACAACTTAATAGGAATAAGGAACTTAAAGGTGCAATATGTAAGAATGTGGCCAAAACCGGTTACTGCAGTCAAATTCAAAACACAGTGATCTGGTTTTTCCTCCCAGTCGTAGCGGCAGCTCAGTGGAAGCAGACTGAGGCTGAAATGTAAATTCAAAACATAAACATGATTTGCAGTCTGCAAAAAAAAGATTTTTAATGCGAATACTCTGGCTGTACTATTGTTGTGGTGAGTTCATCATGTTATATGAACATTATTCCTGAGTCTCTGTGACATATTAGGAGGATTTTACGGCCAGTTGCTTTAGATTTCTTACAAACTGTACCTCTAACGTTAACGTTACCTTCTGTTCGTCTGTAGTGTGGTCGCTGAGCGGTTGCTGCTGGAGGCTGGACTGCCGTGGCGATGCTGCTGCCAGTAGTGCTTGTTAGCCTAGCCTAGCTGATTAGCCTTAAGGCCCCCACATACTCAGGCGTACTGTGCGCGTACTGTGAGCAGCGCGGACTCCATGCGTACTGTCCGCGGACGTTTGAGCCTTCATAGTCGGGCGTACAGCGTCACATTAAAAACAGGTCGATGTGAAGATTTCCCGCTGAGTAGTCTATTGTGTGACACCGAGTACGCGTATGTACGCGGAGTACGCGCGGCCGTAAATATTGAGCTTTGCGCGGACGGGTCTGGCGGACATCCGCTTTGGGTCTGCACTGAGTCTGCGCGGATGTCCGCGGACCCATGTATGCCCGAGTATGTGGGGGCCTTAAAGCCTTGATTATACTTTCGCCTGGCTCCGTTGGCAGTTGGCGCGCGCACTTCGGCAGAGCGCACAGGCGTTTACACTTGCCGCATTCACCGTTGCAATATTCGTAGCAAAGACAGGGGGCGGTAGATAAAAAAATACAATAGGAAGTAGCAGAAGCAACTAAAATCAGAGAAGAAGTAAGCAGGATTTCTCCTGTAGCTCTACTATTTACCTTAATTAAAAAGCTCCAGTGTAATTGTGATAGTTAACTACATGATTTGAAAACCAACCGTCCTTGCAACATCAGTGTAGTAGACGTTATATAACGTTATCGATCGCTCCATGTATTGATTTTTCGCCGGCTTGTTGTAAACAGATGCACATGGAGGAGAGGAGGGACCGGATTTGCATAGTTCCTCGAGTTCTGGGTCATTTGATGGTCTTTATAACTTAATTACGAGTTGTACAAATGCTAGAGCGTACCAGCTCAGCCAGTCTTCCCTCAAATTCATCCATTTTGAACCGAGCGACACTCGCGCAGCTACGTCGGGTGCTACGTCCATTCTTTTTACAGTCTATGGTTGTAGGTAAATTGAAATTCTAATCACACAACATGCAGGGGCGGTCCTAAAAAACCTCTTTTACATTTCATTGCAGATCATTCAGATTACATCATCAGGGTTGCCATGGTTACAACCCAGACCTCTCCACAGGAGCCTGATGGGGTGAAGGAAGTCTGGTCATCAGTCATTCATTTCACCTGGTGTGTATATGTGATGAAGTAAAAATACACCATGCACACATGCTGCAACCTGATAAAGTTAATTTTTATACCTTTGTGAACTTGACAGACAAAAATATACAAACAACAATATACAACAAACATGTTTTGTTTTTTTGTTTATTCAATTGAAAGTTGGTAGGACAAACTGGAGAACCTGGAGTTAAATCTTCCATCTAATGGTTAATTATAGATGTTTTTTTGGTTTTTTTTTTGTTGAAAATTGGTAGGAAAACCGGAAATACCCGGAGTAAACCTTACATCTGATGGTTGATTATAGATGTTTTGTTTGTTTGTTTTTGTTTATTCAATTGAAAATTGGTAGGACAAACTGGAGCACCCAGAGTAAACCTTCCATCTGATGGTTAATTATAGATGTTTTTGTTTTGTTTTTCTTGTTGAAAATTGGCAGGAAAACCGGAAATACCCGGAGTAAACCTTCCATCCGATGGTTAACTATAGATGTTATGTGTTTTTTTTTGTTTATTCAATTGAAAATTGGTAGGAGAAAACCGGAGCACCCGGGGTAAACCTTACATCAGATGGTTAATTATGCTAGATGTTGTTTTTTTTCTTGTTCAAAACTGTTAGGACAAACCGGAGCACCCGGAGTAAACCTAACTATAGATTAATTAACCATATATGGTTATAGTTATATAATTAATTAATCCAAAGATGAACATATAGTTCATCTAACGGCGACCGCACAGAGCGCTGAAAAACCTGGCGATCCTGGACCTCTTTGGAGGTGCATTACGGAGCTCATCCAGTCGGTGTTTGAAGGACTGGACAATAGCGTCGTCAAATGATGTGCCATCCAACGCCAACGCAGCCTCAGTTAGCTCAGAGCCGAACTTCCTTTCAAGGTCTTCGAATACGGCCTGGTTGAGTTTTTTCAAGGTCTTCTTGATTCTTCTGCAAGACGAGTGACGGAGCAACTCAGACAGTTGCTGGACGATGGTGTTAATGTCTTCTTTCTGGGAGGAATTTCCAGGTTGGGACTCGATATTTTTGATGACGCCCAAGAATAGTACAGTTGTGAATTGGTTGGTCATGTCCTCTGCTAAAATGGAGTAGATCCAGTCAGGTAACAGTGACTCAACATGGATTGACTCTGCGGTGGAGAATGCAGAGCTTTCTTGGGAGATCCTGTCCTGTGATTTACGGGGGACCTCCTGGAAGGCTCGCGGTGGAGCGGACTGAAATGCTTTAGGACTGGTCTGAAACACTGGTGATGCTTTTCGGGTTGGCTCCGAGTACCAACTGGGATAATGACAGTGGTAAAGGGAGTTCAAGGTAGCCGCGACCTTCCCGATCGTACATTCAGGGTCAAAAGGGAACGCAGAAGAAAGTTCGGCAGTCGGTGTAGTCGTAGGTGTGGCCGTTGACCGTATGGCAGGTGATCGAGTGGTGGATGACCGTGGAGCGGGTGACCATATGGCCGGTGGTTGTCCAGCCGGTGATCGAGTGGCGGGTGATCGAGTGGCAGGTGACCGTGGGGGGGGTGACCATATGACCGGTGGTTGTGAAGCCGGTGAACGAGTGGCGGGTGACCGTGGGGCAGGTGACCGTGGGGCAGGTGACCATGTGGCCGGTGGTTGTGCTGGAGATCGTGTGGTTGGAGATCGTGTGGTTGGAGATCGTGTGGTTGGAGACCGCGTGGTTGGAGATCGTGTGGTTGGAGACTGTGTAGTTGGAGATCGTGTAGCTGGAGACCGTGTGACTGGAGACCGTGCGGCCGGTGACCGTTTGTCAGGGGATTGTGTGGCCGGTGACCGTGTGGCGGGCGATTGTGCGGCCCGTGATCGTGCAGCCCTTGATCGTTCAGCTGGGGATCGTGCAGCCAGTGATCGTGTGGATGACAATGACGATCTTTTGGTCGACAGTTGTGTAGCCCGTGAGGTTTCCGCGGCCTCTGATGTGGAGGTGGTTTCATCTTCTTCGGATGAGCTGATCTTGTATTCGATTAATTCTTGGATGTCGGCCAACACGGCAGCCACTTGCTCCCTGTAGTTTGTCTTTTCCGATTGGTCTTTCTCGATGCACAGAAGCAAATTCTGCATAAGCTTTCCCACCATGTCCTCGGCCATGGCGTAGCAGACCTCAGGAGAAAACTTGGACTCGCCTTCGACCTTGACGTCAGGGATGACATAGTCGGTAAGATGTTCGTCCAGTGAAACCACAGGGATCTGAAAGAGCTCGTCGTCCACCATGTTGTTGTAAATTTTCACGGTCAGTTTCTTTACGAGTTTTCTGATGTCGCTTATGGCCATGATGCTTTCCAGTGACATGCCGGCACACTCTGACTGGTCGAGCTTGTCAAATAATTCTTCGATTTCTGGTCTGATGGTCTCAAAATCGATCTGAGCTGGAGTCTTTCTCCTGCTAAATGTCCTAACGTCGTCGTCTTCAGTGGCTTCCGGCTGTGGTGTCTTCCTTGTTTTCCGTTTAAGCCTCACCAGATACTCTGAGTGTTGTTTCTGTGCTTGGTTCTTCAGCTCTGTCATCATTTTCCTGTATTGATTCTTGACAAATTTGACAAAGCCCGGTTTCTGATTAATTTGGTTGACGTTGCTGGTGGCGTTTGTAGTTTTTGCAAAAAATCCCGTTACCATGTCGACAATTGGCCTCATGTCGAAATGAGGATTCGGTGACCTGCTTTTCTCGCAGCATCCAATGTTCTCAAAATTATCATAATGCAGGTCGTCTTTGATGGCTTTGACAATATCGTACGCAGCATTTTTGGCTTCGTTCTCAAGAAAAGATGCGGGTGAAGTTGAGTCGCCTTCCTTGGCGATGCATGCCGTCTCATCTGACCATTTGATAAGAATGTCAGTCACCTCGTCGGCGGTTGAGAACACAGATATCCTGGATTTTACACTCAAAGGTGATTCCTCTCGTGATTGGGGTGTTTCAGTGAGCTCTGGTGATGTCTTGGGGCTTCGGCTTTTGCTTCGGCTTTTGCTATGGCTTTTGCTGCAGCTTTTGCATGGGGAAGCCTCGTCTGAAAGTGTTGGGTGCCAACATCCTCCCAAGCACCGGAACTTCAGCTTGTCCAAACACTTTCTCAGGCATTTGGTAGCTTGAAGGACCATTTGGCGAAGAAACTTCATGTTGGAACCACTGACAAAGACGGCGGGTTGCAAAGGCCACTCTTGGCAGCTGACGGCGTCCGATACGATAGAGCTGATTTTATGAGAGACTTCCTTTTCGATGACTGCTGTCAGCTCTGCACTGCTCTCGGTTTCGTTATGTGGAACATCAAGGGCGAGAGCAAAGCTGACGCAGAGAGAGTCTCCCACATTGGCGCTGATGTTTTCCAGTTCTTGTTGAATAACAGCCAGAGACATCTTCTGATTGAAACCTTCCTCGATCAGTGGTCGCAGAATTTTCAGAACCATCGTGACGAGTAACTGCACAATTTCTGTGCATAAATCAGCGATGTTAGCGGTCGTTTCTGCGTCTTCCACCCCGGCCGCCAACAGATTCCACTGCACGGTGGAGAATCTGTCCAAATATTTGCCCACGACAGGCATTAGATCCTGCGGAGTGACTTCGCGGGAGTCTTCCATCAGAAATTTGTAGACCACTGGTGACCGTGCAGCCGGTGACCGTGTGGCGGATAACCGTGCAGTCGGTGAACGTGCAGCCGGTGACCGTGCGGCCGGTGACCATCCGGCAGGTGACCGTGTGGCGGGTGACTGTGCAGCCGGTGACCGTGCAGCCGGTGACCGTGTGGTTGGTGACTGTCTGGATGATGATCTTGTGGTCCGCAGTTGTGCAGCCCGTGATGGTGTAGACTGTGCGTCGCCAGAGGTTTCCACGGCCTCTGGTGTGGAGGTTGTTTCATCTTCTTCGGATGAGCTGATCTTATATTCGATTAATTCTTGGATGTCGGCCAACACGGCAGCCACTTGCTCCCTGTAGTTTGCCTTTTCCGATTGGTCTTTCTCGATGCACAGAAGCAAATTCTGCATAAGCTTTCCCACCATGTCCTCGGCCATGGCGTAGCAGACCTCAGGAGAAAACTTGGACTCGCCTTCGACCTTGACGTCAGGGATGACATAGTCGGTAAGATGTTCGTCCAGTGAAACCACAGGGATCTGATAGAGCTCGTCGTCCACCATGTTGTTGTAAATTTTCACGGTCAGTTTCTTTATGAGTTTTCTGATGTCGCTTATGGCCATGATGCTTTCCAGTGACATGCCGGCACACTCTGACTGGTCGAGCTGGTCAAATAATTCTTCGATTTCTGGTCTGATGGTCTCAAAATCGATCTGAGCTGGAATCTTTCTAACGTCGTCGTCTTCAGTGGCTTCTGGCTGTGGCGTCTTCCTTGTTTTCCATTTAAGCCTCACCAGATACTCTGAGTGTTGTTTCTGTGCTTGGTTCTTCAGCTCTGTCATCATTTTCCTGTATTGATTCTTGACGAATTTGACAAAGCCTGGTTTCTGATTAATTTGGTTGTCGTTGTCGTGGGTGTTGGCGTTTGTAGTTTTGGCAAAAAATCCTGTTACCATGTCGACAATTGGCCTCATGTCGAAATGAGGATTCGGTGCCCTGCTTTTCTCGCAGCATCCAATGTTCTCAAAATTATCATAATGCAGGTCGTCTTTGATGGCTTTGACAATATGGTACGCAGCATTCTTGGCTTCGAGCTCCAGAGAAGATGAGGGTGAAGTCGTGTCGCCTTCCTCTGCGATGCATGGCGTCTCGTTGGACCATTTGATAAGAATCTCAGTCACCTCGTCGGCGGTTGAGGACTCAGATATCTTGGATTTTACACTCAAAGGTGATTCCTCTCGTGATTCAGATGTTTTGGTGAGCTCTGGTGATGTCTTGGGGCTTTGGCTGGGGCTTTGGCTTTTGCTTCGGCTTTTGCTGTGACTTTTGCCACAGCTTTTGCACGGAGAAGCCTCGTCTGACAGTGTCGGCTGCCAACATCCTCCCAAGCACCGGAACTTCAGCTTGTCCAAACACTTTCTCAGGCATTTGGTAGCTTGAAGGACCATTTGGCGAAGAAACTTCATGTTGGAACCACTGACAAAGACGGCGGGTTGCAGAGGCCACTCCTGGCAGCTGACGGCGTCCGATACAATAGAGCTGATTTTTTGAGAGACTTCCCTTTCGATGACTGCTGTCAGCTCGGCACCGCTCTCGGTTTCGTTATGTGGAACATCAAGGGCGAGAGCAAAGCTGGCGCAGAGAGAGTCTCCAACATTGGCGCTGATGTTCTCCAGTTCTTGTAGAATCCCAGCCGGAGACATCTTCTGATCGAAACCTTCCTCGATCAGTGGTCGCAGAATTTTCAGAACCATCGTGACGAGTAACTGCACAATTTCTGTGCATAAGTCAGCGATGGTCGCGGTCGTTTCTGCGTCTTCCACCCCGGCCGCCAACAGATTCCACTGCACGGTGGAGAATCTGTCCAGATATTTGCCCACGACAGGCATTAGATCCTGCGGAGTGACTTCGCGGGAGTCTTCCATCAGAGATTTGGAGAGAGACATTTTGTTTTTTTTAACAAAAAGCAGCGGCAATAAATGCTTTTGCTTTTTTTGTTGTTGTTAATTAACTTTCTGCAAAAATTCTTCAAAGAAGTCTTGTGTAAAGAGAGAGCGAGTGTGTGCACGTCTGTCTCGTTCACTGGCAAAAAGGATTTTGGGCGACTTCACAGGCAAGACCTATATATACTCTATCTGACGTCACCAACATAACAATAAATCGGCCAATTGTGACGTCACCGCACAGTAACTTCAAAGGGAATCGCCCACGTCATCAGAATATCTTCATGAGGAAATCGAATTTTTGACGTCACTGCACATTGGCTTCAAATCAACGTCAGCGCGCAGTGAAAGATCAAGAGATCAAAAAGACTACAGCAGGCGCGCGCGTGCACCATGCATGCAGTGCACGCGCGCGCGCACGTATCTACGAACCAGCGCCATGTGCTTTTTTTTTTTTTCTTTTGACAACACGTGGAATCAGATGTTCAAACCGAATAAAAACCTGGTTTATATGATCACAGTGGTGTTATCCACATCCGGTTGTTTTTGCAGGAGGCTGATCAGCTGTTGTGTGAGTCCATGGAGTGAGATCGTCCTGTGTTCACCCCCGGATGAATGCACTTTCATCACAAGAGGAAATACGGCCGACATTGTGTGAGGTAAAAACAAAAAGTTAGCCTACCAGATGTTTTTTTTTGCTTGTTTGTTTGCTTTTACCCTCTGCAAGATAATCAACACCTACTGCCCATTTCAGTGTATTTATATAGTCTATGGTAGAGCTTGTTGTTGGAGATGGACAGTGTCAGATTTATGCCTACACTAGTAAGGGAATGTAATAATTAATTAATTATGTAGCCGAATAATTTGAGTGTATGTGCAATAGATGAATAAAAAAATGAATAGAAGCCTTGACCAGTGGTGAAACTCAGACCTGGAGGTGCTGACCCTTATTGTCCTGGTACATGTTGAAACCCAATGACTAAATGATTAAAACGGTCACAGAGGCCAGAGGATGACAGACTTATGACTGGCAGGTTGGGTCACAATAGAGGAAACAGTCTAACTTTTGCTTTATGACTTTTCATTTTCATTTATTTTCATTTATTTATTTAGAAGTCAGGACAATGCACATTAATAAACATGTACCGTAGTAGCTGTAAATGTGCCAGATTGTAGCCCGAGGGCTAATTTCCATCTGGAGTCCTCTAGGCAGGTTGGTGTTACAATATAATACAAAAGGTTAGAATACATTTTAAGTAGGAAATAGCATAAACACATACAATATTACAACACATTACTAATAATAATATATGTTAAGACAGAGCAGTACTTAACTGAGTGAAATGATATGGAACTATCTGAGCCATACAAGGGAGATAACGCCCTCCCAGAATGCAATGCAACAGCAACAGCAACATTTCCTCTCATCAGCAGCTGTGCTTATGTAAATTGTCCCATCAAGGTCTGAAGAAAAGTGGTTAGAAAAAAAAAAGAGGAAAGGATTTGGCGTGGTGCGGTGTCACGCCAAGTGGAGGAGCAGCGGAGCTTCACCGCAGAGTCAAAATGTTTTCTGTCCCGTGTAATGTTACTAAGCCCCGTTCATCAAACTTTGATCAGGCCAGTTTAGTTGCAACAAGGCCACAAGGACGGAGCTGCAGGAAGGCATTCGTCATCAAATGCACAAACATCTCGGAGCTTAACGCCTCCCGTTGGACTCATTATCAGTAAACACACCTGAGAGCTCAGGCAAATAAGTCTGTACGTTCAGAATCTGAATATTCTGGTGGTGGTTTTTCTGGTGTGCTCCCTGCTCAGGTTCTGAGGCATTAATAATCCACGGCTCCGGCTCAGTTTCCCACCTCGAATTACACACACCGAGCCAAGAGTAAAATGGAGGGGCTCCCTCACAATGACCTCCTCTAACGGGGCGGAGGGAAAACTACAGTACCCAGCAGCCACCTCTGCAACAGGTAACTGGAAGTAGGATTTACAGCAGAGACATTGTTGAAGAGGAGGAAACATTTTGTGTCCAGATAATGAGTAATGCTTCTAACTATTTGCAGGGCCTGCTTTATGAAGAGTAAAAAAAAAAATCTGCAGACTGGACATCCTCCTGTTGTCCTCCTGGGCCTGGGAAGGATGGAGGGGAAGAAGAGAGGAAGGAAAGAAAGAAAGAAGGAGGAAGGGAACAGATTGGGTCAAGAAAGGAAGAAGAAAGGATGACGGGAAAGAAGGGAGGAAGGAAGGAAAGAAGGATGGTGGAAAGAAAGAAGGGAGACAGGCAAGGCAAGGCATCTTTATCTACGTATATAGCGTATTTCATACCGAGGCAACTCAATGTGCTTTACATAAAGACAAAACTTTTTAAAGAGAGAGAAGCATGAAAACAGAATAAAAACAAACCAACATTAAAAACAGAGTTAAAAGCAAGAGTAAAAATGTAAAATAAAAGAAAATAGGAAAGAAGGAGTGGGCAAAGGTGAGGAGGGAGAAGGGAGGAAAGAAAGGAAGGATGGAGGAAGAAAGGGGGGAAAGGAGAGAGAGAGGAGGGAGGGAGGGAGGAAGGAAGGAAGGAAGGAAGGAAGGAAGGAAGGAAGGAAGGAAGGAAGGAAGGAAGGAAGGAAAGGAGAGAAAGAAGGACCAGTCAAACAGATTGGGTCAGTGTGACCCAGGAGGAAAACAAGAGGGTTAAGGATGAAGAAGGCGCTTTATAATTTTGTCCTGTGTTGTATTTTCCTGTTTCCTTATTGGTCAGATGAGATAAACAGAAACAGGAAGTAAATCCAGCTAAATTCAATGCTGGATCCAGGTGGATCAGATGCTGTGACATCACAAAGTTACAAGAGTCCTAATGGCTCGTTTGAAAGTATATACACCTCTCTGGCTTTGATGCTGCTTTTTATACACACCGTTGTATTATTATTATTATTATATAGGGTCTTTAAGAAATGGTAAACAATTGATAAAGTGATAGGGAAAGAAAGGATCTATAGAGAGAAAGAGGGAGGGAGAGAGAGAGGAGGAGGAGCATGGGATCGTCACAGGGAGTTGACTCTGGCTTCACTTGTTGTTGCCTCTCATCCCTGCAGCAGCGTGGAGAGCAGCGAGGCAGCAGCCAGCGAGCAGCGAGCGACCGGGCGCCATATGATCTGTTCCAGCTCTGCAGCAGCCAGAGATGATCCTCATCCTGCAACAGGTCAGACTCACTCATCTCTTCACTTCTTAACTTTCAGCCTTTTAGTTCAAAGTGTTTGAAGGCAGTCGGACGGACGGTGCGATGTGGATGTTTACAACAGAGGATATTTTAACACGCCGTTAACGTTCAAACTAAAATGCTGCCGCGCTATCACCTGGTAAGATAACATGGAAATGTTTGACACACTGAACTTTGTCTCTATCTTAAAACTTAAAAAACTTAGACCTTTATTGTCCTTAGGGAAATGTGTCCTGCACATTAAAATACATTAAAAACTCATACAGATAAAACAGGATTAACAGTTCTATCCTAAAGACAGGAAGTATTTCTCCAATATCTCCCTGTTAAAGGGTTTTCCATGGAGTTTTTCCTCAGTGGATGTGAGGATCTAAGGACAGAGGATGTTGTTATGATGGGATGTAAAGCCCTTTGAGACAAACTGTTGGTAAAAACGGGCTATACAAATAAAATTGCCTTGCCTTGTAATATATAGACGTCTCCTTTGACTTTATGATCTGTTTTATGCTTTTTTTTATTCTTTAAAACTGCTTATCTGACTCTGTTTTATGTAACTTCTTCTACTTTATCTCGTGTATTAATTGTTGGCCTCATTATGTGGCTCGTTAGTTGCTTAGTCGACCTGAACGGCTTTTGAAACATGGTCGTGTTTTTTGTGCAACTTAATACTGTGAGTCAGTGATGGATTCATTCTGTGCACGAGAATTTGAACTTTATTGATGAACTAAAACGAGGAGGACCGGTAGCAAGTCGGCTCCGGGGTTGGAAGAGAAAGGAATGCCGGGGCCGTGGCAGGGATTTGGGGAGATTAGTTGGCTCAGTGAGCTTGATGCAGCGGCTAAATAAAAAGTGCAGGACGGGACAGAACGCAGTCAAAACAACGGGGGGAAGCAGAAGATCAACTCAGTGTGTTGACTCTGTGAGCGCAGGCAGGGATGAAGGCTGGATGATGAGGATGCTGAGAGACTACACAGATATACACATGGTAACATGCTAGATGATAAATAACCTTATCCACCGCTCCATGGATTGATTTCTCACCGGCTTCGTCGTTGGAAACAAATGCACATGGAGGAGAGGAGGGTTAGAAAAACGAATGAAAAGAGACCGGACTTGCATAGTTCCCCTTTAAAAGGCAGGTTGTAGGTTTTATATTGACACTGTTAAAAATCCACAAAGAAATACACACAGCCTGTACTCAGAAACTGAGCGTTAAAACCGCTAGATACCACTTCTGAAACTTTATGATGTCACAGAATATAGATACTTCAAATAAAACACATCTTTAGCACTAGAACCGCCAAGAGGTCATTTTGACCTCCATTCATTTTAATGCAAAAATGGTTGCCTAGCAACGACTGTTGTTATTTTATGTAACGCATGTGTGTGTATATGAATGTGAAGCATTACTATAAAGTGTTTTGAGCTGTGTGTCTGGCTGGCTATATAATGTATATGGCTATATAAATACAGTCCATTTACCATTTTTGCATCAGAATGAATGGAGGTCAAAATGACCTCTTGGCGGTTCTTGGTAAAATCACTCTTTTTTTCATTCTCTTTTATACTAGAATCGTGAAAACGCATAAGATGATGTAGAACACACTTTGAGGAAAAGTCATGGACTGGGAGACATAGGGTTTCTACACAAACACAGTTACATGCATTTTAAGAAGCGAGAGAGGTCAAAGTGACCCAGCTGACTATAGTAATATTTGTGGGAAACAGTCAGACGTGTACTACGTGTTCTACTTCTATCTATAGAGACCTTGTACATCAAATAACCAGAATTAGCAGTTGAATAATGTAAATTTCATCTCTTTTTTTTAAGCTCTGTTGTTTTGATATTATTAAAATGCATATTTTCGTTCTTCCAACTGTTCTTTTCTGTAGATGGCAGTGTGAGAAGACACTGAATGGCTTCTACAGGGAGTGGCCTCCGTAAGTTTGTTCTTGTCCTCTATGGATTTCAAGTGGAAAATCAAGTCCCGGTCCTGGAAGAAGCAGCGTTACTTCAAACTGCAGGACGACTGCATGACCATCTGGTACAAGTCCAAGAAAGCTGGCAGATCAGTCAGTCTCACAAACCAGATAAGACAAGACACCAAAACTGAAATTAAATGTCATGAAAAAAATTCCTTCCCTTGGTCAGTAATAATTTTCCGGACCATTGCAAACTAATACAATTTACTGACAACTGCTGTTACAACTTCACTTGCAGACTTTGTTTGGAGGGCTTCTGCAACAACCCACTTTGTATAAAGATCGGTCATTGTGAGAATGTACTGTGGGCCAATGAGGTCCATCCCCACCACTTCCCATGGCTCTTTAACCTGTGGAGAAATTAGAAATGAATACATTATCTTCAAAAAGTATTTTCATTCCAAATGAAAATATGACAGTGCACACTACCTGTCACGTAGTTGACACCGATGACAACGTTTGACCTGATGTAGAGATTCATTGTTTAATTACTAAGAATAGGACTGATAAGATCTGACGCCTGAAGATGAAAAAAGACGGTAGTGTGCAATAATTTGGTGTCACATGTTCTTATAGCGAGAGAATTGTGTGACAACCATAATGTTTGGTCAAATCCTATGAAATGTGCTTCTCACTTTTGAAATATTTAGCATTTCCAGTTACATTATTTAGATTATATTATCATTACATATAGTTTTTATCATATTTATTTCACTTATACGGCCAGTCTAGGAGCAACAAGGAGACATTTCACTGCATGTTACTCTGTGACTTGTGAATGTGACAAAGTCATTCTTGAAAGTGAACTAACAATTTCCAGTTTTGCTTCTTCATTGAATGCTCTTTTATTTCTCATTTTTCACCTGATACCTACTTCTTCTCTTGAATTTGATTGGCAGCTGACGTTCATTGGATAGGTGCATTGTCGCCACTTGGAGTAGATTAGATTAGCAGATAGATAAATGATATTAAAAGAAAGGGGGGAAAAAACTTTTGTCCATTAACCCTGTTTCCTTCAAGTACTCACAAGTAGCTACTCATATTTCATAATGCTATCTGTTCTTTGCAGCAGGTTCCCTGAAGTGAAGCTCACCTTTCCCCTCTCCCACCTGATACCTGATGACATTTCACCTCACCTATGTAGAGCTTTACACCTGGTGCACTGAGGACACCTCTATGGATTTCAGTTTTTTTTTTTTTTAAATGCAACCATTAAACTGTATTAATTCATAATAACATCTGATTGTTGTACATTAAGCAGAACAATATCACAGGACCTAGAAAAAGCTGCTTTGGTAGAGCAGACACTGTGCAAATTGTAAGATAATGATTGAAAACGTACATAAATATTCATAAAACAGATTCAATTTGATGTGAAATTGATCTTTAACTTTAAAACAGACTAATATTGTGTAATATTGTTACATCTGTGATTTGATCACAGATGTAACGTTTATGTTGTAAGTTCCATATTTCCCAGCTTCAGAGTGTTTTCCCTGTCTGTTTTCCAGGCATACCGGGGGATGACAACCTCCAGTCCATGCTGGTGGGGACGGTGATGCGGAAAATCAAGTCCCGGTCCTGGAAGAAGCAGCGTTACTTCAAACTGCAGGACGACTGCATGACCATCTGGTACAAGTCCAAGAAAGCTGGCAACACTCACTCCACATGTAAGTGTAGAAACTCAAGAAGTTTATGGCAAGCGGATTTAACATTTAAAAGCTAAGTTTGACTATCCGGAATTAACATTGTAGATATCAACAACGTCTTTCTGACTGGTCATAACTACATTTTGAATAGTTGGATTTTTGATTCAAGATATCTGTAATTCAGTTTTGCAGAGTCAAAAAGAACATTTCAGATATCTGCAACTACGTTCTTCCTAGGACAAATGACGTCTCTTTAACCATTCATGTGTATGGGGTTTGTCATTACAGATATCTACAGTTCAGTTGCAGATATCCGCCATTTTAATTACGGATATCTGTAACTGAATTACAACTATTCCTAATTCCAGTTTGAGATATCTACAACGTCATTTCTCCTAGTCAAAACTTAATTTCAGATATCTGAACAGGGAAATGTAGATATCTTTAATTGCAGTGAATTAAAGATATCTTGAACTGGAATTATGACTAGTCAGAATCAAATTGTAGATAGGCGGGAGGGCCACCAGTCGGAGGTGCTGCTCAGCATCGCCGACGAGTTCCCGGCCGAGCGATGCTTCACGCTGGTGTTTCGCGGTCGCCGGGGCAACCTGGATCTGGTGGCGGAGTCGGCCGACGAGGCGCAGTCCTGGATCAGGGGCATGAGGAAGCTGATCGAGAACCTGGAGAACATGGGAGAGCGGGAAAAGCTGGACCAGTATCCTTCACTCAGTTTTAAAAGTTACACAATACTTTTTTTTTATACTTTATTTATTTGCACATATAAAATAGAACAAAACATTTACTTATCTCTCTTACTAGTGAGAAAGATATGAAAAGAAAAATGTGCAGGTGAGGTCTGAAACCTGAAAGGCTTATAACATGACCTCACCTTGACCTAACAAATAATTGAAACACAGTAAAGAAATAATATTTGCATACCTTGTGCAAGGTAGAGAAATAACGAAATTAAAATTAAATAGAAGAGAAAAGAAAAGAAATAAATATAAGGGAAGTAAATAAATAGAAAGAGGTGAGAAAATAAAGCAAAACAAAAGAAAAAAAACTGATACAGATAAATTAAGTTCAATGTAAACACAAAAAAGAGAAAAAGAAAAAAAAAGTGAGGCGCTAGGAAAGGCAAAATTGAAAAGTCAAACCAAGTTTTGTTGTTCTGTTAATTTTAACAGTAGTTTCTTTTTAATAAATATTGCCAATGAGGAGGAGCTAAATCTTCTGTCTCTAGAAAGAAGTGAAATCCCATCATAGTTTGGTAAACACAGCGTTTTCCAGTTGGCGTTTTTTCCTTAACTGGCGTCCCCAGGTGGATCGGTGACTGGTTCAAGAAGGCGGACAAGAACAACGACGGCAGGATGAACTTCAGGGAGGTGCGGGACTTACTGAAGATGATGAACGTGGACATGAACGAGCACCACGCTCACCGCCTCTTCACGGTAAGGAGTCGTTCCTCAGGTTTTGTCTTGGCATCTCTTCCTCTCTTGATGTACAGATGTCCTTGTCTTTCTCCTAGATGGCCGATAAGTCTCAGTCGGGGACGCTGGAGGACGACGAGTTCGTCCTCTTTTACAAGATGCTGACCCAGCGAGAGGACGTCCTGAGGGTTTTCCAGGAGTTCTCGGCCGACGGCCAGAAGTTGTCCCAGACCGATCTGGAGGACTTCCTGAAGGAGGAGCAGCTGGAGGGGGACGACACCCAGCAGCACGCCAAGCAGCTCATCCACCGCTACGAGCCCTCGGACACAGGTACACGCACTCTTATGGTAGCGCTTTAATAGTACAGGCCGTGTACGTGATCAAGCCAAGAAATAACAAGTAATTGCACCATAATGTCGAGAAATATAGCCAAGAAATATCGATTGATTGCATAGAAATCATCCAAAGCATGAAAAGCATGTGTAATCTTTTGCCTTTATGGACAACATGACATTATTATGAAATGAACTGTTATTTCTAGGCTATTTCTAGACATTACTACACAATTCATTGTTATTTCTAGGCTTTTTCTTGACATTATGACCCATTAAATGTTATTTCTAAGCTATTTCTTGACATTATTACACAATTAATTGTTATTTCTAGGCTATTTCTAGATATTATGATGGAATTAATTGTTATTTCTAGGCTTTTTCTTGACATTATGACCCATTAAATGTTATTTCTAAGCTATTTCTTGACATTATTACGCAATTAATTGTTATTTCTAGGCTATTTCTTGACATTATTACGCAATTAATTGTTATTTCTAGGCTATTTCTTGACATTATTATGCAATTCATTGTTATTTCTAGGCTTTTTCTTGACATTATGACCCATTAAATGTTATTTCTAAGCTATTTCTTGACATTATTACACAATTAATTGTTATTTCTAGGCTATTTCTAGATATTATGATGGAATTAATTGTTATTTCTAGGCTTTTTCTTGACATTATGACCCATTAAATGTTATTTCTAAGCTATTTCTTGACATTATTACGCAATTAATTGTTATTTCTAGGCTATTTCTTGACATTATTACGCAATTAATTGTTATTTCTAGGCTATTTCTAGACATTATGATGCAATAATTGTTATTTCTAAGCTATTTCTTGACATAATGACGCATTTAATTGTTATTTCTTGGCTTTTTCTTGACATTATGACACAATAATTGTTATTTCTAGGCTTTTTCTTGACATTATGATGCAATTAATTGTTATTTCTAGGCTATTTCTTGACATTATGATGCAATAATTGTTATTTCTAGGCTATTTCTTGACATTATCACTGTAAATTAAAGGGGTTACCACCACAACACCTACTACCATTCTGTATTTGCTTAGCAGTGTTGATTCCACATGCAATGGTCTGCAGATGGACATCCCAGTTATTGTGCTCCTCATATTTTCTAAGGTCTCATCCTTGACAATAAAAGTACATAGTAAAATCAGAGTACTTGGCCATTGGTCTGGACACCCCCACTGTGCACTGGACACAGCATGTTTAATATTCAGTGCCTGGAAGATTCTGCTGTTAAGCTGTCAGCAATTAAGGAAGATCAGTCAGTCTCACAAACCAGATAAGACAAGACACCAAAACTGAAATTAAATGTCATGAAAAAAATTCCTTCCCTTGGTCAGTAATAATTTTCCGGACCATTGCAAACTAATACAATTTACTGACAACTGCTGTTACAACTTCACTTGCAGACTTTGTTTGGAGGGCTTCTGCAACAACCCACTTTGTATAAAGATCGGTCATTGTGAGAATGTACTGTGGGCCAATGAGGTCCATCCCCACCACTTCCCATGGCTCTTTAACCTGTGGAGAAATTAGAAATGAATACATTATCTTCAAAAAGTATTTTCATTCCAAATGAAAATATGACAGTGCACACTACCTGTCACGTAGTTGACACCGATGACAACGTTTGACCTGATGTAGAGATTCATTGTTTAATTACTAAGAATAGGACTGATAAGATCTGACGCCTGAAGATGAAAAAAGACGGTAGTGTGCAATAATTTGGTGTCACATGTTCTTATAGCGAGAGAATTGTGTGACAACCATAATGTTTGGTCAAATCCTATGAAATGTGCTTCTCACTTTTGAAATATTTAGCATTTCCAGTTACATTATTTAGATTATATTATCATTACATATAGTTTTTATCATATTTATTTCACTTATACGGCCAGTCTAGGAGCAACAAGGAGACATTTCACTGCATGTTACTCTGTGACTTGTGAATGTGACAAAGTCATTCTTGAAAGTGAACTAACAATTTCCAGTTTTGCTTCTTCATTGAATGCTCTTTTATTTCTCATTTTTCACCTGATACCTACTTCTTCTCTTGAATTTGATTGGCAGCTGACGTTCATTGGATAGGTGCATTGTCGCCACTTGGAGTAGATTAGATTAGCAGATAGATAAATGATATTAAAAGAAAGGGGGGAAAAAACTTTTGTCCATTAACCCTGTTTCCTTCAAGTACTCACAAGTAGCTACTCATATTTCATAATGCTATCTGTTCTTTGCAGCAGGTTCCCTGAAGTGAAGCTCACCTTTCCCCTCTCCCACCTGATACCTGATGACATTTCACCTCACCTATGTAGAGCTTTACACCTGGTGCACTGAGGACACCTACTGGCCAAATGTATTTACACAAACAGAAATGTCCACAACTTTTTACTAATATATTAATATAAAACTGCATATTAACAATTTGTTGGTCAATACTATGTATGATGTATGTAATAATGTATTCATATTTCGATTTTCCCATGCAAGCAAATCAGTAAAGCCGGTTTATCCTTTCTCCAAACAGATGGGCAGTTCTTTTACACTGGCCCAAACAGGCAGTAGCCTATATGAGACTGGTTGTCCAGTCGGAGGAGCTAAAGCAGGCTGTGCTGCAGGAGTGCCATGGTGACCCTGGTACAGGCAACCACAGTGGTTTCCGTGGTACCAGAGACAGGGTGGTCTCTGGATATTACTGGTCCACCATTTCTGATGACGTCAAAGATTGGGTAAAGCATATTTCATAGGATCTGACTAAACATTATAGCTGTCACACAATTCTCTCACTATGAGAACTTGTGACACCAAATTATTGTACACTTCCATATTTTTTTCATCTGCAGTTGTCTCATCTTATTAGTCTTATTTTTTCAAAATGAAATTAAAAAATGAATCTCTACATCAGGTGAAACGTTGTCATCAGTGTCAACTAAATGACCCAATTAAGACAGTAGCGCCAGCTGCATCCCATAAAGGTCATATTTACATTTGGAATGAAAATACTTTTTGAAGATAATGTATTCATTTCTAATTTCTCCACAGGTTAAAGAGCCATGGGAAGTGGTGGGGATGGACCTCATTGGCCCACTACGGGAGACGGCCAGCAACAATCAGTATATACTGACCATGACTGACCTGTACACAAAGTGGGTTGTTGCAGAGCCACTAAAAACAAAGTCTGCAACTGAAGTTGCCACTGCAGTCGTCACAAAATTGTATGCATTTGGAACGGTCCATAAAATCATTCCTGACCAAGGCAGGGAATTCGTGATGGTCTGTATTTAGAAGACACAATTTAAACAGTGTATTCCACTTTCCAAACCCACCCCCTTCCAGAATACATTTCATGACATTTAATTTCAGTTTTGGTGTCTTGTCTTATCTGGTTTGTGAGACTGACTGCTCTTCCTTAATTGCTGACAGCTTAACACCAAAATCTTGGAAGCACTGAATATCAAACACGCAGTGTCCAGTGCATACCACCCCCAGACCAATGGCCAAGTAAGTGCATCATAACATACGTCCTTTTTTATGGATGTAAACTAAACATTTCAGGACAACAGAGTATTGTAAGTAACCCAACTCTGATTTTACAACAAACAAACCAAAATATGCGTGCCCTCAGGAAATATGTTAACGAGGAGCAAAATGACTGGGACGCTCATCTTCAGGCCATTGTGTATGGCATCAACACTGCCAAGCAGGTTAGGATTCTTTATGGAAACCACTAGCCGCCATTTTTGTGGAATACCTTTTTGTGCAGTTTGTAATATTTCATTTTCACAATGGATATTTTCTAACATAACCCTAACTGCTGCTGTTTTTCAACAGGAAATTTGTCAAGCTTTCAATAACTCTTTCAAAATAGAGATCGACAGCCCACAGTCCCTATTTCCTGCTCTTCCACCGGCACCCAAGACTTCCAGAAGTCTTAAATGCATGTCCTATGGGTGACAACATTGAAGTAGGTGACCCAGGAGAGGACCTTGCGAGAACTCTAGCAGCTGTGAAAGCCCTAAATACCAAGGTTGGGACAGTTGTGAAAGTTTCCAGCTTTTTCATGTGCTGTGGTATACTACATTCTTTGTAGGGGAGACCGGGGTGTGTTCATGGTTCATGAGTGTTCATGGTAGGGCTCTTCAATTTTGACACAGAGTACAGTACCCTTATTTGTCCACTACAAATAGCAGTGCCTTAAACGTCTCAAACTACATCACATAATTTACTATTTGATGTCAAATGCAAGGAGTGCCACTGTTGCAACCTACCATGGCAGGTTGTAAGTAACAAAACCTGGGGTAAATTGTAACAGTGAGTTTAAAAACTAAAAACTGAAGCCAAACCGAAAAAGGTTGGAAGCAGCTCATAATCAATGTGTAATTCCAGGAAAGATGGTTGACACTTAGTAGAACAACAAAGTTAAAAGGTGTTAGAACCATCTCCATCCCTGTCAGTCACTGTTTGACTAACTGTACCAGCCTGGTGGTTTGAAATAAACATTGATGAAAAGTATGACTCATATTTCACCTAAGAACCTGCTTTTTCATCGTATACAAGTTACCTGATTCAAACTTTAACGGCATTGTTACTAGTCAAAATTTAGGCTTAGTATCTATCAAAAAAAAAAAAGTTTTGGGCTGTAAAAGCTACACACTTCTTCACACAGCCATACAATTTCACATGCAATGTCAGGGAGTGAGTGGGTGCACATGATATTGATCACGTACTGTAACTCTAATGTTATCCCTTATTGGTGAAAGTGATGCTGTTACAACCATCCCTGGTCTCATTGAGAGAGCACAAGAACAGCAAAAAAGAGCATTCTCAGGCAGGAAGAGAAAAGGAGAAAGACAGTGCCACTTGGAAGCTGGCGACCAGGTCCTAATAGAAGAATGCCCTAAGAAGAGAAAAGTAGGACCGGCGCTTCAGAGCCGACATGACGGACCATTTACGCTTACTGCACTGTCACATAAAGGAGTGGCAACAGTCAGTAAGGGTGATGGTAAAATCCAAACTATAAATGTGTCACGACTTAGGCCATACCATCAGCCAAAAGGTCAGGCTTATCACTGTTATGCCTTTAAGTTCTGTGGAGGTTTTTGTGGTTTTTATTCTAATAAAAACTGTTTTATTTTGTTTAAGATGACAGAAAACCAAATACTGTTAACCGTGTGGACCACAGCTATGCAGCCAGTGCCACCTTGGCGGACCACCAGTATGCCAGCCATGGTCCACAGTGGTTTAAAGATTGTGGTGCTGTCCAGAATGAGCTGGTATGTCAAATTCCATGATCATTTTCCATGTATGGTAGGTTAGCCTGCTTCAAGGACTCAAAGCATGATCAACACAGTTTTTCCATCATCACTGTTTGACATTAATTTTTAGCTGAGCTATGTGCTGGATCGCAGTCGTCCAGCGCTGGAGCTGATTGTCCGGGAGGGAAACATTTGCCTCACAAGGGAGGACTTTTGGAGCCTAGGGTTAGCACAGTATATGGAGAGTAATGTAAGTTGGTGTTACATGTTTTATCACATTCAGCGGGTATTGAGTGGTTATGCAGTTTATTGAGTCCTGAAATTCTTTTGTTCTATTTTTAGATTGGAAATGCCTGTTTCCAATACATTGAGGATGCTGCCACCAGACATGTATGTCAGCCATAATTTCACCAAATTAATTTGGGGACTTTTGCATTCTCATGCTTAACATATTTCTTTAAATAACAATTAGGGGATGGATATCCATGTCATGGATTGCTATGAAGTTCCCAAGTGGAAAATGGGCAAGATCCATCTGCCGGTAGGAGTCTTAAAGCAGAAGTAAGCGGAATATTTGTGTTAATATAAGTGTTAAATAGTTGTATCTTCCGACAGCAATCACTTACATAGAGTGTTTGGTCTGAAACACGGGTCTGTCAGTCACTCTGCTCTGAGCCGAGGAGAAAACTTTCCTTGTATCCTACAACCTTTATCCAATGAGGAGAGAGAGCGGCATAAAGGGGCGGTCCTCTCTGTTTGTGCAGCCAAGGGATGCGCGTGAATGTGGTGACGTAGGGACGAGGACGGGGACTGCTAACTCGAAACCACCGGATCACTTACTTCTGCTTTAAGTACAATGCATTATTGTTGTTGTTGTTATTTTTGTTGTTGTTATTGTATTATTATTGTTATTGTTGTTGTTATTATTATTATTTACCTATAAAATCATCATTATGATGGGGCGGTGCGTGGCGCAGTGGGTAGAGCGGCCGTCCCATGTAGAGGCTACAGTCCTCGCCGCAGGCGTCCCCGGTTCGAATCCCGCGTCGGGCAGACCTTTCCTGCGTGTCATTCCCCCTCTCTCTGCCTCCCCATTTCCTGTCTATCTCTACTGTCATCACTATCAAATAAAAAGCAAAAAGCCGAAAAAATATACTTTAAAAAAAAAAAAAAAAAAAAAATCATCATTATGATGATTTTGACATTTTGAACTTATCTGCAATTGTTTGAACATTTGACTAAGCTCACTGGTTGGCTCTCAGCTTGTAACTGTCTCTATACTGTATACTCTATTCATCTATACTCATTAGAAAGTTGTAGTTTCTGGAATTTATGGATGTGCAAACTGTGTCTCCAGGAAAACCTAGGCTCCAAAGATGCCATTGTAATTCCAGCATGGAGCAGGCAGGATGGTGCAGCAGACCACCACATGCTCTGTGTACAGTTTCACTTATTACTGTTCTCTCACATTTTCACAATAACACCTGAGATAGCTATATACACTTACTGCTGTGACAATGATCAAATATGTCCCCTGCAGGTGCTATTGGTTAGACAAAGGGAGGTCATTTTCTTGGACTCTCTTTGTCCACAAGGCTTTGGTGATGAGGCCTACAGGACAATATTCCGGTTGAGTCAGACAACAGACTTTGTTGGCCTCGTTCTATGGCCTATATGATTGCTTAAAGCAGAAGTAAGTCGTTTTGGCTAATGCTGCGTTCCAGGCAGGCTTTTGAAACCGTAAATTACAGCTTCAAGTCACGACTTACGACTTTGTAGCGTTCCAGGCAACCCACTCGTGTTTTTCCGACCTGTTTTACCTGTGAAAGTCACTATAACGGCCACTCGTAACTTCCGACCCGTGAACTCGTAGCAGATCGAACTGGTACGACTTCACAGGTCGGAAAAACACGAGTTACGAGTTGCCTTGAACGCACCATAACGTCTTGTCAGCCGATGGAGTTAGCAGCCCCCGCCCTCGTCATGGATCTATTGGTCCTCGTCCCTACGTCACCACATTCAGGCGCATCCCTTGGCTGCGCACACAGCCCTTCATGCTGTTCTCTCTCCTCATTGGATAAAACTTGTAGGATACGAGAAAAGTTTTCTCCTCGGCTCAGAGCAGAGCAGAGGGACTGACAGACCCGTGTTTCGGTCCAAACACTCTATGTAAGTGATTGCTGTCGGAAGATATAACTATTTAAGACTTATATTAACACAAAAATATCGCTTACTTCTGCTTTAAGGGAGAAACATTATAGGCCTACAGTCTCACATATTTAGGTATTTGATTGTCAGGTTCAAACAATTAGTATTAGAACAAGCCACTAGTCAGAAAAATCTAGTTACATTCACATTCAATGTGGACTCATATTTACGCCATTGAGGAATGTACCAGAACTTATATTTGACAAAAACACACAAAGCTGATTTTTGCTCAGGAGAGCTGCTTCATACTGTTTCTGGCCTAGGCTTCTGTTGTCAAGTTCTTTGGGTTCTAAAGCCTTGTTCCCTGGCTTTGGGTGATGCCATTTATCATTTGCAACACAAATGTAATAAATATTTTTTGTGTTTTTCAGACAACTTGCAGAGACCATTTGTCCTGGAACCTGGACGGAGAAGACGGGCATGGATTTCAGTGTGACTGCATTTAAGAAATCCCTAATTTCACATCAATATTCAATGCATAGCCTCATAGAATATGCGTCATCATCACATTGTCCAAGATGTGACATTCATCATGTTTGATTAACTGTGACTCTCTCCCCAGTCATTCCCCCTTCAGGCAAAGGATGGGACCTGTTGTGGAGTCTTCATGCTCATGGTAAGTTTATTCATTCTATACACAATGTTCTTGTGTTTGTGAAGGGTAGATGTAAAAATAATCTTTTTTCTTTATTTCACAGTATGCTCTCTGCATCTGCACTGGGTCTCCATTCGAGTTCACAGAAGTACGTTGTAACTTATGTAACTCAGGTTAACACAAAAATCACTCATTCACCATGATTTTTTCTATTTACAGACAGACATGCCATCAATTCGAAAGTGGTGGTGTGTCCAGCTCCTCCAGAGGTTCTCCACTGAAGGGTAAAAAAAAACAGTTTTACAGGAATACATTGGTCTGCTTTGATGACTCTTCATTGTGTACCATACAGAAATACTCAGATGACACTGCTAATGTGGCGTGTATCAGGAAAGGACAGGAATCTGAATATAGGGATCTGATTAAAGGCCGTCAGAGACTCCTCTCTCGCCTGTGAATTCTTGTGGGGTGGAGATTGTGGTGGTGTTTAACTATAAAAATCTAGGTGTACACCAGGATAATAAGTTGGACTGTTCCCTTAACACAGACACATTCTACAAAAAGGGACAGAGCAGCCTCTTTTTTTCTTAAAGAAGTACAGATCTCTGCAGTAAGATGAGCTAACAGACAAATTGAGTTCCCTTTGTGAATTCATAAAGTAATTCTTATTCTTGTTAGTATACTTTGATTGTTCAAAAGGCATGGACAGCGCTTTGCAGCGTGGACGAAGGAGGCAGAGGCACTATTGGCTGGGAGGCTGGAGCCAGTTTTTAGGGTGCCCCGAAAGCCACTGAAGCCACTAAAGGTATGGCCAACACTCACATGACAGCTATCTTCAGTTTTCCATCGAGCATTTTGTCGTAGAATCTATCAAGTTTTCTGTCTGTTCTGGTTATTCATATATGGTAATCAGGTATTGTATGTTTTTTGAAGGAGGAGCCCAAAATCCTCAAGGACCTCCACCTGGCTGTGCAGTGGGTCCGCAGCAACTCAGGGCGTTTCACTGCAGAAGTGAGAGAGCCAACCTTCCTTGCAATGGAGAAAGAGGAGCAGCAGGAGGCCTTGAGGGTTGCACAAGGAGAAGACGACCTTGATGCCAAGGACCCCTTTGTTTTTGTTTTTCAGAGGATGGAGGACATGGAGGTTTTCTTCGAGGAGTGTTGGGATGTGCAGGGCCTGCGGGTTAATGCGCTCTGCACAAACCCTCACACTCCTCTGCTCTAACCCCTCTCCCCTGCCCTCCCTTGTGGCTGGACGCTGGCTTAGTGCCCCACACTCTCCCCTGCCCTCCCTTGTGGCTGGACGCTGGCTTAGTGCCCCACACTCTCCCCTGCCCTCCCTTGTGGCTGGACGCTGGCGTAGTGTCAGACTTATGATTGATTACACTATTGTGATGAACACCATATCAGCTGATGTTGTCATCTGGAGTCTACATCTAAATTTTGGGTGAATTTAGTATGCGTGAGTCTATCATGTTACTGTTTATAACACAGGGTGTTTATCCTTTGCTGGACGGATCGCTTTTTTTTTTTTTTTAAAGGAGGAGTTGGGGGGGTTGTTAAGAGTACAGTATACCCACTTCTCCAGTCTACTGCAACATGATTGTTGAGAAGAATTGTTTTGAAGATGATCTTATATTTGGTATTGGATGGTTGGATGCTTAACAAGATTTGATTAATGGTTCCTGATTTCAGAAATATATTGTTTACATTTTTATGTGAATTAGGAACTCAATCACCCTATGCAGCTTGTCTGTCATGTTTAGAGTTTAGATTAGGTGGATGATACACCGCACAGTGAAGTGAGGTATCAAATGCCTGGTCAGTGTTCTGGGGACCTACAATTTTTTGGACCAACAGCCAGTAAAGTACACATATACAAAGGATGACATTATACTTACCCACAACCCGAAATAGATTTTATGAGATAACACAAAGATATAGAACACAATACTATATGCTAAGTGATATTACATACAAATTGCATGGTGGCTGTGGATTTGTACTCTGCACACTTAGGCTACAGTAAATTGAGTCCAATGTAATCATTCTCTGGCCTGTATAATAATGGGATGTGGTGTCATTTGGCAACTGTTGAGTGTCAAATGTTTATCTTTTAAGCTCTGTGTTGGTGGATGATCACTGTAAAAGACATGTAAGCAATATATGGTTTTATTTACAATGCATAATCGTTAATATTATTATCATTAGTTGTAGGCTGATCATAATCATAATTCTATTTTGTCATTTCGAATCTTCATATTTGTTGTCATAACTACGGAGGTACAGTAATGGAAAACTGTAAACGGACCAGAGTACACAAAAAGGAAGAAAGGAGTGTATAGCAACTTATCATTTATTTCATCTTCTGATGTTGTAATGATTGTGATTGTGTCAGTGATTTGTGTCATTCTATATTGATTTGTATATATTTTGTGTTCAATGAACAGCTCTTACGGTGTTGATGGATGGTGACAAGGATGGAACGGTATTAAAAGAGCAAAAATCTACAGACGTCTCATCAATACTTGTAAAACAAAAACCATTGTTTGACTGGACCGCTACAATCACATTTGACTGATATTCTACAAAGTCATAAACAAATGGGAGAGCCAGGTACAAAGCCCTTGGAGAATGAAACACCATGCCTGCAGGAGGAGTGGGAGAGGCTCAGACTCCATTGTCCATGATAGGCTACATTCACCTGAGTTACCTGAACTGAAGTGTGTGTTGTGACAGACCAAAAACCTATCCATTCAGCAGCCTATTGTCATTTAGATTCCTTTTAACACATTGATTTTACAATCAATGTTACTGTAATAAAACAAAAGCAGTTGTTCAACCTATCTTTATAATACTGTCTGAATTAAATGCCTTTAAATGACTCACAACAAAGCAAATCTTTGAAATACTCCGGAAATTACATTGTAATAAATAATTTTGACTGATTGATGTTGTTTATATTGTTTTCTATGCTCTATTTTTTGTTTTAGATGTTTCAAATTTTGATGGTGTTAAAATGATAACTTCTCAGTGTGGTAATAGGAAAGATGCATCTTTGTAAAATATACATCTTAAATGTTTATGGTATGGTCTATCCACACACACAGGAAAAACACAAGCACGTCGCAACGAATTCCCCTCTGTTCTATTTCTGATTAAATTAAATGTAATGTAGACCGATCAGTTAATTGTAAAACATTTATTTATTGATGTCAATGTGGTGATTTCTGCACATACAGACAGCAGCAAGTCAGCACTGCTCCTCTGACCAGCACACACCTGAAGCTTCACTTTTCATTTACACAAACTAATCAATGAGACCATAAATTAATCTGCTCGCTTTCTCCACCGGCATGACGACGTCTGGGTGACCGGTCGATCCCCTCAGCCGGCCGGCTGCTGCCTCTCAGATGAGCCGAGCAGCGAGCTAGCTCCCGGTGGCTACTCCCAGCTAGCTCTGCACTTCTCCGGGAGAAGTTCTCCCAAAACCTCGGAGCAAACTTCCAAACAGACGTCAGTTGGATCAACTGACCACAGATTAGGACTCTAAACTGTGACTTTCTCGCATGAAAAAATATTTAAAATTAATAAAGTGACGTTTTAACAATGCTATGGCGGACTTTTAGCTGCTCTACTGCTAGGCTATCAGTTAGCAATAGCTTTGAAGCTAATGCCGTAAAACGGCGCATGCGCAGAAGTCTGGAACGGATCTTGTTCCGGTACAGTAATTGGACTGTTTGTACATGATTTTGTCAAATAAAAGTGAGAGGAAAAAAAATAAATAATAATAATAATAATAATAATACAGGACTGTCTATATATTTCCCACAATGCATTGTCATTTACAGTAAAAACACAAATACAATGCATTGTTGTAAAATTTACTCTAGAAATTACATCAGTTGCTAACAGTGTGCTTGATTGTGATGACTAACTAATTATTTTCCCATTTGTATTTTCTCTCTCTCTCTTTTCGCTCTAATTAATTGTTGGTATTATGGGCTATTTTGTATATTGTTTGTATTCTTTGTGGGCAGACCTAAGTTGCCCTTTGATCAAGTACCAGTTTCCTTTCGGCCCCGTTAACCGACTGTGCCAGATGCGCCAGAGCGCGCACCTCTGTGCCAGGCTCGCGCTCTGCGGCGATTTGTGTTTATTCATCTTAACAGAGATGCTGAAAGGAGGGATTAATACACACATTCACACAGGCTACGCACACACGAGCTATGTCCTATCGCGGGCTCCGTACCTTTTAACTGACTACGACATTTTTAACATTTTCAATAAGTGTAGAAGACAAAAGGAGTGCAATTATGAAAATAATTTATTTGAACACGAGGTAGTAAATGAACAGACAATGAACAAACAAAACAATCAGTATAATAAAAAATAACTTTTAAAATAAATTAAAAAATAGGAGCGGTGTTTGGCTCGGTTGCTGGAGCGCCCGCTGTAGTCCTTGCTGCAGGCGGCCTCGGTTTGAATCCTCGAGAGAAGATGAGGGTGAAGTTGAGTCGCCTTCCTTGGCGATGCATGCCGTCTCATTGGACCATTTGATAAGAATGTCAGTCACCTCGTCTGCGGTTGAGAACACAGGTATCCTGGATTTTACACTCAAAGGTGATTCCTCTCGTGATTCGGATGTTTCGGTGAGCTCCACCCCAGCCCAACCAGCAGACGCGGACACCTGGCACGCTGAGGTCATTCCCCATGGTCTCTGCAGCTCTCTGGGCAGCACGTCGGACATAGCTGTCCCCCATGATCCAAACTGTATCTGTGGGAAGAAAATGAGAATGAAAGAAGACAAGTTAGTTATTAAAGGTGGCTCATTTTTATGATAGTATGTTACATCTATTAAAAGGGAACAAGGTAGAAACAACTTAATAGGAATAAGGAACTTAAAGGTGCAATATGTAAGAATGTGGCCAAAACCGGTTACTGCAGTCAAATTCAAAACACAGTGATCTGGTTTTTCCTCCCAGTCGTAGCGGCAGCTCAGTGGAAGCAGACTGAGGCTGAAATGTAAATTCAAAACATAAACATGATTTGCAGTCTGCAAAAAAAAGATTTTTAATGCGAATACTCTGGCTGTACTATTGTTGTGGTGAGTTCATCATGTTATATGAACATTATTCCTGAGTCTCTGTGACATATTAGGAGGATTTTACGGCCAGTTGCTTTAGATTTCTTACAAACTGTACCTCTAACGTTAACGTTACCTTCTGTTCGTCTGTAGTGTGGTCGCTGAGCGGTCGCTGTCAGGTCGCTGCTGGAGGCTGGACTGCCGTGGCGATGCTGCTGCCAGTAGTGCTTGTTAGCCTAGCCTAGCTGATTAGCCTTAAGGCCCCCACATACTAAGGCGTACTGTGCACGTACTGTGAGCAGCGCGGACTCCATGCGTACTGTCCGCGGACGTTTGAGCCTTCATAGTCGGGCGTACAGCGTCACATTAAAAACAGGTCGATGTGAAGATTTCCCGCCGAGTAGTCTATTGTGTGACACCGAGTACGCGTATGTACGCGGAGTACGCGCGGTCGTAAATATTGAGCTTTCTGGCGGACATCCGCTTTGGGTCTGCACTGAGTCCGCGCGGACGTCCGCGGACCCATGTATGCCCGAGTATGTGGGGGCGCCTTGATTATACTTTCGCCTGGCTCCGTTGGCAGTTGGCGCGCGCACCTCGGCAGAGCGCACAGGCGTTTACACTTGCCGCATTCACCGTTGCAATATTCGTAGCAAAGACAGGGGGCGGTAGATAAAAAAATACAATAGGAAGTAGCAGAAGCAACTAAAATCAGAGAAGAAGTAAGCAGGATTTCTCCTGTAGCTCTACTATTTACCTTAATTAAAAAGCTCCGGTGTAATTGTGATAGTTAACTGCATGATTTGAAAACCAACCGTCCTTGCAACATCAGTGTAGTAGACGTTAACGTTATCGATCGCTCCATGTATTGATTTTTCGCCGGCTTGTTGTAAACAGATGCACATGGAGGAGAGGAGGGACCGGATTTGCATAGTTCCTCGAGTTCTGGGTCATTTGATGGTCTTTATAACTTAATTACGAGTTGTACAAATGCTAGAGCGTACCAGCTCAGCCAGTCTTCCCTCAAATTCATCCATTTTGAACCGAGCGACACTCGCGCAGCTACGTCGGGTGCTACGTCCATTCTTTTTACAGTCTATGGTTGTAGGTAAATTGAAATTCTAATCACACAACATGCAGGGGCGGTCCTAAAAAACCTCTTTTACATTTCATTGCAGATCATTCAGATTACATCATCAGGGTTGCCATGGTTACAACCCAGACCTCTCCACAGGAGCCTGATGGGGTGAAGGAAGTCTGGTCATCAGTCATTCATTTCACCTGGTGTGTATATGTGATGAAGTGAAAATACACCATGCACACATGCTGCAACCTGATAAAGTTATTTTTTATACCTTTGTGAACTTGACAGACAAAAATATACAAACAACAATATACAACAAAAATGTTTTGTTTTTTTGTTTATTCAATTGAAAGTTGGTAGGACAAACTGGAGAACCTGGAGTTAAATCTTCCATCTAATGGTTAATTATAGATGTTTTTTTTTTTGTTGAAAATTGGTAGGAAAACCGGAAATACCCGGAGTAAACCTTACATCTGATGGTTGATTATAGATGTTTTGTTTGTTTGTTTTTGTTTATTCAATTGAAAATTGGTAGGACAAACTGGAGCATCCAGAGTAAACCTTCCATCTGATGGTTAATTATAGATGTTTTTTTTTTTTTTTTCTTGTTGAAAATTGGCAGGAAAACCGGAAATACCCGGAGTAAACCTTCCATCCGATGGTTAACTATAGATGTTATGTGTTTTTTTTTGTTTATTCAATTGAAAATTGGTAGGAGAAAACCGGAGCACCCGGGGTAAACCTTACATCAGATGGTTAATTATGCTAGATGTTGTTTTTTTTCTTGTTCAAAACTGTTAGGACAAACCGGAGCACCCGGAGTAAACCTAACTATAGATTAATTAACCATATATGGTTATAGTTATATAATTAATTAATCCAAAGATGAACATATAGTTCATCTAACGGCGACCGCACAGAGCGCTGAAAAACCTGGCGATCCTGGACCTCTTTGGAGGTGCATTACGGAGCTCATCCAGTCGGTGTTTGAAGGACTGGACAATAGCGTCGTCAAATGATGTGCCATCCAACGCCAACGCAGCCTCAGTTAGCTCAGAGCCGAACTTCCTTTCAAGGTCTTCGAATACGGCCTGGTTGAGTTTTTTCAAGGTCTTCTTGATTCTTCTGCAAGACGAGTGACGGAGCAACTCAGACAGTTGCTGGACGATGGTGTTGATGTCTTCTTTCTGGGAGGAATTTCCAGGTTGGGACTCGATATTTTTGATGACGCCCAAGAATAGTACAGTTGTGAATTGGTTGGTCATGTCCTCTGCTAAAATGGAGTAGATCCAGTCAGGTAACAGTGACTCAACATGGATTGACTCTGCGGTGGAGAATGCAGAGCTTTCTTGGGAGATCCTGTCCTGTGATTTACGGGGGTCCTCCTGGAAGGCTCGCGGTGGAGCGGACTGAAATGCTTTAGGACTGGTCTGAAACACTGGTGATGCTTTTCGGGTTGGCTCCGAGTACCAACTGGGATAATGACAGTGGTAAAGGGAGTTCAAGGTAGCCGCGACCTTCCCGATCGTACATTCAGGGTCAAAAGGGAACGCAGAAGAAAGTTCGGCAGTCGGTGTAGTCGTAGGTGTGGCCGTTGACCGTATGGCAGGTGATCGAGTGGTGGATGACCGTGGAGCGGGTGACCATATGGCCGGTGGTTGTCCAGCCGGTGATCGAGTGGCGGGTGATCGAGTGGCAGGTGACCGTGGGGGGGGTGACCATATGACCGGTGGTTGTGAAGCCGGTGACCGAGTGGCGGGTGACCGTGGGGCAGGTGACCGTGTGGCAGGTGACCATGTGGCCAGTGGTTGTGCTGGAGATCGTGTGGTTGGAGATCGTGTGGTTGGAGACCGCGTGGTTGGAGATCGTGTGGTTGGAGACTGTGTAGTTGGAGATCGTGTAGCTGGAGACCGTGTGACTGGAGACCGTGCGGCCGGTGACCGTTTGTCAGGGGATTGTGTGGCCGGTGACCGTGTGGCGGGCGATTGTGCGGCCCGTGATCGTGCAGCCCTTGATCGTTCAGCTGGGGATCGTGCAGCCAGTGATCGTGTGGATGACGATGACGATCTTTTGGTCGACAGTTGTGTAGCCCGTGAGGTTTCCGCGGCCTCTGATGTGGAGGTGGTTTCATCTTCTTCGGATGAGCTGATCTTGTATTCGATTAATTCTTGGATGTCGGCCAACACGGCAGCCACTTGCTCCCTGTAGTTTGTCTTTTCCGATTGGTCTTTCTCGATGCACAGAAGCAAATTCTGCATAAGCTTTCCCACCATGTCCTCGGCCATGGCGTAGCAGACCTCAGGAGAAAACTTGGACTCGCCTTCGACCTTGACGTCAGGGATGACATAGTCGGTAAGATGTTCGTCCAGTGAAACCACAGGGATCTGATAGAGCTCGTCATCCACCATGTTGTTGTAAATTTTCACGGTCAGTTTCTTTACGAGTTTTCTGATGTCGCTTATGGCCATGATGCTTTCTAGTGACATGCCGGCACACTCTGACTGGTCGAGCTTGTCAAATAATTCTTCGATTTCCGGTCTGATGGTCTCAAAATCGATCTGAGCTGGAGTCTTTCTCCTGCTAAATGTCCTAACGTCGTCGTCTTCAGTGGCTTCCGGCTGTGGTGTCTTCCTTGTTTTCCGTTTAAGCCTCACCAGATACTCTGAGTGTTGTTTCTGTGCTTGGTTCTTCAGCTCTGTCATCATTTTCCTGTATTGATTCTTGACAAATTTGACAAAGCCCGGTTTCTGATTAATTTGGTTGACATTGCTGGTGGCGTTTGTAGTTTTTGCAAAAAATCCCGTTACCATGTCGACAATTGGCCTCATGTCGAAATGAGGATTCGGTGACCTGCTTTTCTCGCAGCATCCAATGTTCTCAAAATTATCATAATGCAGGTCGTCTTTGATGGCTTTGACAATATCGTACGCAGCATTTTTGGCTTCGTTCTCGAGAAAAGATGCGGGTGAAGTTGAGTCGCCTTCCTTGGCGATGCATGCCGTCTCATCTGACCATTTGATAAGAATGTCAGTCACCTCGTCGGCGGTTGAGAACACAGATATCCTGGATTTTACACTCAAAGGTGATTCCTCTCGTGATTCGGGTGTTTCAGTGAGCTCTGGTGATGTCTTGGGGCTTCGGCTTTTGCTTTTGCTTTTGCTATGGCTTTTGCTGCAGCTTTTGCATGGGGAAGCCTCGTCTGACAGTGTTGGGTGCCAACATCCTCCCAAGCACCGGAACTTCAGCTTGTCCAAACACTTTCTCAGGCATTTGGTAGCTTGAAGGACCATTTGGCGAAGAAACTTCATGTTGGAACCACTGACAAAGACGGCGGGTTGCAAAGGCCACTCTTGGCAGCTGACGGCGTCCGATACGATAGAGCTGATTTTATGAGAGACTTCCTTTTCGATGACTGCTGTCAGCTCTGCACTGCTCTCGGTTTCGTTATGTGGAACATCAAGGGCGAGAGCAAAGCTGACGCAGAGAGAGTCTCCCACATTGGCGCTGATGTTTTCCAGTTCTTGTTGAATAACAGCCAGAGACATCTTCTGATTGAAACCTTCCTCGATCAGTGGTCGCAGAATTTTCAGAACCATCGTGACGAGTAACTGCACAATTTCTGTGCATAAGTCAGCAATGGTTGCGGTCGTTTCTGCGTCTTCCACCCCGGCCGCCAACAGATTCCACTGCACGGTGGAGAATCTGTCCAAATATTTGCCCACGACAGGCATTAGATCCTGCGGAGTGACTTCGCGGGAGTCTTCCATCAGAAATTTGTAGACCACTGGTGACCGTGCAGCCGGTGACCGTGTGGCGGATAACCGTGCAGCCGGTGAACGTGCAGCCGGTGACCGTGCGGCCGGTGAACGTGCGGCCGGTGACCGTGCGGCCGGTGACCGTGTGGCGGGTGACTGTGCAGCCGGTGACCGTGTGGTTGGTGACTGTCTGGATGATGATCTTGTGGTCCGCAGTTGTGCAGCCCGTGATGGTGTAGACTCTGCGTCGCCAGAGGTTTCCACGGCCTCTGGTGTGGAGGTTGTTTCATCTTCTTCGGATGAGCTGATCTTATATTCGATTAATTCTTGGATGTCGGCCAACACAGCAGCCACTTGCTCCCTGTAGTTTGCCTTTTCCGATTGGTCTTTCTCGATGCACAGAAGCAAATTCTGCATAAGCTTTCCCACCATGTCCTCGGCCATGGCGTAGCAGACCTCAGGAGAAAACTTGGACTCGCCTTCGACCTTGACGTCAGGGATGACATAGTCGGTAAGATGTTCGTCCAGTGAAACCACAGGGATCTGATAGAGCTCGTCGTCCACCATGTTGTTGTAAATTTTCACGGTCAGTTTCTTTATGAGTTTTCTGATGTCGCTTATGGCCATGATGCTTTCCAGTGACATGCCGGCACACTCTGACTGGTCGAGCTGGTCAAATAATTCTTCGATTTCCGGTCTGATGGTCTCAAAATCGATCTGAGCTGGAATCTTTCTAACGTCGTCGTCTTCAGTGGCTTCTGGCTGTGGCGTCTTCCTTGTTTTCCATTTAAGCCTCACCAGATACTCTGAGTGTTGTTTCTGTGCTTGGTTCTTCAGCTCTGTCATCATTTTCCTGTATTGATTCTTGACGAATTTGACAAAGCCTGGTTTCTGATTAATTTGGTTGTCGTTGTCGTTGGTGTTGGCGTTTGTAGTTTTGGCAAAAAATCCTGTTACCATGTCGACAATTGGCCTCATGTCGAAATGAGGATTCGGTGCCCTGCTTTTCTCGCAGCATCCAATGTTCTCAAAATTATCATAATGCAGGTCGTCTTTGATGGCTTTGACAATATCGTACGCAGCATTCTTGGCTTCGAGCTCCAGAGAAGACGCGGGTGAAGTCGTGTCGCCTTCCTCTGCGATGCATGGCGTCTCGTTGGACCATTTCATAAGAATCTCAGTCACCTCGTCGGCGGTTGAGGACTCAGATATCTTGGATTTTACACTCAAAGGTGATTCCTCTCGTGATTCAGATGTTTTGGTGAGCTCTGGTGATGTCTTGGGGCTTTGGCTGGGGCTTTGGCTTTTGCTTCGGCTTTTGCTGTGACTTTTGCCACAGCTTTTGCACGGAGAAGCCTCGTCTGACAGTGTCGGCTGCCAACATCCTCCCAAGCACCGGAACTTCAGCTTGTCCAAACACTTTCTCAGGCATTTGGTAGCTTGAAGGACCATTTGGCGAAGAAACTTCATGTTGGAACCACTGACAAAGACGACGGGTTGCAGAGGCCACTCCTGGCAGCTGACGGCGTCCGATACAATAGAGCTGATTTTTTGAGAGACTTCCCTTTCGATGACTGCTGTCAGCTCGGCACCGCTCTCGGTTTCGTTATGTGGAACATCAAGGGCGAGAGCAAAGCTGGCGCAGAGAGAGTCTCCAACATTGGCGCTGATGTTCTCCAGTTCTTGTAGAATCGCAGCCGGAGACATCTTCTGATCGAAACCTTCCTCGATCAGTGGTCGCAGAATTTTCAGAACCATCGTGACGAGTAACTGCACAATTTCTGTGCATAAGTCAGCGATGGTCGCGGTTGTTTCTGCGTCTTCCACCCCGGCCGCCAACAGATTCCACTGCACGGTGGAGAATCTGTCCAGATATTTGCCCACGACAGGCATTAGATCCTGCGGAGTGACTTCGCGGGAGTCTTCCATCAGAAATTTGTAGACCACTGGTGACCGTGCAGCCGGTGACCGTGTGGCGGATAACCGTGCAGCCGGTGAACGTGCAGCCGGTGACCGTGCGGCCGGTGAACGTGCGGCCGGTGACCGTGCGGCCGGTGACCGTGTGGCGGGTGACTGTGCAGCCGGTGACCGTGTGGTTGGTGACTGTCTGGATGATGATCTTGTGGTCCGCAGTTGTGCAGCCCGTGATGGTGTAGACTCTGCGTCGCCAGAGGTTTCCACGGCCTCTGGTGTGGAGGTTGTTTCATCTTCTTCGGATGAGCTGATCTTATATTCGATTAATTCTTGGATGTCGGCCAACACAGCAGCCACTTGCTCCCTGTAGTTTGCCTTTTCCGATTGGTCTTTCTCGATGCACAGAAGCAAATTCTGCATAAGCTTTCCCACCATGTCCTCGGCCATGGCGTAGCAGACCTCAGGAGAAAACTTGGACTCGCCTTCGACCTTGACGTCAGGGATGACATAGTCGGTAAGATGTTCGTCCAGTGAAACCACAGGGATCTGATAGAGCTCGTCGTCCACCATGTTGTTGTAAATTTTCACGGTCAGTTTCTTTATGAGTTTTCTGATGTCGCTTATGGCCATGATGCTTTCCAGTGACATGCCGGCACACTCTGACTGGTCGAGCTGGTCAAATAATTCTTCGATTTCCGGTCTGATGGTCTCAAAATCGATCTGAGCTGGAATCTTTCTAACGTCGTCGTCTTCAGTGGCTTCTGGCTGTGGCGTCTTCCTTGTTTTCCATTTAAGCCTCACCAGATACTCTGAGTGTTGTTTCTGTGCTTGGTTCTTCAGCTCTGTCATCATTTTCCTGTATTGATTCTTGACGAATTTGACAAAGCCTGGTTTCTGATTAATTTGGTTGTCGTTGTCGTTGGTGTTGGCGTTTGTAGTTTTGGCAAAAAATCCTGTTACCATGTCGACAATTGGCCTCATGTCGAAATGAGGATTCGGTGCCCTGCTTTTCTCGCAGCATCCAATGTTCTCAAAATTATCATAATGCAGGTCGTCTTTGATGGCTTTGACAATATCGTACGCAGCATTCTTGGCTTCGAGCTCCAGAGAAGACGCGGGTGAAGTCGTGTCGCCTTCCTCTGCGATGCATGGCGTCTCGTTGGACCATTTCATAAGAATCTCAGTCACCTCGTCGGCGGTTGAGGACTCAGATATCTTGGATTTTACACTCAAAGGTGATTCCTCTCGTGATTCAGATGTTTTGGTGAGCTCTGGTGATGTCTTGGGGCTTTGGCTGGGGCTTTGGCTTTTGCTTCGGCTTTTGCTGTGACTTTTGCCACAGCTTTTGCACGGAGAAGCCTCGTCTGACAGTGTCGGCTGCCAACATCCTCCCAAGCACCGGAACTTCAGCTTGTCCAAACACTTTCTCAGGCATTTGGTAGCTTGAAGGACCATTTGGCGAAGAAACTTCATGTTGGAACCACTGACAAAGACGACGGGTTGCAGAGGCCACTCCTGGCAGCTGACGGCGTCCGATACAATAGAGCTGATTTTTTGAGAGACTTCCCTTTCGATGACTGCTGTCAGCTCGGCACCGCTCTCGGTTTCGTTATGTGGAACATCAAGGGCGAGAGCAAAGCTGGCGCAGAGAGAGTCTCCAACATTGGCGCTGATGTTCTCCAGTTCTTGTAGAATCGCAGCCGGAGACATCTTCTGATCGAAACCTTCCTCGATCAGTGGTCGCAGAATTTTCAGAACCATCGTGACGAGTAACTGCACAATTTCTGTGCATAAGTCAGCGATGGTCGCGGTTGTTTCTGCGTCTTCCACCCCGGCCGCCAACAGATTCCACTGCACGGTGGAGAATCTGTCCAGATATTTGCCCACGACAGGCATTAGATCCTGCGGAGTGACTTCGCGGGAGTCTTCCATCAGAGATTTGGAGAGAGACATTTTGTTTTTTTTAACAAAAAGCAGCAGCAATAAATGCTTTTGCTTTTTTTGTTGTTGTTAATTAACTTTCTGCAAAAATTCTTCAAAGAAGTCCTGTGTAAAGAGAGAGCGAGTGTGTGCACGTCTGTCTCGTTCACTGGCAAAAAGGATTTTGGGCGACTTCACAGGCAAGACCTATATACTCTATCTGACGTCACCAACATCACAATAAATGGCCAATTGTGACGTCACCGCACAGTAACTTCAAAGGGAATCGCCCACGTCATCAGAATATCTTCATGAGGAAATCGAATTTTTGACGTCACTGCACATTGGCTTCAAATCAACGTCAGCGCGCAGGGAAAGATCAAGAGATCAGAAAGACTGCAGCAGGCGCGCGCGTGCACCATGCATGCAGTGCACGCGCGCGCGCACGTATCTACGAACCAGCGCCATGTGCTTTTTTTTTTTTCTTTTGACAACACGTGGAATCAGATGTTCAAACCGAATAAAAACCTGGTTTATATGATCACAGTGGTGTTATCCACATCCGGTTGTTTTTGCAGGAGGCTGATCAGCTGTTTTGTGAGTCCATGGAGTGAGATCGTCCTGTGTTCACCCCCAGATGAATGCACTTTCATCACAAGAGGAAATACGGCCGACATTGTGTGAGGTAAAAACAAAAAGTTAGCCTACCAGATGTTTTTTTGCTTGTTTGTTTGCTTTTACCCTCTGCAAGATAATCAACACCTACTGCCCATTTCAGTGTATTTATATAGTCTATGGTAGAGCTTGTTGTTGGAGATGGACAGTGTCAGATTTATGCCTACACTAGTAAGGGAATGTAATAATTAATTAATTATGTAGCCGAATAATTTGAGTGTATGTGCAATAGATGAATAAAAAAATGAATAGAAGCCTTGACCAGTGGTGAAACTGACCTGGAGGTGCTGACCCTTATTGTCCTGGTACATGTTGAAACCCAATGACTAAATGATTAAAACGGTCACAGAGGCCAGAGGATGACAGACTTATGACTGGCAGGTTGGGTCACAATAGAGGAAACAGTCTAACTTTTGCTTTATGACTTTTCATTTTCATTTATTTTCATTTATTTATTTAGAAGTCAGGACAATGCACATTAATAAACATGTACCGTAGTAGCTGTAAATGTGCCAGATTGTAGCCCGAGGGCTCATTTCCATCTGGAGTCCTCTAGGCAGGTTGGCGTTACAATACAATACAAAAGGTTAGAATACATTTTAAGTAGGAAATAGCATAAACACTTACAATATTACAACACATTACTAATAATAATATATGTTAAGACAGAGCAGTACTTAACTGAGTGAAATGATATGGAACTATCTGAGCCATACAAGGGAGATAACGCCCTCCCAGAATGCAATGCAACAGCAACATTTCCTCTCATCAGCAGCTGTGCTTATGTAAATTGTCCCATCAAGGTCTGAAGAAAAGTGGTTAGAAAAAAAAAAGAGGAAAGGATTTGGCGTGGTGCGGTGTCACGCCAAGTGGAGGAGCAGCGGAGCTTCACCGCAGAGTCAAAATGTTTTCTGTCCCGTGTAATGTTACTAAGCCCCGTTCATCAAACTTTGATCAGGCCAGTTTAGTTGCAACAAGGCCACAAGGACGGAGCTGCAGGAAGGCATTCGTCATCAAATGCACAAACATCTCTGAGCTTAACGCCTCCCGTCGGACTCATTATCAGTAAACACACCTGAGAGCTCAGGCAAATAAGTCTGTACGTTCAGAATCTGAATATTCTGGTGGTGGTTTTTCTGGTGTGCTCCCTGCTCAGGTTCTGAGGCATTAATAATCCACGGCTGCGGCTCAGTTTCCCACCTCGAATTACACACACCGAGCCAAGAGTAAAATGGAGGGGCTCCCTCACAATGACCTCCTCTAACGGGACGGAGGGAAAACTACAGTACCCAGCAGCCACCTCTGCAACAGGTAACTGGAAGTAGGATTTACAGCAGAGACATTGTTGAAGAGGAGGAAACATTTTGTGCCCAGATAATGAGTAATGCTTCTAACTATTTGCAGGGCCTGCTTTATGAAGAGTAAAAAAAAAAAAAATCTGCAGACTGGACATCCTCCTGTTGTCCTCCTGGGCCAAGGAAGGATGGAGGGAAAGAAGAGAGGAAGGAAAGAAAGAAAGAAGGAGGAAGGGAACAGATTGGGTCAAGAAAGGAAGAAGAAAGGATGACGGGAAAGAAGGGAGGAAGGAAGGAAAGAAGGATGGTGGAAAGAAAGAAGGGAGACAGGCAAGGCAAGGCATCTTTATCTACGTATATAGCGTATTTCATACCGAGGCAACTCAATGTGCTTTACATAAAGACAAAACTTTTTTTTTTTAAAGAGAGAAAAGCATGAAAACAGAATAAAAACAAACAAACATTAAAAACAGAGTTAAAAGCAAGAGTAAAAATGTAAAATAAAAGAAAATAGGAAAGAAGGAGTGGGCAAAGGTGAGGAGGGAGAAGGGAGGAAAGAAAGGAAGGATGGAGGAAGAAAGGGGGGAAAGGAGAGAGAGAGGAGGGAGGGAGGAAGGAAGGAAGGAAGGAAGGAAGGAAGGAAGGAAGGAAGGAAGGAAGGAAGGAAGGAAGGAAGGAAGGAAGGAAGGACAGAAGGAAAGGAGAGAAAGAAGGACCAGTCAAACAGATTGGGTCAGTGTGACCCAGGAGGAAAACAAGAGGGTTAAGGATGAAGAAGGCGCTTTATAATTTTGTCCTGTGTTGTATTTTCCTGTTTCCTTATTGGTCAGATGAGATAAACAGAAACAGGAAGTAAATCCAGCTAAATTCAATGCTGGATCCAGGTGGATCAGATGCTGTGACATCACAAAGTTACAAGAGTCCTAATGGCTTGTTTGAAAGTATATACACCTCTCTGGCTTTGATGCTGCTTTTTATACACACCGTTGTATTATTATTATTATTATTATATAGGGTCTTTAAGAAATGGTAAACAATTGATAAAGTGACAGGGAAAGAAAGGATCTATAGAGAGAAAGAGGGAGGGAGAGAGAGAGAGAGGAGGAGGAGCATGGGATCGTCACAGGGAGTTGACTCTGGCTTCACTTGTTGTTGTTGCCTCTCATCTCTGCAGCAGCGTGGAGAGCAGCGAGGCAGCAGCCAGCGAGCAGCGAGCGACCGGGCGCCATATGATCTGTTCCAGCTCTGCAGCAGCCAGAGATGATCCTCATCCTGCAACAGGTCAGACTCACTCATCTCTTCACTTCTTAACTTTCAGCCTTTTAGTTCAAAGTGTTTGAAGGCAGTCGGACGGTGCGATGTGGATGTTTCCAACAGAGGATATTTTAACACGCTGTTAACGTTCAAACTAAAATGCTGCCGCGCTATCACCTGGTAAGATAACATGGAAATGTTTGACACTGTGAACTTTGTCTCTATCTTAAAACTTAAAAAACTTAAAAAGACCTTTATTGTCCTTAGGGAAATGTGTCCTGCACATTAAAATACATTTAAAACTCATACAGATAAAACAGGATTAACAGTTCTATCCTAAAGACAGGAAGTATTTCTCCAATATCTCCCTGTTAAAAGGGTTTTCCATGGAGTTTTTCCTCAGTGGATGTGAGGGTCTAAGGGCAGAGGATGTTGTTATGATGGGATGTAAAGCCCTTTGAGACAAACTGTTGGTAAAAACGGGCTATACAAATAAAATTGCCACTGATTTATGATCTGTTTTATGCTTTTTTATTCTTTAAAACTGCTTATCTGACTCTGTTTTATGTAACTTCTTCTACTTTATCTCGTGTATTAATTGTTGGCCTCATTATGTGGCTCGTTAGTTGCTTAGTCGACCTGAACGGCTTTTGAAACATGGTCGTGTTTTTTGTGCAACTTAATACTGTGAGTCAGTGATGGATTCATTCTGTGCACGAGAATTTGTACTTTATTGATGAACTAAAACGAGGAGGACCGGTAGCAAGTCGGCTCCGGGGGTTGGAAGAGAAAGGAATGCCGGGGCCGTGGCAGGGATTTGGGGAGATTAGTTGGCTCAGTGAGCTTGATGCAGCGGCTAAATAAAAAGTGCAGGACGGGACAGAACGCAGTCAAAACAACGGGGGGAAGCAGAAGATCAACTCAGTGTGTTGACTCTGTGAGCGCAGGCAGGGATGAAGGCTGGATGATGAGGATGCTGAGAGACTACACAGATATACACATGGTAACATGCTAGATGATAAATAACCTTATCCACCGCTCCATGGATTGATTTCTCACCGGCTTCGTCGTTGGAAACAAATGCACATGGAGGAGAGGAGGGTTAGAAAAACGAATGAAAAGAGACCGGACTTGCATAGTTCCCCTTTAAAAGGCAGGTTGTAGGTTTTATATTGACACTGTTAAAGATCCACAAAGAAATACACACAGCCTGTACTCAGAAACTGAGCGTTAAAACCGCTAGATACCACTTCTGAAACTTTATGATGTCACAGAATATAGATACTTCAAATAAAACACATCTTTAGCACTAGAACCGCCAAGAGGTCATTTTGACCTCCATTCATTCTAATGCAAAAATGGTTGCCTAGCAACGACTGTTGTTATTTTTTGTAACGTATGTGTGTATGAATGTGAAGCATTATATTACTATAAAGTGTTTTGAGCTGTGTGTCTGGCTGGCTATATAATGTATATGGCTATATAAATACAGTCCATTTACCATTTTTGCATTAGAATGAATGGAGGTCAAAATGACCTCTTGGCGGTTCTTGGTAAAATCACTCTTTTTTTCATTCTCTTTTATACTAGAATCGTGAAAACGCATAAGATGATGTAGAACACACTTTGAGGAAAAGTCATGGACTGGGAGACATAGGGTTTCTACACAAACACAGTTACATGCATTTTAAGAAGCGAGAGAGGTCAAAGTGACCCAGCTGACTATAGTAATATTTGTGGGAGACAGTCAGACGTGTACTCATGGGTTCTACTTCTCTCTATAGAGACCTTGTACATCAAATAACCAGAATTAGCAGTTGAATAATGTAAATTTCATCTCTTTTTTTTAAGCTCTGTTGTTTTGATATTATTAAAATGCATATTTTCGTTCTTCCAACTGTTCTTTTCTGTAGATGGCAGTGTGAGAAGACACTGAATGGCTTCTACAGGGAGTGGCCTCCGTAAGTTTGTTCTTGTCCTCTATGGATTTCAGTTTTTTTTTTTTTTAAATGCAACCATTAAACTGTATTAATTCATAATAACATCTGATTGTTGTGCATTAAGCAGAACAATATCACAGGACCTAGAAAAAGCTGCTTTGGTAGAGCAGACACTGTGCAAATTGTAAGATAATGATTGAAAACGTACATAAATATTCATAAAACAGATTAAATTTGATGTGAAATTGATCTTTAACTTTAAAACAGACTAATATTGTGCAACATAGATGTGAAGATTTGATCACAGATGTAACGTTTATGTTGTAAGTTCCATATTTTCCAGCTTCAGAGTGTTTTCCCTGTCTGTTTTCCAGGCATACCGGGGGATGACAACCTCCAGTCCATGCTGGTGGGGACGGTGATGCGGAAAATCAAGTCCCGGTCCTGGAAGAAGCAGCGTTACTTCAAACTGCAGGACGACTGCATGACCATCTGGTACAAGTCCAAGAAAGCTGGCAACACTCACTCCACATGTAAGTGTAGAAACTCAAGAAGTTTATGGCAAGCAGATTTAACATTTAAAAGCTAAGTTTGACTATATCAACAACGTCTTTCTGACTGGTCGTAACTACATTTTGAATAGTTGGATTTTTGATTCAAGATATCTGTAATTCAGCTTTGCCGAGTCAAAAAGAACATTTCAGATATCTGCAACTACGTTCTTCCTAGGACAAATGACGTCTCTTTAACCATTCATGTGTATGGGGTTTGTCATTACAGATATCTACAGTTCAGTTGCAGATATCCGCTATGTGAATTACAGATATCTGTAACTGAATTACAACTATTCCTAACTCCAGTTTGAGATATCTACAACTTCATTTCGCCTTGTCAAAACTTAATTTCAGATATCTGAAAAGGGACATGTAGATATCTTTAATTGCAGTGAATTAAAGATATCTTGAACTGGAATTATGACTAGTCAGAATCAAAGTGTAGATATCTCAAACTGGAATTAGGAATAGTTGTAATTCAGTTACAGATATCTGTAATTCACATAGTGGATATCTGCAACTGAATTATAGATATCTGTAATGACAAACCCCATACACATGAATGGTTAAAGTGACGTCATTTGTCCTAGGAAGAATGTAGTTGCAGATATCTGAAATATTCTTTTTGACGAGGCAAAACTGAATTACAGATATCTGCAACACATATCCAGTCTGGCTATTAAATGTTAAATCGGCTTTTGCCATAGAAGTTATTCTGCGTGAAGTGAACCACCGATTGTTAGAATAAAACGTCTTCTCTCTGCCCAGTTTCTGTGAGCGACGTGGAGGCGGTGCGGGAGGGCCACCAGTCGGAGGTGCTGCTCAGCATCGCCGACGAGTTCCCGGCCGAGCGATGCTTCACGCTGGTGTTTCGCGGTCGCCGGGGCAACCTGGATCTGGTGGCGGAGTCGGCCGACGAGGCGCAGTCCTGGATCAGAGGCATGAGGAAGCTGATCGAGAACCTGGAGAACATGGGAGAGCGGGAAAAGCTGGACCAGTATCCTTCACTCAGTTTTAAAAGTTACACGACTAGACGCTCTAGAAAGAAATTAAATCCCATCATAGTAGGGGTGTGCCAAAAAATCGATTCACATAAGAATCGCAATTCTCATTTCATACGATTCAGAATTGATATAAAATGTCCCAAAATCGATTAAAAATAAATAAATAAATTAAACAAATCTGCTGGCTGTTGGCCTCCATTTCCTTAGAATTTAAAAGGCAGCATGTTTAACTGCACTATTTTTTTTAATAAAGAGGCACTTTTGTTGTTTGTGATATTGCTTTTATGCAACAGTTTCAACAATTCCATCTAAGCATGGATAAATGTTTAAAACTCAATAAATGTGAAAAAGACACTTTAGTCATTCTTGCAAAGCAGACTGGAGTAGATCATGAGGATCCTTTGACACTGACAGACTGAAGCAGAAATCATTAGGAATCAAATCGTTTTGAATCAAAAATCGTTTTTCAATCGAATCGTAGCCCCAAAAATTAGAATTGAATGTAATCGTGAGACAGTAAAAGTTTCCCACCGCTAAAACACAGCGTTTTCCAGTTGGCGTTTTTTCCTTAACTGGCGTCCCCAGGTGGATCGGTGACTGGTTCAAGAAGGCGGACAAGAACAACGACGGCAGGATGAACTTCCGGGAGGTGCGGGACTTACTGAAGATGATGAACGTGGACATGAACGAGCACCACGCTCACCGCCTCTTCACGGTAAGGAGCGTTCCGGAGGTTTTCACTCACTGAACGATGTCCGGGCGTCTCCTCAGATGCCGTTCTTTCTCCTAGATGGCCGATAAGTCTCAGTCGGGGACGCTGGAGGACGACGAGTTCGTCCTCTTTTACAAGATGCTGACCCAGCGAGAGGACGTCCTGAGGGTTTTCCAGGAGTTCTCGGCCGACGGCCAGAAGTTGTCCCAGACCGATCTGGAGGACTTCCTGAAGGAGGAGCAGCTGGAGGGGGACGACACCCAGCAGCACGCCAAGCAGCTCATCCACCGCTACGAGCCCTCGGACACAGGTACACACACTCTTATGGTAGCGCTTTAATAGTACTGGCCGCTAAGTACGTGATCAAGCCAAGAAATAACAAGTAATTGCACCATAATGTCGAGAAATATAGCCAAGAAATATCGATTGTTTGCATAGAAGTCATCCAAAGCATGAAAAGCATGTGTAATCTTTTGCCTTTATGGAAAACATGACATTACTATGAAACTTACCGTTATTTCTGGGCTATTTCTAGACATTACTACACAACTAGAAAAAGCATTTCCAAGAATGGAAATGGTGTGACTGCTGATAGCAACTGAACGCTGTTGCAGAATTAGCAAATAGTGCAAGCAGTGATCACCATACAAATTTTTTAACAAGGTCGGAATCGAACCCACAACCTCATGGTCATTAGACTTCCACTCTGCCTCTAGGGCACGGTGCACACACAGTTAACACCAAGAAAGCTTGAGAGTCAAGCTTGAATGACTTAGAATGAAAATTTCTGTGAATTTCAGGCTGAGAGCAGCAGTTTCAACATGAAGCAAGTTATCAGAAGTCAACAGAGGACAACTGGGAAAATAATGCACTATAATTGTTGTTGAGGCAAGATTTGAACCAGCAACCTTCAGGTCTCCAGACCAGCAAGCTAACCACTAGGCTACAGACAGAGACACTATGTGAGGGGTAAAGAAAACCTTTGATAAGAGGATCACTGGCTTCTGCTTAAAAAAAAAAGTAAGGAATCGTGGCAGAAAAAGTTAAATATTTTAAAAAGTATAAATAGTTAAAAAGAGAAAAGTAATGCAGATAAAGTTAAAAAAAAGCTGCACGTTTTGATATATGAATTGTTGAAATAGCACAACACCTAACACACTAACCATATGGCCACAGAGAACCTGAGTTACAATGAGCTTTATACTATGAGGAATCAAAGACTGTCCAATGACAGCTGAATAATTGGAATGAAAAGTCAAGCAATGATGTGAAATGACTGAGGCAGGAATCGAACCCATGACCATATGATCACTAAACCTTTACTCTGCCACTCGGCTACAGAGAGCACACTGCTTTCAAAACTGTTGTCATTCATTGTAATGTGATGATGTGCTGCAAACTGGTATGAGTAATCAAGGAGATAACAAACACCTTTAACCAATTGAAGGCGGTGGAGGAGAGCAGAATTCAACATAACATAACAAGAGTTCTTCCCTTGGATTCGAACCAGTGACCTTGGGGTTGGGAAGCAGCCACCCTACCCCCTACACTACAGTGGAGTGAAGAGAGGTTGAGACTTTGATGAATGTGAGATTTTTCAATGATGCTTAAAATAAAGAGAAATGAGTATAAATTAGCCACACCAAGTAAGAAGAGGACTTTTTTGTGACCTGTGACTATTTTTTGGTGAATTAAAATGAATTAAAAAGCACTTAACAGCAAGTTACAAAGTTGAGCTCCTTCTCCTGCTGATGTGAAAAAAATACATTGAGCTGAATGAGAGCAGAGAGCTCCCTGGCTGCATTTAAAAAATATTTAAAATTATTATCTAAGTCTCTTTGCATTTTTGACCAGAATTTTAGCCAGAAGACAAGTGTGGCTACAAAACTGGAGAAAACTAGAAAAAGCATTTCCAAGAATGGAAATGGTGTGACTGCTGATAGCAACTGAACGCTGTTGCAGAATTAGCAAATAGTGCAAGCAGTGATCACCATACAAATGTTTGACCAAGGTCGGAATCGAACCCACAACCTCATGGTCATTAGACTTCCACTCTGCCTCTAGGCCACAGTGCACACACAGTTGCAGAGACTGTTGTCTGTTAATGATCTGAACACTGTCAACATCAAGAAAGCTTGAGAGTCAAGCTTGAATGACTTAGAATGAAAATTATTATCTAAGTCTCTTTGCATTTTTGACCAGAATTTTAGCCAGAAGACAAGTGTGGCTACAAAACTGGAGAAAATAATTTGTCTAGAGTTTAATTTGCAGAAAAAGTTAAATATTTTAAAAAGTATAAATAGTTAAAAAAAGAGAAAAGTAATGCCGATAAAGTTCAAAAAAAGCTGCACGTTTTGATATATGAATTGTTGAAATAGCACAACACCTAACACACTAACCATATGGCCACAGAGAACCTGAGTTACAATGAGCTTTATACTATGAGGAATCAAAGACTGTCCAATGACAGCTGAATAATTGGAATCAAAAGTCAAGCAATGATGTGAATTGACTGAGGCAGGAATCGAACCCATGACCATATGATCACTAAACCTTTACTCTGCCACTCGGCTACAGAGAGCACACTGCTTTCAAGACTGTTGTCATTCATTGTAATGTGATGATGTGCTGCAAACTGGTATGAGTAATCAAGGAGATAACAAACACCTGTAACCAATTGAAGGCGGGGGAGGAGAGCAGAATTCAACATAACATAACAAGAGTTCTTCCCTTGGATTCGAACCAGTGACCTTGGGGTTGGGAAGCAGCCACCCTACCCCCTACACTACAGTGGAGTTGTGGTGAAGGGAGGTTGAGACTTTGATGAATGTGAGATTTTTCAATGATTCTTAAAATAAAGAGAAATTAGTATAAATTAGCCACACCAAGCAAGAAGAGGACTTTTTTGTGACCTGTGACTATTTTTTGGTGAATTAAAATGAATTAAAAAGCACTTAACAGCAAGTTACAAAGTTGAGCTCCTTCTCCTGCTGCTGTGAAAAAAATACATTGAGCTGAATGAGAGCAGAGAGCTCCCTGGCTGCATTTAAAAAATATTTAAAATTATTATCTAAGTCTCTTTGCATTTTTGACCAGAATTTTAGCCAGAAGACAAGTGTGGCTACAAAACTGGAGAAAATAATTTGTCTAGAGTTTAATTTGTGGCCGTGCTGACAGTTTAGCCAGAAAAACTCTAGAATGTTTTTTTGCCTCTCCCCACTCTGACACCACTCTAGGTCTGCTCGTTAGACGCAATACACACCCATTATAAAGCTGAAAAAAATCAGAAAAAGTTAAATATTTTAAAAAGTATAAAGAGTTAAAAAGAGAAAAGTAATGCCAATAAAGTCCAGAAAAAGCTGCACGTTTTGATATATGAATTGTTGAAATAGCACAAAGTATGAAGGACTAGAAGAAGACCGTAAAAAGGCGGAAGAAAATGGCCAAACAGAAGAACAATAGTGTGACTGCTCAGCAGTCACACTAATAATTTGTCTAGAGTTTAATTTGTGGCCGTGCTGACAGTTTAGCCAGAAAAACTCTAGAATGTTTTTTTGCCTCTATCCACTCTGACACCACTCTGGCTCTGCTCGTTAGACGCAATACACACCCATTATAAAGCTGAAAAAAATCAGAAAAAGTTAAATATTTGAAAAAGTATAAAGAGTTAAAAAGAGAAAAGTAATGCCAATAAAGTCCAGAAAAAGCTGCACGTTTTGATATATGAATTGTTGAAATAGCACAAAGTATGAAGGACTAGAAGAAGACCGTAAAAAGGCGGAAGAAAATGGCCAAACAGAAGAACAATAGTGTGACTGCTCAGCAGTCACACTAATTAATTGTTTTATCTAGGCTATTTCTTGACATTATTACACAATTAATTGTTATTTCTAGGCTATTTCTAGATATTATGATGGAATTAATTGTTATTTCTAGGCTTTTTCTTGACATTATCACTGTAAATTAAAGGGGTTACCACCACAACACCTACTACCGTTCTGTATTTGCAGCCAAGTTGCTGAACGCCATGACGTTTGACGGCTTCCTGATGTACCTGGGCTCGGCGGAGGGCTCCATCTTCAAGCCACAGCAGCGGGCCGTGTACCAGGACATGAGCCTGCCGCTGTGCCACTACTTCATCTCCTCCTCCCACAACACCTACCTGATGGAGGACCAGCTGCGCGGGCAGAGCAGCGTGGAGGGATACATCAGGTAGATACGGCATCTCTGAGCCTAAAAGATCCAATCTGCAGCTCAATAACTCAGTTTAGTTTTAGTTTCTATTCTTCCTGGGGTGCAGCCACTCATACATAACAAATCAAAGCATAATACAATAAGATTTCAGAATAAAACAAAAACTATTTTAAAAATATGAAACAGATTTGACTCGTTCAACACATTAAATCAAGCAGTTCAAGATTAGAGTTCAACCCATTAGCTAAACATAAGTTCTTTAACAATAAAGGCCACTTTTATTGATTTTTGAATGAGCTGTAGTATTCCAGTATTTCACTGCTCTATCCACCTTTTTCCGAACGTCAAAAACGTAGCCTGTTTTGCCGGTTTTGCTCTTCCGGTGGAATTTTATGTTTACGTTTCTATGCTTTCGGTAGTCACGGTAAATGCATGGATTTTTTTTTTTTTTTTTCAATGAAAATCTGTAAAACGCATGGATCATCACACCAGCTTTTAACAGTGGATATCACACACATTGACATCTGTGTTAATGCCAGCGTTAATAGATCCATGCGTTTACCGCAACTATGACAACGACTGAAAACCATGGAAACGTAAACGTACAATTCCACCAAACCGATGACGTTGGGAAACTTGTGGATACATTACAGCTCTCTTAAAGAGGCAGGATCTGTAGCATAGCCATGTCTGTCGTTTGTAGGTTGTAGCTGTAACAACAAATTATTAGGTTTTCCAAAAATAATCAATGTTAAACTGAAATGTCACCAAACTATAAGCCAGTCTTTGTTCTGTGCTCTCGTGCTGCTCTATTCTGTGTCGTTTGGAGTTTTTCTAAGTCTTGTTTTGCGGCGCTAAACAGTCGGGACAGGATAGCAGGCTACAAGAGATGCAATCATATTTAATATAGGAGAGACATATATTATATCTGACAGCCACAGAGGTTTAAAACATCCTATTTTCCCCAAGAGTGGGAAAAGAGCTGGTCAGAGGACGATGGCTGAACCTCTAATGCTGCGTCATTTATAAGATGATTGTGTCCAAATCCTCCTCAGGTATCATTCACACAGATTTCAGGGTTTTTCTTCAGCGGAAATCCGAATGTTCCCATCGAGCGCGCCATGCCTCATTCATTTAGCCTCTCAGAGCTAATGAGGTTTTAATGAATGACGTGGCGCTAACCCTGCATTAATCATCCACCCACTCCCATCAGTTTTATATTAAAAATTCATTAATAACAAAAAAGCATCCTGACGTCCAATTCTTTTTAAGTGATTCGTTCAATTTAATCAAATTCAGTGATGGAAACATCAGGCTAATAACGGCAGGAATAGAAGAGATTGACTTGTCTGGCCGGTCTCTGTTGGACCCTGAAGAGAGGAAATGAAAACCACCTACTGTCTATACTTAGATATACTTATATTATAACTATGATCATCTCTGACACACTTCATTAATTAAGCAAGTTTAATTAACCCAAAGAGCTAAGCTAAATGTAGCGTACACCCCTGTTGCTAACACAAAATATAGAGTTTAAATTAATTAATCAGATGATTACACTCTCTGTGAGTTAACACTATAATAGTTAAACATTCCATGTCCTATTATGGTCTGTGTTACCTGAACAACACAGCAATCTAAATATGTCCATAAATCCATGTCCATCCTTTATTATATTATATTATAGCATATTATAGCATATTATATTGTATTATAGCGTTTTATAGAATATTATAGCACATTATATTATATTATATTATAGCATTTTATAGCACATTATATTGTATTACAGCATTTTATAGCATATTATAGCATATTATATAGCATTTTATAGCATATTATATTATATTATAGCATATTATATTGTATTACAGCATATTATAGCATATTATATTGTATTATAGCATTTTATAGCATATTATATTATAGCATATTATATTGTATTACAGCATATTATAGCATATTATATTATATTATAGCATTTTATAGCATATTATATTATATTATAGCATATATAAAACCAGTCAGCTCTTTTTACACATTTTACCATTATGTGTGGGAATCCTGAGAATGAATGAACATGTGAATGAATGAATGTAATTGAAAGGGCTCTGAACCGCGGCTGCCGGTGTGTGGAAGTGGACTGCTGGGACGGTGCCAATGGAGAACCCATCGTCTATCACGGACACACGTTCACCTCCAAGATCCTCTTCAAGGACGTGGTCAACGCAGTCGCAAACTACGCCTTCAAGGTAGCACACACACACACACACACACACACACACACACACACACACACACACACACACACACACACACACACACACACACACACACACACACACACACACACACACACACACACACACACACACACACACACACACACACACACACACACACTCAGCCTCTTTTAAAGGATAATTACACCACTCCAAATGTGGCTTTTCACATATTTTGTAATCCTCTCTCAGCTGGTATTACAACTGTCTAGTTTTTTTGTCCCTTTTATTGTCCCGTGAAGCTGTATCAAACAAATCTCTCAGCGTTTCATTGTGTATTTATAACGGGGGAGTACGACCGTGCAACGATATCCAAGACATGAAAGCAGCGGCGTTGCCAAGGATCTGCCTGCAGCCTCGTGCCAAACGGAGCAGCTGCCAGGTTCACATGCATGTCACAGGCCGTCAGCCGTGTGTTAGCATTTAGTCTGCAGCTGAATATTGTGGCCTCGTGACCCTCCCCTTGCCCATCCATCTGCCGCTCGCTCAGCCCAACATGTGTATAGTAGCAGCCGTATTACCTTTCCTCTGGGATAATGCTCTCCCAGATTCAGTTACAAACTCACTCACTCACTCCCTCTGTCTCCTCCTCCTCCTCCTCCTCCTCTCCTTCATCCAGGTGTCGGAGTATCCAGTCATCCTGTCCATCGAGAACCACTGCAGCGTCGAGCAGCAGAGAGTCATGGCCCAACACCTCAGCCACATCCTCGGAGACAAGCTGCTTAAAAGCACGCTGGACGGCAAGGCCCCCATCGGCCTGCCGTCTCCCGAGGTGAGCATTCATTAGTATCGATACTATCACCGGTCTGCACTAATCTGGGGTTAACAACTACGTTTCTATCATAGTACAATGTTATTTTCTCATACAGGACCTATTCCCCGCCGTTTAGACGGCCTAATGAGAGCAGGAGGATTCAAGTTTGGATGTTATTCTTGAAAAAAGTGTTTCTAAAGAGAGAATAAGAAAGATAACCTGTGATTTATTCGCTGCTACCTCAGAGAAATGTCAGACTATTCCTTAAATTTCAGACTATTCCTTTAAATGTGAATTCAAATGGTCAATGTAGTCCTCAAAACGACGCTCTAAATTAACTCATTTTCCTATATTAGTGCCGTAGAACCCTTGCATTTAATGTCTGTTTTTCAGTGTTTTATTGCCACTGACAATTAAAACTCAACTCTGTGTTTTAGTGTCGTTGCAAAACTATAATTTGAAACTGTCTGTTTTTTTGTTTCCCTCCTCTTCATACATGAAGCTTTTGTAAAAATGCATCGGTATCGGCAATAAATAAATACCACCTTTGGTTTTATTTGGTGTGGGATACTACAAACCCAGACTAGCATGGGCCTCAGCCTGTGACTCTAAAGCAAATTTGCAAGAAGTATCGTCACCATGTCCAGTTTGTTGAGGTCATAGTCAAATGAGCTCCCTGCTATCGAGTGTCCACACAAAGTAGCTCATGAATTACAGTCGCGGTTATTGATTTTCATCTCTAAAGGTCCGTGTTACTGTAATTATGTGAAGATGAAACCTGGATGTCTGTGCAACTTCTCATTAGTCCAGGTCGAAGGCGACTGAATCAGGTCGACTGGACTTAGTTTTTCCAAGTGGCTTCATCAATTTGAGTCTTTAGGTTTATTTTATATATTGGGTCACTTTACATATACATTCAAATGTCTCATTTAATACAGTCTGAAAGAAATAAATTATTAAATTTTATGTTTTTTTGAGAAATTATATTGTTTTTTCAGTTGACACCACCTATTTTGTCATGTCCCTCATGGCCTTCGATGAAAGCAAACTTAGAATATACCAAATAAAACTATTAAAAAAAAGATATCAACTTAAACATCTATTTGTAATATTCTTTTTCAAAATTAACAGAAAGTATACTTAGAATATACCAAATAAAACTATCAAAAAAGTCTATACATTTTGATATTTTTGATATCTATTTGTGCTTTTTTGCTGGTAATATATTTATTTTTTAGAATTATTCATTTAAATTACATTATTTAGTTACACAAATGATCCCCCCCCCCCCCCATAAAAACAATGGTGTGATCCATATGAGCATGTAAATCTAAGTCCGGTTGACCTGATTCAATTGCCTAGAGATAAAACCCGATGTTTTTATGGTAACTAAAGAAAAATAAAAAGCCTTTATTAAGATTGAAGGCTTCAGTGTTTCATGACGAAATGGTTTTAAAATACTAATGGCTACATTTTGTCCCGGTTTAGGACCTGAGGGGGAAGATCCTGCTGAAGGCCAAGAAGATGGGCGGTCTGGAGGAGAGCTTCAACGGCTCGGTGGACGACTCTCTCACCGGCGAGTGCAGCGACGAAGACGAGGGCGCCGAAATCGACGAAGACAACCACCACCACCATGAGAGCGTCCTCCGCAGGGTTAAGGTAGACGGTTGGTTTTATTTTATTTTAATTATAGCCTCCGATGATCCAGACCGGCTCTTATCCACAGTCTGCTGGTTCAGGATTCTCTATTTCAGTCGTTTTAGGCCGATGATGCAACAAAAGCAGGAAGTGGATTTAACACTTAATAGATTAACCCCAAAATTAGGGAAGTCCTTTTGATTAAATTTATCTTGTTGGATTAATTTATTGGGTCTGAAAGCAAAGAATATTTCACTCCCTGAAATGTTTTTGAATGAGGGCAGGGTCGGTAATTCTGATATTCTCCGTGATCGAACTCAAAGAACACGTACTGTCTGTGTTGTGAAGACCAATTAGTTAATGAAAAAGCAGAAAAATATGATGAAAAATAACTAATATCATCTGTAATTACAACAATGGATGCCAGACAATAGCTCAATCAATCAATCAATCAATCAATCAATCAATCAAATTTTATTTATATAGCACCGCTTAAAGCAAATAAATGCCGTTCAAAGTGCTTTACATTTTGATTGAAAGAGTATACAAGAAATGAAACAAGAAGAATGACATGGAGACTAATGCACGAAGATTAAAAAACAACAATAAAATAAATAAAAACACAATAAAATATGGTAAAATATAAATAAACAATAAAAATGTAATACAATAGAATAGCTGCTGCGTTAGGAACTCTATATGTCTTTAATATTCTGAGTTATCTGAGCAGTTTGGGGGTTATATAAGGTTATATAATGGCTCATTCGAGGCTTTTTAAGGAAACCAAATAACCTGTGTCCATCTCAGGCTGCTGCTTTTACCTAATTGATTTTTGTTTTTTATTTATTTATTATACAGGTGCATCTCAACATAATTATATCATGGAAAAGTACATTTCCAGTAGTTCAAGTCGAAATAGCATCAACCAAACATTATATTAAAAATGCTTTTTTTTTTTTTTTTAATCGGTCTTTTGTTATATTCAAATTTGTTGAGATACTGGATTTTAGCTCTTCAATTAAAGGAAATTAGGTGAATAAAGACATGAAATGTTTCATTCTCTGTGTAATGGAGCGATATCATGTATTAATTTCACTTTTTGAATTGAATTACTGGCATAAATAAACTTTTCCATGATGTTCTAATTCATTGAGATGCACCTATAGCACGTTGAATTGTAATGTTAAGTCTATTCATCCCTGTAAATTAGTGGAATTTATTTGCTTTACGGTTAGAACAAGTTTGTATTGTACTATCCAAACATAAATGAGATGAGGTATGAATTAGTTTCAGTATATAAACTGTAAATAAAGTTATAATTTCTGTCCATCCATATCCCAGTGAATGGACAGACAGAACTCAGACTCAGACATGCCGCCTCTTTATCCACAGGAAAGGGGATTGCATAAAGTTGTGTCATCCCTCATGAAAGATGGAGAGGATTGAAAGGCAGGGAGCAGACACTGGGTGTTAGATAAGCTGCTCTGTTTACACGGTGACAGCGGAGAAAGAGACGGAGGCGCGCGGGGACAAGAGGGGATGAAGCTTCGTCACTGTGCCGCCACCCGTGACACTGCTGTGAACTCAACTAAACTCCCTTTTAAACTCTATTGAGGATGTACATCAACTCAAGGAAACACAGATTTCTACCACTGTTTTTCAGATTATTAATCTATCGACTCTGTTTTTCTCCAAATAGTTGTAATCAAATCCTGCCATGGTCAATAAACACAGATTTTAGCTTAAATTCTTATACTAAGGTAGCTGCAGACGACTTTATGTCCTCATTAAAGTATTTATCAGCTATAAGGACAATTTAAAATATAAAATATAGCACCATAAAATAAAATAATCACAAAATGATGCTGGTTTAACAGTCTAAGTGTTAAATCATGAGGAGGAAAACGTGGATTTAGATCATTTCAGTGTCGTGCACTGCAAAAAATCAAATATTTTACCAAGAATATTTGTCTTGTTTCTAGTCAAAATGTCATTTCTAGTCAAAACAAATCTCATTATACTTGAAATAAGACTCATCACATAAAAAGTAGTTTGTTTTTATACACGTTTTACTTCTTTCAAGCCTATTTTCAATTGAAATAAGTAGAAAAATCTGATAGTGGATCAAGTTTTTCTTCCTTATTACAAGCACAAAAAACTTTCTTTCACTGGCAGATTTTTCTACTTATTTCAAGTGAAAATTTGTTTGAAACGAGTGAAAATGATCTAAAAACAGGTTGATTTTTAGGTGATGAGTCTTATTTTAAGTAGAAAGAGATTAGTTTTGATTAGAAATGAGACAAATATTCTTGGAAAGATTTTGAGTTTTTGCAGTGTGGCTGCAGCACAATGTGAAAAAGCAAAAGCGGAGGGGTCTGAATACTTTCCGAACGGACTGCATAGCTCCAGAAAAAAAGGGAAGGACAGAGGATCTCACCTCTCTCTACTCCGTCATGCGACACCACACCGAGCCGTGCCATGTCAGGCCAGAGCCAAAGCCAAAGCAAGTCAAGTTCGGCGAGGTGAAGGTTGTTTGGTCTCCTCTAATCTGGGACACCCGATCCACGGCGCGGCGCTAACTGCAGTCAGTAATCACCTCTGTTGATAAATGCTGTCGTGTAAGTAAGTAAGGCTAGAGTGTAATATCAAGTGTGGCTTTTTTTTTTTTAGGATGCATATACCTGCATCAAGTCAAAAGTGCATGTGTTGGTGTCGCTGCAGAAGGACTCAGCAGCCACTTCACCGTCATGTTTATTGATAAGCATTTGAGAAGAATGAAACAGCACACTGGAACACCTGTCAACACGGTCATCGGAGGTGAGGCCGGCGGCGGCTTTGGCAGCGCGGCCGGCGCGGCGGTGCCCCTGCTGATGGTTTAGGTGTCTGGAGGGACGGCGCCTCTCCTCCTGCTAGACGGGTAGACGAGGCGGCGCTCCATCCCAAAGTCTAAGTTGACGAGCCAGATCGGCTTTCATCTGGAACCGAGGCCGGCGTGCAAGGTGCATGCATGCCTGCACGGTGGTGGAGGTGTCCTGCACTGCAAAAACTCAAACTCTTACCAAGAATATTTGTCTTATTTCTAGTCAAAACAAATCTCATTGTACCTAAAATAAGACTTGTCACATAAAAAGTAGCTTGTTTTTAGACACTTTTTACTTTTTTCAAGCAGATTTTCACTTGAAATAAGTAGAAAAATCTGATAGTGCAGCAAGTTTTTCTTCCTTATTACGAGCACAAAAAAACTTGCTTTCACTGGCAGATTTTTCTACTTATTTCAATTGAAAATTAGTTTGAAACAAGTGAAAATGATCTGAAAACAAGTTGATTTTTAGGTGATGAGTCTTATTTTAAGTGAAAAGAGATGAGTTTTGACTAGAAATGAGACAAATATTCTTGGAAAGATTTTGAGTTTTTGCAGTGTGCTGCAGGGTTTCGCTGTCATTGTGGTGCATCATGGGGCCCGCCGCCGCCACCGCCGCTACCGCTGCCTCTGATCTCTATAGTCATGGAAGCCGCTCTGGCAGCGCTGCCGGCTTTTTTTGTTTGGCATTGTGGGTGAGTATCGTTTACACAACTCAAGAGGGGGTTGTCTACAGGCTTCCACCCATGACAGGATTCCTCTGCAACACAAGGGTTTACCCTCTCACGTGTTGGAGAGGCAGCAGCCCGCTGACTTAAAGGGATAGTTAGACATTTTGGCAGATTGGCCCATTGTCATAATCCCTATAGTCATAGCAGTAGGTTCGTTACTCATGGGATTTCTTGGTTTCCCACATCAAAATCATCAAATACACAATCCAACAACTCCACAACGCTCTGGTGGACAAGTTGTGACCTGCACATTCACCACGCTATGAGATAATAACACAACGTTACCAGACAGAGTTGTTTTAGAGGGAAATTCATGCAAAATCACTGATGCACGTCATCAAGCAGTCTCTGTATTTCCCTCTAAATCAACTCTGTCTGGTAACGTTGTGTTATTATCTCATAGCGTGGTGAATGTGCAGGTCACAACTTGTCCACCAGAGCGTTGTGGAGTTGTTGGATTGTGTATTTGATGAGTTTGATGAGGGAAACCAAGAAATTCCACGTGCGTTCATAGCAGCTCACAGCTCGCTAAAAATAGCTTGCACCGACAATTAAAGATAACAAACCTACTGCTATGACTATAGGGGTTATGGCAATGGGCCGATTTGCCAAAATGTTGAACTATCCCTTTCAATGGGTCAATCTCAACGAGCCTCATCGTGTGACTTGGAGAGTTTTAAATTCCTTTAGAACTGATGAAACGTCTTGAACGTGTCAGGAAACACCCAGAACGTGGTCATAGCCAGGACATTGATCACTCTCATGTATCAGCCCGTGTCTGTCTAAACCGTTTATCCTCTTTTTTTCCTCTTTGCCACAGAGGTCAAGGCAACGTCTGTCCAAGGAGCTGTCGGACTGTGTCGTCTACTGCAAAAGCATCCACTTCATCAGCTTCAAACACTCCCGCATCCACTCCAAGTTCTACGAGGTGGCCTCCTTCACCGAGTCCAAAGCCCGCAAACAGCTGAGAGAGGCCGGTACGTCCAGTCGCTATCAGATTGATGGTTTGGAGACTTTGTCTGCAGCAGATGTGTCACCTCATCTCCAATCTATCTCTGTTGCAGGCGCTGAGTTTGTGCACCATAACTCCCGGCAGCTGACCAGGGTTTATCCCAGCGGCTTCCGAACCGACTCCTCCAATTTCAACCCTCAGGAAATGTGGAACGTCGGGTGCCAAATCGGTGACTAGATTTGACCTTAGCTCAGCCGCCGTTACGACTTTTTCTTGCACATTAATGTTGCTCTGGACTAGGGAAAGAAAATGTCTATAATATAATTTAGATTTTTTTTTAAATACAGAACAATAGATGATGTTATTGATCACTCATTCACACACACACACACACACACACACACACACACACACACACACACACACACACACACACACACACACACACACACACACACACACACACACACACACACACACACACACACACAGGGCTAAAATGAATAGATAATTGCTGGTTCTGGTTCTTAAATTGGCTCACTGCAAAAACTCAAAATCTTTCCAAGAATATGTGTCTTATTTCTTGTCAAAATGTCTCATTTCTAGTCAAAACTAATCTCTTTTCACTTAAAATAAGACTCATCACCTAAAAATTAACTTGTTTTTGGATCATTTTCATTTGTTTCAAACTAATTTTCACTTGAAATAAGTAGAACAATCTGCCAGTGAAAGCAAGTTTTTTGTGTTTGTAATAAGAAAGAAAAACTTGCTCCACTATCAGATTTTTCTACTTATTTCAAGTGAAAATATGCATGTGATGAGTCTTATTTTAGGTATAATGAGATCTGTTTTGACTAGAAATGACATTTTTGACTGGAAATAAGACAAATATTCTTGCTAAGGTTTTTGCAGTGCTCTATGGTGGCAGGAGATGCTGCAATGTAGTTCAAATGTCATGGTAGCATTTGAAGCATTTAAAATATGATTTAACTGCATAAATACCACTTCTTTAATGTTTTTATGCTCTCAAAGTGTCTTAAGTTTTCTTGACAAGAACAGCATGAAACAGGTTTGAACAAAAAAAAAAAAACTTTGCTCCTTTTCCTTTTTGTTCTCCATCCAGTTGCGTTGAATTTCCAGACGGCCGGGGAAGGGATGGACCTGAACGACGGCCTGTTCAGTCAGAACGGTCGCTGTGGATACGTCCTGAAGCCCGAATCCCTGAGAGAGGCTGAAAAAAGGTTCGATCCTGAGATGCCGCAGAAACTGGACGGCTACAAACCGGTCGTCCTAACCGTACAGGTACGAGAAGAGTTAAGGCCAGACACTAACAGGCAGAAACACTGTTTTGAGACTTTGGGCTATTTTTCTTCCTTATCATGTCTTCTTTTAGAAAAGTCAAAAGAAATGGTAGAAAATCCACATTAAGGTTTTTATTTTACTTCATTTTGTCTCTTTCGTCTGTAAATTTCTCCTAAATTCACTAAAAGTTAGTCTGACCCATGTCATGTCAGGTGTCATTGTAAAGCTCTCTCTCTCGAACAATTATGTAGGCACAAAAAATTGTCATTTCCTCTGTATCAGCAACAAATCCTAAAAGTACGATTTACAATAACAATCTATGTAATTCTACAGTTCAAGTCTTTAAAGGCTGTTTTCTCAAAATGAGTTTTTCAGACTCAGACTCTGAGCTAGAAATCTCCACTTCAGCAGCACTTACAGACACCAAACCTTCCACTTTGATCCCTTTCTATATTCTGAAGGTTTTTACAGAGGGGATTGTTGATATATCATTCACAGCCTCATTTATACAACATTTTATTACTAAAAACATGGAGAAATTTGATTATTTTTTAGGGCTGGTGACAGTTTTTTCTCATTTACAGAGTGATAAAAAGAGATATCCAAAATCCTCCTCTGTAAAAACTTCTGACTCTAATATGTCAACAAAATAAAACAAGAATTTTGAAAGTGGCTTTATCCATTGCTCAGATTTAGGTTCTGGAAATGTATGCAAATTAGTGCATATTTCATCAGATATTGCCTCATTTACATATTTAAACATAAAATTTGACAAAACTTGTAATACAAAAAATATTTGTCTTAATGTGAGTGATAAACTTGGGAAGTTTCATGGTGATATGTGTTATTTTAAATTTTTACCTTATTCACCTGTAGTGTCTCACCTTAAAAATGCATTATTGTGTTTTTGAAGGTGATCAGTGGCCAGCAGTTTCCCAAAGTCAACATCAAAGAGGACTCCATCGTGGATCCGCTGGTCAGAGTGGAGATCCACGGCGTTCCCATGGACCAGGCCAAGCAGGAGACCAGATACATCGAGAACAACGGTACAAGAATGAACGAACGAACGAGGATGAATGAATGATGTTTTCTTTCTATCAGATCTGGCTCTCTGCAGCGTGTTGTGTTCTCTCTGCAGGATTCAACCCGGTGTGGTACGACACGCTGCGCTTCACCATACACACCCCCGACCTGGCCTTGGTGCGCTTTGTGGTGGAAGACTACGACAAGACGTCCAAGAACGACTTTGTGGGGCAGTATACGCTTCCTCTGAGCTGCATGCAGCAAGGTAAGGTCGGACCACATCTTCTACAAGCTGCATCTCTCTGTACTTTTATTATAATACACAGCTGCATCCCAATAAATTAGAATATCATGGAATAAAGACCTATCATCATTACAATTAAAAGAACTTATAAAAATAAAGATGAGAAATGTTTCATTCTGTGTGTAATGGATCTATATAATGTTTTAGTTTCACTTTTTGAATTTAAATACTGATTAAATACTAAATAAACTTATAATTCATTGAGATGCACCTGTATTTTCATTGTTAAATACCATTTTAAGATGGAAACACACCTCAAAATGGAGATTGCGTGACCATTAATTGCATTAGTTATGGTTTAGGGTCAAACCTTAACCCTCCTGTTGTCCTCCTGGGTCAAGGAAGGAAGGAAGGACGAAGGGAAAGAAGTAAGGACGAAGGGAAAAAGGAAGGAAAGATAGAAGGAGGGAGGGAACAGATTGGGCCAATTGGGGCAAAGGGAAAGAAGAAGTAAGGACGAAGGGAGGGAAGGAAGGAAGGAAAGGAGGGAGGGAGGGAAAAAGGACTGGAAAGAAGGAAAGGAAAAAGGAAGGAAAGAAAAATGGAGGGAGGGAACAGATTCGTTCAAGGAAGCAAGAAGAAGGAAGGAAGAAGGGAAAAAGGATTGTGGAAAGAAGGAAAGGATAAAGGAAGGAAAGAAAAATGGAGGGGGGGAACAGATTCGTTCAAGGAAGGAAATGGAAGGAAGAAGGGAAAGAAGGGAGGAAAGAAGGAAGGGGAAAGGGAAGGAAAGAAAGATGGAGGTATAGGGAACAGATCAGGTCAATTGGATCAAAGGATGAAGCAAGAAGAAGTAAGGACGAAGGGAAGGAAGGAGGGAAGGAAAGAAGGAAGGAAGGAAGGAAGGAAGGAAGGAAGGAAGGAAGGAAGGAAGGAAGGAAGGAAGGAAGGAAGGAAGGAAGGAAGGAAGGAAGGAAGGAAGGAAGGAAGGAAGGAAGGATGGAGTCAGGAAACAGATTGGGTCAATTTGACCCAACAGGAGGGTTAAACAGGGTTTCCAGTGTTTGTTAACTGCTTTGTTGTGACATCACAAAGTTACAGAAGTCCTGACGGCTTGTTTTAAGGCTACGTTTCTGAATACAGGCCGTACACTACCTACACATTTCTCTTTGAAGTGAGGCTTTGATACTTTCACAGTGCTAATATTGAACCTAAACCTGATTTATAACCCAACAACGCATGAAAATCTACTCTTATACAATATGGGATAAAGGTACCTGTCAAAACCTCCATTAAAAACAGTCCTAAAAGACCAAAGGGGAGTGCAGCTCAAAGATGCTGCGTATGTATATATGTGTACATCCTGTTTTATTCTGAATATTTGTGGTTTCCCATCACCTCTCTTCCCATTCTAGCTAGTTTTTCACCTCTCATCTGTTTTGTCATCGCAGGTTATCGCCACATTCACCTTTTATCCAAAGATGGCACCAGTATTCCTCCTTCCTCCTTGTTCGTTCACATCAGGATCACAGGATCGGAGTAGACCTACCGGGTATCGGAAATAACAGTAGAGTCAAACCTAACATTCCCGACATAGCTTTTAACATTATTCTTGAATTTGATGTGAAAAAAATACTACGCCAAATGTTTAGTGGTTGTTCCGTAGCAGATATTAGGTGTGCATGTATTTATTCATTCTTTTTATTATTATTTTTTGGTCTCTATAGTGTGTGTGTGTTCCCGAGATTAACTTGAACGTTGCTGCTCATGTTTGATGTACTGTGTTTGTTGTAGAGAACGTGCCACCGATACAGTATGTGTAGATCTGGGTGTGTATTTTATTATTTTTTCTGTCAGTATTTTATTTTATTTTTTCTTCCAGCAAACAGCACTTCACTTCACTTCACGGACTTCACTGTCGCACTCCTCTGCTTTCACTGTGGTCAACAACGTGCAAAACTTGAAATAACACTTCACCTCTCTGGCTTCGCTAAGAAACAGCAGCTGCTCACTTTAATCCTTTAAAGGGATAGTTCAACATTTTGGCAAATTGGCCCATCGCCATAATCCCTATAGTCATAGCAGTAGGTTTGTTACCTTTAATTGTCGGTGCAAGCTGTTTTTAGAACGGCGGAGCAGAGCCGTGAGCTGCTCAGAGCTACGCTACGGAGGCTCATGGGATTTCTTCATCAAACTCATCAAATACTGTACACAATCCAACAACTCCACAACGCTCTGGTGGACAAGTTGTGACATGCACATTCACCACGCTATGAGATAATAACACAACGTTACCAGACAGAGTTGTTTTAGAGGGAAATTCATGCACTAACGTTGTGTTATTATCTCATAGCGTGGTGAATGTGCAGGTCACAACTTGTCCACCAGAGCGTTGTGGAGTTGTTGGATTGTGTAGTTGATGAGTTTGATGAGGGAAACCAAGAAATCCCATGAGCCTCCGTAGCGTAGCTCCGAGCAGCTCACGGCTCTGCTCCGCCGTTCTAAAAAATAGCTTGCACCGACAATTAAAGGTAACGAACCTACTGCTATGACTATAGGGATTATGGCAATGGGCCAATTTGCTAAAATGTTGAACTATCCCTGTAAATGAGGGGAAACAAAAAAGGTGTTTTAAATTTGACTGAATTTATTTTGAAATTACAGTTACAGTGACAAATGATGGTAAAGACGGGAGTCACAGTCTTACTATATATCACAACATAAGGACCGAGCGTGGGATTTCTTTTATTTCATATGTTTAAATTCAGTTCTTGAACATGAACCATTTAAATTTGTAAAATACAAATGCAGGTATACCAAATGCAAATGAAAATGCTGATGTTAAGTCTTATATAAGCACAACAAAAGCTTCTGCTGTGGCTTCCTTCCCCTTCTTTCCATGAACACCAGATTCTGCTTGTGGTTCTGTTATGAAAAGCAAAAGTTATGGGAGTTCAGCTCTTGATTTGCTTTGACGTTATGTTTCCCTCATGAATATTAAAGATAAAGTGTAACTGGCTGTAATTGTAGTTTAGTACACCGAGTAGTTTTGTGTCATCCGATATTATTTTTTGTGATATGTACATAAATATTACCCATTTGTCTAAATGTGTTTTGATATGTCTATTTTTGTATACACTGAAGCATTCATATGTAGTGTACAGTATAATAGCACATTGTAGTGTTATGATAGCTATTGGCTTGTTTTTTATCGTAGAAGACCTCATATTCATTTGCCACACCAAACTGCAAATAAATATGATTTTCTATCCTTCATTTTGTTCTTAGTGAGTGGTTATTCTTTGATAAATGCGTGAAGCATTAAAAGAAAGTGTGTGTGCATTGCATCTAAATATCTTTAAATTGAAATCCTGTGTTCTCTTATCACATCACATCAAGTGCTTTAATCCTGTCCCATATAATGTTTTACGACAAAACATACGAACAAAATAATCAGTCAAAAACACATGTTCATTGTGGACAACTGGACTAAAGCTAATTCACTTTGCCTGAGGCGGCTCTGAAAGTAAAACACAACTTCTTCTCAAGGATAAACAGTCCTTATAAACAGTATTATTTCACTTTTTATTTTATTATTTTCATCTGTAATGTTTTTTTCAGCCTATTGAAACTCAATACTTCACATAGCCTGTAATTAAAAAACAGATAATTGCTAAACTTTGTATATAGAGGGTAGAATTAGATGCTTACACTATTACACACTATTAATATAATCCTATTGTTGGGTAAATATCATATACATTGTGCAAAATGGAAGAACTGCAAACAACGTTTTTTTTTGTCTCTTAATAAGATAGAAAGCTGTCCCCTTTCTATTTAGCTGCTGCGTTTTATGTGGAATTAAAATGCCTAATATAATTTATCTGTTACTATTTGGAGTTGTTTTGCTTTTGTTTTGTTTTCCTTCATGAATCTAACCCTTTTATAGGCTACTGCACTTCATTTTTTCACCTGTATTATTATTATTATCCTCTTTGAGAGTTTGGATTTGAAACAAATAATAAAAAGTGTCTGAAAGAAACAGTGAATTTAGTTTTGATGCTATTTTTTCTGTCAATCTCACTCCACTCCGCATCTCGCCACGACTTAATATCATCCAGTTCCATAAATATTGATTTCTGGTCCTTTCAAAACATTCAAATAGGTGTAATCCTCAAAGATAAAAAAAAACAGAATTTCTGGTGAATAACCTCATTATCATTACTAAATATTACACAAGTGTCGATATGCCAAATCCCCACCTTCATGGCTTGCACTTAAAAATGCCTGTTTTGTAACAAATCCTTGTTACAAAAATGTTTGAAACAAATGAATCCCCATGCAGATAAATTGTACACATTTATAGCAAATATTAACCTGCCCTAACCTCTTGTATTTGTTTAGTATGGACTTACTTATATATATTTTTTTCTTTGAATTGCCCCTTATTTATTTATTCTTCTTTTTTCTCTTTTTTTTATCGACGATCTGTCATATGTTTATTTTCATATGTGATAAGCGATGCACTACCACAATATTTTTTTTTGTTTGAATTATCTAAGGAGGTGTGAATTTAATTTATTTGTATGTAAAATAATTGTTTTATCTTTGAGTATGTCAGCATTGTTCATGTTATGTGACATGTTTAAATAAATAAAAAAAAATAAAAAAAATAAAAAATCTCGCTCCACTCCGCTCCGGAAGATGGCGCTAGTGAAACAAGAAGAACAGGAAGTGGCGTTTCCGGTGGCAGTGACGTCATATTGACGGCTCGTGGGCACTTTGGCAGCAGCAGCAGCAGCAGCAGCAGCAGCACGAGTGGAAAAGAAAAACAATTGTCAGTGTGGAAAAGAAAAGAGACAAGAAAAGATGGTGGGAAAGATTAAACATGTCCGCCAGAAGCTGCACCAGGAGGCGGTGAAGCTGGAGCGCGACAGGCCGGGCAGCAGCGCCCTCACCCCGGGCTGCGGCTCGTCTCCTGTCCCGGTGTCTGTCCCACTCCCACTCCCACGACTGGTGGACAACAAACCGGGGGACAACAAGCAGGTGTGTTGCGACAAACTGTTTACATTTTATTCTGACTCCCTGTGAACTTCATATGCATCCATTATGACGGGGAGGACGGGCTAAGTTGAGCCAGCCCTTGTTTTTCTAGGAAGGAAACCATAACAAAATATTGAGCATGTGACCAAATATTTAGGAAGAAGGCATCATTTCATTTCATGGATGGAGTCTATGAAGGTAGAAAGAACCACATTGATATAAAGTGGTTTGGCATTTATGTCCACTCTTTAAAGGGAATTTCGTCAATCCGAAGTTTCATTATAATTGTGTTTAGACCAAAAGAGATAATTATACATTTGTTTTATAACGTTGTGGTATCTATGAACTACATTGTGAGGTTGTGACCTGCAGCATTTTAGCTGTGGGGAGTAGTTAAGTCAATATGGTAGCTGTGGGGTAAGTTGAGCCACCTGCCCTATGAATGTATTTTGTCTGTATTATGTCCTAATTACTAATAGGTTTTATGCACAGCTCCACTACTTCCTGAATTTAGGCCAGCTCCTTTATTTTCCTGTCTGGACAAACTGATTAATCCAGACACACCTGGATTCATCAGTTTGTCTAATAAAGTAAGATGTAATAAAGGAGCTGGCTTAGATCCGGAAGTACACTGCAAAAAACTCTAACTCTTACCAAGAACATTTGTCTTATTTCTAGTCAAAACAAATCTCATTCTACTTAAAATAAGACTCATCACATTAAAAAGTAGCTTATTTTTAGACACTTTTTATTCCTTTCAAGCATATTTTCACTTGAAATAAGTAGAAAAATCTGACAGTGGAGCAAGTTTTTCTTTGTTATTACAAGCACAAAAAACTTGCTTTCACTGGCAGATTTTTCTACTTATTTTAGGTGAAAATTTGTTTGAAACAAGTGAAAATGATCTAAAAACAATATCATTTTTAGGTGATGAGTCTTATTTTAAATGGAAAGAGGTTAGCATTGTGTAGAAATTAGACATTTTGACAAGAAATAAGACAAATATTCTTGGAAAGATTTGGGGTTTTTGCAGTGTAGTGGAGCTGTGCATAAAGCCAATTCAAGGTTGTGGATGTTTATGATTACAGTAGTATGTTCCTGAAAACAGAAAAAAAAAGTTGTTTATGGTGAGGCCAAGCTTTACTTCCAAAGAGAAAGATGAGGGATTCTTCCCAAGATGCGAAAGATACGAAAACGCAAAACTCCCCAAACCTCAATGAGTATTAGTCTCAGCAGGAAGTCCCAGCAGATAAAAAGTGGCTCATCTCTCCCCACTCTCCCCTATCGGACAAGGTTATAGTTTCTTAAATTATACTTTTACTAATAGGATATTTAATGCATTTTATTTTCTTGAATGTATTGTTTTTTTTATTTTTCCACCCCCCACAGGTCCTGACAGAGAGCTCCTTCCCCACTGGGATCTTCGCTGGCACTAAAATCACTCCAGAGGCTCTGGTGCAAACTCTCAAGTGTGAGGAAAGTCCAGCAGAAGTGCCCGTACCTGTCCAGAAAGGTAGGTTTCACTTAGGAGATGTTGTGGTTAATTAATCCTGATGGAAGGATTCAGTGGCATCATGCAAAAGATTGGGCAAGTTATGTGAGAGCTCAAGTCTCCTGGGTTTCCTATTATTTTGCAGGCTGCTGCTTTGTTTCCCTTTTTTCACTCTAAAATTGTAGAAAACAAAAAAATAATACACCGATATTGCTTAAAATATCACAAAGGAGTGTTTGATGTTTAACTTTTTGACCAAACTTTTGCATGCCGATCTATAAAAAGGTCCAGTAGTTCAGCCTCACCATCAAAACAATAACACAAGACACAGCACTGGGTGATGTGGAGAAGGAGCATTGCATCATGGGAGTTAGTAATGATAACCTTTAGAAAACTGGGTTTTGAGGAGGAAATATAACTTTAAAGAGAAATTTGCATCAACTATGGAATACGTGCAGTTCTTATGAAATGTGCACGCCGTTGCTCATGCTACGGTTCCTTGCAGGACAAATGAGTTCTCTTCATGCTGCTCCTTTCCATGCAGGAAGGAATGTGTGAATTATAATCTACGGTATCGTCATTTGTTTTGTCCATAATGTATGGATTGAATTTGAAAATGCCCATGCATGGAACAAATAAAAATTAAATTAAATCAACCTCAGACAGCAGTAATTGGTGACTGTTGTGTTAAAGTCTTTAGAGGAAGTATCAGTTTCCATTGGCAATGGAAAAATCAGGAGGGTTTGGGCATTTTAGGGTTATTTTCTGACAATACATGTATAAATTGGTTCATGTTGGATGATTTTACTCATCAGTATAATTCTCTTTGCTTGAGCTCAGGGTTGAAATGATTGACAGTTATAGGACGTGTGTTATTGTCAGTGAAAGCCAGTTGATGCAATGCTGCTCTTTGGCCACTAGATGGTGCACAATACTGGCAGTGCTCCTCCTCGTGCAGCTCCACAGCCGACTAGAGGTTTTATTCATTCATTTATTTATGTATTTATTACTAATGAACGCTGCTGGAGCTTCTCCATCCAGCTTTAGAAGCAGTGACGTCTGGGACTCCATCAAACAGGCGCTAATCAGAGGGATGGGTGAAGGTGAAGGTGTGTGTGTGTGTGTGTGTGTGTGTGTGTGTGTGTGTGTGTGTGTGTGTGTGTGTGTGTGTGTGTGTGTGTGTGTGTGTGTGTGTGTGTGTGTGTGTGTGTGTGTGTGTGTGTGTGTGTGTGTGTGTGTGTGTGTGTGTGTGTGTGATGGATGCTTATTAACACACTGAGCTGAGAACCATGAGACCTCACCAGACGACGGCCCGCTGCTATTTATAGAGCAGTCGTCGTATAAATTTAGCTCATGCATGAAATCAAGGTTTAGCTGCATCAGTGTTTCCTCGCCGCTGAGGCCGCCGCCGGCTCAGTGGAAGGGTATTTTCTTATTGTGACATCTTAAATCCTCATTAATCTGTGAGTGCTCTCCGTCGGTGTCCTTATGGAACCATACCAGTGTTTTTACAATTCATTAAAATGAACAAAATCCCTTTTTTATTATTATTTTTATTCCCTTTCAGACATAAAAGTCATATTGATTCTTGAAACCTGTGTGAATGTGGTAAATTCACTGCATGAATAAGTGATTCATTTCATTAATGGTTAATTTGCCTCTGAGCTTTAATCATTTAAACATTTATTTTAGTCCACGAAACGTAAGAAAATGTTGAAACGGGGCCGAGGGAGGATCAACGTATCGACTTTTTTTTATTGCGTGACGCAGTTACAGCTGAGTTTACAGTGGAACAAACAGAGCAGACACAATGTTCACTGTGATGGAGGAAAACCAGAGTTTTCCAAGTCTGTGAGTTGGTTTTCCTGCTGCAGGGAAACAAACCGACGCTTTACATGAAAATATCATATTATTATGATATTATATGACAGTGTTATATCATTTATATTGTAGTATTGCTGCCTGTGCACCATGCCTCTGTGCCTCCATCCACCTTGGCATCCTCTATGTTTAAAAAGGGACAGTTCAACATTTAGTCAGGTCCTCCTCTCACCATAATCCCTATAGTAACACTGCAAAAACTCAAAATCTTTCCAAGAATATTTGTCTTATTTCTTGTCAAAATGTCTCGTTTCTAGTCAAAACTAATCTCTTTCCACTTAAAATAAGACTCATCACCTAAAAATTAACTTGTTTTTAAGATAATTTCACTTGTTTCAAACTAATTTTCACTTGAAATAAGTAGAAAAATCTGCCAGTTAAGAAAAAGCTTGCCTCACTATCAGATTTTTCTTCTTATTTCAAGTAAAAATATGCTTGAAAGGAGTAAAAAAGTGTCTAAAAACAAGCTATAATGAGATTTGTTTTGACTGGAAATGACATTTTATACTAGCTGTATATGTGACAAATGAAGTACCTTTACCTTTAACTTATTTTGACTAGAAATAAGACAAATATTCTTGGTAAGGAGTGTTGTGTTGTAAGGATTGTGTATTATTTGATGAGTTTGATGACGTTCACCTCCATTGTGTTCACTGAGCAGCTCACGTCTCTGCTCCGCCGATCTCAAAACAACATGCACCGATAATTAAAGGTGACGAACCTACTGCTATGACTATAGGAGGAGAATTTGCCAAAATGCATCCTCCATCCCAGCAGGACGAGGGGGGGGCAGGATGTGGATGTGGGCTGTTATCTTCCAGCCAACCGTAATCACAGCTATCCATTTCACCGAGCAGCAGGAAGGCGATGCCCCCGGTGGGAGCAGAGTGGTGGTAAAAGCCCCTCTGCCACCTAGACTCATGAGAGATTACGTTTCTCCACCTCTGCCCGCATCTGTAGTCAGCAGCAGATGTCTATCTCTGCTTGTTCTCTGACTGCAAACAGCAGCAGCAGCAGAAACACTCGTGTCGCTCAGATAAAAACGGGCTGCCAGGGGATCTCTGGAGATAACGGCGCCTGTCTGAACAGCAGACACCCGTTCACACTCCACGTAGCTGCACACGGCGCGCGCTCGATGGTACGACCGCCGTGAAATCCACTACAGTTGAAACTAAATCTCATAGAACTGAGATGAACACAAATCGCTTTAATATACAGGCCGTTAGTTACGTGATAATGTCAAGTAATAGCCAAGAAATAACGGTCAATTTCATAGTAAATGTCATGTTTTTCATAAAGGTAGAAGTTTAAACATGCTTTTCATGCTTTGAATCTTTTGGGAAAGGCCAGAGTTTGACCAATTGACCGATATTTCTACACAATCAGTCGTTATTTCTTGGCGATATTTCTAAAAACAAGGACGGACCGGGACAAACTTTGCATTCAAACTGCTTAATGTCAAATCATTTAAACATTACAAAGGGCACAAAAAACTATTTAAAAAAAAAAGAAGTATTTTAAAATAATGAGCAATAATGAAAATGCAGGGAAACGTGTTCAGGTCTCCGCTGCTGCTCATCACAGTCTCCGTCGCTAAAGAAACCTCCTCAAAGTACAAAGACCAGACTGAAAACCAACTAAAAATACAATGAAGAGACTGAAAACTGAATAAAAATACACAAAGACAAGCCTGGAATCCAACTAAAAACATAAAGACCAGACTGAAAACCGACTAAGCAGAAATTTCATAGTAATGTCGAGAAATATAGCCAAGAAATAACGATTCATTGTGTAGAAATAGCCCAGAAATATCGGTCAAATGGTCAAAGACTTAGTGGAGAAACATTCAAAGCATGAAAAGCATGTGTAATCTTTTACCTTTATGGAAAACATGACATTACTATGACATTGACCGTTATTTCTAGGCTATTTCTTGACATTATGACGCAATTAATTGTTATTTCTTGACGTTATCACATTGTTATCTGCCTGTAAATTAAAGGGTTACCAACAAAACTCCCAGCTGCTGTTTTTTTTGTTTTGTTTTTTCCGGCCTGGAAGTTGGACTCGGTGGCTCCGAGGACTGATGGGGACGGAGAGCGCATCACATCACGGCTCTGCTTATTGAAATGACATGTGTGGCCAGTCGGTTGCCTCTGAACTCTGAACCTGCAGAGCCGGAGCTGCTGGAAATCAATGGACAGAAACGAGTCCAGGCACAACATCGCTGACTGAACGTCAGCTCCAAAACATGCAACCACAAATAAAAAAACAGCCTTTCTTTAATGGTTATTATGATTTATTTCTCAGTGAGCTGTCATCTAACTGTGTGTGTGTGTGTGTTGTTTTCAAAGGTCCAGAAGAGAAGAGACTCAAGTCAAAGAAAGAGAAGATGAAGGAGCGGAGGGAGCGGTGGCTCAACAGTAAGTTCAAACACATACAAGACTTTACAGACTGAATACAACTCTTTAAATGCTGCGTTCGAGTCAACTCAGAACTCAGGTTTTTCCAAACTCCTACTTGGAAAAAGTGCATTTAAATGCCAATCTACGCCGACTTCTCTGAGAATAAGTTGTCTGGCGTCACACAACAATCTGCAGCCGCGCAGAACCACACCATCAACGGTAAAACATAGATTAAAGTGCATTTTTAAAGGCCAAAATACATAAAAAAACAAATGAAATATACAATATTTACTTGTTGTGCAACACAGAATAAATTCATGTTGTTAGATCCGACGCCGCCGCTCCTTCTTTCTACGACCCCTGGCTGCGTCCGTCCGCGCTCTGAACAGTCGCCGAGCTCCTGTTTCATTCTAATTTTCTTCTAATTCCTGAAAACTGTGATGATCCGTGGAGCCGGTCTCGGGTTTCCGCGGCACCGAGCCGCCCCGACCATTAGCACCTAATTATACGCCTGCAGAGGATACGTGTTGTGTTACCGAGGCATTGATTGGCTGAGCAGAAAGGCTTCGGTTACCGGCCTGATTGCGACGACGGCACTGCAAAAAAATCAAAAATCTTACCAAGAATATTTGTCTTATTTCTAGTCAAAACAAATCTCATTCTACTTAAAATAAGACTCATCACATAAAAAGTAGCTTGTTTTTAGACACTTTTTACTTCTTTCAAGCAGATTTTCACTTGAAATAAGTAGAAAAATCTGATAGTGCAGCAAGTTTTTCTTCCTTATTACAAGCGCAAAAAACTTTCTTTCACTGGCAGATTTTTCTACTTATTTCAAGTGAAAATTAGTTTGAAACAAGTGAAAATGATCTAAAAACAAGTTCATTTTTAGGTGATGAGTCTTATTTTAAGTGGAAAGAGATTAGTTTTGACTTGAAATGAGAAGAAATAAGACAAATATTCTTGGAAAGATTTTGAGTTTTTGCAGTGGGGAGATAATGGCGGCGATGATGATGATGATGATGATGATGATGAAGGCGGCGGTGGCGGTGGAGTTATAATTACATACAGACATAAAGGTGGAGCTTTCTTCCTTTTTTTGACTTTGTGATGTCACAACGACGCTCCAAGCCCCGCCCATCTGCTGCTTTAATTATCAGAACGGAGACGCAGAGCCTTCTCTTTCCTGATGCTTTTTTAGTTTTTAAAACTACAAACACTGCTAATATAATAAAGGATCAAGACATTCATTCATTCATTCCTTTTTATTCTTTGCAAATTATTATTGTTTTATCTTTATTTTTAATCCTCATTGCGTTTTCTGACAGTGAAGGGAAACTAGCTGCGCTATCAGATTTTTCTACTTATTTCAAGTAAAAATATGCTAAAGTGTCTAAAAAAAAGCAAATTTTTAAATGTGATGAGTGTTATTTTAAGTAGAATGAGATTTGTTTTGACTAGAAATGACATTTTGACTAGAAATAAGACAAATATTCTTGGTAAGATTGTGAGTTTTTGCAGTGTAGACAGAAAGACGGTATTTATAACTTATGTATGACATGAATAAATCGAGTGAGATAGTAAATTCTTTCTATTTATGAAGTTGAATCATTGAAATTGAAGCAAAAAAGGCTTGAAATCTCCTATAAATCTACATAGATACATGATAGGAAACGCTGACACCAGGCAGAATAAATACTAACGGCCTTGACCCGATCCGCCCAGATACCAGGTTGTGACCTCGTCTTGTTCATCACATGTTGAAAAGGTTTTGTTGTGGTGCAGCATAATGTGTATATGTGTGTGTGTGTGTGTGTGTGTTAATATAAAAAATGCTCTGCAGCACAGATGTCACTTGAGTTTTGAAGCGGCTCATGTTGACGGTTGGATGCTGAGTGGATGTGCTGCAGGCGTCGGCTCAGCCTGGCGTCCACAGAGCTGCAGTGAATCATAAACACACACTAACCGTTTTTACATTTTCTGTTTCTCTGCTCTTTAGTTTCTTGCTGAATTAATTAAAGCAGAAGTAAGCGGAATGTTTGTGTTAATATAAGTCTTAAATAGTTAAATCTTCCGACAGCAATCACTTACATAGAGTGTTTGGTCTGAAACACGGGTCTGTCAGTCACTCTGCTCTGCTGTAAGCCGAGGAGAAAACTTTCCTTGTATCCTACAACCTTTATCCAATGAGGAGAGAGAACGGCATAAAAGGGCGGTCCTCTCTGTGTGTGCAGCCAAGGGATGCGCGTGAATGTGGTGACGTAGGGACGAGGGCGGGGACTGCTAACTCCATCTGCTGACAAGAAGTTAGCCAAAACCACCGGATCGCTTACTTCTGCTTTAATAATAAATGAAAACGTTGGTTTCATCCTCCAGTAACTCCTCCTCTTCCTCTTCTCTCCGTCTCCTCTCAGAGATCAGCTCCATCAAACAGGCCCAGGAGCAGAAGGCGGCCGAGGCCCGTCGCCAGGCAACACCCGTGGTTGGGGACCTCCGGCCGCTGGCGGACGCCCTGCCGGAGCTCTGTCAGCTCATCGGCCCGCCCACCGCCACAGCGCTCGCTACTCGCCGCAAGAGCCGGAAGAGCAAAGCGTAAGTGAAAACTAGCCCCACTATCAGATTTTTCTTCTTATTTCAAGTAAAAAATATGCTTAAAAGGAGTAAAAAGTGTCTAAAAACAAGCTAGAATGAGATTTGTTTTGACTAGAAACAACATTTTGACTAGAAATTTTTGCCGTGTAGACAGAAATACGGTATATTATAACTTATGTATAATATGAATAAATCGAGCAACATAGTAATTTCTTTCTATTTATGAAGTTGAGTCAGTGAAATTTAAGCAAAAAGGCTTGAAATCTCCTATAAATCTACATGGATACATGAGTGTTGAGCTCTACTTGTAAGAGTCGTCCTCAAGGATTCTCACGTTTCTCGTTGTCCTCGTTGAGCGTGACGTGAAAATTCAGAAGGAAGACATGAAGTTATAAAGTTTAAGGTCAGGTTTAAATAAGGACACGGGAATGCAGAGGCGAAGAGAAAAGAATAAATCCCCTGGTTTTAAGAAACACAATGTGCACTGAGAAAACAGAAAGTGAAAAGAGGTGAAAGAGTCGTGCAGCAGAGGAACAGGTTTCAGCCTGCGACCAAGGACACAAGCTGAAACAAGTCGGTCGGATAAAGCTCCTCTGTTTACGAACTGAACTGAACTGAAGCCCAGTGTGTGTGTGTGTGTTATCCTCATCTTATCTGATGTTGCTGGGTGTTGTGTTGTTTTCATTACCACTTTGCAATGAATCTTGGGATGTGTTGAGTCTTTATAGACACTTTAAGGAGCCTTCCTTTTATTCCTTTTATTGTGCAATACCATTGACAAACATTAAGCAAACATAAAGACATGACATAGCACAAGACAGGAAAGACATGACACAGCAAAAAAGTAAATGCACTGAGATAAATTGTGATAAGGAGCAAGACAAGAAAAGAAGAGAGAAAGGTTTAAAAGTCATAGTGGCGAACCCAGCAGGTTGCATCAAACTAAAAACCTCCATAATATAAAAAGTCTCATATAATGTAATATAAAAGTAGATGTCAATGTGTAGTCTGGTGTTAAAGCAGGTCCAGGTTATAGATTAATATTCTGAAAATATCACAGCCTCTTTAAAAAAAAAAAAAAACAGTCGTTGGGAACTTTTACAACTTTGTGATGTCACAAAGTTACAGTAGCTTGACTCACTGTCCAACATTGCATTGTTTTTTTCTCTCACTGGTTTTATTTTCATTTTATCGCTCAGAACAGAGGCTCAGAGCATCCTCTCCTCTGATTGGCTCTGAGTTTTTGTGGCTAGAGCCCAAGGGGAAAACACCTGAGAGAGGAGTAAAAGCCAATTTAAACTAAACTGAGATGGTTTTTGCGTCTTCCTGTGGATCGACACTTCGAAATAAAACACAGTGACAGTTTGAAATGTTGGACCTTCATCACCCAGAGAGTAAAATCTAAAAAAAAAAAACTTGTTTCTTTCTTTTCTTTGGAGCTGAACCTGTCGTTTCTACTATTGTGTTTTGTGGGATGGGCGCCGTTACCGTGAGATGAAGAATGTCCGCCTGTCTCATGACCATTTCCCGGCCCATCACCCTGTCCTCCCTCCCTCCCTCTCTCCTCCACAGACCGATGAAGAGGCCTGAACCCACAGATTTCAGCCAGATGAAACAGTCACAGAAACGCAGACTCCTGTAAGCAGACGGGTTTTTTTTTTTCTTCGTCTTCTTTTACTCTTCAACTATTCCTTTGTCAAGCCATTTTAACATTTAAAAGCCAGACTGGATATGTGTTGCAGATATCTGTAATTCACTTTTGCCGAGTCAAAAATAATATTTCCGATATCCGCAACTCCATTTTTCTTATAGGACAAGTGACCTCACTTGCAGATATGTGAATTACAGATATCTGTAACTGAATTACGACTATTACTAATTCCAGTTTGAGATATCTACAATTTAATTCTGACTAGTCATAATTCCAGTCCAAGATATCTTTAATTCCCCTCAATTAAAGATATCTACAATGTTAATTCCGGATAGTCAAACTTAGCTTTTAAATGTTAAATCTGCTCGCCATATGAAGCTGCACATCTCTCACAGTCATTCGTTCTTGTTGTTGTTATTATTGCAGAGAAACAGAGAGCAGAAGCTTCAACGACGCGGTGAAGACGCTCTCTGGCAGAGTCAACCCTCTGGCCGACATCGGCGAGCAGCTGAGGAAGAGGATGAAGCAGGAGGAAGAGCAGGGAACCGGCTAACGGCGGCGACCGACCAACCGGCCGGCGCTGCTGCTTCCACAGACTTTATTTTTTAAAAAGAAGATCCCAGTTTACTCCGGACTGTGTCAGGGAAACCCGACCTCGGAGGAGGAACCTGACACCTGGTCCTGCAGGACGCTGAAGACGGAGACCGGTCCTGATGCAGAAGATGCAGAGACGAGCGGCATAAAGTAGCATTTGTACTGTACATGACGACTTTAACAGAGATCCTTTCTAGGTTGTGTTGTCATTATCATCTCCTCTGCAGTAATAAATCACAATTCAGTCAAAACCCACATTTTAGTGTTTAATTATATGCAAAAAGAGGATTCAGAAATATTCATTTTTCCACATTTTATGTTTCAGCATCATGCTAAAATCAAAAAAATATACATACAGCTCTGGAAAAAACAAGAGACCACTTTCACAAATGTTTCTTAAAAGCATCTCTACATGTATGACAGTCATTCTTTTCTTTTCTTTTTTAAACACCAACACAAACACAACTCATTCTCCTTAATGAGACATGATGAGGTCATCACCTGAACCACATCTGGTTTTATAGGAAGATTATAAATAAAAACCACTGCTGGGATTAAACATTGACATTATCCCACAAAAACTGATTCATAAACTCTTCCTGAGTTAAAATATTCTTGCTGTGTTGTTTAGGAATAAATATGAACATGTTTTCTTTGCATTATTATTATTCAAGGTCTGAAAAGACTTGATATCTTTTGTTATTTAGACTAGTTTAGTCATTTTCAGCCAATAAAAGCTCTAAATGACAATATTTTTTTTCAATTTTGGGAGAAATGTTGTCGGTAGTTGATAGAATAAAACAAAAAATTTAATTTAATTTTACTCAAACACATACCTATAAATAGTAAAACCAGAGAAACTGATCATTCTGGGAGTGGTCTCTTCATTTTTTCCAGAGCTGTATATTATATTTAATTTGCCTTGCGATGCTCCCATATAAATAAACAGAGAGATTTATCTTTATTTTTAGCATAAATCCACTAAACAGGAAGTGAAAAAGTACATGTGTGTTTGTAGTTGCTGCAAATGAAACCGTTTAAACAGATCAGCCTGGTTTCTGTGAGCTCTATTTTCAGCGTTTTCTCGTTTTCGCCCGTATCCAGAATGAGATCGGTGACTCATCATCATCGGCAATAACCATAGCAACTCCACTCATCCATCCATCCATGGGCATGAACGTGTTGTCAGGACACGGCCAAGCCACAAAGCTGAATGAAAATATTGTCAAACTGTCACCACTAAGCACATCAACACGTTGCGTTGGAGCTCTGTGTGTATGCATATGCTGCGGCTCATGGACGATGTGGATGCCAAGGATTTTCAATGCCATCACAGTCTCCTAATAGAGGTTTTTCTTTCTATATTATTTAATGTAATTGAACATAAACTCCTTCTGTCATCTAAATAAAACCTTTGTCTATAATAATTTTAACTTTTACCATTACAAGACAGTACATCATATACGTTTTTCAACATGTGTTTCATTTTACACTGAGAAAATTAAACATTTAACCTGGTATTTATCTTTTTTGGCTTTTATTGTGAAGGTTTACATGCATCCATGCTGCAGGAAAGCCCGTCAAAATAAAAGTATATATGCTTTATTTGGAAAAAATGTGCTCAATATGAACAATAAAGTGCTATTTTTAAAAGTGCATGCACATTATTATATAATAGAGTACACAATAGTTTCCGTTAACAGTAAGTGTCGGTAATATGTGAATTGATTCTGTATTGGAAAGTAGGATTAACATTCCACCACTGGCAGAAGTTAATTGAAGGGTTAATGAGGTCGAGGTTCAATTTTCCGTTGTGATCGTCCTCCCAAAACCCTGCTCTGCCGCTATGATTAGCTCGGAGGTAAGAAAAACCTAATCAATAGACTGTTCAGAGCTGCTGAGGCCCATTAGGACTCATCAATAATGGATCGTATGGGAGAGCACAGTGTCAAATTAAAAGTAATCAGAGCTCCCTGTCATTTTACCTCCATCCATGGACCTGTTTTTTTTTTTTTAATACTTTTCCAATATGTTAATATCGTCGTTCTACTTCCTGTGCTGCAAAATGTAACATATTCTGCTCCAAATAAAATATATTGGTCCATTTACACATCTGGAAAAGTCACACACACATTAATAACGTCTAAATTAATGCTTTAATGATGAGTTTTTCCAGTCTTTTCCAGTCGGATGAGTTTTTCCAGCCACTGCCGAACCACAGTTTACTGCTCGGGAACCGCAGGGAAGCAGAGGAGCACTTCCAGGACACTGGGCCTCGCCTCAATTACAGTAAACGGACTTCTTATGATGATTACACATATAATTATCACTACAGGATGCAAAGATACTTTTATTTACCACCAGACAACGTCCCAGGTCAAAGGGTAGAACTCTTTAAAGGCCATATTTGACTCTTATTGCTTTTCCAACATCATTTGTCTCGTTTGATTAATGTTCCCACAAGGTCATTTAATTTAAAAACATTGAAAATTCCTAACAAATCAACTGTACGTGCTTCAGTCTTGCAGCTTTCACCAAAATATTGCCCCAATACTTGAGAAACCTTTTTAAATCCAGTGCAAATTCACTTCATCACTGTGTTCTTTTTTTACTTATTAAATCTTCTCCCACAATATTTGCTCAATTGTCTCCAAATTTGCTGCGACTGCATCTTCAGACTGTCCTCCATAAAAATACCACCCGGCTTTTAGATACAGTGCATTCTTGTTAAATACATTTTCAATCTTCCTGAAAAGAATTGACTAAAGTTTTGCAGTCACGGTTTGTCAAATATCAGAATTTTATCTCAAAAACTGAATTTCTGAAAAGATTTTGAATGGGAACAATTGGAGTCAATTTAAGAGTGGCATTTTTAAACATCAGATTTTCACTTATGAAGCGAAACACTTATCATTAAATGTCAAGATGCAATTTATGTATTTTCAGATTATTGTCTCAGATTGCCTGGGCCCAACCGCTGCTGCAAAGCGAGTGGTTTTAATCTTTAGATTGTAATTGGCTGGAGACCCTTTGAGTCACTGTACCGTCGTACGCTCATGCCTCATCGTGTCTCTGGGCTCTGGAAGGAAGTCTTGTCATTTCCCGACTGTCTGCCTCGCTGATTTGTTCTGACTCAGGATCTCTCTCTCTTCTCCCCTCCAGGTCCGTCACATATTCCTCAAACGTGACTCATTCACATCGGCTGCTGTTGTGGAGTTGTTGGATTGTGTATTTGATGAGTTTGATGCGGGAAACCCAGAAATCCCATGAGCCTCCGTACCGTAGCTCTGAGCGACAATTAAAGGTAACGAACCTACTGCTATGACTATAGGGATTATGGCAATGGGCCAATTTGCCAAAATGTTGAACTATCCCTTTAAAATCAAAGAGAAATAACAACATGAATGGGCTCTATGCACAGCTCCACTATGACTGTACATGTCTGGTGTTTCTGGGGAATTAGAGGTCCTTAGAGGATAAAAAAACAAATGCACCAAAAGATGCATTCAGAAAAAATCAAGTAAAAGAAAGATGTAGATGAAATCCGTCTAAAGCAGATGTTGTAATTTACTTCCATCAGTGAGAAGAGCTCATAAAGATTTACAAGGTGGGAAAAACGTCCTAATTTCCACGTCAGAGCCAGATTTTCCTCTTCCATCGGTCTTCATACTAATAAATATGACAGATGTTCTAAACAAAAACCATCAAACTGAAAGTTCACAGTGTCACACGGGCAACGTGTTATCGACAGCAGCCGCGAGGCATGTGTGTAGGTCTTGTGTTTGTAAAAGAAATCAAAGCGCTCGGTGTTCCTAAATGATGTTTATGTGGAACATCTGAACTATTAAATCTTAATGAGTTTCCTCGTTGTCCAGATTTATGGTTCCAGAAAAGCAAGGAATGTTAATAGGAGCTAGATCCAGATGTGAAGAGAGATGGTTCTGGGTTCACAGTTTTCCCAGGGCAACAAAATTAAATATATAAAGTAGCCTACTACTTCCTGTGTAATTCTCTGTAAATGTGAAAGCGCAGGTTTATCAGTAATAAGGTTAAACTCTGCAGGGGAGCTGAGCAAACAATGAGGAAACAAGAAAATTAACACTTTTTCTGTATTTTTTTGATGCATAAGAAGATTTTAAGAACCAAAAAAACATCTCAATGTAGCTTTGAGCCTCTGTTTGTGATTGGCTGACTATGATTGGCCCTTTTTTATTATTATTATTACTGAGGGATGAAATATTTAAATAAATATTACATTTCAAATGAAAACACTTGTGGCTCCAGGTTGGGGGGCGGGGCTTGGTGACTGCTTTGTTGTGGCATCACAAAGTTACAGGAAGTCCTGTCAACCTGTATTCTTAACACAGGCTGTGTGCATTTTATCTTTGGGATGTGGCTTTTTCATATTTTGACACAGCTGCTTTATAATCACACAACACATGCACATCTGCTTTTATTCTATATGGGACCTTTAAAGGGATAGTTCAACATTTTGGCAAATTGGCCCATTGCCATAATCCCTATAGTCATAGCAGTAGGTTCGTTACCTTTAATTGTCGGTGCAAGCTATTTTTAGAACGGCGGAGCAGAGCCGTGAGCTGCTCAGAGCTACGCTACAGAGGCTAATGGGATTTCTTGGTTTCCCTCATCAAACTCATCAAATACACAATCCAACAACTCTAAAATGCTCTGGTGGACAAGTTGTGACCTGCACATTCACCACGCTATGACATAATAACACAACGTTACCAGACAGAGTGAGGGAAATGCAGAGACTGATGAAAAACTGTCCCTGAAGGCAACGTGCATCAGTGGTTTTGCATGAATTTCCCTCTAAAACAACTCTGTCTGGTAACGTTGTGTTATTATCTCATAGCGTGGTGAATGTGCAGGTCACAACTTGTCCACCAGAGCGTTGTGGAGTTGTTGGATTGTGTATTTGATGAGTTTGATGAGGGAAACCAAAGAAATCCCATGAGCCTCCGTAGCGTAGCTCTGAGCAGCTCACGGCTCTGCTCCGCCGTTCTAAAAACAGCTTGCACCGACAATTAAAGCTAACGAACCTACTGCTATGACTATAGGGATTATGGCAATGGGCCAATTTGCCAAAATGAAAAACTATCCCTTTAAATGAGGGCGGTGGGGCAATTATTAGGATGATTAAAAACATGCATGAATGGATAATTGTGCCGAATGTACTTACACTATATTGTCTTAGCTGTGCATGCCCAGATCTCTCTTTCTCTCTCTTTCTCTCTGTCCAATCAGTGCGTCTGTTGGTGCGTAACTCTCTGCTCCTGTCCAATAGGCAAAGGCTGTGTTTTTTTTTTTATTTTTTGGAGCAGCCAGAGAGGATCTTCTTCCCCTGTGTGGTGGTGGTGGATGTTGTTGCACCAGCGATTCCGTGTCCCTCCCTCACCCCTTTTCGGATCAGCAGCACTCCACCTCCTCCTCTTCCTCCTCCTCCTCCTCCTCCACTACTGTATCCTCCTCCTCCTCCTCCACCTCCACTGCGCGCCGTGGAGACGCTGCTGCAGCATCACCGACTGCTTCACCCGGAGAACCAGCTCCTCCACACCGTGAGTAAACACCGTTTTTTATCGGCTGGACTTCACCACACATCTCCCTCCAGCCAACGTGTTTCCTCCATTCAGAAATCCGTTATAAAATCTGTCCATTTAACGTTTCTATTCACTGTAACGTCATATACGCAGCGGAGCACGCGTGAATGTGGAGCACCCCACGGTGTATTTTTGATCATTTGAAGCCCGGTGGTTATTACGGCGATGTTTGAATCATAAAAAAAATCAAAATATGCGAAATAAAACTTTATTATGTGACAAGTCTGAGGCTGCCTGGCGCTCAAATGTAGCGACACACACAAAAACACTCGTGTTAAAAGCAGGAGGAGGCAGTTGTGTCACGATGAATTAATGCATCTGTTTGTGCATTCATGATTTACCCATAGAGACGTTTTCCTGCGATTGGCTGATTTTTTTTTAAGGAAGTTCAAGCGACTTTTTCTTTTTTCCGCGAGTGGAAGAGAAGCGCAGCGAGCGACGACTCACTGCAAAAACATTATGCGACTGCACAATTAGACTAAATAACACACCAGTCCTGTGTTGTGTTGTGACTAATGGAAGAAGTGGTTTTTCTGTATTTACAGTGACTTGTAAAGATATTTGCGTCTGTTTTCTAGTTCACAGTGCCACCATATATATATTTATATAATTTACACCATACAATGTAATAATAGATATAGATGTTAATATATCAAGGAAAAAACATCATAAAAGTGTTAAAAACTGTGTTCAGTGACAGTTTCATTTCATCTAATAACTAATTATCCAAATTATTACATGGATTGGTGTCTGCAATTCAAGAAAACAGATGCAAACACGCACATTTCTGTAAATTCAGAAACATCTGTATGACTTTGATGATCCATGTTGGTGTGAAAAATCAGTTTGCAGGGGATATTATAAAAAAAAGTGAGTCCTGTTCAAGTTGTTGTAAAGTAACAATTCTTACATAATAATAGTGTTTTTTTTTCCTAAAGCATATTTTGCATAGTGTAACATATAATATCCATGTATTTTTCCTGTGAGCACTGCTACCCCTGATGTCTGCTGGCCTGAGCTTAATGGACAGTGTGTTCAAATCAATTTTCTCAGTATTCTCGGTCTAAACTGATTATTAAAGCATCCATATTTTTTCACAGCCTCCGTCGGTTCAGTGTGAAAATGTTTGCAGTTATAAATTCATGCCTCTGAAATATCAGTTTTCCTCTAAACGTGTGTAAATGGTGCGTTAAAAAGACTGATTGTGGCGCAAAACACAGATCGTTGTGTGTTATTCTCTCCCTGTTAGAGAGAGAAAACTGCCTCCGGGGCGCAACACAACACAACACAACACAACGCCTATTTGGCAAATTCATTTGTGCTGCGATTACTTCTGGCCTCTGCATGGCTTGGCTCAACTTGGCTGCAGGCTCTTTGCTCCTCTTCCACTTAGGAGCCTACATGCACAGAAATAGAACAAAAAAAAGAAAAAAAAGGCATGCATGTTCACTTCCATGCATGGATGTGTGAGCGAGGTCGGTTAGGCGTGACTGAGTCAGTGGGCATCTTCAGCAAAACTGGACTCATTCTATCGCTTCGTCTGAGCGCTGCTGCAACAAAACCACAACCATTTAAAAGAGGAATTATCTGAGCGTGGGATTTAGAAAAGACAAGATTGCTCACTTGGATTATCTCTGCTCCAGACGAGCTCCACTTCCTCCGATGGTGTCCGGAAAGAAGTGAATGTTCAGCATCAGTCCGTGCTTTTAAGGTGCTACCGTCCCTTCAGGGTGAGATGTGAGGTCAAACTGGCCTGAGGAACTGCAGACGACCTCCTCCCACCGTTTATTTTCTGAATACGAGCCGCTGCCTTCAGGACGACAGCTGTGTTAAATTCTCCTTCAACCTCCAACATCTGAACAAAACGTTGATCGAGGCAGTCTGCAGTTTTAATTCAAAGATTTTTATCACTACTTTCTTTTACAATTACTTAATTTGCAAAATAAGATGGACTTACTGCTGTATTTAACCGTCTGTTGTGTCACGTCCAAGACAAATTCCCCTGAATGGAACGATAAAGTGCATCTTATCTTATCTTATCTTATCTTATCTTATCTTATCTTATCTTTCAGTGCTGGATAGTTGTTTTTTGGTGGTGGGAGTTTTCCGTTTGGTCTCTACAACTTTTCTTTTTTTTGTCTGTTTCCATCTGTATATTTAAATGCTGCATGTTGTTAGCTCCGGGTCACCTTATTCAGAGCTGAAGGGTTGTAATGGAGCTGCTGGATGTTAGATTTGATTTGGGTCTTTAGCTGCAAATTACAGAGGAATCAAGTCGAGACTTTTTTTTTTCTTTTTTAGTAGGAGCTTAACAAGTGCAGTTTTTAACCATTTTTGGGAAAAGCAGATTTGAGCGTGGACAGTAAAAGACATCTCAAGGACGAGGCAGAGGCGATCAGACAGATCAACACCCACAGACTGAGTAATGAATACATCTTCAAGAGAGAGAGAGCACATAACCTTCAGCTTCACTTCACTCATTAGGAACAGACTTCAGGTTCCTGTTACTGGTCTGTTTTTGCTTTTTTTTAAGCTCCTCATGGTTTTAGACCAGCTCACTCTGCTGATTCTCTGTCAGTTTATACGGAAATCCTCCACAAGAAGGCAATGCCTCCAAAACTATGGAAGAGCAAAGAGATTCAGGCTCAGCAACAGATGCAGACCTATATACCATATTCAATTTGTTATTTTATCTATTTTATTATTCTTACTTGTCCTTTTTATTTCACTGTATTATATTAGTTTTATTCTTACTTTTTATTCTTATTATGTTGTTGGGCCCAGAGATGTGGTCATGATGGGACAGTTCAAAAGTTGTCATCATTGGGGTCGCTAGATTTCCTAATAAAGATAGTCATGATGCAGTAAGGAGCATGAGATCTAATTAATGTCCAATGATCATATCAAATGATAAGGAAAGATTTATTTGATAATGATCTCACATTAAGTTGTGGAACCAACCAATGGCTCGGAAATGTGTCAAACTTTACAGCAGAAGTGTTTTGCTCTGGTCTGAACGACTCACTTCCTGTGTCGCGAGGTTTTTGGATCAGCTCAGAGTTTATTTCTCTCATTGAGAAGTGCAGCTCATCTGGCTTCAGTGGCAGGACACAGGGACGTACGGATACAGACTCAGGTTGTACAAATGAGTTCCCATCAAGCCTTTAGAGCTCAATCCCAAACAAGGAGTCAATTCTCACAGAACCAGAGAGCTTTTGGCGCTTGTACTTGATTAATGACTCTAAACATCCAGCCAGTGCACCTACCTGAACCTGCGGTGTAAAAGGAGTATGAAGTGAGGCTGTAGCGAGGCTCCACTCTCAGGGATTAGCAGTCGGACAGTGAACACACCGTCAGCTTAACCCCGTGTCTTACATGACTGGGAGCCGCTCCGTGCAGCACCGTGCACACTGCAAAAACTCAAAATCTTACCAAGAATATTTGTCTTATTTCTTGTCAAAATGTCTCAATTTTAGTCAAAACTAATCTCTTTCCACTAAATATAAGACTCATCACCTAAAAATTAACTTGTTTTTAGATCATTTTCACTTGTTTCAAACAAAATTTCACTTGAAATAAGTAGAAAAATCTGCCAGTGAAAGCAGGTGTTTTGTGCTTGTAATAAGAAAGAAAAACTTGCTCCACTATCAGATTTTTCTACTTATTTCAAGTGAAAATCTGCTTGAAAGAAGTAAAAAGTGTCTAAAAACAAGCTGCTTTTTATGTGATGAGTCTTATTTTACGTATAATGAGATTTGTTTTGACTAGAAATAAGACAAATATTCTTGGTAAGACTTTGAGTTTTTGCAGTGCAGCTCCGTGCAGCTCAGGGTGAAGGGTCACGAGGACACTGTGGGTGATGATGGGTATATAGACCGTGGCTTGTTCTGCTGATGTCGGGCTTGACAGCGTTTTACTGGGGCCATCAAATCAATTTGTGCTTTTTACTTCTGTCCTGTTGGATCACACAGAGACACATTCACACAGAGAGAGAGAGAGAGAGTCGTCCTGCATGTCTGCTGCTGCTGCTGCTGGAGGAGGAGGTGGTTGAACATGTCACGCAGTAAAAATGAAACATTACTGGACTGAATGATAGATCGGAGGAGCACGCGGCCTCAGCTGGTTGCACATAGTTAATGACCTATGCATCTTCTATGACATGTGCACTAGATTTTTTGATCCTTTGAATAAGATTTATTATTTCCCATGTAACTGGTTGAGGTCCCATGTCGTATAAAAAGGTAGACGTCCATGTTTCCTTTGATTATACAGTAGATTAGGTCGAGGTTTTCCTGTGAAAGTGTCAGTGCTCCAGAGAAATGCAGACTTGGATGCACCATCCAACTTTTTCAGGATTTAGCTTCTTTGAGCGTTTATTAGGATGTATTGACGGAGGAAAAACGAGGTTGCAAGTGCACGGCGTCCAGATCAGGTCTCATCAGTCCTACTGTGACTAACGTGACGGATCATAAAGCGGAAGGAAGGCCGGGCCGCAGCAGCTCTTTTTATGGGAGTCAGAGCTAATATTAGACGTGGTGGCGGTGGGTAAACGGGAGGTGCAGAACGACGCGGATCAGGAGGCCAGATGGCTCCGTGTCCCACTGTCAGAGGTGGAGATGAGCTGCTGCTGCTGTGTGGTGGAGAACATGTGAAGCCGGTTTGAGATGGATGGATAGATAGATAGATAGATAGATAGATAGATAGATAGATAGATAGATAGATAGATAGATAGATAGATAGATAGATAGATAGATAGATAGATAGATAGATAGATCGATAAATGAGGTGTGAAACATTCCTGAGGAGGCTTCATCCTCACCTGGGCTCTTAGATGAGAAAATCTCAAATCAATGCAAAGAGACGTTTCAGTTATTGTTGGAAAAACTTCTACCTGATTGGATGAAGTGTGAGGAAGCTTGTGTGATGATGATGATGATGTGTATCTGTAAATCTATGAAACTCATCTCCTCTTTCTCCGTCTTCAGATCTTCTTCCTCCCGTCAGCGCTGACGCTCTGCCTCTCCGACTTCTGCTGCCTCAGTCTCCGAGACGCTGATGTGAGTTTTCCCAGAATCCTTCCTCGAATCAGCACTATTCCTCCTCTTTTCCCTGCCTCGGCCTTTTCTCTTTCTCTTTCTTTTTCTCTTTTTTTTTTTTCGCGGCCCATTCCTCGGTTGTCGTTGTCACGCTTCGCTTTAATATTTCATAAGTCGCCACTTCAATGAGGCGAAAGGAAAGGGAACACTGGCCGGCCCTCGTTAACGGGACTCAGCCTGTCAACGCTCAGATGTGTTGCTTTACTTAATCATTAATAACTCCAATACACACAATACACACACACACACACACACACACACACACACTGAGCCGCGTCAACAGTTAACAGCAGCGTGGATGCTTTCTGCAATAATTCCAAGCTCCACCTTCAGCTGCACATCATTAATCTCACCTTTACACTGCAGAGAAATAATTAGAGCATCTGCATGAATAAAAATCTGCAGGGAACGACTGATCAATCGCTGCTCGGTAGGAATTCAAAGCTTCCGCAGTTTTATCTCCTTACTATTCAATTATTCCAGCCGGCGCATCCAGAAAAACCCAGAACAACAAGCAACCATCAACACACACACACGGTGCCAACATTGCAGAGATAGATTTTGACAGCGCTGTGTTTTTATCATGTCACATGTTTATAGGCAAGAATTATTCTGCTCCACAGCCTTAAAGTATCTGTGCTGCAAAGAACCTCCAACCTCTGGAAACAGAAGATATAGTTCCTCCAAAGTAGAATACCTCTTTTATTTATCTGAAACAGTTGTTTAATGTTCAACTAAAGACAGGAAATAAATATTTAAAGGTCCGGTGTGTAAAATGGGGGGACATTTTTACCATATTTCTGCTGTTTCTTCCTCTTTCTTCTTAGTTGGTTTATTAATGAACGTGAAACTCTTGAAACGCGCTCTCTGGTTGGCTGGATTTTCGGCGGCGCGAGATGGCGACACTCTTTAAAGCAAGACCCTTGTTATATGTAGATATAAAATAATAATTATAAGGCTACGAAAAACCAAAAAAACTTTACTTTATATCGATTATACACTTATTTATGGGTAGTATATTCAGATTTTGTCAATAAACCTTGACGATTATTACACACTGGATCTTTAAGTCAAAAATAACCTTCAAATCTCACTTATGAGTAAGGGAACATATAAACTTGACATAAATATATCGTTATCGCAAGAATTTAAAAAAAATGATGGTGAGCCCTATAGCCCTACTCCGAATTGTCTTCTTCATCATCATTAGGTCAAAGTGTCATCAGCTAATCGCTCCAGTTTCCTCATAGGTCGAGTCTGGAGGTTTGTTTGATGCAGTTTGTGTCCGGTTGCATCCTTCAGAGGTGGTGCAGCTTCAAATAAATCAGTTTTCCTTCTGTTTTTGACCTACGAAGGCCTCTGCGGTCTCGGTAGGACCCTGAAAGCATCATGATCTAACCTCCTCTGGTGTTTGGAGCCCACTGGGATGTGACCCGATGCTCCAGAGGCTGCGGCTGGTGACGGGTTCAGCTTTACTCAATCATTATTATCTGTCCGCCGCGTGACGATACGACCTTGATCCTCTGCTACCTGCTGCTGCTGCTGCTGCTGCTGCTGCTGCTGCTGCTGCTGCTGCTGCTGCTGCTGCACCTCCTGAAGTCACCGTGATTGAATCTGCGGAGGTGGAGAGCGTCTGAGTCTGATACAGAGAGGGGAACTCAGGTCGCAGCCACAAGCTGCTTATTACACACAGCCGCCGACTGGATCCACGTTTTTGGTGTAATCGTTTGTGACAAGACGACAAACAAGTGCTCTGGTTGTTAGTGTGTGTGTGTGCATGCAGAGGAATTAGAGAAGAGCTGATAGCAGTTAGAGAGTTGACGTGAGCTCAGAGCTGCTGATTCACCGTGCTGCTGCAGCTTCTCTTCCACTTCCACCTCACGGCTTCAGGAGTCGATAAGAAATTAGATTTGGAGTGAGAAGTCTTAACGACCCGGTGTCTGTGTCTGAGAGACGTCGGACAGAATCACATCACATCACATCACAGCAGCTGATGATGATGATGTGCAGTTGCTAGCATGTCGTCTTCGTCGTTGAAGCTTTGTTTTCAAGGGCAGCGTGTAAGTTCAGTCCACGGCGGTGCGGTGCGGTACTGTAGCCTACGTCAGATGGTGGCCAGCAGGACGCAACCAGACAAGGTGACTTTGTCCACTGCTGCAGCGGAGCTGAGAAGAGTCTGCAGCTCCCTCTGTAAACACACTGTCCGCTCCACACTCCTTCATCAACTTCAACCTCCAGTTTGAAATGTTTTTGTGACTTTGCGAAACACAGAGCAAGATAAAAAATAAGGTAAAAATAGGAATTGAGATTTAAAAATGAATAATAAAACACTCACACAACTCAAACTCAAGTTCAAGAAACGCTAATCAGGTTTCCTGTGACCCTCTGTCACATGACGTCTTCGAAGCGCCATAAAAAAGAAACTAGGTCACCAGAAGCGCTGCCGTCAACTTCACTCGAAAGTGTGCCTTTAAAACTCTCTCCCAGTTTTTATTCGACTTCGATAGACCACGTAAAACCGGAGATATGACAGTTTTAATTTGATAGTACAAAAACTATTCATCTTGGGGATGGGATGGGATGGGAGAGGCAGACGTCATATTTCTGTCATATAGTCGGGGAAAACATGGTCAAAGTATATTTATTCAGTGCAGATTTGATGATTTCTGTGTGTTTTTGGGGCCAATGTACGATACGATACGATACGATACGATAAACTTTATTGTCCCGTTCAGGGAAATTTGTCTTGGACACTGTAGTTGCGCCATAAATGCCTTAACGGCCACAATGACAAAAACAAACAACAAAAAAACAATACACCTCAATGTGTTAATAAAGAAGGTTAAAGTGAATCAAAAAAAAAATAGATACCAAGCATGCGCAGGTTAAACATTTTTATGTGGTGTATAAAGGCAAAATCAAAAGTATTCAAAAACAAAATAGGTCTATAACTGAAAACTAGTTACATATTGGAAGAGAACTGAGGGAACAGCTCATAAAACCACATGGATTTTAACCTCAAGAGCCTGAAAATGACAGATTCATTTAGTAAATTCTCACATTTTGGGGGCTGGAAGGCAAAACAAACACCTAAATATATGTTAAAGAGCCTTAAAAAAGTGATATTTCCATAATATATCGCCTTTAATGGATATAAATGTTTTTAAGTTAGGAACTTTTTGGAGATTATTCACTTTACACTTTAATTGATGTTGGTTTGTTTTGTTTTTTCTTTCCTGTGTGCAGCGGTGACTCCGTCCACAGCGGCTTGTCGCTCCACTTCCTGTTGCTGCTGCTCCGAACTGAGAAGGCGTCAATCCAGATCCACTGCAGGTAAAACACAAAACGTCTATGAATCAGTACAAATCAAACATCTGGATCTGTGGTGGCAGCTGTGTGTGTGTGTATGTGTGTGTGTGTGTCCTCCTCGGCATCGCTCCCTCCTCCCTCCATCAAGACAGACTTTTTCCAATATAGTAAGAGACAGCCAATCGAACGGTGTAATTCAACAGCTCTCTGGGGACTCGTTCAGCAGAGACGCTGAACAGATAAAAGCTCTCGACACGGAGGGAAAGAAGAAAAGAAAAAAAAAGGAAAAATCATAAAAGGATGCGACACACTGAGACGGCCTTGATCATGATACCTTTATTCTGAAGGATACCCCCCACACACACACTTTCAATCAAGTCAGTGTGGGTTTTCCTGGTTTCTTTTATTTTTATTGCACGTTCCTTCAGTCATGAGACAATATTATTGTGATTTTAAACCTTTTACAACATTGAAACAGCACATATAGCAGCTATAGGTTGCAATTTATTACTTTTTTTCTGCAAATTATGTCCCAAACAGTGAAAAAAACATAAACATAGTATTCCCGTACTAAAAACTTATTTGCAATTAACACAATAAAGATGGATACTTAGATTTCTATGTGTTAATACAGGAGCTAGAACGGCTTTATGTGCAAATAGATGGATGCACAGCGAGGTCTTTGTGTGTCTCGTGGAGAGGTTTAGGAGTCAGCAGCTCCCTCCAACTTAATCTGCCTGCTTTGAAAATGATTTTAGGACACAGAGGGGGGATGAGAACACACACACAGACACACACACACACATACGCACACACGGTTACCAGGGATTGGCTGCTTTATCCTTATATGCTGATCTGTGAAGAAAAATCCCAAATATTCACCCAAATGTTTGTGGTGCAGTGACGAGGGGAAAAGGAGAACTCTTAATTGCACAATTTATTTTATTATTTATTTATTTTTTCTGTGTGTTTTGGATGAAGTTTTTTGAATCGTGGAGTTTATTTTTCATCCTCGGAGGGTTTTGCAGCCACCACTGTTTTTTGTCCCTGCCAGGACCCCGTACTTCCCCACCCCCCACCACCTCTCTCTCTCCGAAACGGCCTCTTCCACTCTCTGAAAAATATGCAAATGTGCAAAAGTAGGCTACAGAGACCCCCCTCCCTCACCCTCCATCCTCCCCCCTTCCCCCTTCCCGTGTTCGCCTCTCATTCGTCGGTGCATTCGTGGGATTTGGGGGAAAACGAACGCACTGTGCAGCCTCTAACCGGGATGCACTGCACTGTACACCAGAGGGAGTCGAGTTTGTAAAGGCTTTTAAAGGCTCGGGGGATGGGGATGAGGTTGGGTTGGTGGGGGGAGTTGGGGTGGGGGGTGTTGAAGCTGAAACACCCCCCTTGGTTTTGCGGAGGACAGATAAGGTCAGCTGTGAGGAGGATGATGCATTCCCCTGCAGCTCGGGCACCAGAGTCCCGTCTGAACGCTGCTGCTCACTCTGATGCAGCTTGCAGATTTATTTTATTTTATTTTTTATTAAAGCTCGAGGTTTCAATCTGTCGACGTTTTGCTGTTTATTTAATTTTCAAACAATAATTTGTAAACCATGTGGATCCTTCATAGGAAAACAAATTCCCAGATAACCCATCAATCAGTCAATCATATCAATTACATCCGGTTTGCCTGTCCACCCGCTGGCTTAAACCAACATCCCTTGCTTTTTCTTTTAGTTTTTAGTATGTTTTTTTATTTGAACTTGTATTATAAGTATTTAAAACTATTTATTGCACCCCGCGCTTTCTTTCTTTCTCTTTTCTTGGATATGTTTGCCTTGGTTACTGTTATAGTGTATGTATTGTGTATGTATGTATTGCATGTACAAGGCAGCTGTTATAACGCCACTTGCCCAAGACAAATCTCCCCTTGCGCGACAAATAAGGTTCATTTGATAACTAGAATACTAATAACTCATTATTACTATTTTTTCCCATATGATCCTTAAAGGAATAGTTCACCAAAAAATGAGATTCAGTCATTATTGACTCACCCTCATGCTGATGAATACTCTGGAGTAGTTTTTTATTCCTCAAAGTGCATTTGGAGACCCGGGAGGCCGGCTCCTAGTCCAACCAAAACTTTATATGAGAGTCAATAGGGCCGGACACAAAAACGTCCATAAAACTACACAAAAACCATTTAATATTCCTCCACACTGCTCATCCACTGCAATCCAAGTGTCCTGAAGGGATATAGTCCAGAGTTTACTGGAAACTACCTCATTTAGGACATTTTTACAGCCTGAACGGTCCTGTATTGAATTTTCCTAGGGCGCGCGTGAACACAAGAGCGCAATCCAAGACTGTTTAGGCTGTAAAAATGACCTAAATGACGTTGTTTCGAGTAAACTCTGGACTATATCCCTTCAGGACACTTGGATTGCAGTGGATGAGCAGAATGGAGGAATATTTTTATATTTTTTGGTGAACTATTCCTTTAATGACGCTGTCCTCCTTTATCGTAAAGAGGAACAATGCAGGATTTTCACCTTAATTCAGCAGCGTCAGAGTGATTGTGATGGTTAGATGACTTGTCAGCCTTCCACATCGCTGAAAACCAACCTTCAAGGATCAGAGCCTCCGACACGTAACCTGTAATCCCTCATTAACGTTCCCCACCTTCACTCCGGGCGCCGCACCGTGGCTGCCCACTGCTCCTCAGGGATGGGTTAAATGCAGAGAAAGAATTTCACTGTACTAGCTGTATATGTGACAAATAAAGTACCTTTGATTGGCTTTTCGCTGGCTTGGTTGAAAACAAATGCACATGGCTGGGCAGAGGATGCACAGTGTTGTAAAATATGAACTTTGAAACTGTAGGCGAGGGGCTTTGTGGAGGAAAAGAAAATATGTTTTTTGCTTTTCCTGCATTTCTTTGTGGACTGAGGCTTTGGTATTGTAAATATTGATATGAAACCTAGGCCGTGATGACTTTTAGTCGTCGGTTTGTTGGTGCTGCTTTTTGTTTCTGTAAAAACAAATGGTGGGTGGGTTTAGGTTGGATCTTGAGGGATCCATCCACCCACTGGCTGCAGGATGCATTTGAAGGAGTCTTTCGATGTGGGACGGCCTCGTTGCACTGCTGTGACGCAATTGGTCTTGAAGTGCAACCTCGGAGGGATCGTGGCCCCTGAATTGGGACACGGCTCTTATCATCTCCTTGGTCTCACTCACCATAGAGATACGTGTATAACATTCAGTCATGTCAGGGAGCTGCTGAAGACGTGGCGGTGGTGGTGGACAGCTCCTGGTGCTGAAACCAGCTTTTTTAATCGTTTACAGCTATGATGAATTTCAAAAAGGACGACCCCGTCAATGATGAATCGATTGCAAAAAGATGGTATTACGCCGTCAGCTGGTGTCCGACTCCTCACCGGCCTTCAGGCAGCAGCTCTGACCTCTGACGGCTTAGATGAGAGAGATGAAGCTGCAGCGTCTCGCCTCAGTAGTTGTTGTGTTTTTGCTTCTGCAGGAAGAGACTTTGCCTGTAAAGTATGACCGTAACAGCTGTTATTTAGGCTTGTTTGGTCTTTATACCATGTCTTCATTGTGTCTAGTTTTCCTTTTTCTTTTGAAGGCAACTGGACTTTAGATGTTTGAGCTTCTTGAAGCACTGAAGTCTTTCGAATGAGCTGAAACATCCTCAAGACTTTGTGTAGCTCATAGAGACTCCTCACATGTCTTCATTAGGTTCTCACTATCTACTAACTATATATATACTAACTATATATATATATATATATATATGCTGCAGACAATATCTTTATTTTAAAGGTCCCATGTTCAGCAGGTTAATATAATATGGGACCTCAAAAGAGTACTTTTTGTAAGTGACGACTAAAAAGAAGATCTCATTCTCAGTTGTGTTTTATTTCCAGAACAACCTAGATTGAAAATTCGGCAGGTTTATGATATGAATCGATCACAAAAAGATCCTATCACACCGTGAGCTGGTGTCCGACTCCTCATCGGCCTTTAGGGCAGCTGTGCAGCTCTGACCTTTTCTATCACGCTGCCAGCAGCCGGTGTCGCCTGCAGAAGTGTCTGGAGGTGAAGCGTCTCGCGTTTGACATTGAAGACACGTCCAAGTGATAAACTGCAGATGTGCCTCTTCTATTTAAGGCTCTTTATGCATTTAGCAATTCTGTCTTTAACCTCAGACGTTAAAATGTTGCGTATACTACCCAAAAGTACTGTTCGCCTGACTAATTCTCATGAAATTTATTATTTTTCAGCACTTTATGGAGAATATCTATGCCTAACATGTATATAGAATACTTCCTTAATTCATAAGCTTCCATTTGAGTCCAAGAGCCTTTCTACTAGCTACTGGAAAGCTACAGGCTGTCTCCAAACAATGCAACACCTATTGTGAAAAACTGGCATGCATGTTAACTGGCATGATCAGAAAACATTCTATTTCTGGTCTCCCCAAAGTGAACAGATAGATAGAGAAGACCGTTGGCCACAGCAAGTGGGGCTTTGGAGATAGAAAGACTATCTTGGACTCAAATGGAAGCTTATGAATTAAGGAAGTTTTCTATATACATGTTAGGCATATAGATATTCTCCATAAAGTGCTGAAAAATAATCATTTTCATGAGAATTTGTCAGGCGAACAGTAGGCCTACTTTTTTTTTGTCTTTTTTGGGATGTTGAGGGAGAGAATGGGACTAAAAACAGTGAGTGATGTGGATGTAATTGTGTAATGGGCAGTGAAATGAGTCCATAGTAAAGCCTGTGTTGACTCGCTGTGGACGTTTTCTTTGATTAAAATCTGAGTCTGAGTTAATCGGCGGCCTGGTCGGGGTTGTTTTTGATTAAAGCTCCTTCAGTGTAACTCGGTCCCGGTCTGTGTTGGTGTTGGATCAGAGGACGGTAACGCTCCACATCACGTGTGTTGTTTCAGGCCGAGCCGAGGAGAAAGTCCTGTAGTCCAAACTAAGCAGCACATAACTCTGGATTGGAGCTCATTATTATTTTTTAATTTTATTTAGAATTTATTTAACCAGAAAAAACAACAACTCATTGAGATGTTTTACAGATCAGTCCTGGCCGAGTCAGCAGCAGCAGCAGCAGCACAACGAACAAAACCTTTCGCATCCACAATGAAAACATGAAATGAAAACATATTGATATATATTTTGTACAGTTTATATAGTTCATGATATATATTTATTATGCATAATGTCCTGTTTCTCTTTTATATTAGGCTGCTGCGACAAATGAATTTCCCCCCTAGGATGAATAAAGTTTAACCTCACCTAACCTAACTTACCTAAATATCATGGAAGCAGACCCAGGAAACATTTATGCTATCCCACATGTCAGGAAAATAAAATTAAAAAGTAAATTGTCCTGGAAAATAATCCAAAATCTGTGTCTGATTACCGCTTATAGTTAGATAATTTAAAAAAAGCAAAGTGAAGCTGCAGTGACGGCCGAACTAACGTCACTTATAACCAAACGCTGCACTGTTAAGGTAAAACAGACCATAATATTTGATGTATAACTGTCGTAGTGGTGCACAGGTGTGATAAACCTCATTAAATACTTCACTTCCTTTCTCCTGATAAAGGCAGTAAGCGACTAATTTAAAGTAAATGTCTTTGAATTGTACATTTAGCTGTAAAAGTTCAGTCTAAATTTGTCAGTAGGGAAAATTATGGGATATAATTTTGTGCTGTTAGTGCACAGAGAAGGGTTTTTAATGTAATTTGCAAGTAAGAGTCAGCTTTTAAATAAATTAGATGATGATACATTTTATTTATAAACCACTTGCCAAGCATTAAAAGTACGAGGTGTCGTTCATATTTTACTATACACAGGAAAAAGAAGAATAAATAGATACGAAAGTCCATAAAGACAAGAACTAGACGTCAGATACATATATGGAGTCATTTAATTTCTTTAATAACTAATCCAGACCACCTTTGTTCACATATAACTTCATATATCACATGAAGTTCAATGTGTTCCTCACTCAGTGTGGAGATATAAAGTACAACAGCTCCACCTACAGGCTGCTCCCTGTAACTGCTTTTTTTAAACATATATTTTTGGTTAATTATTCTTTTATGCAGCAAGTGGGATGATTTTCTTGATTCTTATTTGTATTTTAATCCTTACTAAGTCTGTTTCGCTACCATTTTGCATCATAATAGTGACATATTTCTTTGATTTCTTTTGTTTCAGAGTTTCACAGTGTTGGTGAAATCTTCCCTGATCCAGGAAACAGACATAAACCAGGTCAGTTTTACTCCTGTTTTTATTTATATGGCATATTAAACAGGCTAAATTATATAATTCCAACTCACAGCCAAGTTGAAATTCTCTAAAAAAAAAAAAAAAAAAATGAGCTGCCCACATCCGGACCCAGAGATGGTATGAAGGACAGACAATGCCGTTAATGTCGTTACAGAAAAACGTTGCGGCAAAAAGAAGTGGTGTGAGTGCAGATGTTATCGTATAGAACTGAGCAAGAAATGCTTCATTTTACATGGAAACGTAATTTTAATTTCTCTTTTAGTTGCTTAATATATACTGTATCATAATAACCAATATATAATGGGGTCATAACAGGGAAAATGTGTTGCATCTGTCTGCCAGCTGTGTTTCTGAGAGAGCACCACAAGGGGGCAGTGTTGGTTTTTAAACTGTCAAAGCCTCAACATGTTCGTCTTTGCTGGATCCTACAGTTCCCATGATGCAACACACCTCCGTTATCTTACTAGTTACAGATTTTTTTTGTTTGTTTGTTTTTTAGTATTGCAGATGTCAGGTAAACAATCCCTCCTTGTTGTGACATCACAAAGTTACAGTATTATTATAAAACCTACATGTAGAGCTACTTAATTATCAAAGAACACAAGGACAGCTACCTTTACACTGTATGACATTATCAAACAAAGAAAGACATTAAAGCCTCACTTTATATAATATGGGACCTTTAAAGGTGCTCAGAAGTGGCCGTTTGTCCTGTTTGTCGCCTCCTTCTACGAGTTTACCCGAGTAAGGAAAACAAATTTGATTGGTCGTTATCGAGCGGGCGGGATATTCAATGTTTGGGGCGAGACTGAGCTCGGTGTGTGTGTGTGTGTCTCAGACGTTTGATTGATGGATGACGGATCCAATATCAGTGGCTGATGAATCGTGAGCAGGCTGACGTATAATTTGTGTGCCTGAAAAAAAACTACCCCACTTTCATCCTGGATTTACTCGAAAATAGAATTTTGCACAAAGTTTGGGCTACATCGTCTGATAGATGAGTGGAATCAAATTCAATTTTCTTTTCTGTACAGCTTTAAGGCTCGGTTTCATACAGGCAGTGTGGATGTGATACTTTTATAAAACCTACATGTAGAGCTACTTAATTAAGGACATCTACCTTTACACTGTATGTTTGGAACCTTTTAATGTGTATTCCACAGACATTATTAAACAAAAAAGACATTAAAGCCTCACTTTATATAATATGGGACCTTTAATGTTGGTATTATTAGTATTCCTATAGAGTGTGGTTTTTTAGAGAGAGGAGTCTGGCTGACAGAGGAGGGGACGGCCATGAACGAATCAATGTGCCGACAGCTCTCTTGGTAGACTGCCCCTCCCCTCCTCCTCTGTCCAAAGTTGTATGTATGTATGGGCTGCGTGTGGCTCAGTACTTGGCGTGAGGCAGAGAGAGAGGACGACAGCATGGCTCTGCTGCTGGACGGCTCCCACAGCGCAGCAGCTTCCTGCTGCCCGGTCCGCCGCCGCTTCAGGAGGCGCAGGAAGAAACGCTCCGAGCGCAAAGGTACCGCTCTGCTCTGCTCTGCTCGGCTCGGCTCTGCTCTGCTCGGCTCTGCTCTGCTCGGCTCTGCTCTGCTCGGCTCTGCTCTGCTCGGCTCTGCTCTGCTCTGCTCGGCTCGCTGTCGTTGTGTGTTTGTGTTTTTGCTGTTTAGAGGACGGCATTTGATTGCTCTCCCTCAGATGAAGCCCTGTGGAAACTGGCTGTGCAGGTCAGAGACGGAGAGATGAAGCTGCAGCGTCTCGGCTCAGTAGTTGTTGTGTTTTTGCTTTTGCAGGAAGAGACTTTACCTATAAAGTATGACCTTAACAGCTGTTATTTAGGCTTGTTTGGTCTTTATATCAGTTTTGTTTTTTGAGGCAACTGGACTTTGGTAGTTTGAGCTTCTTGAACATGTTTCTTCAGCACTGAAGCCTTTCAAAACATCCTCAAGCCTTTGTGTAGCTCATAGAGACTCATCACATGTCTGCATTAGGTTCTCACCATCTAACTTTTTATATACTAACTATATACTATATGTTTCAGACAATATCTTTATTTTAAAGGTTGCATGTTCAGCAGGTTTAATATGATATGGGACCTCAAAAGAGTACTTTTTGTTAGTGATGACTAGAGGAAGAAAGAACTTTTTACATATTTATCTTTTTCCTGATCTCAATCTCAGTCGGTTTTTATTTCCATATATAATATAAAACAACCAGATTGAAGAAATACAACAATATTGTGTTGTGTCAAAGCAATCCTTTCATGGTTTCCTACAGTATGATTGTAGTCACAGTCAGTTTTATTTATACAACGCCAATTCAAAAGCGTTATCCTAAGAAGCTTTACAGCATCAACAAGATGTTATGAAATCTATTGTTTGAATATAGCTAATAGTTTTGCTTCTGCTAGTGAAATAATAATAATAATAATAAAGCATTGATAGAGAAATGAAAAATACTCGATTCAATGATTTCCACAACTTGTTAATTGAATTCTAAAATCATTATTATATACTTTGTCCACACATTAATTAAAATTTCACTTTTCATCCTTATATCCCACTGGGGAATATTCAACTAAGCTTCACTCGTATTCCTGCAGAGTAAAAGCTAAACAGCATAAATGTGTGTAAAAAGAAGAGCTGTTGCTGTGCATACTGGTACTTTGCATGCAGGGAGAATGAGCAGCCCATCATTTCCGCGTCCCGCTGTATGAGCACGGTGTTGTGAGACGAAGTGAAGTGTGAGTTTAATCTACTGGGAGCAAAAGTGAATTTCAGACGAGGTATAAGCCCCACATGCTCCTTCAGGCGTGTACGGCACACCGCCGCCGTTACGGGATGTGTCTGTCGGGCCAAAACCGCCGCCACTGATCTCTGTCTGGCAACCAGCCACTGATCCACCCTCCTCCTCCTCCTCCTCCTCCTCCTCCTCCTCCTCCTCCTCCTCCTCCTCCTCCTCCTCCTTTGCCCTGCAGTCGTGGTTTGGCCTGAAGCTCGCTGATAACCCAGACTCTCCTCTGAAAAAGCACCACATGCATCAGCTTTACCAGTATTGACCTTTAATTTAAAGGGATAGTTCAATATTTTGGCAGATTGGCCCATTGCCATAATCCCTATAGTCATAGCAGTAGGTTCGTTACCTTTAATTGTCGGTGCAAGCTGTTTTTAGAATGGTGGAGCAGAGCCGTGAGCTGCTCAGAGCTACGCTACGGAGGCTCATGGGATTTCTTGGTTTCCCTCATCAAACTCATCAAATACACAATCCAACAACTCCACAACGCTCTGGTGGACAAGTTGTGACCTTCACATTCACCACGCTATGAGATAATAACACAACGCTACCACACAGAGTTGTTTTAGAGGGAAATTCATGCAAAACCGCTGATGCGCGTTGCGTTCAGGGACAGTTTTCCATCAACAGTCTCTGTATTTCCCTCTAAAACAACTCTGTCTGGTAACGTTGTGTTATAATCTCATAGCGTGGTGAATGTGCAGGTCACAACTTGTCCACCAGAGCGTTGTGGAGTTGTTGGATTGTGTATTCGATGCGTTTGATGAGGGAAACCAAGAAATCCCATGAGCCTCCGTAGCGTAGCTCTGAGCAGCTCACGGCTCTGCTCCGCCGTTCTAAAAACAGCTTGCACCGACAATTAAAGGTAACAAACCCACTGCTATGACTATAGGGATTATGGCAATGGGCCAATTTGCCAAAATGTTGAACTATCCCTTTAAGACAGATTTAAAACAGTGGACAGTAACTCTGAAGCGTGCTCTGCTCGTCAGGCATCAGTGGGCAGCAACCAAACCTCCACACGCCTGTCTGTCTGTCAGCTCCCGGTCGTCGTAGTTACTAATCCTGAAGCCGTGGGGTGTGAAATTCAACATCGGCCCCGGGGCTTCCCATCCGTCCATCCTCTTCCCTCCCTCTCTCCCTCTCCCTCTCTGTGAGATAGCGGAGGACCGGTGCCTTGACCACGGCGAGAGGAGAACAACGATGGCTATCAGTTGTGCGTGATGAGGCCGGTGATGCGGAGAGAATAGGGTGGAGACGGGTCAGCGAGCCGCGGCGTTAACCTGTAATCTCTCACACCGATCTGCCCACAACTTATGAAATATATAATAAAGAAAAGAAAAGAAAAGTCAGAGCTGAAGCAAAGTAAACAGAGCAGTTGGTGAAGGATTCAGGCTTTCCATAACTCCAGCAACTACAAAGTCTCTCTGATCTTTGTTGCTGCTGCTGCGACTGAAAATGAAAAACTTTTATTAGACCTTTTTGAACTTTTGAAACCTGCCATTTACAATCCTCAACTCTCAACACCTGGAAGTCCACCACACTACAACCATCATTCCTTGCTATTTCAAAGTTTCGCTTCTTCTTCCTCTTCTTTTCGGTATTGGAAACTTAAAAATTAAATGTTCTTTCGTGCCTTTAAGAAGAACATTGATAGGAATTTAATTTCCTTGCATACTAGATGCACCCTGTGTTAGTGTAGAGTAGCCTACTCCAGTTCTTTCAAATTACAACCCATCACTAAAGAAGAGTTAAAGTTCCCTGAATGTAAATGTAGTAAGTCGCCATTTGTTCAAACAAAGAAAAGTTTCAAATCATAAAAATCAAATGGCCACTGTTGCACCATGGGTTGACACAAAAACATAATGTCCAATGCAAAGCTCAGTTTCAACAGAAAAAAAGGTGGTGAGTATGTGTTTTCTGTATGTATTTTTTTTTTTGTTTTGTTTTTTTTTTTTTTGTTTTTTTGTTTTTTTGTTTTATGTATTAATGTATTTTATGTGTTAATGGTTTGTATTTGTCATTTATTATGATGAAAAGACCCCAGGAAGAATAGCTGCTGCGTGGCAAAAGCTAATGGGGATCTAAATAAACTAAATAAAAAAAACTAAATAAAAAGTTTATTTGACCAGAAAATGAACAACCAAAGAACAAAGAAAATTCCACTGTGAGTCTCCTTTTCCGGTAGAAAAAAAATCGTAGCCCTACATACAGTATATTCTGTGCCCAAATGAAATAAACCACAAATAACAAACAGGAAAACACTGTTGTATTGTACTGTACTGTATCGGATCGCAATGTACCGTACTGTACCATATAGTACCATATCGTACCTTATTGTATTGTCCTGCATCGTACCATACCACACTGTATCGTATCATATCATTTTGCACCGTATCATACCGTATTGTACCGTATTAGATTAGATTAGATTTAGTCTGGGGCCGTTGACTCGCTGTTTTGGTAGGAAACTGATCCAGGGCGAGAGAGACAGGCCTTTCCGTCAAAATAAAAGCACCCAGCTAATAAAATGCGGTGAAACTCTTTAATTTAAGGAATATAATTTACAAGAAAGTCCCAGAGCCATTAAGTTAACATTTTGCTTCTTTTGTATTACAAGTTAATGTCTATTTTATAAGTTTTATGTTGGTGAGCACTTTTATTTTGGTGAATTTTGTGATTTCCGGTTCCGGTTCCGCTGTAACAGACACCAGGCTCTTCACCTGTCTGAAGAGCCTGGTGATGCGAGGATTAGATTAGATCAGCTTTATTGTATCATACCGTATCATATCGTATTGTACCGTATTGTATTGCACCGTATTGTATCGTATTGTACCGTATCACATGTATCGTTGATCCTGCATTGGGGTCCAGGAGTCACTGAGCTGACAGGAAACCCCCCGACCTCCGAGTGGTCACACCTCAGATGACCTTCAGCTAAACTCAGAGCTGTAGTTTAGTGACTCGTGTGGTCGCTCACCTCGAAGCCTGGTTTACAAAGCGCCAGGCTGCTGAAGCCTTATGGACCGAGATAATCCACTTAACTGCTTTACCTTCAGGAAAGCTGCGGCTTCTCTTCTGTCCCCCAGCGGAGACGAGGACACTACAGTGGTTTGGTCTGAGCAGCCTCAGTGTCTCTGGGAGAGGAAGCCCTGTTGGTTAGAACTTAAGTGTGTTGCATTAGCAAGTGCAATTGATACCGCACTGACCCCGTCTCTCCCTGCAGCTACGCTACCGCCGGGGCCACGCACCAAATTAAAGCCGTCATAAAGATTTCACAGAGTCGCTGTGAAAATGTTAGAAAGATGTCTGGCGCCAGAGAGTGTCCTCGGGAGGAAGGGAGGAATTTATTTTCTATATACTTTAAGCAGCGCCACTGCATCACAGCTTAAATGAAAGAGTTTCTCTAATGAGGTTGAGACTAAACCAACTTTAATCCATTAACAACGACCTCCACTACAAAGCTGCAGAGCTCCGTTGTGTGCAAAAACTATTAAAGATCCTGTGTTATCTTATTTCTATATCATTTTTATTAATGATTTTAAGACTTAACCCAGAAGAAGATAGATGAGTGACACTGTTGTACTCATTTTCTTGCGTGCTGAGAATTCGTAAAGTATTCTAAGTCGTCGCAAGAAAGTCGGTAGTGGAAGAAGTTTGGAGCAACTTAGGATCCTGTGTGAGGAAACTTGCAGAGGTGGTTTTCCTTCTTATAGTTTTTTTTTCAAAGTGCAGCAGTGCACACTGGCTGCATTGCAGAGTGTTGTGTAATCCGCCGTGCACCACTTGTTGCCTGAAGCCCACACAGTAGCCAGGCTGCAATATCCAGTGGAGTGTAGTTGATTTTTTTTTTTTAATGTTGGGTTTTGTTTAAGGACGTGTCCAAATGTTGCTGTTTTTATTGGAAAACACATTTCTAGCAGTTTTTTCTAGCGCTACTTTGCATGTTTTCCCTCAGTGGTGTTCATTTTATTCGTTCTTTTATTTCCCTGTTACATTAGACAGATCATGTTTTATTTTTCTTCTAATCTGCTGTAAATGTCACGTTTCTCGAAGGCTGCGAGTAAAAAAAATTAAAAAAGGGAGTGAATTATTCCGTGATGCAGGTTAATCAGCTTTCTCAAACTGAAAAGGTCGACCAATGAGCTCGTTGAATCAAACCAACTTTGAAAATGTCTTATTCTTGTTGAAAGTTAATAATTACGTTACATTATTACGGTCGGATACCAAACCAAAAACTTCCCTCCAAGTGTTTCCAGTTGATCCCTCTCAGTCTCTCTCCTCTCATCCACCATCTCATCGTCTCTCGCTGCACCATCAATATGTCACACCGCGGTCCGTCAGGGTCCAATTTCTGCACGTCTCCAAATGTCATTTCATGGGGAGAAAATTGAGTTTTTGTGCGAGAAAGCTGCAGAGCTGCCAGCAATATTCAATAAAGTGGGGTTTTTTTTTCTTTCTTTTTTTGTTTGTATCTCATGTTTTAGGCCTCTATATTTTTTATAAACGTATATTGTTTTCCTGCTTCTCCTCAGCATCGATCCATCTGCATTAGGCCGGTAAAGGAGTTCTCTGACAGCTGTTTGCAGGAGTTTTCTCTTCTCTCGGTGTAACATCCCTCCAGAAACAGTAACAGGCTCCGAAATCCATTCATCACTGTCGGCTCGGCTGCTCGTTAACATGAGTGTCTACATTTTCTGGTCTTGTAGCCGTGGTGTCCTGAGGAGGCTGCACAAGAGACCGACTTATAGACCATGAGCTCAAACCTTAAAGGTCCCAGATTATAAAATAGAAATAAAGTAAGATTTCTGTCTATTTTTATCTCTATATTTATACTGCTCTTAGTCCACAGAGAGATGCACACAATCTGTATTCAGAAACTTTTAAATGAGCCGCCGGGACTTCCTGAACTTTGTGATGTCATAACAAAGCAGCCTTATTATATTATATATATTATTAGCATACTGCAAAAACTCAAAATCTTTCCAAGAATATTTGTCGTATTTCTTGTCAAAATGTCTCATTTCTAGTCAAAACTAATCTCTTTCCACTTAAAGTAAGACTCATCACCTAAAAATCAACTTGTTTTTACATAATTTCACTTATTTCAAACAAATTTTCACTTGAAATAAGTAGAAAAATCTGCCAGTGAAAGTTTTTTTTGCTTGTAATAAGAAAGAAAAACTTGCCCCACTATCAGATTTATTTATTTATTTATTATTTATTCTACTTATTTCAAGTAAAATATAGTTCAAAAAAGTAAAAAGTGTCTAAAAACAAGCTACTTTTTAATGTGATGAGTCTTATTTTAAGTATAATTGTTTTGACTAGAAATGACATTTGGACTAGAAATAAGACAAATATTCTTGGTAAGATTTTGAGTTTTTGCAGTGCATTTTCATAACAAAACCAAATTTCCTCAGAAAGTCTAGAATTTCTTAATTGTTTCTAAAATATGAAGAAAGAGAAGTAAGCAGCTGCCTTCATTGCAGGCTGTTCTGTGATGCATGAACGGAATATTTTTAATTCAGATAAAACTGGTTCTCCATGCTGCCACTTCCTGTTTATCCTGCACAAACTCATGATGCTTTAAATGACTGCTAGACCAACACAGTAAACAAGGTTTTTGAGTATTGTGACGAAGCGTCCTGTTGATGCTGTCCTTCTCCTTTTGAATGAAACCCTGTTTTCCTTCCACTGGTCTAAATGAAGCCAGAGCGGACTGATCACATGGTCATGTCTGGTGTTCGGTGCCATGCAGCTGAGTGGTTTCGTGGCAGGAGACTGTACTTTGCCCACAGATGAGCCATTACTACAGAGTCTGTACTACAGAACTCTCCATGGTCCTGAAGTATGGACTCATACTAATGATAATGGTCTGAAACTCAAACTAGATGCTTATCGGGGCTTTTTATTTCCTCCTTCATGCTGTGTGTCAGTTTATTTGTCAGAATAGACTGAACCCGTTACGTTTTGAGACTACACGCAAGTCTGGTGTCTCCTCCTCTGTGTCTCTAACCCTCCTCTCCTCCGTGTGCATTTGTTTCCAACGAAGCCGGTCAGAAATCAATCAAGCGGTGGATAATGTTATTTATAGAAGTAAATTCATGCAAAACAGCTGATGCACGTTCCCGTCTGGGGCAGTTTTTCATCAACAGTCTCTGCATTTCCCTCTAAAACAACTCTGTCTTGTAACGTTGTGTTATTATCTCATAGCGTGGTGAATGTGCAGGTCACAACTTGTCCACCAGAGAGTTGTGGAGTTGTTGGATTGTGTATTTGATGAGTTTGATGAGGGAAACCAAGAAATCCCATGAGCCTCCGTAGCGTAGCTCTGAGCAGCTCACGGCTCTGCTCCACCGTTCTAGAACCTACTGCTATGACTATAGGGCAATGGCAATGGGCCAATTTGCCAAAATGTTGAACTATCCCTTTAAGTTATGTGTATTTTCTGTTAATGTTGCATAGGAATATGGTCTGTATCCTTAATTGCCTTTCTAGCTTGTTGATTTTTTATAAGCAAATCTGTTTTTATAGAGGCGTTGACGAAGCCATCAGGTTTTCAGGCAGATCCGGATCATTTACAATTCATATTAATTTAATTTCTCTGCTGTCTGCAGCGTTGTGTTGTTGTGATGTTGACCTTGCTGGAAGGTTTTTGTTGTTTATTATGTGTCAGCGCAATTATGCAAAAAAGTACTCAACCAACTCAGTGACTTACTTTTAGCTACAGATCTGGTTTCAGGGAGGAAGTCATGTTTAATTTCTTGCTGTAATAAATCTGATATTTTTATACTGGTAGCACTCTGCTCATGTGGTGAAGACTGAGACCAAACTTCCTCTCTCTGAAACTGAAGGACCATGAACTGTGAATGTCAGCGATGCATAATTAGGCTTCGGTCTGTCTTAGATCCACAATGAGGAACCAGGGTTTAGTCTGTTCAAGCAGAGAGGTGAGTACAGATGAAACCTGCTCCCCTCATCTCTGCAAATTGACAATAATTATCATGTCATTTCTAGCCAGACACAGTTTATTTGTGTTATGATGAAGGATAATACACTGCTGAGTGACAGTTTCCTGATGAGACCGGAGGAAATAATGGCAGCTCAGTGTCTCTTATCGAGTACTTCTGTCTGACGGGAGTAGCCACAGGCAGAGAGGAGGAGGAGGAGGAGGAGGAGGAGGAAGAGAAGGAGGAAGGGTAGCTGAAGGCAGAATAAGGGAGGAGGAATAAGGATGGATCGGTTCTGCCTAAAAATTAAAAAAAAAACTTTGCTCATTTGATTGTCTTCAAACTTTTTTTGTATGTAGGCTATTATTTAAATAAGAGATGCATTGTGGGGCCCTGAAGGTGTGCTTACAAAAAAAATTCTCATGAAGACTTTTGCATGACGCCGATATATGACTGTGTTTCTGAAGTGTTTACCCAACTACGACCAAGACTATACACACTCAATGTGTATAAAAGAGCTGCAAACTGATGCAGAACTGGGACAGGAAAGGTGGAAGTCTTGTGGAAAGCGAAGGCCACACATACAAGAACATGTTTTTATCTCGTTATTGACCGATAACGAGATAAATCATCCTGTGATAATGGAATAATTATCCTGTTTGTCTTGAGAATAAACAAAGCTGTAATGTTATCCTCTTATCTTCACAGAAATATTTGCAAGTTTGAATTTTTTCAGCTACCGTACAAAAGCAAAGGCCCAAGTGAACAGGACTGAGGCTTTGATACTTTCACAATATTGATATACTAGAACCTAGAGCTGCTTTATAATTGTAAAAATGAATATGGGACCTTTAAAGAGAGAGAGAGAAGGAGAATTTTTACCTTAATTAAACCCATGATCTCTTGTTTATGACAGATAAGACTACACAGATATACAGATATACACATGGTAACATGGTAGGTGATAAATAACGTTATCCACCGCTCGAAGGATTGATTTCTACTTTGTTGGAAACAAATGCACATGGAGGAGAGGAGGGTTAGCACTTGTATACTGTAGTTACTCTTTAATTCAATTAAATTCAAAACTTGTTCCACTCTGTGTTTCCTCCAGGTCACCAACAGAGGCTTCCCGCGCTCGAGGAGGACGGAGCAGAAACCATGAGTGAGTCTCTTTTCATAACGATATTGATGCATATTTATAAATGATGATTATGAAATATTCTCCGTGCACCGACGTCTCTATGACTTGTCCTTGAAAATACATCATCCGACTCCTTGTTGCGGGCGGATCGGGAGGCAGCGGGATCAGGGTCAGGGTGTATCTGCAGACCGTTTGGATGGCGGATTCTAAGCTCGTCCCCCTTTTGCTCCCAAGAAAAGCTCCCTAAAGCCTCCTGAAGAGCCACATCTGGAATTGGACCGACCGACCTGACCCCCCCGGGATAAAGCCTCAATAGGACTTTATTGAAAAGATGGAGATAAAAAATAATAATAAAGGTTTTAAGTGAAGTTAACACAGAGAACAAACTAAATTTACTTTTTATCTGACAGCATTGGAGGTTTGGGTTTGGACATGTAATCCTGTCCCTGCTCTAAGTGAAACCAACATGTGGATTAAGCCCCGACACTGGAGGGAGGGGTTGGTCAAGGTTATTCAAGGGCTTTTTTATTTATTTATTTTTTGCAATAAGTATAAACAGAAAGTCACAACATAAATGAAACATCGATGTTTCCGGATGTATTTCTGCCAGCTGACCTTGCAGTTGGCTTTTACACAACCCTCAGTGGACTTTATGTTGCTGAGCTGCAGCGCTGTCTGTTTTCTTTTCTTTTCTTTTTTTTTGCAAACAATAACAATATGTTCCCTCCTCCCCCAGCAGACATACAATCAACCCCCCCCCCCCACCGCCCCCACCTCCTCCTTCTGTTGCTTGGGGGCATTATCGGCCATTGTGTGTTTCATGTTGGAGTTTCATCTCTCTCTTACATGCTTGTTATTTTGTGCAGCCTCGTCCAGGAAAAAAGGGGTTTACAGTTTATATTGGAGGTTGTTTTACAGTGACAGAATCTGAAACTCCAGTCCTATCTACCGGTAATCCCCCCCCCATCTCCCTCCCCCCAGCACCAGAGATTTTAAATGTAGTTACCGTACCTCTGGGAGAATGACGACACGACCGCCAGAGCCTCTCGTCCTACAGATGTCACAGATAAAATGATGAAAACAGAAGCTTTGTCCCAAATCAGAGGTGGCATCATTCGGAAACTGCATTTGAATTTCCCAAATTCTTTATAATCCAAGATTCACTGGGTTCATTGAGATAAATATAACATGATTATTACATTTTGGAGGTAAATATAACATGATTATTACACTTTGGGGATAAATATAACATGATTATTACACTTTGGGGATAAATATAACATGATTATTACACTTTGGAGGTAAATATAACATGATTATGACACTTTGGAATGTTTTGTGTTGCAGCTGCAGCCTCTGATTTACGACCGTTAACACCTGCAGTTGAAGTTGTCTGTGTCTTGATGTTTAACAAATGCAAAAAATAACATTTCTTCTGATGTTTTTCTTCAGGATCTGAATAACTTTGACAGCCTTATTTGACCCCCTCCTCCTCCTCCTCCTCCTCCTCCCCCTTCCTCTTCCTCCATCTTCCCGTCTAAACCTGCATTTTATAGGATTGCTTTCTGTCCTGAGCACCGAAAGGAGTAACCTATCGAGCTTTTGCTGGAGGATGTTATAAATGGAAATTTACATTAAGTTCCATCGGCTTTGTTAACAGGGCCTGGTGATATGTGTTCCCCAAAAACACAGAGCATCTCCCCAGAGAGAGAAATTGAAGGAAATAATGAGTTCTTCTTTGTAATTTGGGGGGTTAGGGTTAAACTTTGTTAAAGCTAAAGGATGGCTGACGACCTTCAATGTGTTAATGTGCCTGGACTCACTGTGGTTGTGTGTTAGTTAGTATTTGTGTATTTCCATATAGTGTGAACATGGTTTAGTGTATTTTTCTGTTAGTGTAATGATTAAGGAACACACATCACTTGTTCAGTTGCAAAGAGAGATAAAGGAATCTCTAAATTTTACATTTACAAGATCCTGCAACGAAGGCATTGTAAGTTACTCTTTCTGGGCACCGCAGGTTCATGCAGCACAGATGTTAAGGAAAATCGGAACTTGGACAACCTCTTCTCCAAAGAGGGTGTTGCAGCTGAGGCTGCTCAGCCTCCCAATGGGAGCGCTGGGGGTGGGAGGAAGCGTCCCTTAGAGGAGGGCAATAACGGGCACACGCAGCACTCCAACAAGTACAAGCCCAAGAAGCGTAAGAAAGCTCCCGGGCCCATTCTGCCCAAGAACGCGCTCATGCAGCTGAACGAGATCAAGCCGGGGCTGCAGTACCGGCTGCTGTCCCAGACGGGGCCGGTGCACGCGCCCGTCTTCGTCATGACGGTGGAGGTGAACGGCCAGCTGTTCGAGGGCTCCGGCCCCACCAAGAAGAAGGCCAAGCTGAGCGCGGCGGAGAAGGCGCTGCGCTCCTTCGTCCAGTTCCCCAACGCCTCCGAAGCCCACATGGCCATGGGCCGCACGCTGTCCGTCCACACCGACTTCACCTCGGACCACGCAGACTTCCCAGACCTGCTCTTCAACGCCTTCGAGACGTCCCATCACGACTCTTTCTACCTCGCCGCCAGCAGTTACGCTTCCTTCAGGTCTTTGGAGATAGAGTACCCGCTGCCCCCTTCCTCCCCCGTCCCAAACCTAGTCCAGGTGTCATCGCTGCCCGTCCCCACCGCCTCCGCCTCCGTGTCCCGTACGAGCAGCAAGAACCCGGTGATGATCCTCAACGAGCTGCGGCCGGGCCTCAAGTACGACTTTGTGTCCGAGAGCGGGGAGAGCCACGCCAAGAACTTCGTCATGTCGGTGACGGTGGACGCGCAGAACTTCCAGGGCTCCGGGCGCAACAAGAAGCTGGCGAAGGCGCGCGCCGCCCAGGCCGCGCTGTCCGCGCTGTTCAACGTGCAGATGGATCAGGCGCCGTCGCAGCAGCCGATTCCCAGAGAGGGGCTGCAGCTGCACCTGCCACAGGTACGAGACGGACACACTCAAGCAGTAGGCTAGTTACCTTTAATTGTCGGTGCAAGCTATTTTTAGAACGGCGGAGCAGAGCCGCAAGCTGCTCAGAGCTATGCTACGGAGGCTCATGGGATTTCTTGGTTTCCCTCATCAAACTCATCAAATACACAATCCAACAACTCCACAACGCTCTGGTGGACAAGTTGTGACCTGCACATTCACCACACTATGAGATAATAACACAACGTTACCAGACAGAGTTGTTTTAGAGGGAAATTCATGCAAAACCTGCTGATGCACGTTGCCTTCAGGGACAGTTTTTCATCAAGCAGTCTCTGTATTTCCCTCTAAAACAACTCTGTGTGGTAACGTTGTGTTATTATCTCATAGCGTGGTGAATGTGCAGGTCACAACTTGTCCACCAGAGTGTTTTGGAGTTGTTGGATTGTGTATTTGATGAGTTTGATGAGGGAAACCAAGAAATCCCATGAGCCTCCGTAGCGTAGCTCTGAGCAGCTCGTGGCTCTGCTCCGCCGTTCTAAAAACAGCTTGCACCGACAACTAAAGGTAACAAACCTACTGCTATGACTATAGGGATTATGGCAATGGGCCAATTTGCCAAAATGTTGAACTATCCCTTTAAGATTCAGTCCTACACTTCGCATAAGTAACTTATATTTATAAGTAACTTAAAAGTGCAGCTTTTCAGAAGCCTAGAATGTGTTATGTGAAATAAGTGAGGACATGGTCTGTGTGTGTCTCTGCTCTCCGTCCTCAGGTCCTGGCCGACGCCGTCTCCCGTCTGGTTGTGGACAAATTCAGCGAACTGACCGACAACTTCACATCTCCGCACGCTCGGCGGAAAGTCCTGGCAGGCGTCGTCATGACAACAGGTGGGTCAGTTTTACTACAAAAAAATACTTTTGTTAAATACTTTTTATAGGCTACGTTTTCTCTGGAAGTAGTAGTGGTGCCAATTAAAAGCTAGAGGAGTGAGACGGAGCCAGAGGACCGTTCCCCCCTGAGCACCAGGAGCCAGTCGGTTTGTTAGAAATTGATTAAGTAAAGCGTGTTATGAGAATATTACAGTTACAGCATGAGCAGGAACGATAAGGCTCCTGTAGTAATACCTCATTCTGATTCCCTGTATAAAAATCTGGTTATTATTAACAGTACTGGGATTGGGCTATGGCCAATATATATTTGAGATGTTTCCCACCATATGCTTTATCTGCATGATACTGGATTTAAATTGCTTTTTGGATATTGCCTAAGCATAACTGAGACTGTAACAACTGAGTGTTTACATTCCCGATCACTATATCATGTGATAGGTGTCCAAATAATTCAGTTTTAGACTCATCTGTCTTTGTCTTTGTCTGGTTTTCTCTGGAAAACTTCAGTCTGGCCTCCATGTTTCTCTTAGACAGAGTCTCTTCTGCGATGACATTTTAGTGTTTTTGGAGACTTCTTTTAGCATCTTGTGCTCTGCTCTCGACATGTTGCCAGTTGTACTGAATGTCCTCCATTTGTAGACTATTTTCCGGACAGTGGAACGGCTGATTTCAAATAGTTTTGAGATGTTTTTAAAATACTTAACCAGGCTGATAAGCTGCTACAGTCTCAGACAGCTCTTTGCATCTCACCACGGTGTTCACTCTCACTTCAACAGTCAGGAGCATCGTACCAAACTAAACGTCTGAGGTTTAAATAGGACAAAAATGTATAAATGTGGGTGTGTCCTAATTTATTCCTCAACAAAAAACAGCTTTTCTTTAGAATTGCAGTCTTTTCTTCAGGTTTATTTCATTAGTTATATCACTTGAATCTCCCAGTATTATTAAAATCTATATTAAATATCCAAATGTCCAAACATTTTAACAAACAGATCATCAAATGAAGACATAATGAACCAAATTAAACTATTTTTTAATGATAATAAAAGAGTTATTATTCGTTCACTATTGTTTGACAGTGTGTATGTCACCACTCTGCCGTCCAGGTACGGATGTGAAGGAGGCCGAGGTCATCTGCGTTTCCACGGGGACCAAGTGTATAAATGGCGAGTACATGAGCGACAGAGGTCTGGCCCTCAACGACTGCCACGCTGAGATCGTGGCTCGGAGGTCTCTCGTCAGGTACCTGTACTCGCAGCTGGAGCATTTCCTCAGGTGAGGCACAGCACAACTCTACCCACAATGCACCTGCAGGTCTCCAAGGTCAGCCACGGGTCCTTCAAGGGATAGTTCACCCAAAATTCAAATTTCACTCGTTATCTATTCACCCTCATGTGGACTAAGGGCTGGGAGAAGTTTCAGAGTCCTCAGTCCGTGGCTTCTCTGAGTTACAGCGGGGCTCCGTGCAGCACTGCATGTCCATATGACGGTTGAGAACGGAGCTCACTTTACTTTTCTTCCTCCAAAAAGACACACCAAAAAACATCCAAATACCTCCATAGTGCTCGTCTGTAATGTCCCTCTTGTATTGAAGCCCCGACATGAGAAATTGTTCCGAAAAAAAATTAAATAAGTCTATATATTAAGGTTTTTTGTAGCAGAAGCTCCCAGTGTTGCTCTCTCTCTGAAACTTCTCCCAGCCCTTAGTCCACACATGAGGGGGAGGAGATAATGAGTGAAATTTGAATTTTGGGTGAACTATCCCTGTAAAAACGTCACAAAGTCAGAATCCTTTTGGCCTGTGAGTCATTTGTCTCCATCTGTGTGTTCAGCAACAACACAGAGGAGCAGCACAGATCCATCTTCACCCGGTGCGACAACAGACAAGGCTTCAGACTGAAAGACAACGTCCAGTTCCACCTGTACATCAGCACCTCGCCCTGCGGAGACGCTCGCATCTTCTCCCCCCATGAAGCCGGAGTGGAGGGTGAGTGAGTGGACCAACACCAGAATACGTCTTCAGTGTGTTGATTAGAGATAGTGATTAGTGTTGGACACAATAGTCTATTCTCATTGCAGTTCCTGGGGAAGAAAAATCTTCATTTGTTATTTTCTCCTCATAAATGAAATCATTAACAACATGAAAAGGCAAAACTTAGCAGATGCAAAACAAAAATTTCTGCAAAAGTATGAGCTCAGCATTAGCAAGTGCCAAATACCACATCCATTGTGCAAAATCTTGTGTTTTGTTAAAGCAGATATCAGTGGAATGTTTTTGTTAATATAAGTCCTAAATAGTCCTATTTTCCGTCAGCAATCACTTACATGAAGTATTTCAGCCTAAACACGAGTCTCTCCGTCACTCTGCTCTGCTGTAACCCGAGGAGAAAATTTTCCTTGTGGGATACAAGTGTTATCCAATGAGGAGAGAGAACGGCATGAAGGGCTGTGTGTGCAGCCAAGGGATGCGCGTGAATGTGGTGACGTAGCACGAGGACCAATTGATGCCTGACAAGGGCGGGGGCTGCTAACTCATGGTGCGTTCAAAGAAACTCGTACTTTGTGTTTTTCCTTCCTGTGAAGTCATACCAGTTCGATCTGGTACGAGTTCACGGGTCGGAAGTTACGAGTGGCCGTTATAGGGAACTTTCACAGACAACAGGATGGTAAAAACACGAGCTACGGGTTACCTGGAACGCTACCAAGTCGTAGTTGTGACTTGAAGCTGTAACTTACGGTTTCAAAAGCGTGCCTTGAACGCAGCATTAGCCGAAACGGCCGTGAAGCTGATATCTGCTTTAATTAATTTAAATTATTTTTTTGTCTCTTAAAAAAAAATAGAAAGCAAATACGCCAAGAAATGAATCCTGGACTTGTCACGTTTTTTGTTGTTCTAATTTATAATTCCTTTTCTTTATTATCTTGCTGCTCCGATTTATGCCTTATGCTTTATAATGCCTCATCTGTTACTGTCTGGTGTTGTTTTGTTTTCCTTCATGAATGTTTTTGCACTGCACTTAATTTTTCAACTGTAATATTATTATCCTCATTGAGAGTTTTTGTTTGTCACTTTCAAATGCAATTACTCTGTGTTTTACATCACCAAATGTGTCCCACGGCTAAAACTCTGTGGTGACGTCTTCATCTCTATGCCAGAAATGGCAGCCATCTTGGTAAGGGGTCAGCTGGTTTGAAGTTGAAGTGGCGAAGGGGGATTTTTTTTAAAGAAACAGAAGGACACGAGTGCTGCTGGCCTTTCTTCTGTTTCTTTAAGTTTATCTTTTGGCCGTGCACCTCTTTAGTTTGTTCCTGAGAGTTTTGTTGGAGAGTGCGTGTTTTTCTTTGTTTTCTACTACTGATTTTTTTTAAACCAATATAACCCACAACTGGCTGATATGTGACACTATATGAGAACATGTGTGAGTTTGTTTTCTGTGTCAGACCAGGGAGACAGACACCCCAACAGAAAGGCGCGCGGCCAGCTCCGCACCAAGATCGAGTCCGGAGAAGGAACCATCCCGGTGCGCTCCAGCAACACCATCCAGACGTGGGACGGCGTCCTCCAGGGCGAGAGGCTGCTCACCATGTCCTGCAGCGACAAGATCGCCAGGTCTGACTGGCTTTCATCTCATCCACTCATTCACTCTGTAAACACAAAGTCAGACGGCCAGTTGGTAGCTTAGTTTTAGTCTTAGTCTTGTGTCAAACACTCTTATTAGTTTTAGTCATATTTAGTCAACTCGTATTTTTTTTTTTTCGTCACATTTTAGTCAACGAAAAGTCTTGCCGTTTTAGTCAATAGTATTGTTTTAGTCTTTGAAAGCAGATTGACAGTAATGTTAATCAAAATAAATCTAGTCAAACCAATAGATTCATTTCTGTCTTTTTCTCACTCATCTCACAAGATTTACATATGTCTTTCTCTGAGGTAAGATAGGTTGCCAAAGAGCCCACCAAATTTAATTTTTTAAGCAGGTAAATATACGTATCGACCCAGATGCAGCTACGACATCTCAAATGAGGAATAATAAGTTTTATCTTCTATTGTTCAGTGTGTTTCAGGCAGGAAAATACATTTATTGAAACACGGGTTAACACGTGAAATGACTCTGTGTATTGATTGGCAGCACTTTTTGGATTGTAATTTGATTTCATCTCATCTTTTTTGCCACCAAAAAATGCGTGTTAATTTCGTCACAGCCAGTGTTTAAAGGTGTACAGAAAAGAAAATTGAAATTGAGCCCACTTTGGGTCATAAAATTAATGTGATAACTCATCTTTCAGACGTTGTAGACCAAACTTTGTGCAAAATTCTATTTTTGAGTAAATCCGGGATGAAAGTGTGTATTTTTTTTTTCGCATTGGATAATGCAGGCGCACGGATTATACGTCAGCCTGTACACAATTCACCAGCCACTGATATTGGATCCGTAATCCGTCATTCAAACGTCTGAGACACGCACACACACACGGAGCTCGGGCTCACCCCAAGCTTTGAATATCCCGCCCGCTCGATAACGACCAATCAAATTTGTTTTCCTCACTCGGGTAAACTCGTGTTGCAGCTCGTGACAACTCGGCGCGACAAACAGGACAAACGGCCATTTCTGTACACCTTTAAGGGCATTCGTCATGAAAAAAAACATCTTTGACAAATATATTTCATCTCGTCTGGTCTGATGAAATGAACACTGTAGCACCACATGAACCATCTGCCACTGTTGCCACTTTCATGTTTTATCTTTATTATTACTTTATTTATTATTACCAATACTATGAATAATCATGCTGCTATGAGCACTTTGCACTTTGTCCACCACACATATTGTTGTTTAAATTAGCTGGGAGCTAAATCTGGTGCAACCATCTTTTCATTTTTTTCCTTTAAATGATTAATGTAATTGCACATTGTCCCTTATTAAACTAATAAACTAAACTAGAAACCAAACCTTGGCTCTGTCCTTCAGGTGGAACGTGGTGGGCTTCCAGGGCTCTCTGATGAGCTACTTCACCGAGCCCGTCTACTTCTCCAGCATCATCCTGGGCAGCCTGTACCACGCCGACCACCTCTCCAGAGCCATGTACCAGAGGATCACGGAGATGGAGGAGCTGCCGCAGCCCTTCAGCCTCAACAGACCGCTGCTCAGCGGTGAGTGAGTGAGAGGATGAGGAACGCTGCTGCACTTTCACAAATGAATGCTTGACTGCTCTACTGACGGGAAGCTTTCAAATCCATACAACCGGGGCCGTGGAGCATCCTTCACACGTCTGGAAAGCAGCGTTTCCCCGCTGCTCGCTGCCGCTTTTATGGAAGGTTGAGGGCTGTTTGTCAAAGTCAGGAAATCGACTACTACATTTATCATTTTCTTTCTCATTTAAAGGCCCCGTACTACTTAAAGTTACATTTCCATGTGATGTTGGAATTATAAAGCAGGGCAGCGGTCTACAGCTCTGGAAAAAAAACTAAGAGAGCACTTTCACAAATGTTTCTTAAAAGCATCTCTACATGTATGACAGTCATTCTTTTCTTTTCTTTTTTAAACACCAACACAAACACAACTCATTCTACTTAATGAGACACTGATGAGGTCATCACCTGAACCACATCTGGTTTTATAGGAAGATTATAAATACAAACCACTGCTGGGATAACATTGACATTATCCCACAAAAACGGATTTATAAACTCTTCCTGAGTTAAAATATTCTTGCTGTGTTGTTTAGGAATAAATATGAACATGTTTTCTTTGCATTATTATTATTCAAGGTCTGAAAAGCCAATAAAAACTCTAAATGACAACATTTTTATATCAATTTTGGGAGAAATGTTGTTGGTAGTTGATAGAATAAAACACATTTTTTTAAATTAATTTTACTCAAACACATACCTATAAATAGTAAAACCAGAGAAACTGATCATTTTGGGAGTGGTCTCTTCATTTTTTCCAGAGCTGTATAATGTTAATGCTGTGAAAGTACCAAAGCCTCAGTCCACACACAACCTGAATCATGCTGTATTTAGTCGCTCAGAAGACAGTCAGCCAGTTAGACGATCACTGACTGTAAATAGTGTTGGCTTAAAGGGATAGTTCAACATTTAGTCAGATCCTCCTCTCACCATAATCCCTATAGTCACAGCAGTAGGTTCATTACCTTTAATTATCAGTGCATGTTGATTTGAGATCGGCGGGGCAGAGACGTGAGCTGGAGGTGAACGTCATCAAACTCATCAACTACACAATCCAACAACTCCACAACGCTCTGGTGGACAAGTTGTGAGCTGCACATTCACCACACTATGAGATAATAACACAACGTTACCAGACAGAGTTGTTTTAGAGGCAAAAGCGCAAAGTATTAAAGATTATTTCCTTCATGTGTCATAATGTTACATAATTATACATGATTATCTCATAGCGTGGTGAATGTGCAGGTCACAACTTGTCCACCAGAGCATTGTGGAGTTGTTGGATTGTGTATTTGATGAGTTTGAGATCTCAAAACAACATGCACCGATAATTAAAGGTGATGAACCTACTGCTATGACTAGAGGAGGATCTGACTAAATGTTGAACTGTCCCTTTAGGTTTTCTTCTTGTTCAGGATGGTATAGCTTCCTTCAGTGTCTCGATTAATAAAAACTGGATTCCCATGCTGCTTGATGCTCTGTAGGAATAAGTAACGCTGAGGCGCGTCAGCCGGGAAAAGCACCGAACTTCAGCGTGAACTGGACGGTGGGCGACCAGGGGCTGGAGGTGATCAACGCCACCACGGGGAAAGACGACCTGGGTCGACCCTCCAGACTCTGCAAACACGTCCTCTACAGCCGCTGGATGCGCCTGCACTGCAAGGTAAGGTAGCAGCAGACGTCACAACAAGACTTCAGGCATCAATCGGCGTCGATGTTGACTCCCAGGGTTCTTACGGATCCTTACAAAGTCTTAAAAGGCATTGAATTCATTCATCTAAAAACAAGGCCTTGATTGGCATTAAAATGTCTTAAATCAATTTTTTAAACGTCTTAAAAATGTTAACACTTGGTAAGTGGGATTAAATTTCTCACCGCCACCAGCTCCCGAGTCAGTTTTTTTTTTTCCGGACTTTTTATGCATTTATTTTGAAAGGACAGCTGCGGAAAACCCGCGCGAGTTTGGGTAAAATTGTCCCTAACCCTATGTAATATTCAGCTCTGGAAAAAATAAAGAGACCACTCCCAAAATGATCAGTTTCTCTGGTTTTACTAAGAAAAACGCAGTTTTTATTTGGACCTAACCAACTCACGTATCCCTCCGCCCAGGGTTAGCGCCCGGCGCCCGCCGATCAGCAGTTGGTTAGGTCCAAATAAAAACTGCGTTTTTCCTGCACTTTGAGGGGCTGGAAAAAATTATATTATAGCGAACAATGGAACTGTGTTTTTTTTTTTTCAGGTAAAACCTCTTTTGTATGTATGTTGTAAATCTCTGGGCAGGGCTATGGGCTGGCGTTGCTAACGGGAGGAGTGTAGAGAGTCTTATACTGCAATTAAAGTACTTAGGGGCTATTTGTAGATCATACAACCCCACTTTTAAAAAAATGCTACTATCCCTTTAAATTTCATTTCAAGTGGCATTAAAACGTCTTAAAAAGTCTTAAATTTCTTAAATGTCCCGTAGCTGTCCCCGACGCTGCGGATCAGGACGCCGCGGCCCTGCAGCTACCACGAGGCCAAGCAGGCGGCGGTGGAGTACCACGCGGCCAAGCAGAGCCTCTTCAGAGCCTTCCACCGAGCCGCGCTGGGCGCCTGGGTGAAGAAGCCCATCGAGCAGGACCAGTTCGCTCTCACCACCTGAGGCCGCGGCCGCCGGCGCCGCTCGGTCGCTCTGTCCGCTGGATCTTATGAACCGAACCGCCACGGACCGGACTGTGTGTTACTGGAAAGAAAGACGCACCGAACCCAGATGTCAGCATCCACGGATTTAACATTCCTCATGCTATTTTTGTTCTCAGCCAGCACTACAAACTCTCTCCTGTCGTCCAATCTGTTCCCTTCCTCCATCCTTCCTTCTTTCCTTCCCTTCTCCCTTCCTTTTTTCTATAGTCCTTTTTACTTTCCTTCCTTCCCTTTGTCCTCATTTCTTCCTCCTTCCTCTTTTGATCCAATTGACCTGATCTGTTCCCTCCTTCCGTCTTTCTTTCCATCCTTTTCCCCTTCCTTCTTTCCTCCCTTCTTTGCCTTCCTTCCCTTTGTCCTTCCGTCCTTCCTTCCTTCCCTTCGTCATTCCTTTCTTCCTTCTTTCCCTTCATCCTTCATTCCTTCCCTTCGTCCTTCCTTCCTTCCTTCTTTCCCTTCGTCTTTCCTTCCTTCCCTTTGTTCTTCCTTCCTTCCTTCTTTCCCTTTGTCCTTCCTTCCTTCCTTCCCTTCGTCCTTCCTTCTTTTCCTTCCTTCCTTCCTTCCTTCCTTCCTTCCTTCCTACCCACCCTGCTTCATCCTTCCTTCCTTCCTTCCTTGACCCAGGAGGACAACAGGAGGGTTTTAAAACAAAGATAATTATACAGTTATGCAACTTTATACTAAGGAAGACCGGGAATGCAAACTCGCTGTATGTGACGTATTAATCTTGCATGTATGATTGCACCAAAGTGAAAGGAAGAAAGGTTCTCAGTGCTTCATCGGCTCGGCTACAGCTCCCTCTCGAGGCTAACCGTTAGCTAACCGTTAGCTCCATCCATCCATCACACTTCCTGTCAAATGTAACACTTAATACGTAAACTGTAAATTGGTGAAGCCATATGGTGAAGGCAGGGTTGTGACGTGGTCCAACAACCACATCAAATAACAATAATATTTGAATTTCATATTGAAAGGAGCACTATTACGTTACTAGCTAGTAGGCTAGTTGTGATTAGCAGCAGGTGCTGAGGCCACATTTAAAACCGGTTTACTCACAGATGACCAGTTTTCTTTGGTCCAAACAAATGCTTCATTCATTTTATTTTGTTGGTCCTGTCCTTTAAATCCTCTGTGTTTGCTCATTTCCTCAACGCACAGGTTTGGTGACCGAGTGGTGCAGGATTAGTTCCACCAACTACTCTTATGCAAATGTGTCAGAGTCGGTGAATCCGTCCTGCAGTCGTAGTTCGTAAGAAGAAGAAGCCAAACACTGTTAATATTGTTGGTGTTGAAAGTCATTTTCACCACAGTGCAAAACACCAAAGATGATGTCAGCATTTTGCTTTTTCTAAAACCTTTGAAATGTATTTATTTTCTCTTTTTTATTGTTTTATTTTACACAAACCCGCTACCCTCTACAAACCTTGTACCTCAAACTATTCAACTGTATAATGTATGATGTGGTGTTTGACTGTATGTTTCTGCTCCTTTTAACCTCTACTGATCCACTATGTTTAACATCAGATGTTACATTTATTTTGTTAGTTTTTTCCTGTAAATAGGCCTATGTTTTAAATTTTCTAAAAAAAAAAAAAATCAGGCATCTGCCGTAAAGGACTTCAGATTTTTAACCTCTGGCTTCAACTAAATTATTAACTTATTTTCTTTATATATTTTCAATGTGCAGCCTTCTGTTTCTAATTGAATTCTGTCCATATGTTGGTGTGTGATGAGCCTATGCAGCTCCAGACGACTTCATGCACTTTGTTATTGTTTGAGATTGGGACTGCAGAGCCGACTGCATGAGGTGTTTGTGTAAAAGCATGAAAAATATACAATATAGCCTACAACATGTAGAAACTGAGTCGAGTCACTGAGATAGAGATTTAATAAAATGTTACTGCGGTAGCCTACTGCTGTTCTGTCTTTGCCTTTTGCTTTAAGTTAAAGGCAAACACACAGTGTATTGCTGGAGTTACCATGGAAACGAGTTGGAGCTTCACCAATCAAGACTGGAGGTTCGTCTTCTCACCTCGTGATGAACCTTGGACATGTGGGGACTGTACTGTTGAGCTGGCAGGTCTTTTGTTTATTTAAATTTTTTTTACGTATTATCTGAGTTTGAGATGATGAGCAGTCTGTTTTTGTTTAACCTGTATATGTATGTGCACGTATATTCACCCAAGCAGTAGCGAGACACTGCAGGTTGGAGTCTGGAGGAACCAGTCCCAGCTGGATCACGGTGAGTTTTGATTGATAGATTTTTGATAGATCACAGTCTGTCACACTCAGATTTACACTTGACCTTAATGTTTTGCAAGAAAAAGAACCCAAGAGCAACTCGAGGCCGGACGATCTGCTCCATACGGGCGGTGATCGAATCTCATTGAGGTCAGTCATCACTGTTGTCCTTCTGGGTCAAATTGACCCAATCTGTTCCCTCCCTCCAGCTTTCTTTCCTTCCTTTCTCCCTTCCTTCTTTCTACAATCCTTTTTCCCTTCCTTCTTTCCTTCCTTCCTCCCTTCTTTCCCTTCGTCCTTACTTCTTCCTTCCTTTTTGACCTAATTGACCCAATATTCCCTCCCTCCATCTTTCTTTCCTTCCTGTTCCCTTCCTTCTTTCCACAATCCGTCCTTCCTTCCTGCCTTCCTTCCTTCTTTCCCTTCGTCCATCCTTCTGCTGCCTTCCTTGAACTAATCTGTTCCCTCCCTCCCTCCCTCCATCTTTCTTTCCTTCCTTCCTTCTTTTTTTCCCTTCGTCCTTACTTCTTCCTTCCTTTTTGACCCAATGTTCCCTCCCTCCATCTTTCTTTCCTTCCTTTTCCCTTCCTTCTTTCCACAATCTTTCCTTCCTTCCTTCCCTTCGTCCATCCTTCTGCTTCCTTCCTTGACCTAATCTGTTCCCTCCCTCCCTCCATCTTTCTTTCCTTCCTTCTTTTGTTCCCTTCGTCCTTACTTCTTCCTTCCTTTTTGACCCAATGTTCCCTCCCTCCATCTTTCTTTCCTTCCTTTTCCCTTCCTTCTTTCCCTTCGTCCATCCTTCTGCTTCCTTCCTTGACCTAATCTGTTCTCTCCCTCCATCTTTCTTTCTTTTCTTCCTTCTTTTTCCCTTCGTCCTTACTTCTTCCTTCCTTTTTGACCCAATCTGTTCCCTCCCTCCATCTTTCTTTCCTTCCTTCTTTCCACAATCCTTCCTTCCTTCTTTCCCTTCGTCCATCCTACTGCTTTCTTCATTGACCTAATCTGTTCCCTCCCTCCCTCCCTCCCTCCCTCCCTCCATCTTTCTTTCCTTCCTTTTTCCCTTCCCTTTTCCTTCCTTCAGTCCTTAAATGAAGACAGACAGAGACGCAGCAGCAGCCTCCATGTTCATCATCTCTGTCTCTTCTGACACAGACAGTCCCCGTGAGGACAAGCGGATCCGATGGAGTCTTCAGGACCTGGACGGAGCTGCAGGGAAAAGAGGAGAGGTGAGGACCAGACCAGACTTTGTGCTCTAACAGTATGTGGAGATGTATGTTAGTGTTCATGCAGACAGGCTGGATTGTTGACTTTGTGCTTTTGTCTTTGTGTGGCCACAGAACTAGATCATATGTTTATAGTTTATTTCACTTTGTAGTAAAAACTAAAAGCTCCTTCATGTAAAAGAATTAGTATAAGAAAATGTTTGTCAACTTTATTCATGTTTTCAATGTAAACTGGTTTTCTGTGATTTAAAACTAACCAGGTGTAATTCTATACTTTGACCAGCAGATGGCACCACATCACCAGCTGGAGCCAGGAGTGAGCCACCTCAATGTTTCTGGAGAAAACACAATGTAAGTGTGATTTGTAGCTGAAGTGTTGCAGCTCAAACATTTCTAAATGTCAGGATGAGTGACTAAATGTTTTTTGTGTATGTGTTGTCCCAGGTGGAGAGTCAGAGGTGTTTGTGAACATCACAATGAAGATGAAGCAGGAGGAGCTGACTACTGTCTGCACAGCAGTAAGAGCATTTCTTTATTTGTCATTAATGCTAGCTTGTTTTTCTGGGGTTCCCTTAGGACCTCATTGATGTGTAGCCATGTGTGTATTCAGTAGGTTTATATATGACCAGCTAATTGTAACTACTAAAGCTATGGTCAACAATACATGTGTTTGTATTTTTGCCTTATTGCTCATGTATTTCTTGAACATATCTTGACTGTCACACTGACTCATTCACTCCAGATGTCTCCAATTTGATGCTCAACGAGGCGACAGCCTCCTGCTTCTCCATTGGCTGAGCACAGGTGTCTGCACTCCCGTCTGACGATCAGGGTAAGTGAGTTTGCTCGCTTTTATTCAATACGTTGTTTACTTCAGGTTTTATTCATTGGATCATGTGTTTGTTTGACTCTAATCTTTGTCTCCTGTGTAGGTGTTGAACCCTGAGCTGACTGGCTCCAGCGACCATGTGCTTGTACTGCTGCCACCTCTACTTGGTAAGAAACACTCAAGGCATACACAGAGAAATCTTTATTTACTTCACAACACACATAGTCACAGTTGCCTCCATCTTGTTCAGTCTGAAAGACAAAGGACACATTCAGCATGAGTTGCAGGTAGTCCTGTCTAACACTGATTGTCCATGTTCTCTCTTTCAGGAGCTGCTGTCCACCTTGAGTCCAGAAGAACTTCACCACCCGGTTCAAAGAAGACATTGTTCAACAATGTTTGTCAACCTTGATCCATCTCTGGTTTGTGTTGGCAGTGGAGTCTACCATGTGCTTCACTTGGTGAGTCAGCCATTTTGTAGACCAGGCCATGTGGCTGCAGGCGTTTGACTGATCGAATCTGATCAGAGTACTCTTGGTTGTTGGAGCAAACACCTGCAGCCACATGGCCTTGTCTACAAGATAGCCGACTTACCCAGTCAAGCACATGGCAGATTCCATTACCAACACAAACCAGAAATGGATCAAGGTTAAACACAATGTAAAGTTGTTTGAAAATGAAATAAAAGTACAAAATAAAAACCAAACCTGAAGTTAAAGACATAAGGCGCTGTGCTCCATGGCTCCATCTCAAAGTCGCGTTGGGTAAGTCGCATCTTCTAGCTGGTGCACCAGCAAACTGAATGACTATTTGTAGGACACTGCTCCTCTGTTTGCTGCGGCTGCTCATCAGGACCAGAGTGCAGGCACCTGTGCTCGGCCAATGGGGAAGCAGCTCCGCCTTCCTGGAGGACATCACCTCGTTAAGCACCAAACTGGAGACATCTGGAGTAAATGAGTCTGTGACAGTCATTGAGGTGGTCACTCCTGGCTCCAGCTGCTGATTTTGCGCCATCTGCTGGTCAAAGCATAGAATTACACTGTTAGTTTTAAATGACAGAAAACCTGCAGTTTACATTTTAAACATTAATAAAGTTGACAAACACTTTCTTATTAGTGTGACTGCTGAAGCAGTCACACTATTGTTCTTCTGTTTGGCCATTTTCTTCCGCCTTTTTACGGTCTTCTTCTAGTCCTTCATACTTTGTGCTATTTCAACAATTCATATATCAAAACGTGCAGCTTTTTTTGAACTTTATTGGCATTACTTTTCTCTTTTTAACTATTTATACTTTTTCAAATATTTAACCTTTTCTGATTTTTTTCAGCTTTATAATGGGTGTGTATTGCGTCTAACGAGCAGAGCCAGAGTGGTGTCAGAGTGGATAGAGGCAAAAAAACATTCTAGAGTTTTTCTGGCTAAACTGTCAGCACGGCCACAAATTAAACTCTAGACAAATTATTTTCTCCAGTTTTGTAGCCACACTTGTCTTCTGGCTAACATTCTGGTCAAAAATGCAAAGAGACTTAGATAATAATTTAAAATATTTTTTAAATGCAGCCAGGGAGCTCTCTGCTCTCATTAAGCTCAATGCATTTTTTTCACAGCAGCAGGAGAAGGAGCTCAACTTTGTAACTTGCTGTTAAGTGCTTTTTAATTCATTTTAATTCACCAAAAAATAGTCACAGGTCACAAAAAAGTCCTCTCCTTACTTGGTGTGGCTAATCTATACTCATTTCTTTTTATTTTAAGCATCATTGAAAAATCTCACATTCATCAAAGTCTCAATCTCTCTTCTTCACAACTCCACTGTAGTGTAGGGGTTAGGGTGGCTGCTTGCCAACCCTAAGGTCACTGGTTCAAATCCAAGGGAAGAACTCTTGTTATGTTATGTTGAAGTCTGCTCTCCTCCCCCGCCTTCAATTGGTTACAGGTGTTTGTTATCTCCTTGATTACTCATACCAGTTTGCAGCACATCATCACATAACAATGAATGACAACAGTCTTGAAAGCAGTGTGCTCTCTGTAGCCGAGTGGCAGAGTAAAGGTTTAGTAATCATATGGTCATGGGTTCAATTCCTGCCTCGGTCATTTCACATCATTGCTTGACTTTTGATTCCAATTATTCAGCTGTCATTGGACAGTCTTTGATTCCTCATAGTATAAAGCTCATTGTAACTCAGGTTCTCTGTGGCCATATGGTTAGTGTGTTAGGTGTTGTGCTATTTCAACAATTCATATATCAAAACGTGCAGCTTTTTTTGAACTTTATCGACATTACTTTTCTCTTTTTAACTATTTATCTCTGCTCTCATTCAGCCCAATGCTGAGAGTTCTCCACAACTCTGTCTGTAGCCTAGTGGTTAGCTTGCTGGTCTGGGGACCTGAAGGTTGCTGGTTCAAATCTTGCCTCAACAACAATTATAGTGAATTATTTTCCCAGTTGTCCTCTGTTGACTTCTGATAACTTGCTTCATGTTGAAACTGCTGCTCTCAGCCTGAAATTCACAGAAATTTTCATTCTAAGTCATTCAAGCTTGACTCTCAAGCTTTCTTGATGTTGACAGTGTGCAGATCATTAACAGACAACAGTCTCTGCAACTGTGTGTGCACTGTGGCCTAGAGGCAGAGTGGAAGTCTAATGACCATGAGGTTGTGGGTTCGATTCCAACCTTGGTCAAACATTTTTTTTTTTTTTTTTTTTTTTAACAACTTTATTTAAGGCATTTTCAGTTATATAAGAGTAACAAACATACAAACAAACGAATAATCAAAAATACAAGATACAAGATATCAGATCTTGTGAACATAATCCCATACTAGTGCCCTCCCACATACCCTCCCTTGGGACCAAGAGTAGAGAAAAAAAAAAAGAAAAAAAAAAGGGGGATCCAATGTTGCAAAAGTGTGACATCAAAAGACTAGTCAGACAGATTGAAAATAACAAAATAATATGATTAGTTACAGAATAAACTTCTTAACATAATCAATAAAAGGAGACCACACTCTGGTGTATGCGTCACAAGAGCCGTTTAGTGTATGTCTTATCTTTTCTAACTGAAGCAAAGATAGAACCTCCTGAATCCATCTCCTGAAGGGTGGGCATTTATTAGATTTCCAGTTCATTAAGATCACCCTACGAGTTATAAGGCTGCAGAATGCTATTGCTCTCTTTTGTTTATTAGTGGTGTATATTTCTGAGGGTGTGACTCCAAACAAAGCGGTGAGTGGGTTGGGTTTGAGGGGTGTGTTGCATAGAACAGATAGACAGTCGAAAATGGAGGACCAGAAATTAACTAAAGAGGGACAGGACCAGAACATATGGCCCAGTGACACTTGGTTGCCACACCTAGGACAGGTAGGGAGAACAGACGGGTATATTTTAGCTAGCCTATCATTGGAGTAATGTAGCCGATGAAATACTTTGAATTGTATCAGCCCGTGCCTAATACATATAGAGGAGGTGTGTATGTTAGAGATACATTTATCCCAGACATCATCTGGTATCACGGTTTCCAGATCGCGTTCCCATGTTTCATGCGTTTTAGTGTGTGATGGGGGATCCACATTGTGTATTATATTATAAGCCTTGGAGATCAGACCCCTGTTCCATGGATTCAGATTTAACAAATCATACGCAGAATCTTTATCTGGCGGTTTGGGGAAAGTAGAGAAATGTTTGGAGGCAAAGCTGCGTACTTGGAGATATCTGAAGAAGTGAGATCTTGGGATATTATGGTCTTTTACTAGGGCTTCAAATGAAAGGAAGGAGCTCTCATCAAACAAATCGTCAAAGAAAACCAGTCCATGTCGATGCCAGCCAGCGAAACATTGATCCACCTGTGAGGGTGCGAAGAGATGATTGAAAGAAAGAGGGGAAAGGCTATTGATCTGATCAAGGTTAAAATGCTTGCGAAATTGTACCCAAATTCTAATGGAATTTGACACCACAGGATTAGAAAAAGTCTTATAATTTGTCTGCGTTGCCAGTGGAGCTGTTAGCAGCGAGATGGGGGATATTGATGCATGTGATGAAAGCTCCATCATCGCCCAGGCAGGCCCATTTTTGTCGGAGAAAGACGTCACCCAGTATGCCAACTTGGAAATATTTGATGCCCAATAGTAATGGAGGAAGTTGGGGAGACCCAATCCTCCTTCAGATTTAGGCCTTTCCAAATAGATTTTCTTTATACGAGGCATGGCTCGGTTCCAAATAAACGAAGAGACATACTTATCCAGCTTAATAAAAAACTGTTTTGGGAGCCAGATAGGGATTGTTACAAACATGTATAGGAATCTAGGCAATACTGTCATCTTGAGAGCATTTATGCGGCCTGCTAGCGAGACAGGAAGGCAAGACCACCTCTCTAAATCTTTTTTGGTTTGTTCTAATAAGTTATCAAAATTGGTCTTTTTAAGTGACTTAAATGAACTGGTTACTTGTACACCTAGGTACTTAAAGGACTGATGTTCAATTTTAAAGGGAAATCCGTCATAGTCTAATAATTTGCTTACATCATTTATGGGAAAAAGAAGACTTTTTGATAAATTTAATTTATAGCCAGATAAACTCCCAAATTCCTGTAGTAACTGCAGAAGGTGAGGTATAGATTGGCTTGGGTTGGAGACAAAAAGGAGCAAGTCATCTGCATAGAGTGCAGTCTTATGGATTGTGTTTCCTCTAGTGATGCCCTTGATTCTCTCATCCCCCCTGATCGCAATGGCCAGAGGTTCTATGGCTAAGTCAAACAAATATGGCGACAGACAGCAGCCCTGACGCGTGCCTTTATATAATGGAAAATATGCTGATGTTGAGCCATTCGTTTTTACGGCCGACATAGGACTACTATACAAAATTTTGATCCAGTTTCTGAATGTTTCCCCGAATCCAAACTTCTTCATGACTGCATATAAATACTCCCACTCTATCCTATCAAAAGCCTTTTCGGCATCGAGTGACAAAATTACCTCAGGCTGCTGTGTGGAATGGGTGGAATACATTACATTAAAGAGCCGCCTTAGGTTGAAAAAGGGCTGTCGGCCTGGAACGAAGCCAGTCTGATCCTGATGTATAAGTGCTGGTATCACATCATTTAATCTGTTAGCCAAGGCTTTGGTCAGAATTTTGTAATCACAACAAAGGAGACTGATGGGTCTGTAAGATGAGCAGTCAAGTGGATTCTTATCCTTTTTTAATATTAATGATATGGTTGCTTGGGTGAGAGTTGGTGGTAAGCAGCCAGCTTCCAGAGTTTCATCATACATTGCTTTAATTAAGGGGACTAGTTTGGAAGAGAATGTCTTATAGTACTCAATTGGAAACCCATCAGGTCCTGGAGTCCGCCCGCTCTGCATAGAGTTTATAGCGGCTTGAATCTCATTGGTGGTGAGAGGTTGATCAAGGGAGGATTGGATGTCTGGGTTAAGAGTGGGAGCATCTAGAGAGTCCAAAAATGATTGAATTTGAGCCGTATTTGTGTCCACATTGGACAAATAAAGATTTGAGTAATACTTTTTAAATTGACTGTTTATAAGGTTCGGGTCAGACGTGGTTACGCCCGGGCCGATGTTAATCTCTGAAATTTGGGAATTGCTAGTTGACTGTCGGAGCTGATGCGCGAGCATTCGACCTGCTTTCTCACCGTGCTCGTAGAATTTTTGTTTAGTTTTAAGCAAATTACTTACTACTTTATGGGTAGAAAGGTTATTATATTCCATTTGTAATAAGATGCGCTCTTTGTGTAGATCTGATGAGGCCTGTGTTGAGCACTTCTTATCGATGTCTGCTATAGCCTGCTCAATTTCCAAAAGGCGTTTATTGTGTTCTTTATTTTTATGTGCTGTATATGAAATTATCTGACCCCTAATATAGGCTTTATGTGATTCCCACAAGGTACGACGGGATATATCTGGACAGTCATTTATTTCAAAAAAGAGGTCTATTTGTCCAGCAACAAATTTTTTAAATTCAGAGCATAACAACAGGGCAGGGTCAAGCTGCCACGTTCGTCGGGATCGGACGTTATCCGGGAAGTAAATGTCCAATTGTACAGGAGAATGATCTGACACTACAATACTATGGTATTGTGAGTTGGTAACATGCGGGAGGAGGTTATTATTGATCAGGAAGTAGTCTATCCTTGAATAACTTTTGTGGACAGGTGAGAAAAAAGAAAATTGTTTTGCATCTGGATTCAGTTTCCTCCAGGGGTCAGAAAGATTGTACGAGTGCATGAAAGAATCAAGGACACCACCAGATTTGGACAGTTGGCTGCCCGGTTTGGGATTGGACCTGTCTAGTTGTGGGTGAAGCACACAGTTCAAGTCTCCAGCTATAATAAGCTGATGGGTGTTGACATCAGTTAAGGATGAAATTACTTTAGTAAAAAATTGAGGGTCATCCCAATTTGGGCCGTAGATATTGACAAGAATAATGGGAGAGTTATATAGCTTGCCAACTAATATGATAAATCTACCACTGGGATCTTGAATTGTTTTAGTATGACTGAATTGGACTCCCTTCCTAAAAAGAATTGCGACACCTCTTGAGTTGTGGTTAAAGTTGGAATGATAGACCTGGCCGATCCAACTGTTTCTCAACCTTGTATGATGATTGACCTTCAGATGCGTCTCCTGCAGAAATATAATGTCTGGGTTAAATGATCTCAAATGACAAAAAATCTTGTTACGTTTAACTGCATTGCCCATGCCTCTAATATTCCAGGAGATGAAAGAAACAGAGCCAGGAGCTCTATGTATCTGTCTCTGTGACGTCATGTTACATTGAATTTGCAAAGATATATCATGTCCTCAAGCCCTTGGAGAAAATGGTTGGATCTAACAACGCAAACATACAGTGTAAACAAACTAAAAAAAAACTTCTGAAGAGTTGAAAACAGGTTAACAAAATACTCTTGGTACCCATCCTTAAAGGCTATCAGCCCACCCAAGTAGGTTGCTCCATCACCAGTTGAGCATACCATCGAACAAGAACACTTGGTGTTAACTAAGCCCTACAAGAACTATGCATGAAAAGAACAGTTAAAGACATAATGATCCTCTAAGATTAGGATTGCTGAGTTAGTTACTTTAAGTAGCTGCCATAAACAAAAAAAAACAAAACAAAACAAAAAAAAAAAATATATATATATAGTAATAATAATGGTTATAATAATAATAAATAGATAGAGGTAGATTGAGGATTATCCGTCCACTTAAAGTGAAGCCTGTGTAATGGTTCATTACTTAACGACAGAGGAAATGAAAAGGGGAAAAAGTAAATAAAAAAAAAATAAAAAATAAAAAAAAAAAAAATAAAGAAAAAAAGAAAAAAAAAAAAAGAAAAAGAAAATAATAAGAAAAATAATAATAAGTGAACAAATGAAAAAAAAAAGTGTTACCAGGGTTAACAAACTACCCGCACATTATTGATTAATAATAATGGCTACTGTGCTCTGATTTCAAATAAACCCCATGAAAATACTGGCGTATCTGGTTAATGTACCCTTTCAAGATTGTCATGACTTAGTTTACCGTTCAGGTGGAGAGTAAATAAACTGTACATGACATTTTGTGGCATAACAGGTATGTGACCGTGGGGTTTACAGTCCTTCAGTTACCTGCCTCCTCGGTTTGCAGGTGACCAACAATGTATTGCTTAGCTTCAGCAGGATTGTCGAATGATCTCTGTTCTCCATTTGGGCCGGTGATTTTCAACGTCGCGGGGAACAGCAGACCAAACCGGGTGTTGGGGCAGTGGCTCAGCAGCTCTCTCGCTTCCTTGAATGTGGCCCGGCGTTTCCTCACAGCAGCAGTATAGTCTGGATATATGTAGATGGGCTTGTTGTTATGCTGAACCGGGCGTCGGCTTGACGCTCTTCTCAAGACATCCATCTTTTCTTGAAAATAGTGAAACTTAACCACGATCGGTCGCGGGGGATCCCCCTGCTTGGGTTTGGGCATCAGGCTTCTGTGGGCTCGGTCAAGTGTTGGGGTGTAGTCCAGACCCAGTGCGTCTTGTAGCAGTTTAGCTACTGACCTTTCCATACGAATATCCCCGAGGCTTTCCTCCACTCCGATAATACGTAAATTGTCTCTGCGCTGCCTTGACTCCAGATCTTCCGCCTTAGATGTTAACTGCTTGACTTGGGAAGACAGCGATGTGAGCTGTGTCTCAAGCTCAACGACCCGGTCGGAGTAGTGGTTAGCCCCGTCTTCCAGGCTACGTATTGATGTAGCATGTAGCTTGAGCTCCTGGTTAGCCGTCTCCAGAGCTTCCCGTGCTTCAGAGCGGACTGTGTTTATTTCTTGACGTAGCTCGTCGGAGAGGCTCTCAATTTTCGTGTGCAAGTCAGTCGCTAGTGTAGAGACCGTGTCTTCTATTTTAGTCAAGACCGACCGTTCAGAGGCTTTGATAGCTTCCATTATGGAGGCGACGGCCGAGGTGTCCGTGGGAGCTTCTGCCATGGGAGAGTCCGGGGGTGTAGTTCCTCGCTTGGGCCTCGGTTTACGAGGCATGCGCGTAGGCGTTAAACGGGTGTAAAAAGACAGAAAAAAAGAAAAAAAACTGCAGCGACTGTATAGTGCAAGGTTTAGGATACGATTTTGTTAGTTATTTGATTGTTTTAGAGGATTAAATTTAACGAAATTGTAATTTTCATGCAGAGCTCGAGGAAGATGCGTGTTTACATGTTGCTGCTCACGAGCGCCGACCTTGGTCAAACATTTGTATGATGATCACTGCTTGCACTATTTGCTAATTCTGCAACAGCGTTCAGTTGCTGTCAGCAGTCACACCATTTCCATTCTTGGAAATGCTTTTTCTAGTTCTAATTCTCACACTGACATTTACATTTATGTCAAATAAACCTCTGGAAACTTCACACTTGTCTTTTGTCAGTGAACTGGGCTCTGTGGTGGACTGTTGTGTGTCTCTTAGGGACAAACAAGATTAAGGCTTCATAATATCATATCATATAATATCACACATACCTGTATCAAACTATACTTGTATCAAAGTATAGAGTCAAACAGCATAGATCAGCATGATGCACTGATCTAAAAAGTCTAGAAATTATGACCAGAAGAGATGGTGAAGATCTTCTGGAGCCTGTTTACTTTTTATCAATGCATTTATTTGTATTTTTATATAAATAAATGGTAATTATTTACTCTTTGTATATTTATACTTTTATATATTGTTCTTCCCCTGGCACAACAGCATTGTTATGTACACAAGTGTTCATAAAGTTAAAAAAAAAATTACAAGAAAGGGTGTTTAATTTCTTAAGTCTTTCATTGTGTTACTGAGATCGGCTCTATCTCTAGATCTCTAGATCTCTAGCCGGAAAAGGAGTCAAACTAGCTATAGAGTCAAACAGCATAGATCAGCATCATTTGTTCTCATGATGCTGGAAAAGGTTGAGGGGTCTGTCGGTCCCTGAACACCAGGATCCTCTCACGATCAGCACTCCCAGTTTTTTTTTTTTTTTCCATCACCCGCTTGTGGTCCAATGGATATGCACCCTGCCTGTCAACGCAGTGGTCGCTGGTTCGAGACCACGCAGTTTTCATCATCATCATCATCATCATCATCATCCTGCTCCAAAACAATCTCATCAACAAAGACCAACCAAACATGTCAATGAAGGAGACTGTCATAATTATTCACTTATTCATCTTCATGAGATAACTCCATCTCTTCAGCTCAACATTCAATCACTCTGCTGTACAAAGTCCACATGTTCACACCTGGAACTGTTGGTGGTCTGGTGGTGCAGTGGGTTTACTCATGTTATTGAACGTGGAGATCGTGGGTTCGAGTCTATGTGCTGCTTTTGGTTTGTATATGGTGTTGTGCAGCCGTACGAGTCACTACACAAGTTCCAACACATCAAGAACCACAGCCAGTTGTTAGTGCAGTGAATCGGCTACTTACTTGTAAACACAAACGTTGCTTGTTCAAAGCCACGCACAGCTTTTGTTATGTATGTTGTTGTGCAGCCGTACGAGTCAGTACATGTTCCAACACATCTTACCTCAGATCCACTGCTGGTGTAATGGATCTAGTACTGGCTTTGGACTCAAGAGATTGTGGGTTCAAGTCCTGGTGTTGGCTTCTTGGTTTCCTCCTTAAGTTTCTTTGTATGTGCTGCTTTGACTATGTCAAATACACTATGACCAATGTCTTTGTTACACTGATTAATGGTTGAGTGGGTTGTGCTGCCGCTTTGGGTGCAGTAGACCACGAGTTCGATCCCCGGGAGCGACAGAGAGAGATTTTCTCTTTAAGTTTCTTTGTAGCTGCTCTGACGATGTCAAATACACTATGACCAGTGGATTGTCTCGGGCTCGGTGGTCGAGTGTGTTGCGTTACCACTTTGGGTAGCGAAGGCCACGGGTTCGAGCCCCAGTGGGAGCAGTCCCCTCCCCCCCACCACGACGGTGGGTCACAAGAAGGCCGGACAAGGGCGTTACCGACTACTGACCGGACCCGACCGGACCTGACTGGTCCCGACCCGACTTATGTCGTTCGTCTCGTTCGTCTCTGTGTTGTGTTGTTCGTCTGTCTGAATGCATGCGTGAATGAATGTGGGTATATAGGTCATAAAATAGGAACTAAAAGTAAGGAATAAAGTAGAAAATAAAAGTAATGATAAGTAACTAAAAGTAGTGTAGGTAAATAAAAAAAACTAAAGTAAGAACTATTATTAAGTATTATTGTATAATTAAGTAATAAAGTCAATAAAATCCCACTTATTTACTCACTTCTCATGCATCTCTTTAACCGGCCTTCTTCTTCTCTCACTGTCCCCCCTGGGGATTGAACCCGTGGTCTGCTGCACCCAAAGCGGCAGCACAACCCACTGTACCATTAATCGGTGTGACAGAGACATTGGTCATAGTGTATTTGACATCGTCAAAGCAGCACATACAAAGAAACTTAAGGAGGAAACCAAGAAGCCAACACCAGGGATCGAACCAGCGACCTCTTCAGTCCATAGCCAGAGCGAGATCCACTACACCAGCGCTGGATCTGAGATTTGATGTGTTGGAACTTGTACTGACTCATACAAAGCAGCACATACAAAGAAACTTACGAAGAAGACCAAGAAGCCAACACCAGGACTCAAACCCACGTTGTCAGAGTCCAAAGCCAGGAGGATATCCACTACACCAGCGGTGGATCTGAGACCAGATGTGTTACTGACTCGTACTGTGACACAGATTGAATGTTGAGCTGAAGAGATGACGTCCTCCAGGAAGGCGGAGCTGCTTCTCCATTGGCCGAGCACAGGTGTCTGCACTCCCGTCCTGACGATCAACTGCAGCAAACAGAGGAGCAGTGTCCTACAAATAGTCATTCTGCACTGGAGCGTCAGCGGAAGCGTCAGGGAATGCGACTTTGCTCAAAGAACAGGCATCTTACACTTAAGGCTTTTATTCATTTGATAGTGTTTGTTTCACTCATCTTTGTCTCTTTTGCAGGTTTTCAACCCTGAGCTGACTGGCTACCATGTGCTTCTACTGCCACCTCTACTTGGTAAGAAACACTCGAAGCATACACAGAAATCTTTACTTACTTCCCCATGCACATAGTCACAGTTGCCTCCATCTTGTTCAGTCTGAAAGACAAAGGACACATTCAACATGAGTTGCAGGCGGAAGCCTCAGGAAATGCGACTTTGCTCAAAGACCAGGCATCTTACACTTAAAGTTTTTATTCATTTGATAGTGTTTGTTTCACTCTATCTTTGTCTCTTTTGCAGGTTTTCAAGCCTGAGCTGACTGGCTACCATGCGCTTCTACTGCCACCTCTACTTGGTAAGAAACACTCACGGCATACTGTTGAATACACACAGCATCTTTACTTACTTCCACAAGACGCATACCATCTTGTTCAGTCTGAAAGACAAAGGACACATTCAGCATGAGTTGCAGGTAGTCCTGTCTAACACTGATTGTCCATGTTCTCTCTTTCAGGAGCTGCTGTCGACCATTGAGTCCAGAAGAACTTCACCACCTGATCAAAGAAGACATTGAAGACTCAATGTTAATCGTGTGGAAATGTTTGTCAACCTTGATCCATCCCTGGTTTGTGCCATGTGCTTCACTGGGTGAGTCGGCCATCTTGTAGACCAGGCCATGTGGCTGCAGGTGTTTGTTTCAACCAAGAGCACTTTGACTGAGTCAGTCTGGTGTACTGCTGCTTGGTTGGAACAAACACCTGCAGCCACATGGCCTGGTCTACAAGCGTCGGGGTATGCGACTTTGCTCAAAGACCAGGCATCTTACATCTTTTACTTAAGGTTTTTATTTATTTAATGGTGTTTGTTTCACTCTATCTTTGTCTCTTTTGCAGGTTTTCAACCCTGGGCTGACTGGCTACCATGCGCTTCTACGACTGCCACCTCTACTTGGTAAGTAACACTCACGGCATACTGTTGAATACACACAGCATCTTTACTTACTTCCACAAGACACATAGTCACACAGTTACCTCCATCTTGTTCAGACTGAAAGACAAAGGACACATTCAGCATGAGTTGCAGGTAGTCCTGTCTAACACTGCTTGTCCATGCTCTCTCTTTCAGGAGCTGCTGTCCACCTTGAGTCCAGAAGAACTTCACCACCTGGTTCAAAGAAGACATTGAAGACTCAACAATGTTAATATCCATCTCTGGTTTGTGCCATGTGCTTTCACTGGGTGAGTCGGCCATCTTGTAGACCAGGCCATGTGGCTGCAGGTGTTTGTTTCAACCAAGAGCACTTTTGACTGAGTCAAGTCTGGTGTACTGCTGCTTGGTTGGAACAAACACCTGCAGCCACATGGCCTGGTCTACAAGATGGCCGACTCACCCAGTGAAGCACATGGCACAAACCAGGGATGGGATCAAGGTTAAACAATGTAAAGTTGTTGTAAATGAAAATAAGTACAAAATAAAAACCATATATAAAAAACCTTCTTTGTGATTAATGTAGCTTGTTTTTCTGTGGTTCACCTCATTAGTGTGTGTATATATAGGTGGGGTTCACCTCATTAGTATAGGTTTGTATATGGCCTTTGTAACTGTACATACTAAAGCTATGGTCAACAATACATGTGTTTTAAAGTTTTGTATCCAATTTATTGCATCTTGCCTTATTGATATACTCATTTACTCAAGATGTCTCTAATTTGACACTCCAACGAGGTGACGTCCTCCAGGAGGGCCATGGAGCACAGATCTTACTTCAGGTTACTTATTTTCATTTACAAACAACTTTACATTGTTTAACCTTGATCCCATCGGTTTGTGCCATGTGCTTCACTGGTAAGTCGGCCATCTTGTAGACCAGGCCATGTGGCTGCAGGTCTTCGTTCCAAGCAGCAGTACACCAGACTTGACTCAGTCAAAGTGCTCTTGGTTGAAACAAACACCTGCAGCCACATGGCCTGGTCTACAAGATGGCCGACTCACCCAGTGAAGCACATGGCACAAACCAGGAATGGGATCAAGGTTAAACAATGTAAAGTTGTTTGTAAATGAAAAAAGTACAAAATAAAAACCAAACCTGAAGTAAAGACGTAAGATCCATGGCCCTCCTGGAGTACGTCACCTCATGGGAGTGTCAAATACATAAACAATAAAACAAGCAATAAGGCAAGATGCAATAAATTGTTTATATACACTGCTCAAAGAAATAAAGGGAACACTTAAACAACACATCTTAGATCTCAATTAATGAAATATTGCAGTTTAAAATCGTCATTCAATATATAACATACAATTATCAATGTAAATCAAAATTATCACCCCAGGTTGATTTCACACGGGTGTGATATACTTGGAGTTACAATGTGTTGTTTAAGTGTTCCCTTTATTTTTTGAGCAGTGTATATAAAAGATACAAAACTTTAAATGTAAAATACATGTATTGTTGACCATAACTTTAGTATGTACAGTTACAATCAGGTCATATACAAACCTATATATACTAATGAGGTGAACCCCAGAAAAACAAACTAGCATTAATGACAAATAAAGAAATGCTCTTACTGCTGTGTAGACAGTCAGTCAGCTCCTCCTGCTTCATCTTCAGTGTGATGTTCACAAACACCTCTGACTCTCCACCTGGGACAACACATACACAAAAACATTTAGTCACACTCATCCTGACATTTAGAAATGTTTGAGCTGCAACACTTCAGCTACAAATCACACTTACATTGTGTTTTCTCCAGAAACATTGAGGTGGCTCACTCCTGGCTCCAGATGGTGGTTTGGCGCCATCTGCTGGTCAGAGTATAGAATTACACCAGGTTAGTTTTAAATGACAGAAAACCAGTTTACATTGAAAACATGAATAAAGTTGACAAACACTTTCTTATTATAATTTGCACACTGACACTATGCGGATAAAAAACTAATATTAAAGATTGTAGGCTGGAGAAAAAAATTGCAGCAAATATTGTGTTAAAAATAAAGGGTTTTACATAAAGTGGCTGTAGTTTTTACTTTTTACTACAATGTAAAACAACAACAACTAGAACTAGACTAACTAGAGTGGTCACCCATTCTGTGGCCAGTGGCCACTCCAAAACAAAAAGCACAAAGCAAACAACCAATCCAGCCTGTCTGCATGAACACACTAACATACATCTCCACTGTTAGAGCACAAAGTCTGGTCTGGTTCTCACCTCTCCTCCTTCACACTCAATAAAAACCACATCAGACAACACAGTTTGTAACTAAATAAAGCCACACGCGCTGTCACCATATACTCCACAGGAAATTAAGTAAAGAAAACACAGAGAGAAGTGAGGTCTATGTATGACAGTGGAAAAGTACAAGACACGTATAAGCAAAGTGTAGCCTAAATAAGATCCTCCTGAGACTGGATCACAGGAGGACAGCTAGATAGACATTTAATACACTGCTCAAAAAAATAAAGGGAACACTTAAACAACACATTGTAACTCCAAGTAAATCACACCTGTGTGAAATCAACCTGGGATGATAATTTTGATTTACATTGATAATTTTTATGTTATTTTGTTCTCAACACACTCTACTATATATTAAATAACGATTTTAAACTGCAATATTTCATTAATTGAGATCTTAGATGTGTTGTTTAAGTGTTCCCTTTATTTTTTTGAGCAGTGTATTACAGTACATGTAGAAATATATACAGTTGTGTTCAAAATAATAGCAGTCCGACATCACTAGCAAGATAAATCACTGATTTGGTTAGAATTTCAACTTTTTTTTTTTTCACCTTTTTCTAGAAGGTTTAGTAAAGGTATAGAAAACCAACAGAACCAACAGGCATGACGTGCATGCTGCTGATTCTGTGAAACTGAATCATTTACTGAAAGGGGCGTGTTCAAAAAAATAGCAGTGCCAGGTTCAATTATTGAGGTCATTGATTATGTGAAAAAAAATCGGTGTTAAACAGGTGGCCCTTATTCAAGGATCAAGGCAACTGATGCTGCATATGCTGGCTGTGCATTTGTCCTTGAAAAACAGAGTAAAATGGGTTGTTCAAGACACTGTTCAGAAGAAGAGCATTCTTTGAATAAGAAATTAATAAAAGAGGGGAAAACCTATAAAGAAGTGCAGAAAATGATAGGCTGTTCAGCTAAAATGATATCAAACGCTTTAAAATGGCAGCCAAAACCAGAAAGGCGAGGAAGAAAAAGAAAAACGACTATTCGAAGGGATCGGAGAATAACCAAAATGGCAAAGGCTCAGCCAATGATCAGCTCCAGGAGGATCAAAGAAGATCTAAGATTGCCTGTGAGTACTGTAACAATCAGACAACGTCTATGTGAAGCCAAGCTACCACCAAGAAGCCCCCGCAACATAGTGCGAATTACAGGGGGGTTTGGGGGGGTTTGACCCCCCTAATTACGACTGCGACCCCCCTAAAAGAGGTACAAATAACAGATAGGGGGGGTTGAAACATTTATCTTTCTTATTAGTAATCTTAAATACTACAATATACAGTATTTCCATAGTCATGCCAGGAAGATGCTTGTAGTAAAATTTCAAACACCCCTAGTGGACTAAACCATTTCATTGCCTGAATCTGCGTGTGTCACTATGAACCCGAGATACCGGGACTGAGTCCAGGTGTTTCATTCCTGTGTGGAGTTTAACATGTGAACCCGAGAGTAGAGCTTCAGAACCAGAACCAGCAGGTCCACGGACAGTCCTGGAAGAACTTTTACCTGAACCAGAACCAGAACCTGAGCCAGAATCTGAACCAGAATCTGGACCTAAATCAGAATCTGAACCAGAACCTGAACCGGGGACTGAGGCCAGGTGTTTCGTTCCTGTTTGGAGTTTAACATGTGAACCCGAGATACCGGGAATGAGTCCAGGTGCGCTGTGTAAAATGTTGGCCCCCCCAATTGTCATTGTATAATTCGCACTCTGCCCCGCAAAGTCCCATTGTTTAAAAAAAATACATGTAATGAAGCGGTTACAATTTGCCAAATAACACATTGACTGACCTAAAAAGAAATGGCGTAATATTTTGTGGACTGATGAGAGTAAGATTGTTCTTTTTGGGTCTAAGGGCCACAGACAGTTTGTCAGACGTCATTCAAGCCACAGTACACAGTGAAGACCCCCACCCCCCCACAAGCATGGTGGTGCAAGCATCATGATATGGGGATGTTTCTCGTACTATGGTGTTGGTCCTATTTATCGCATACCAGGGATCATGGATCAGTTTGAGTACACCAGAATACTGGAAGTAGTCATGTTGTCGTATACTGAAGAGGAAATGACCCGAAACAAGACAATGACCCCAAACACACCAGCAAGCGTGTAAAGAAAGATGTCAACACTGCTATTTTTTTGAACATTATATTTCTTGACTTTCTGTAAAATATTATCAAATTAAATTACTTTTTCCAATTTTCTTGGTTTGAAATAGAATGTGCAGTGTCCCCAATGCAGTTGTGTTCCTTAAAATACAATTTATTTGAAGAATTTTGAGGTTTGCTCACCTTTTTAAACACACTGCTATTATTATGAACATAACTGTATATGTAAGTTAACCTTTCTGACATCAAAACACTGAAGCAACTTTATAAGACACGACAACATGTTTCACTAACACATCCAGCTAGTGATTCGAGCCAAATGAAGCGGAAGTGTCGGCGGCTGCAGCTTCAGCGGTGCATCATCACTTTCGGGGCAACAACTGTGTCAAAGTGGTTCAGTGCTTCAGAAAGCTTCGGTTTCACCACCACTACATCCAGCTCTTTACAACACTCTAGTTCACACATTTACATTGGTCATAAACGGAGCTAAACAGACACACAGCTGAAAGCTAACACTGCTGTTGCTATGGACACGGAGCGGCTTGTAACGTCTCTTTCTACGTGTTCACGTCTCTGTAGCTCCTCGACCAACTTTTCTTTTCATTTGTGAAGGTTTTATCGCACTTACAGTGACTTTTAGCGAAGTTCTCGTAGACTCCGGTGGTCGGTTGTCTGCTTACTGCATGGATGAGCCATGCTTTCTTAACCGGAAGTGGTTGAAGCTGCAGCTTCACCAGCGCCGCCTGGCGGTGAGGAGCATAGGCAGCTGATGACCCAGCTGTGTGGACCAGGACCGATCACATGGATAAAAACAGGATAAATTAACTGGAACAGAAACAAATACAAAGTATCCCTGCTGGTGTTTCCATGTTAGCCTATTTAAAAGCACAATAGGACAGAACCCAACATTATCTATATATGTGCTTTATTTCAAGAAGAAGTTGTATCAGTTCCGTGTGTAGTCACTTATTGGAATAACTAACTCTAATTCAGTAAACAACCTTGACTGGAAGAACCAGCTAGATATATGATAAATAATAGAATAAAAGAAGTATCGTTCAAAATAATGCACAGAATTAATTTACCCTTCTAAAGTCTTCTTTTCACAACGTTTAAAATGTCACAATACAAGTTGCTCTTTTTGTTTGGGATGGCGGGTTCGATCCCCAGGGGGGGGCAGTGAGAGATGAAGTAGGCTGGTTACAGTGATGCATGAGAAGTGAGTAAATAAGTGGGATTTCATTTACTTTATTACTTAATAATACAATAATAGTTAATAATAGTTCTTACTTTAGTTTTTTTTAGGGACACATAAGTCGGGTCGGGACCGGTTGGGTCAGGTCATTAGTCGGTAACGCTCTTGTCCGGCCTTCTTCTGTCCGACCGTTGGGGCTTGGTACCCATCGTCGTGGTGGGGGGGAGGGGGGGGGGGGGGGGGGGGGACTGCTCTCTCTTGAGTCCATAGCCAGAGCAAGACCCACTACACCAGCGCTGGATCTGAGATGAGATGTGTTGGAACTTGTACTGACTCGTACGGCTGCACAACAACATACATAACAAAAGCTGTGCATGGCTTCGAACACGCAACGTCTGTGTTGACAGGCAAGTAACCGATCCACTGCCCCAACCACTGGATGTGGTTCCTAATGTGTTGGAACTTGTACTGACTCGTACTGTTGCACAGCACCACATATAAACCATGCACAAAGCAAAAGCAGCACATGGACTTCATCCTGCGACCTTCACGTTGAATAACATGAGTAAACCCACTGTGCCACCAGGTCACCAACAGCTCCAGGTGTGAACATGTGGACTTTGTACTGCAGAGTGATTGAATGTTTTTGGTGATATATATATATATATATATATATATATATATATATATATATATATATATATATATATATATATATATATATATATATATATATATATATATATATATATATATATATATATAAATAAAAGCTCCAATAGCATAAATCACACCTCACAGCTGCTGCTATTGGAGCTTATATATATGGAGCTTATATATATATATATATATATATATATATATATATATATATCAAGGGCGCCGGAATGGGGGGGGCCAAGGGGCCATTGGCCCCCCCACTTTACGCCCCTGCCCTGCTCTGCCGGTCGTTGATCACCATAGGCCGCTATCCCGGTTTCAATAATTCCCCCGGTCCCACCCACATCAAATGAAATAAACCAGTAAAACATAGAAGAATCTTTCATTTTAAATCAAATCTAATGCTACTCTGTCTGTAGTGCAGCCCAGTAAATAGTCCCAATTCAAGTCTCTCCGGCTATATGGTGCTCACGTGAATGCACAGCTGAACGGAGCTTCTCCAGCTTCCCTCGTCGGGGTCCGCCCGCTATTCAGACATCCCGCTATTCCGACATGTCACTATTTAGACATCCCACTATTACGACATCCCTCTATCTAGACATGCCGGTAGTCCGACACTTTTTGATACCGCTATTCTGACACGTCTTTTCTTTTTTTTTTCTTCTTTTTTTACAGCTGCGATACCCAGGCGCGTCTCTCTCTCTCTTTTCTTTTCAGCATGTCTATCACTGGTTTGATGAGGGAGTGATGTTCTTAATCTCAACAACTCAGCTATCAAGTCACAAACAAAACTGACACATATGATAAACAAACAGAACTATGCTGCAGTTTGTTTGTCAAGTTAACCTGTCACCTTCAGCACCACGGACAGCGCCGCGGATGAGCCGCGGAGCTGCAGCTGTGAGCGTCTGGGCTCTGGGCTTAAGGCCTGGGGCCTCATTTATCAAAACTGTAAGTAAGCAGTGTAAAACTGCTGCTACTAAATGTTTTGCTTAGGCCTACGGTGAAAAGACAGCCCAAAATATTTACACCTTTTTCAGATCTATCAAACTGTGCGTGCACAACTCTGCACCTCAACTTTGATAACTGGATCCAAGAATGGTGCGCAGTTGCGCACGTGAACACACCTCCGTCCCCGGAATGCCTACACAACCATATATGGTCAGCACGTGCATATTAATTAGCCATGTGCGCTCTGTGGAGCGACAACAAAGTGACAACGAAGACAACGGGCGGAGGGAGGGGGAAAGAAAGCGAGATACATGGCATTGGGCAATAAATCAGGCAAAAACCTCCCAAATCTCAACAAAAGGGAGCAGAAAAAAGAATAATCTTATGTAATCTGCCCCTTTATTCCAGACAATCTTTTTTTTCTTCTTTTACCTATGTTAAAACAATGTAAAGCAGCAGGATAAACTCAGGTGACAGAATAATAACAGTCTCAGTAGCTGCAGATCAGTGTGCGCTGCTGCCGGTGTGTTTTTAAACTTGGAGGGTTTGCTTTTTCTTCTCTAATAGGCCTATGTATTTGTGTATGAGAAACAGTGTCTCAGATGAAAAAATAAAAATAAATCAGAAGGACACGTCTGACTATAACGTAATCAATCAATGTCGGAAAAGCGGAATGTTTGAAAAATAGTAAAGTGCCGCTACTCCGACAATGAAAAAAAAAATGTCGGAATAGTGGGACGCTTAAAAAATAATGTTAATGCCGCTATTCCGACAATTAGAAGTCAATGTCGAAATAGCGGCATGTCTGAATAGCAGCATGTAACCTCCGTCGTCCTCCCTCCGCTTATTATCACCTTCACCTTCGTCACCTTCTCATCCTGTAGGCTTCATCCACAAACACTGTGGACCTAGTGCACCATCTCAGAAAGTGCAACTTCTGCTCTGCCGGTGAGCGAAGGGAAGTTTACTTTGAAAAAATGCGAGGAAAAGATTAATTAACCTGACGTGTTAATAGCCTAGTTCAGCTTTGGTGATAAATGCCTTTAGTTATTATCAATACCAGGTGATTTACAGTTGTTACAGCTGTTTCACCTGGAGATGACGTAGCCTACACACCCACAGAGACAGGTGATGAACCGGACTACAGCGGCGATAGATTTATGACGTTACGTAATTCAATAATCAATATTAACGAGGGCGAGTATGGTGACTGCTTATTTCCAGCATGTCACTGTCTGTTTACAGAATCAACATCTAGCTCATTCCTAAAGTTTGTGATGTGTGTGTGGAGCGGTCGAGCGGACCTGCTGACAGATGTGCAGCTGACAGCCATGACATCACTAGACCTGAGCCACCAGCTGATCCTCCCTCGCGCACGTCCTGAGGACGGGACAAAGTCTCCTGGATATTATTTTTTCTTTTCCTTTATTCATTTCTAACTGGCTTGTTTTGCCAGTAAAAACCATAACTTGTGAGAAAAAGAAGAAATGCGCGAAAACAACAAAATTGAAACATTGTAACCACAGCTGGCCCGAGTGGTCTATAACAGCGGTCCATATGAAGCGAGCACAGTCACGGACTGAGACAAAGTTATTTAGCTACATAAAGTCCAAACGTCTGTCTTAGCAGGCGTTGTCCTTAAGCATTGTTCCTATTATTAAAACATGAATGACAAGAAAAGAGGTGAAAAGTAGCCGCTGCAGACTGATGCGCCACAGACCTGAGTGCTCATAAACTTACAGTTACAGTAGGCTACTTCGGCTTTTACAAAGGCTGATTTTCTGCTTGATCCATGATGATTAATTTACCTACAGAAAATCTAAATGCATGGTAAAAGTAACATTATAGCCTACTAATATTTTAGAGATCTCAAATTCACAAATGATGTTTTCTATTATTAAAATTCTGATTAAAAAAATTGGGTCAGGTCGGACCACGGGCTTCTTTTATTTTTTTATTTTTGCCGTGGTCCAGCCGAGAGACTGCTCGTGAGTCTGGCTGCATCAGGTCCAGGCTTCAACACCTGGGATCGGACCGGGTCGGGTCGTTGAGAACCTAGCAGTTTATAGAAACTGCTCAAAGAGGTGTAGTATTCACAACATTTTATTTACTCAAACCGGCAGCCAGACCAGCACAGGAGACCGGAGTACAGGGCTTTCTTTTTTTTCTCTTCTTTTTTTTGATAAATTACGGTATCATGAGGGTCTGGGAGACGCTGGCGGAGGAGGGGGGGGGATTACGCATTATGCTGGTATTACGCATCACGGCCGGACGCTACAATATGACTATTGCACCGACAGTGAGTGTGTAAATCTATGCCCCGTAACAACCCAACCTCCATGGCCCCCCCACCTCTAAAATGAATCCGGCGCCGCTGATATATATATATATATATATATATATATATATATATATATATATATATATATATATATATATATATATATATATATATATATATATATATATATAAGACTGAAATATAAACATAAATCACACCTCACAGCTGCTGCTATTGGATCTTATCAATGTTTAAAAACAAAAAAAATTATATCTCACACACACCCAAAGAAATAAATTAAATGTCTCAGCATGTTGTCATATCGTGTAGTGTTTGAATGTAGGATAGGATGATCTTTCATTTTAAATCCCTGAATCCTTGCTCTTCCTGTTTGAATGTGTCAAACATTTAATTTAATGAAGTTTTCTTCTTTTTATCTCTTCAATAAATCTTTATAGACAAAGGCAGTTATTAATTAACAAGTCAGCGAGGGGCCAGCGGGGGCATATTCAAATAAATACAGTGAATAAAAAGCATAAATTAAATGTTTTGACAGCTTTCTTATGATTTGAGTCCCAGGTTGTTTGATGCACAAACATCAAGGCAGAAAAGAAGCGCACTTTTATTGAGAAAACCGTGTGGTGCAGTACCGCTGTTTCACCGCAAGAGGGCAGCATACAGAGTAAAGACAGACACAATATAGCATGGATGTACTTCCGGAACTCTTTCAAAATAAAATAAAAATGGCGACTCGACGGGCCGTGGCTTTACCTCAACTTTGTCCAGTGAAATGAGTGATTTGTAGCCGTGGTGGTGGTGCTGGGGGGTCTCGGGGGGGTACAGCTGTCCGAGCAAGAGAGCCAGAAGTTGGATTGGTCCCGGGGAGCGCAGCTGTCCGAGGATGAGACCCGGGAGTTGGAGCTGCTAACGGGCTACGTTGCTATCGGTTGATATCCGCTGAAATGTGAGAACGTTACGACCGTATCACATTCTTCCAGGGTTAAATAAATAAAGCGTCTACTTCTGAAGCTGTTCCTCGTCTAAACCACTATGTGAAAGGTCGCAGTACTTGTCGTTACCTGACCGTAAAGTTAGGGCGGTCGAAGTTATTTTATATTTAGAAAGCGAGTGGCGACTTCCGTTTGTGGCCTTATGTAACTTCTCTAGCTTGACGCTACGGTGCGATGCAGTTCCCCGTTGTGACCAGCAGAGGGCAGCAGACACAACGTGTTTCAATGGGTTGGATGAATTGTATTTTTAAATCCCTGAATTCTTGATCTTCTTTTTTTAAATGTATCAACAGACATTACATTTTATGATTATTTTTGTTTAATCTCTTCAATAAATCTTTATTGACAATAATAATTTCAGTACAAAGGCAGTTATTAATGTAGGCTCAAGCTGACAGCTGCAGGGAGGAAAGATACTACTACGAATATGAACAACTGTATTAATCCCCAAATCATGTACGTATATCAATATATATAATACTGTACACTGCTATATATCACTCTAGATGATTATTAATACTGTAAACCACTGTGCACAGCTGTTAATTAACTGCAGTAAAGCCCAGAAGACGCTGTTTTAATGTGTTTGCAGTGAGCTGCAGTTATCTAAAGTCACCACAGGGTGGCGATCAAGAGCCACTGTCCTGTTATATCAGCTTCTCAACAGTTTTATATGGAAGAAAATTAATAGTAGACTGAAATATAAACATAAATCACACCTCACAGCTGCTGCTATTGGATCTTATCAATGTTTAAAAACAAAATGTTGTAATCCGGATTAGAACCAAGTACCTCTCTCTCCCGGTCCCTCCAAAAACTAAAGAAACTCATTTTAAGATCTTAAATGATATTTACCCTTGTAATGATTTTCTTAGAAAAAGGTTTAATGTGGAATGTAATAATTGTAATTTCTGTGACCTAGATATTGAAACTCTTGAACATGTATTTTTTGAATGTCATTGTATTAGAACTTTTTGGGGATTTTTTCAAACCTGGACCTCAGAAAAGGACGCTCAAGCACCGATCCTAAATTTCAACACTATTAAAATAGGGGTTTTGATGCAGGATAAAAAAAGAGATATGCTATATAACACTTTAATTATTTTGGCGAAATATTTTATCCATAGATGTAGATTTCCAAACAGCACACCACTGTTTTTAATTTTTTTTGAATGAGATATTTATTTTCAAAAAGTCCTTAAAACATATCAAAACGAAACAAGCCTTATGTGTTTATGAAAAATTGACTACTTTAATTCCTGACTAACTCTGACTGTGTATTTTTTATTTAATTATTTATTTTTTTCATTTGTGGTTATTTTTGTATTATCTGCTTGGTCATGTTGGCCACATGTTGAAAGAAATGTTTTGAATTTTGTGTATTTTGGCTACATATTGACGGATATATTTTGAATTGTGTCTATGTTATGCCGGATTTTGTTAATAAAAATTTGAGATTGGAAAAAAAAAGAAGTTTAAAAACAAAAAAAATTATATCTCACACACACCAAAAGAAAGAAATTAAATGTCTCAGCATGTTGTCATATCGTGTAGTGTTTGAATGTAGGATAGGATGAGCTTTCATTTTAAATCCCTGAATCCTTGCTCTTCCTGTTTGAATGTGTCAACAAACATTTAATTTAATGAAGTGTTCTTCTTTTTATCTCTTCAATAAATCTTTATTGACAAAGGCAGTTATTAAGTCAGCGCGGGCCAGGGGACTTATTGAAATAAATAAATACAGTGAATAAAAAGCACAAATTAAATGTTTTGACAGCTTTCCTATGATTTGAGTCACAGGTTGTTTAGATGCACTCATCAGTTTCCCTCTGGGATTGACACAAAAACAGGCAGGAGGCAGAAAAGAAGTGCACTTTTATTGAGAAAACCGTGTGGTGCAGTACCGCTGTTTCACCGCCAGAGGGTAGCATACAGAGTAAAGACAGACACAATATAGCATGGATGTACTTCCGGAACTCTTTCAAAAATAAAATAAAAATGACGCCCGCGGCGGGATGTGGCTTTACCTCAACTTTGTCCAGTGAAATGAGTGATTTGTAGCCGTGGTGATGGTCCTGGGGGGTCCCGGGGGTACAGCTGTCCGAGCAAGAGAGCCAGAAGTTGGATTGGTCCCGGGGAGCGCAGCTGTCCGAGGATGAGACCCGGGAGTTGGAGCTGCTAACGGGCTATGTTGCTATCGGTTGATATCCGCTGAAATTTGAGCACGTTACGACCGTATCACATTCTGCCAGGGTTCAATAAATAAAGCGTCTACTTCTGAAGCTGTTCCTCGTCTAAAACACTCTGTGAAAGGTCACAGTACTTATCGTTACCTGACCGTAAAGTTAGGGCGGTCGAAGTTATTTTTTATTTAGAAAGCGAGTGGCGACTTCCGCTTGTGGCCTTATGTAACTTCTCCAGCTTGAAGCTACGGTGCGATGCAGTTCCCCGTTGTGACCAGCAGAGGGCAGCAGACACAACGCGTTTCAATGGGTTGGATGAATTGTATTTTTAAATCCCTGAATTCTTGATCTTCTTTTTTAAATGTATCAACAGACATTTAATTTTATGATTTTTTTTTTTATCTCTTCAATAAATCTTTGACAATAATAATTTCAGTACAAAGGCAGTTATTAATGTAGGCTCAAACTGACAGCTGCAGGGAGGAAAGATACTACTACGAATATGAACAAATTACTGTATTAATCCCCAAATCATGTACGTATATCTATATATAATACTGTACACTGCTATGTATCACTCTAGATGATTATTAATACTAGATATTGTATTTAGGAACGAGTTGGAGTCAGGGATGAGCAGTGGTCCAGGTAGTGTCGAGGTGATGTCGTCAGCTGCCATACATCACAGCAAGGGTCAGTGGGATCCTCAACTCAGCCCAAAGCCTACTACGTCTCCATTTTCATTCTCTGCTCAGTGGAGTTGATGTGAGATACGTTCAACCTTTTAAAGAGATAGCATACCAAGGGTTTTGTCAGTTTTGTCAGGACTACAGATGGAAATTAGTGGCTCCGCTAAATCTGGTGCAGCCATCTTTTTATTGTCTCAATAATTAATGTCACTGCACACTGTCCTTTTTAAATAAATAAATGAAAAAATAAATCAAGTCAGTCACTACATACATTAGTGTTCAGACATGACTGACCTCAATGAGATTCAATCACAGCCCATATGGAGCCGTATTTCACTCTTGTATTTCCAGGTGCAATTAGAAGACTTTTATTTTATTCCATAATAGCAATGAAAGCCAATTGTTTCCAGCTTCAGGTGGTGTCTCACAAACACCTCTGAGGTGGAAGAAGCTTTAATGGGAAGACAATGACGCCATCTTGGATTCCAACACAGGCTGAGTTATCAAAGAGACATTAGTCAGAACTTCACCAGTGGACAGACAGCAGGCTCTGTGGGTCTTTATGGGATTTATTGACCATAACAAAGACAAAATCAAGAATTTTAAAATGATATTTACAGATGCAGGGCTCATTCACCACAAAATAATCAAGTTAAACAGGAAAATAATACTAATATTATTAATTTGGCCAATTTCATAACACATAACAGAATAGCTGCAGTCCCTGTTAAAATCCTGAGTCCATATCAAGAAACAAACAAAACAACAAAAAATTTCAAGACAAAACCTGAGCTTTTGTTTACATCAGTACATAAATGTCAAATGATCAGTCACAGAGCCATACTCAGGAACAAATAAGTCAAAATGTTTGAGGAGATTAATAACGCACCACATAAAGACCCTGTCCCTCTAATAAACGTTACATGTACACATTTCAATAAACATCTTCATTAAAAGCAAAATCTCTATGATGATAAAATACATAAAAAGTACCCAGTAAACAGTACACAATACGAGTACCGTACAGATTCAGACTGAATTCACATGGTCATGTTGAACAGTCTGACAGCAGAGGAGATAAAAGACTCAGACCAACGTTTACTCTGACGAGCTGGCTGGGCACAACGAGGCCCTGAAGGCAACAGTGAGAATTCATTTGCTAAAATATACTAAAAAATACTGTGACTTCCTCATGACCTGTTGCTCCCACAGAGAAGATAAATCTCTGTGTTTCATCTTGGAGCAGGTTTTCACAACCCTGTTAAGACTGTTCCTGTCCTTGAGTGACAGGTTGATAAACCAACAGATAAAAGAATACGTTTGAAGGCTTTCAATGAAGGACTGATAAAAACGACACAGAATCACTGGACTGACAGAAAAAGCCTCAGTGTTTACATCCCATTTAAGTTGGTCGTCACACACAGTGCCGAGGTATTTGAAGGAGCTGACCAATGTTGACTTGATGGTTCCCTCATCTCAGTTGATGGCAGGTTATGAGAAACTAACACATCTAATAAAACAACAACAATAGAAGCAATAAAAAGCTGTTGCTGCACATGTGCCTTGTATGTTGACTGTAGGGTGATGAGGTAATGATCAACAGGTAAACACAGACACTAGCTGAGTATGAGGTCAGTCCTGATCCAGACAAGTGGGATGCTGGGTGGAGTCAGCATCATGACTGAGGGTCCAGTTCTGTCTGAGTCTGACCAGTCCAGTTTGTTGTTGAAAGCTGCAGACGTCCAACATGTCCTCTCTGCACTGATGACTGAGGTTCACAGTAAACAAGGTATTTGAATGAGGACACGACTCTCTCCTGATCGTCTCTTACAGTACTTGACTATAAATGTTTCTCATATTTACATATTCCTGACGTACTGGAACTGAATGTGGGTTTCTCCTGATTGGAACTTAATTACAGTTCACAGGATACAAAACGACAGTTGTTCTCACTAACGGTAAAAAGATAAAGAAGAATGAGGCCAGTCGACCTGGTGAGTCTGATCTGAGCTGCTGTGGTTGTGACACTGCAGTGACGTTTCCTCTGCTCATCATCAGACTCTGGTCAACACTGACACACAGATCAGAGATGACGACTGCTTCATCACACTTCAAACTGCCTGTGTCTCTGGAAGGCTGCTCTGTCCACGATGCTGTTGTTGAAGAGTCTAGAAGGAAAACACAGAGCAGAGAGTGAACGTCACTCACTGACACACAACAACAAGTTGTCGACTCTGAACAAACTCAGTGATGTGAACTCACAGCACAGACTCCATGGACGGGTTGATGGAGACCAGCTGCAGCAACTGGACTGTAGACGCATCAGTGATGTTGTTGTGACTCAAACTGGAACACACACACACACACACACACACACACACACACACACACACACACACACACACACACACACACACACACACACACACACGCACACACACATACACAGTTCATATTTAAATGTCCAGAAACATTTGTCCACATGAGACACTGACAGGAATCTTCAGATGCTATAAACTAGAATAATGTTTGGATGCAGGATTATAATTATATTTCTGGATCTTTAATTTCACGTTAACTCCTGTTAATGTTGTTTTAATAAATATTTAAAGCCGACACTACATCACAGTGTTGTCACATGAACAGTGTGTCACTCACTCCAGGACTTGGACTTTGTGCAGATGTGTGGTGAGTGTGAGCAGCAGCTGGTCAGTGAGCCGACAGTGACTGAGGTCCAGCTCCTTCAGTCCTTCAGACCAGTCCAGCATCCGGCCCAGATCTGCACAGACACTCTGATCCAGATCCGTGTGACTGAGGTCCAGCTCTCCACCCAGGGCTCCACTCAGAGACACCGCCCGTGTCCTCGTGTCCCACTCAGAGATCTCAGGAACCAGGGACAGCAGGCGGAGGACGACAGCTTTACTGGCTCTGCAACACAAGCAACAGAGACAGACTGTCATGGTGCATGAACATGAAAGAGAAGCAGCTTCCTCTCTGGTTCAGCTCAGCGTGGGCTCTCTGACCTGAGGTGGACTTTGTGTAGGACAGGAAACAGCAGGTCCAGTCCGCTGTCGTCCACCTCACAGTCTCTCAGGTCCAGCTGAGCGTCCTGGCTGCTGCGTGTCAGGACGGAGGAGACGGCGCTGCAGTCCTCAGCAGTCAGACACAGAGTCTCAGGCTGGTCCTGCTCTGACAGATCCACTGAGAGGGAACAGGACAGATCCAACCTGTGCTGAGTGGCTCTCAGCAGCCGTGATGCTGCCTCCTGCTGGTCGCCACCGGCAACACAGCAGTGGATCAACCTCAGCAGCAGCTTCCTGTCAACACTGATACATACATCACTGTGTTAATGCATCTACAGGAAATACCACAGACTGATGATGGGATGGAGCTCGTCTGTTTGTCTGACCTGAGCTGAGAAACTCTGTCCAGAGAGAAGAGGATGGACTGTGTCTCCTCTGCTGGTATGGAGCTCCACATCAGGTTCAGTTGAACTCTGTCACTGTGTGTGAGGGTGAAGAGCAGAGCAGCACAGTCCTCTGAGTCCAGCTCTGTGCAGGTCAGGTTGATCACATGATCAAGTATTCTCAGTAAACTGGGTAAACTCTGTCTGGACTGAGTTTCATAGATGTGTCTGATGGAGGTCAACACGAAGCTGGGAGTGGACCTGGAAACACCACAACAGGGTTTAGATGTAGAGAAACAGCTGATGAAACAACAACAAGAACAGACATGACACAGAGGATCAACTGTTTGTCTGTGTCTGGTCAGAGGTCAAATCAAACATCAATAAACTGATCACCGTTTAATGATGATCCTGTCCAGGAAGGGAAGCAGCTGAGTGAAGTTCTCCTGTAAGAAGTGGTGTTTCCTCAGGTCCACAGTGAAGCTCTGAGCTGGTGAATGCTGCAGCAGATAGTGAAGAACATCCCAGTCCAGACAGAAGGAGCTCAGGTCTCCACCAGTCTTAGTCAAGGTGGACAACGTCAGGTCCTGGTCCTGGACTTCATGGAGGAAGGCCGGGAGCTGCTGGAGACTCTCTGCACTCAGTCTGTAGGTTCAACAAATACAACTAGTGAATACACAGTGTGTTACCACAGCAACTAGAGTGAATCTGTGAGACTCAGGAAAGACATTTACTTGACTGGTAGAGGACGGTGGTGAAGCAGCAGTGTAACCAGACACCGAGCAGGGACACAGAACTCAGTCAGGTCCAAACTCCTGACGTCCCAGTGTCTCAGCAGAGACGCCACGCCACCGACCACCTGCTGCACTTCTCTTTCTGACAGCTGGACTTCCTCAGAGACAAGAGACAGCTCCTCCAGAGACACGGGACAGACCAAGCTCCGTCTTCTTACACATCGACACAGCAGCAAGGCCACGTGATTGGACAGCCTGAGAGTCAAGAGACAGGACAGAGCAGCTCTCACATCAATAATACATCTTCAAAGAGGACAAGATGGCGTCATGGCAACAAGAGACAGTGATCATACTTCAGACTGTGCAGTCGTGTGGTGGATCTAAAGAGGAGGGAGACTCCTCTGACAGACACTTTACTGGGAGTCAGGGTGAGATCCACGTTAGAGGAACAACGTCTCAGAACCATCCCCACAGTCCTGCAGGTCTTCCTGTCTAACGCTCCTGTTAAGAGCAGGGTGAAGTCCAGGAGCTGCAGCAGAGAGACCAGCTGCTCCACATCCTCTCTGGACCGGACACAGATGGATGAACACACACTCTGGAAGAACTCAGGATCACAGCTGAAACACAACAGAACAGATCAACTGTGAACACACATGTACAGCACAATAACAGACTCACTGCACTACAATGTCATCCTTAAATAAATGTCTTACCATCTGTACATTTGGTGTTGGCTGTGAATAACATTACATTTAAAGACCATACATTGTCAAATAGTCACTCATCAACCTTTAACTCCACTGTTACTTTGTAAGAAACAGCTTTTTTTTTCTTTCACATCTTGTTATTGTTTTTTTTTTCCTTTCAAACATAGTACATCTGTTAATTTGTATACAATATTAACAGTGAGAGCACAATATGAACTCGAACCCCTTCCACCCTGTCAAGCCCTTATTTCCCATATACTGAGACCATACATTGTCACAATCTTGTATATATGAATGCAGAAAGGTAAATAATATATACAGGTACATATATATATATATATATATATATATATATATATATATATATATATATATATATATATACATATACACAAGCACACTGGAGCCGATTAACACAACTTTGCTGGAAGTAATAGGTAATGTTTACACTGAAATGGAGAAGAGGGAGTAACTGAAAGCAGGGATTGACTAGGAGTAAAGAATTTTCCTGTAATCATTTGTCGAGGTGAGTGAGATTTATATGACATGTGAGAGCAGATAGGATTGCAAGAATGATACCCTATTGTGTATTAAGACTTTTAAAGTGTTCGAGGAAAGGTCCCCACACATTCAAAAACTTTTTGTATGAGTTATGGATTGAGTAACAGATTTTCTCCAGGCTCAGGCAGGACATAATGTCCCCCAGCCATTGAGCATGGGTGGGCGGGGCAGCATCCCTCCATCTTAGTAGTACTGCTCGTCTGGCCAGAAGAGAAGCAAACAACAATACATGGTATTTATATGAAGTCAAATGAGAATCATCTCTTCTAGTTATGCCAAAGAGAGCAGAAACAGCTTTTTAAGGACACAGCTGGGTGGAAGAATCTTCATAATGTTTGTATGGTTTACCTGAGCTGTGAGATATAAGGCAGACACTGCAGAAAACTCCTCACTTCACTCTCTTCATCTGACCAGTCTGTCAGCTCCACTGGTTTCTTCTCTGGTTGGAGTTTCAGCACTTCCAGGAGGATGGAGGTCTTTCTCTCTGAGAGGTTTATGATCCAGACTGAAGGAGCTGACTGGAGAACTGAGTGTAATGCTGGAAGGACTCTCAGACCTGTTTTAGTCTCATGGTCCTTCACATGGGAGAAAAGATCCAGCAGGAAGTCACTCTGATATTCTGCATAATCATCATCATCCCTGTATCTGTCCGTCTGAGGGAAAAAACTGTATCTGCACACTGATGTTAACGTCTCCAGTATCTTCTCTCCTGTCTGATGTTCTCTCTCTGCTGCTGCACAGAACAGATTCACAAACAACTTGACTCCATCAGAGATGTCAGACAGTTCAGAGAAACTGGAAGAGAAGAACACATTGAATGAAGACGTCAGTATCAGAAACAGAGACACACAACACTGACATACAGGGAGTGGAGCTGCTAAAAGTCACTAAACAGCTGCTAATGAGCAAAACACAGTCACATCAATCAGCCTGAAACTCAACTAACAACCACTTTGACTGACCAACTTCACTACATGTTGAAGGAACCAGGGGGCTGCTGCACAAAACCAAGAGAGCTTTTATTAGGCTGCTGGAATTGTTACGTGTATTTCAAGACCGTTTTACCAACTGTTACATGAAGTTTGATGAATACTTTACATATATCATGAATAATATTATTAATAAATAGTTGATGATGATGAAAAGGTGCTTTTTTCTGTGGGGGGAAGGAGGGGCAGGAATCACTGCAGGGACATCTGAATAAAGGCACAGTTTCAATCAACTGTGATAATTATTATTAAACCATATTTAGTTTACATTATTAAACTCTGCTACACAAGTGTAAACCATTTATTTGGAAATAATGTTAAGTGACTCACTGAATTGTAATTATTACCTTTCACTGTTAGAAAGTTCATGTTTTTTAACTTTCACATTCAGTTGATGGGCTCATGACTGTCAGGCTTTTCTTCTATAACAGCAGCTGTATTTCTGAAATGAATCCATCACCTCCTGGTGAGTTTCCAGCAGCAGCAGCTGCTCGCTCAGTCAACAGTTTGCTGCAGCGTGTCTTTTCAGCTTCTCCATCAGTAAATCAGTGATCGATACCGTGGTCTGATTCAGAAAAATGTGGACGCGCTCTGATCTGAATCACTGACACCTGGTTTAACAAATCTGTGATCAAATCATCCTGGATCAGTAAATGTGCAACGGACTGAACCAGGATTCACTGAGGAGGCTTTGTCAAGTCAGACTTTATCACTTATCCTGGATATCTTAATTCAACCTTTGTGCAACAGGCCTCTGGAGCTGTGTCTCCTTTCTGCCCTGAGGAACTCTGGGTAATGTAGTCATCACTACGCTGTAGTGGCTGGAGTCACAATGTTCCCTCAGTAAAACTACACAGCATGATGTGATGTTCATGTGGACTGGTCAGTTCAACACTTCACCTTCAAACTAACAGTGAGCTGGTGGAGATGAAGAACACAGCTCCACTAATGGAAACTCAAGTCATGTTTAGTACAGTACATTTACCTGAGCTGTGAGATATAAGGCAGACACTGCAGAACACTCCTCACTTCACTCTCTTCATCTGACCAGACTGTCAGCTCCACTGGTTTCTTCTCTGGTTGGAGTTTCAGCACTTCCAGGAGGATGGAGGTCTTTGTCTCTGAGAGGTTTATGGTCCAGACTGAAGGAACTGACTGGAGAAGTGAGAGTAATGCTGGAAGGACTCTCAGACCTGTTTTAGTCTCATGGTCCTTCACATGGGAGAAAAGATCCAGCAGGAAGTCACACTGATATTTTATACCTTTGTATTTCATGTCTCTGTCACTCAGAGGGAATGATCTGTATCTGCACACTGATGTTAACGTCTCCAGTATCTTCTCTCCTGTCTGATGTTCTCTCTCTGCTGCTGCACAGAACAGATTCACCAACAACTTGACTCTATCAGAGACTTCAAACTCATCAGAGAAACTGGAAGAGAAGAAAACATTGAATGAAGACGTCAGTATCAGAAACAGAGACACACAACACTGACATACAGGGAGTGGAGCTGCTAAAAGTCACTAAACAGCTGCTAATGAGCAAAACACAGTCACATCAATCAGCCTAAAACTCAACTAACAACCACTTTGACTGACCAACTTCACTACATGTTGAAGGAACCAGGAATGTCAGACAACAGTGGTGGATCCTCCAATCACTGATCAATCAATTAGCTCCAAAGCCTGAAATACTGGACCTCCATTTACAACATCCATCATTCTGTTCAACTCTTTACAGATCAATAAAGTTGTAGTGACGCATCATCAGGATTCACACTGGTTTACTGTCACTTAATCATGATCTGTTGTATAATTTGAATAAAGCAAAAATGAATTTAAAAAATAAAGTTCAATCTTCTAATAGATTAATTCTGTTACCTGAGCTGTGAGATATAAGGCAGACACTGCAGAAAACTCCTCCCTTCACTCTCTTCACCTGACCACCCTGTCAGCTGCACTGGTTTCTTCTCTGGTTGGAGTTTCAGCACTTCCAGGAGGATGGAGGTCTTTCTCTCTGAGAGGTTTATGATCCAGACCGAAGGAACTGACTGGAGAACTGAGTGTAATGCTGGAAGGACTCTCAGACCTGTTTTAGTCTCATAGTCCTTCACATGGGAGAAAAGATCCAGCAGGAAACCACACTGGTATTCTGTATCTTTATCATCATAATCCAATTTCATGAATCCGAGCCTCAGAGGGAATCCTCTGTATCTGCACACTGATGTTAACGTCTCCAGTATCTTCTCTCCTGTCTGATGTTCTCTCTCTGCTGCTGCACAGAACAGATTCACAAACAACTTGACTCCATCAGAGACTTTAAACTCTTCAGGCAAACTGGAAGAGAAGAAAACATTGAATGAAGACGTCAGTATCAGAAACAGAGACACACAACACTGACATACAGGGAGTGGAGCTGCTAAAAGTCACTAAACAGCTGCTAATGAGCAAAACACAGTCACATCAATCAGCCTGAAACTCAACTAACAACCACTTTTACTGCGTATTTTGCTCCCCCCAACACTGGGTGACCATCAGGACAATGATTTAGGGGTCAAAAATGACCGAAATTCTCCTTTAACTTAACTCATCCTGGTGTTGTATAGGTTTAGTCAGCTGTCAGTCTGATCAGAGATCAGTGTGTTGTAGTTATTTCAGGGTCTCATTTTTATCAGTGCATTAAAACACCACAGATCCTCCATCATTCAGTGAAGAAGCCTCTTTTATTAGGCTGCTGGAATTGTTAAGTGTATTTCAAGACCGTTTTACCAACTGTTACATGACGTTTGATGAATACTTTACATATATCATGAATAATATTATTAATAAATAGTTGATGATGAAAAGGTGCTTTTTTCTGTGGGGGGAAGGAGGGGCAGGAATCACTGCAGGGACATCTGAATAAAGGCACAGTTTCAATCAACTGTGATAATTATTGTTAAAACATATTTAGTTTACATTATTAAACTCTGCTACACAAGTGTAAACCATTTATTTTGAAATAATGTTAAGTGACTCACTGAATTGTAATTATCACCTTTCACTGTTAGAAAGTTTATGTTTTTTAACTTTCACATTCAGTTGATGGGCTCATGGCTGTCAGGCTTTTTTTCTATAACAGCAGCTGTATTTCTGAAATGAATCCATCACCTCCTGGTGAGTTTCCAGCAGCAGCAGCTGCTCGCTCAGTCAACAGTTTGCTGCAGCGTGTCTTTTCAGCTTCTCCATCAGTAAATCAGTGATCGATACCGTGGTCTGTTTCAGAAAAATGTGGACGCGCTCTGATCTGAATCACCTGAGGGGTATGGGCTCTATGCACAGCTCCAGCACTTGCTGAATTTAAGGCAGGTCCTTCATTTCCTGTCTTACATTATTGGACACACTGATTAATCCAGGTGTGTCTGAGTAGTCACAATGGTCAGACACACCTGGATTAATCAGTTTGTCCAATAATGTAAGACAGGAAATGAAGGACCTGCCTTAAATTCAGCAAGTGCTGGAGCTGTGCATAGAGCCCATTGCACAAAAGTAGAATAAAGAAATCCAGGATGACTGAGCAAGCGCGGCTTGACCTAGTCTGCTCGGCGCATCCTGGCTTAATTGGTTGCACTAACGCTGAGCCAGGCTGAGGAGCAGCAGCTTGGTCAAGCCAGGTGTAACTAATTCTCTCGTCAGTAGACCACAGAAATTGATCACAGATTCACCGATGAGAGGACAGGTGTGGCTACTTTCCTCCAATCAACAGGAACTTAATGCTGACGTCAGTTGACTCACCTCTTAAAAAAAAAAAAAAAAAAAAAAAAGCACCGCTGTCGTAAAGCTCAGAGAGAGCGCAGCGGACAACTGCGGACTGATTGAATGATCCAAAACTATAATCACAACTCAAGTTCCTTTCACAAATGAACAGTTGTGCACTTTGCCTTAATGATGAGCAGTAGAAGTTGATTCATTGCACAAATTCATTATAATCTGAACGTACATAACAAGTAATACAAGTTCATACAGCAAAAGTGGCCAAAAGTGCAACAGGTGAAAATGAATTACCGGTAGGCTAAATATAAAAACATTATGCAGTCTGCTGCTTCAATAAATTGCTGATAACAATGTTCACATGAGGTGTATAAATTATTTGGAAGGTGGTTGCTCACAGACTCAATTTTATTCTCATTTTACTTCAACCAATATTTAGGCCAATATATTTTGTAACATATATTATAAAAAAATAAATCTATATGCCATTTTTGCTCCATTGCTTTTTATGAGAAGCCAGTGATGTATAGTGGTCATAGAAAATATCATAGATGGACACATTTGTAAATGTTTAGTTATAAATCAGGCCAATATGTACATAAGAACATGGAATAACTGTATGAAACACATTGATTTCTGATCAGAGTGACTGCTGACTTCACAACAGAATCAACTAAGCCTGGCTGTTAGCCTGGTCAGGAGCAGGCTAGCTGCAGAGAATAAATCGCCATAGTAACTTGACCAGGATAGATTTAGCCTGCTTTTGAACAACCGACTTGAGGCTAAATTCAGCCAGGATAACCAACATATCCCGGCTTAATCCCTGTTTTGTGCAATACCCCTCTGGTTTAACAAATCTGTGATCAAATCATCCTGGATCAGTAAATGTGCAACGGACTGAGCCAGGATTCACAGAGGAGGCTTTGTCAAGTCTGACTTTATCACTTATCCTGGATATCTTAATTCAACCTTTGTGCAACAGGCCTCTGGACTCTGGAGCCGTGTCTCCTTTCTGCCCTGAGGAACTCTGGGTAATGTAGTCATCACTACACTGTAGTGGCTGGAGTCACAATGTTCCCTCAGTAAAACTACACAGCATGATGTCATGTTCATGTGGACTGGTCAGTTCAACACTTCACCTTCAAACTAACAGTGAGCTGGTGGAGATGAAGAACACAGCTCCACTAATGGAAACTCAAGTCATGTTTAGTACAGTACATTTACCTGAGCTGTGAGATATAAGGCAGACACTGCAGAAAACTCCTCACTTCATTCTCTTCATCTGACCAGCCTGTCAGCTCCACTGGTTTCTTCTCTGGTTGGAGTTTCAGCACTTCCAGGAGGATGGAGGTCTTTCTCTCTGAGAGGTTTATGATCCAGACTGAAGGAACTGACTGGAGAACTGCGAGTAATGCTGGAAGGACTCTCAGACCTGTTTTAGTCTCATAGTCCTTCACATGGGAGAAAAGTTCCAGAAAGAAACTACGCTTATATTTTATATCATCATCATCATCATCACTCTCAGGATCCATGTTACCTAAATGTAAAATGTGTCTGCACATAGATGTCAACGTCTCCAGTATCTTCTCTCCTGTCTGATGTTCTATCTTTGCTGCTGCACAGAACAGATTCCCATAGACAGTGGTCTCTCCTGAAGGATCTGAGGACTGAGGCACAAAACTAAAACCACAAGCACAAGAAAATAAAAAAAACAACATAAAAGAGATGTATGTATGTTTTTAAACAAATATCAAACATGATTGTATGTACACAAATACGTTAACACAATTCTTAAATATATATGAAGTGAATCTGTGATCTAAATTTTAAACATTCATCCTACATATGGAGGCTCACCTCAGATCTCTCTGGTTCTACAAAGTCTAAATGTTGACTTCATTATTGTCATGAATATTACAAGTCACTCTGTCACACCTGATCACTGTGACGCCCTGTGACGTCCAACAGGCTCTAAACCTTTAACATGTGTTTTCAGTACAGAGCTCGACAAACAAAATGTTTATGAGTCATTAGTAATTCACTGCGTCATGATGTTTATAGACTTCATGAAAAAATATTGAACAGATCAATCAAGAATATAATTCATCTTTTCTTTCAGCCACATAAGAGCAGATTATGATGATGCTAATTGTTTTTGAATGGGTCTGACGGTGATTTTGCAAGTTTAGATGTCAAGTAAATGAACTGTGTCATCGTAACTAATTCAAGTGGACTTTCATTTATCCATCACGGCAAATTAAGCGCATCAATTATGTTTCCTGTTGAAATGCCTCAGTGGGTTAAAGCATTGGCTTAGCCACCTCTAAAAGCAGAATGTGTCACATTTTCAAATTATAAATGGATGGTCAACCCAAAACATATTTTCATTTGAACACAGACGTTTTCACTCAGTGATAAAAATGAAGATGTTTGTAATCATCATTAGACAGAGACCTCCTACCTGAGAGTGCTGATGTGGGGCAAAGCCTTTGAGAGGAACAGACACAGTCTGTGACAGACAGGATCTGGGTTCTCCCAGTAGAAGGAGACATCAAACTTTGTCTCAGCCTTCTGCAGGACGTTTACAGCTCTTTGAAAAAGCTGCTTTTTACCCTCAACTGGAAGGTGCAGCTGATTCCCAGCAAGGCCAAGTAACTTGACATGGTCCAACTGCCCTTCACTGAGAAGGATCAGTTTCCACAGCAACAGGTCACACCTACAATTAGAGCAAATATCAAGGACATATTGTAAGAGCAAAGTACAACATTAAAACAGTAACGAATGTCCTGTCCACTTTTATACTTTCTATCCTAAAGTAGAAATGTAGAGACCTGAGCAGCTGTTTGACACTCAGAGCTCATGCTCACCCGTACCATTGGACATTTTGACGGCATCCAATCAGTCGTCTCAGTCCTGGTTCTGATATCACAGCGTTTTCAAGGTCCAGCTGTATTTTCCTCTCCTTGGACTGAGTGACCACATAGGCCACAGCACAGCAGGAGTCTGGGTCCAGACTCCATCCACTGAGGTCCAGGCAGTAGTCCAGTTTGTCCAGAAGGTGGACGCATGCTTCAGGACATTGGGACTCATACAAGCACTGACACAAGAACAGTATGTCCACATCAGACCCACTGTCCTCAGCATCAGACTCGTCTTGCTCACGCAGACTTTGATGAAATGTGTTAATCATCTCCTTAAAGAACCAGTCAGACGTCTTCTTGAGCTCCTCAGCTGGAATCAGACACTCCATCAACCTCGGGTTCTTCTTATTCAACAACCTGCACATGAAGGGGATCAGATACTTCATGTGTTTCTTCTCTTTGGTCAGGCATTGCTGAAGAACTTCCCTGATTTTACCTGGCTGCTTGAGAAGCCACAGTGCAGCAAAAAACTCCTGCATGGTGTAATGGAGAAATGCATATGTGTTTTCTGTCTGGGTGGGACCAAATCTGATAACAAGTTGTCTCAGGAAGGAGAGGACACAGCTGTCTGTGCAGGAAACATCTGTCAAGTTCACAGTTCTTCCTTCAGTTGCATGAAAAGCAGCCTCAGCCAGAGACAGGATTTCACTCCCTGTCTTTCTGATGTGGACATCCAGATCCTTGGTTCTTATTGGTTTGTTGCTGTTCTTCTGAAGACAAAAACGAACGATGTTGATGTATATTTCAGTCACAGTGCAGGGCTGTGGAGAGTCTTGTGATGAACAGCTGGCAGACACCATCAGTGCATACATTGGGACGTGACAGAGAGAGAACAACTCCAAGTTGTCCAAGACCTTCTTGTGTTCTTCACCAAGTGTTGAGGTTAAGTATGTTTTAATGGACTGCTCACTGAAGCCTTTCACTTCCACTCTGACAAAGTCTTCAGAAAACAGCTCTTCATCTTCATCATCTGGTCTGCATGTCACTATGATCTTTGCTTCAGGTAGTAGGTCTTTCTGTACAAGTCTCTTCACCACAGATGAAGACAGATCTGTGACTCCATCAAAAATGATCGTCACATTGTCAGAGTTCTCCTTTATATCATTTAAAACCTCTTCTTTGTCCTTGTTTGGTTCACTGAACAAATTGAAAAGAAGTTCCTCCAGACTCACAGCCTTCATGAAGTCAGGTGTTTCTCTCATGTCAAAGTAAAACATGTAGTCCAACACCTTATCATCACTTTCTGCCCAGAGTTTCAACATTTCTTGTGTGACGGCCGTCTTCCCAATCCCTGCCTTACCAACCAAGACGATGTTTTTACCTTTTTTCAGAAGTTCACTGGGGGAGATTTCTGCTTTCTTCTCAGGGATGTATGTCCTCATCTTTTTATGGCGACTCATCTTACTTTTCTTGCCCTTCAGTTTCTTTATTTTAGATGAAGAAACATTTTCTTCTGTGTCTAATACAAGTGGTGTGTATGACAGCTCAGGCTTGTTGCTTCCTCCAAAGAGGTTTTTGTTTGCCGTCCAAAACTCATTTGATATTCTTTGTGCTTTTGACTTCAGCTTCTTCTGATAACTGTGGCACGACCTGGAACCTAAGACAACAGCACAGAAAGAAATGTACTGTGAGTTTGTTGCTTTTTTTTTTTACACACTCCTGCTTAAAAATGGATGAATATATGCACATAGATAGATAAAAGTGAATCAAACACAATGAGTACAACAGTGATAAATAATGAAATGTTAATTAGAACTCATAATCAGCATACCTTGTAAGTAGTTGTATGTAGTTTCTGGGTCATCATTAAAAGAAAAGCAGCTGATCCAGTGGTGCAGGTCAAATGTCTCGTCCTCAGGAGGAGCTTCACTCTTTCTCTCTGATGGGATGGGTGGTCTTTCTACGGTCCTATTCCTCATCAAGTCAATAATTCTCAGTAACTCGTAACAAGCTTCTTCTCCCTTCTTTATGACTTTGTACAGTATTTCTCTGTTCTTTTTCATGTAAGACTTCTCTGCCTCTATGTCGCAGACCTCTTCATCACCAAAAACTTTTAGCTCACACAGGTTATGTAAAATGACAGAGGGATACTTCAGTGCTCTCACAAGTTGGGGTACGGCCTGCCTGATGTACTCTACGGCACTCTGTGATGTACAAGCCATGTTGTGACTTCAATGATCTGGAAGATAAAATGTTAGAAATAAAATGTTGATTAAAACAATATTTAGTAGTAATATTAGTTGAAATCATTTACAGTAACTAACCCTTTTTGCAGGACTGCCTAAAGACTATATAGTAATTCAACATACAGTAGTTTTACTGTACAGTAAGTTAGTAGGAGCTTTTCAATGCAGTTCAACATGATTTTAGATGTTGTAAATTGAATTTGGTATCATTTATCAAATGTATTTATTTCAACTTTATTTTATACATTTGTACATCACTAGAGAAAATGTGTTGTTCCATAAGGTGCTAATGTGCAACCTAGCTAGCTACCTCCTATCTTCACTAAAGTTACAACAGGCACTAACTAGACTGCCATTAAACTATAATAAATTATAATATTATATTATTATTTTTGATTAATTATTATTGCCATTATTTTATCTTCCAGAGTCTGGCAGATTATGATAATTATGATATTGTCTGACATTAAATATGAATATGGGGCTAATTTCAATAACATACACGGCTTGAATTCAGTATAATGTTTTGATATTGATAATAGCAATGATAAAAGTTTAATAGTAATAAACACACACACACACACACACACACACACACATGCATGCAAACACACACACAGAAGAAGCAATGTTGGAAGTAAAACAAAAACAAAAAAGATAGAACGTTTAAGTGAGATAATATAATTAATATAATAAATATAAGTCTCCAGGTAGGTCTTTCACAGGTCCTTCTTTTTCTATTAAAAGCGGTGTAAAAGGCCTGAGGGTTTTACCTTTTCTGCTACAGCTTCCAGGCGACATGTGTCCAACTAACTGTGTCCATCTCTCCCTCCTCAAAGATCCTGTTCCTCTGTGTCTTTCCTGTCTCCGTCCGAACCTGAGCACAGAGTCACGGAGAGACTCTCCGTCTCCATCGTTAAAAGTTTTAGTTTTAGTTCTGAACTTCTGATAGTCAGGTTCCTTTCTGCTCGACACTGAGCTAACGGCTAAGAGCTGCTTTGTGTTGTAGGCTACTCTGAACTTTTTACTTTCACTTTTGAAGTGACTCATCCACGCGTGGCACGCATAGGCCTATGTCATCTGTGACGTGTTCATACGTCAAATACGTATGAGGAAGTCCTCATTCAATCTAAATAGATTATTATTAGTATCAACAATAATAGATAGATAGATAGATAGATAGATAGATAGATAGATAGATAGATAGATAGATAGATAGATAGATAGATAGATAGATAGATAGATAGATAGATAGATAGATAGATAGATAGATAGATAATCGATTATTATTGATTTATTACTGGATTAAAACTAGATTACATTGGATGAATTATCACTAATTAATGGTTTATTGATTGTTTTTTTTGTTTTGTTTTTAAAGAAACAAAATAATGTCCCAAGTTTACGTGAGACACCTGAAGGCAACTCACAGGTCTGGCTGTGTCCGAAATCACCCCCCTACTCACTAGTAGGGAATGAGGGAGTGATTTCACTCCCTCATTCCCTCCTCCCTGCTCACTATATAGTGAATTCAATATAGTGCACTATATAGTGAGTAGGGGGTGATTTCGGACACAGCCTTGTGTATGTCATAGACTGTAAAGGTGACGCTGCACGTCGCCGCCGCCAGGGGGCGCGGTGACATCATGTCTGACGTGTGTAACTGGCACGCGCTAGTAACGTAACGGTCGGAGTCGGAGGAGGTGTAGGCACTCTAGTGTAGAGGAGCCGGGGTGAGTTGAGTCCGGGGGGGAGGAGGCTCCAGAGGCCGGGGCCGGGGTCGAGACACGGACACACAGCTCCAGCTTCTCCCAGCCACTCGGTTCAGTTAAAATCAATAAACTAATTAGCGGCTCCATCACCTGGTGGAGACCGGAAGTCGTCACCTGTCCGTCGTAGCCATGGATGTATTATAGGTCGTAGCTTGTTCATCCTCCTGGGAGCGTCTGTGCCGAAAACATCATACAGGTGAGTTAAAAGTCTTAGAAACCGACTAACAAACACTAAAACATCAATTAAATTATATTTAAGTCATTATAAAGAACTGTATCTGTAGAAAACGTGTTTAATGTGGCGGAGCCACTTTTTGTTGGACATTAACTGAATTGAGATGGTTTTACTGGTTAATTAGCTGATTTATTTCGAACAGGATTCAAATGTAAACATTTATTTTTCCATAGAAAAGCCAAATTGATCTTGCATAATTCCTCAAGCGTTGTTATAGTAGCCTAACTGAGTGTCATTATTTACTTTTATCTCTTGTTTTGGCTAAAACTGTTTAATAACATTTGACAAAATGTGAGATAACAAGTGAACAATCACATCTGAGATACATGTTGGATTAATCAATACTAAGAATAGATGTTAGATAATTTTCTGATGATAAACTGATCACTTCCTGCTCTGTATTTGTCAGTGAAGTGAAATACTCAGTGAACAGTGTTCTGTTCTCCTCTCTCAGTGAACTGATGTCGATGGAGCCCACTGGACCGGAGGTGTCATGGCTGCCGTGGGCTACGGAGACGACCTGAGGATGAAGTGGCGGAGGAGGAGAGAGGAGGAGGAGGAGGAGGAGGAAGAGGTGCTGGAGGTGCTGCTCCAAGGCAAAGCTCCCTGGGGCTTCACCCTGAGGGGGGGCACCGAGCACCGAGAGCCTCTGGTCATCACCAAGGTGACGAACCATCACTTTCATCTATCTATTTTCATGTATTCAGAAAAGTTGCACCTCCACCTGTGTTTGTTCTGCGAGGTGCACGTCACGTCGTCCTGCTGCAACCCGAGGAGTCACATTAAACTTTAAAACGGTTCAGCGGCTGAAACCTGAGGGAGTCAGCTCCATGTTGGCTGCACCTCACACCTGCACATGGAAAGTACAGCTCCTCCCCCCGAGATATAATGACTCTTTATTATCAGATCATTCTCATTTGAGTATTTGACCTTATGAGTCTGTGTGTTATTGATGGTTTCTGATGAAATGATCCCCATCCAGCCCACAGCCCTACTGGACACAACATGACCAAAACACTACAACACTAAACCTGTTTTCTGAATAAACTACTGTTTTTATTTAAGAGGTTGTGACACTTAACCTCACAGTGATTGTTTTTTATATTTGTAACTATACTACAAACTGGCTGCAGCACAGGGCTTTTGTTGTACTCTACTATATTCTATGCAAAAGTAATATAATTGATCACAGTGACGTACAAGTTTTATTACATAAATACTGCAGTTTGTGTTTTCCAGGGTTATGATTAATATGATGTGTTAATGTGGACATTTGGAGTTGTTCTCAATATAAAGTTATTTATCATATTGTTGGTAAATGTGTCACCATTTTCCTGCCAAAACACAGGAAACTTGGGATACAGCCGCCAAAAAAATGAAGTGAATGAAGCATCTCTACATGTACGACACTCATCCCATTACAGTTTTTGTTTTAAATACCAACACAAACACAGCTCATTCTCCTTAAAGAGACACCACATCTGATTTTATAGGAAGATTATAAAAAACACTGCTGGGATTAAACATTGACATTGATTAAAAACTCTTCCTAAGTTAAAATATTTGTGTCTTGTTTAGTTTATTTGCATTATTCAAGGTCTGAAAAGACTTAGTAAGTTGTATTATGTTGACTAGTTGTCATTTTCAGCCTATAAATGCTCTAAATTACAATATTTTTATTTCAATTTTGGGAGAAAAGTTGTCAGTAAATAAAACAAAAATGTTAATTTTACTCAAACACATATCTAGAAATCATTTTGAAGTGTTCAGATTATTTTTTCTGCGAACACACATGATGAAAGTTAACAGTGTGTGTGTGTTCTCAGGTGGAGGAGGGCAGTGCTGCGGCGGCGGCGTCCGTCCGTCTGCAGGCCGGTGACGAGCTGGTGAGCGTGAACGGCGTTGTGCTCGGCGGGTCCCGACAGGAAGCCATCAGCCTGGTGAAGAGCTCCCACAAGACCCTGAGCCTGGCGGTCTGGAGGTAGAGTCTGTGAGAGAAACACAAAGATTCATTTAAAGGAATAGTTCACTCAAAATTGACATTTTATTTCTCATTATTTCTCATCTCATTACTCATTATCTACTCACCCTCATGTCGACTAAGGGCTGGGAGAAGTTTTAGAGTCCTCCGTGCCTTCTCTGAGTTACAGTGGGGCTCCATGCAGCACTGCACTGCCATATGACGGAGCTCATTTTTCTTCGTCCAAAAAGACACCAAAAACATCCAAATACCTCCATAGTGCTTGTCTGTAATGTCCCTCTTGTATTGAAGCCCCGAAATTGTTCAAAAAAAAATTAAGTAAGTCTATATTTTAAGCTTGTTTGTAGCGGAAGCTCCCAGTGTCTCAGTTCACTGCTTTGCCTGACACCCAGTACACGGCTCCGCAAATCACGCGAGATTCCGGCAGAGCAACACTGGGAGTTTCCGTTCCAAACAAGCTTAAAATATAGACTTATTTAATTTTTTTCGGAACAATTTCTCATGTCAGGGCTTCAATACAAGATGGACATTACAGACGAGCTGTGTGGAGGTATTTGGATGTTTTTTGGTGTGTATTTTTGGACAAATAAAAGTGAGCTCCGTTCGCTACCGTCATATGGACATGCACTGCTGCACGGAGGACTCTGAAACTTCTCCCAGCCCTTAGTCAACATGAGGGTGAGTAGATAATGAGTGGAATTTCAATTTTGAGTGAACTATCCCTTTAAAAAAAACAGTCTGATTTAGTTGTAAACAACAACTTCGTGTCGTCAACCTCCTCAAATCCAAACGTGAGTAATTCCTCCTGGGAGAGGGGGAGGCGGGCTGAGGCGACCCGGCCTGACAGCCTCACACATGGGCCTCTCGCTGCTCCGTTTGCCCCGTCGAGGAGAAACAATGGTGGGCATTGTGGAGGCGGTCGGTCAGGCTCCAGCCAACAACTGTTATTCCAGAGCTCAGATAATGACTCGTCGTAGATGAGACAGAGGGGGAGTCGCCGAGCGCCGGGATGCCCTGTGCACAAACGCTGACAGTAAACGCATCATTTCAACTCAGTTTAACATTTCAACTCAGTCTGTGTGGTAGGATAGAAACAAAGATGCAGAAATAGAAAATGAAATTCCTCATTATGGTCATGAAAATACTGTTTCTGTTTTCATTTCAACATTTATTTACCTGTTCATGTATGCATTTTCACTAGAATGCATAAAAGCAGACGTGGAGAAATGTGGAGAAAACAGAAGTTGCATCTTTCATCACCAAAAATAAATGTCTATAAAATCATTAGAAAGCAAAAACAAAAAGTCTCCAGGTGCAGGCGCAGGTGAGGTTTCAACTGTTTTCAGTGTAAATCAACATGTTTCCACTCAGTTCTGCAACATTAAACCAGATTTAGGAAAAATAACAACAATAATGAATAAATATAATCACAATTTCTAGTCACTATATTTTAATATATATATTACATCTACTATACAAAGAGTAAAATAAACACCCAGGTCGAGTTAGAGTCACTGAACGGTGTCTTTTCTGCTTAGGAATGATCAACAATTAATTAATTCATCATTAATTATTATTATAATAAAACACAGATGATGAATTAGCTCCACCCTGAGTAGACCTGTGTGTGTGGAGAGAGTATTCATTGATTTTCACTGATAATCCACTTAAATAGTTAATTTATCACCAGCGTTTAATCGCATCAACCCCAGAATCCTAAAACAAGAAGAAATTAAAGGTGTATTTCAAACTAAAATCCCCCTCCTCCTCCTCCTCCTCCTCTTTGCGCCGATGTCACGATTACATCTGCTCACCGGGAAAATGGCAACAGAGACTTAAAAGCCTGAATCCAATTACCAGCTGCAAAGCCACGGGGGCCCGGGTTCAGCTTTGCAGAGCGGGTGGATTCACTGGGAGGGACAGGTGACGCCGGCCGGGCTCACCACCTTAAACGACCACCACCACCCCCCCCCCCCCCCCACACACACACACACACACACACACACACACACACACACACACACTGAGGAGGCACAGGATCGGAGGAGTTTGTAGAGTGAACGGCAGCAGAAAGAGAGGAGGATTAAAAACAAAAAACCAGCTCGGAGGTGGGTCGACCTCAGAGCTGCTGACACACTCCCTCCTCCTCCTCCTCCTCCTCCTCCCCCCGTGTGTGCAGGAGCAGTGGTACGCTCCGTGTTGCCTAGGTGAGTCGACTCTACTTAGTGGGATAGGCCGTATCAGCAGAGCTCATTGTTTTCAGGGGCTTTGGCTGCACAGACTGTCGGCTTCTCCCCTCTCTGGACATGTTTGCTCTGTAGAAGATAAAGAGAAGATTTTCCACTCCCAGGTATTTCCTCCTCCTCCTCCTCCTCCTCCTCCTCTTCCTCTTCCTCTTCCTCTTTTCTGTCTTTCTCTCTCTCTTTCTCTACCTTTTTTTTTTATCTCATCTGCTCTGATTCAATCGCTACCGACGGGATTAGTTCAGGGAGGGAGCAGAGTTTGTGTAGAGACAGCACTCAGCTGTTTCCTGCCACTTCAGATTGACAGTTAAAGGTTGAACAATTGATCAGAAAACAACGTGACAAACTGCCGGAAGAAAAACCCCCACAAAAAAACAGGAACAGTGCAGGTAAAATGTCAAACAATATTTATCTATTTATAAAAACGCGCCGAGAAATATTTGAATTCAGAGGCTCAAAATCGTGTAGAGTTTTTTAGTTGTTGGATTGACTGTGTTTGTTAATTTAAAATGTCATCATCCAGACAGAAACACATTGATTCATTGATGATATTTAAGTTTTTACTCTGTTATTATTATTATTATTATTATTATTATTATTATGGTTATTACTACTTCAGCATTTCCTGTTGTGTCTATGAATGTGCGTCGTGCTGCCACAGGTGGTTGTCGTTGTGTATCCAGATGTTTGCAGCTGTCGGTCGTCTACTCCTGTGTCCTGTGCCCACACACACACACACACACACACCCTCCTCCTCTGTGTGTTTTCGGGCAGTGACACACGGCGATAAGCCCAGCTGTGATGACGCTGGCACTTTCTATTGTGTGGCTGAGGGAGCTCGGCCTCACGAGCCGATGGCGCTGGTGAATCAGCAACATGTGTCACCGCTGAAGCCACTGGTAGCTGTTATTTACACCGTTGTCAGTCATTTACGTCTGGGGAGAATCAGGAAATTATGAAAATATCCACCTGTTGGTCTCAGTTGGAGGCGCAAGTGGAGAAAAACAGTGACGTCCTGTGTTTTATTTTGAAGGGTTGCATCCATGAGAAGATCTAAAAACCAGATTTCAGAATAAAACACTCAGAGAAACCAAATCCTGCAACGTTTTTGGATGGATGGTGGGTCCAGGTGGTGAGGGGGCGGGGCTTAGTGTGTCTGCTTGTGACATCACAAAGTGACAGGAAGTCCTGACGGCTGGTTTTAAGGCTCAGTTTCTGAATACAGGCTGTGTGCAATTTCTCTGTGGACTGAGGCTTTGATACTTTCACAGTATTAATATAGAACCTAGAGCTGCTTTATAATCACACTACACATGGACATCTACCTTTATACTGTATGGAGCTTTAATACAAACATCTACCTTTATACTGTATGGAGCTTTAATACAAACATCTACCTTTATTTTGAAGGAGCTTTAATACAAACATCTACCTTTATACTGTATGGAGCTTTAATACAAACATCTACCTTTATACTGTATGGAGCTTTAATACAAACATCTACCTTTATTTTGAAGGAGCTTTAATACAAACATCTACCTTTATACCGTATGGAGCTTTAACACAAACACTCAGTCTTTTAAACTCCTGCAGAGATTGTAGACTCTCCTCTCCTCCCGTCAGTTGAGGAGTCATTGCATGATGAAGATGCCTCCTCCTCCTCCTCCGCCGCCTCCTGGTATCTCTGAAAACAGACGAGGTCTCGGCTCAGACATTCCTGTCTCCTGTCTTGTGTTTCCCAACAGACAAGGACACTGAAGAAAACTAAACAATAATCGAGCACAGACTCACTGTTGGTCTCACAAATACTTATCACAAAACAAAACTCGTCTCTGTCGCAGAGAAATCACCGCTGCTCCTGTTGGAGGACAATTAGACTTTTGCATCTAGTATTGATGTTGTTATTTCGCCACTTTAGAGTCCAAACACTGACTCACAGTGAGGACAGGACAATAACTCCTCCCCCTCCACTCAAATCCCCCCTCACTTATAATCTCCCTCAGGAAATCTCCTCTGCAACATAAGGTGTGTGTGTGTTTGTGTGGGTGGGTGGGTGGGTGTGTGGGTCATGAAGTTGTCAGATTCCTCACCGCTCGTTTCTGACGCAGCTGCAGGAGTCGTGGTGTTAAAGTGCAACTTCTTTTTCTTGTGGTTTTCAAAGAAGTCACACACTAGATAGAGAGCTGGTGAGTCTCATCTTATTTTCTGTGCTCAGAAACACAATTGTAATCTGGTTTATGCTGCAGAAACATGTTGATGTGCATTGAAAACAGTTGCATCTGCACTTGGAGACTTGTTGTGTTTGAGATAATAATCAGTGAATTATGAATTTGCACCTTTTCGCCTCCTTGGCGACGAGTTCCTGCTGCAGCCAACTGGGTCAGCTGTTTGTCTCTGTGTCTGTGTTTTCTGGACTCGTATTTCCTGGCGTCTCCTCTCTGCTGGAATATCTGTGACAGAGCAGCTGTATCCCCTGACAATAGCCCCCGGGGGGGCTTTTAGAAAACAGGGCATTTGCATTCCCATTGTGTCGGGCAGAGGGGCAACTCTCTCTCTCGCTTTGTGTGACATGTAACAGAGGCAGAGACGAGGAGCCCTGGAGACCTGCAACACATGCAAGGACACAAACGTCCTGCAAAGACACAACACAACAGGAAGTGTTTCTAGGGACAGGATAGAGCGAGGGACCAGTCTGGGGCCTTTAGGGCCCAATTCCAATCCGACCCCTCACGGACTCACTGACTTAGAGGCGCGTTCACGGGAAGTCCGTGAGTGTGTGAGGGCTGTTCCATTGTCAGATCACCAAGTCAGTGAGTCAGTGAATGAGCCCTTTCTGCCCCCTTACCGTAAGTCAGCACCGATGCTGACTTTGGGTAGGGGAATTACCCACAGTTCATAGCGTTGTGAAGTCAAACCGTAACACAGGGGATGCCGTCGGAACGCAAGTGTTAAAAAAAAAAGAAATTAACACAAGTAGTCAGAGAAAGCTCCGCCGGTCTCTTTATTGTTAATGGACAGGAGCCAAAAAAAAAAGGAATAAATAAAAAGAAAAGAAGAAGTTAACTGTCAGTGTTAACGTGCAGTTTGTCATTATTGATGATGATTTGATCAGATCTGATCCAGGAATATTTTGTTTTGAGTCCGTCCCCCTCACACACCTTGTGCGCATTGAAAGTAGCCTACAGTAAATTTATCGGTCCAAGGGCGGAGTTAAAAACATTTTGTTGTCAAGGTAACGTGTTGTAAGAGTGGGTAAGTGCTGTTCCATTCATGTTTACAGCATCTGGACCCTCACAGACTCTCACACTCTGTCACTTAGAGCTGACGTCACTTTAGTCAGTGAGGGTTCAGGGCCTGAGTCTTCAGGGGGCGGATTGGAATTGGACGTAGTTGTTCTTCTTCTTGACTTCAGAAGTTGTGCAGACAGCTTCCTGTTAGTGAGGTTTGACAATAAGCTGAGTTTGTTTGGTTTATTAGAACGTCAATATCACATGTTATTGATCAGATGGACTGTTAGCTTAGCATTAGTCTTTAGCCTGGTCCCCCATTTTATTGTGTCCCCCCAGAAACAACCTGGTTTTAAGATTATAATGAAAATTATTAACTGAGGAATCAACTAAATATTTATATTTATTCTTTATAGTAATATTTCCTCTATAAAAGGACATTCAAATCAAAATAAGTGATGTTTCTGGGTCTGTTTCCTGGTTTCCTTGAACCCTCCAGGCCACCGTAGTCTGATCTAAAAGTTTCTGTGGACAGAGAAAGTCAAACACAAAGACGTGGCGGTGTCTCTCCTCCCCGGGGAGACTCCCAGACTCCGACTGGGCGATGGCCAACAGAGATGTCCCAGTTGAAGAAGCGAGGGAAAATACCTCGCTGCATTCCTCCTCTGAAGGAATTCAACGTCTCCATCACAGAAAAAAAAAAAAACCCAAACAAAACCCTGCAGCCTCTTCCTGACATCAACATCTCACTTTGTTTTTGCACCTAACCCCGTCATATCTCTGCCGATGGAGGTGGGAGCAGCTAATCAGCTCAGCTTCGTCTGGAACATATGGCTGCACAGAGCTGTTTCCTGTTGTGACAGCTTTTCACAATAAAATACAAATTTAAAGTAATTTGAATTAGTAATTTAAAAGGCTAAGGGACTCCAGATACACTATTTATTATTATTTATCATTATTTTATTATCATACTTTATTATTATTGAGCAAATGTTGTAGATAATTTTAATAGATTTAAATGTATTTATCATTTATTATTTAAATGTATTTATCATTCTATGCTTAAAGACCCAAGACCCAACGTTATTTGTGTATTTTGCCGCCTTAATCTTACATTAATGTAGTTTATATATAGTGATCATCAGTGGCTTCACCAGTAAAAGGTCAAAGGTCAATGACATGTGGGTCTCCTTTGCCTCCCTCTGCCCCGCCGCCAGTCAGGGCCTAAAAATGGTCGACGTGGTGTCGCCGCATGCCATGCCGTCCGAGAGCGAGGTCCACGTGGCGAGGAGCTTCCTCACCAAGATTTTGCGAAGCTCCATGAGGTACCATCAGTGGTAGTTAGCGTCTCTGTGGTCGTCGGGGTCGTTAGTTGTGACGTGTCGGTTTGTGTCAGTGCAGTAGTTTAACGTGTGATTGAGTCGTTTAATCTGAGCAATTGTTTTTCCCTTTCCACACGCTCTCCAGGAAGAACCGCTTCAGAGGGTACGAGGCACGATGTTGATGTTTGCATGGAAAATAAACGCATGAGATTTTTAGAAACCAGAGTTTGTGAAAGTGTGAGGAAGCAGAAACGTGGGGTTGTGAAGCTGTAACGTGTTTTGTTTCGTCTCCGTCCTGCAGGAGGAATGATCCCGGCTCGCGGCCTCACACCTGGCACTCCTCCAAGCTGACGGAGGAGGAGTCAGCGCCGGTGTGGCAACTGAAACATGAAGCAAGGTGACGAGACGGCGCCAATTAAAGGGATAAGCCAACTTTTTTTTTTTTTTTTTTCCCGTGTCTTGTCTCACTCCCGAGTCCATGACCAGCAGATAGACACCATCCTTTCGACTGTGCATGCAGTAACAAGGGAGATAGAGCCGTATCGCCCGTAATTAGCTTAGCTCAAACGCTGGAAGTGTATAGGTAGTGTTAACATGCCTCCACCTAAAGTCATCAGAGAAACTCTTCAGCAACTCTAAACGGAAACCGGCGGGCCGATCTTCGTCTCAGAGCTGACAAAACTCTCCAGTAAGGCATCTTGAGCGGTCAAATGCCGGGACGAGATGGATGCAGGTTCAAGGCAGGCTAACACTACCTATACACTTCCAGCGTTTGAGCTAAGCTAATTACGGGCGATACGGCTCTATCTCCCTTGTTACTGCACGCACAGTCGAAAGGATGGTGTCTATCTGCTGGTCATGGACTCGGGAGTGAGGCAAGACACGAAAAAAAATATTGGCGTATCCCTTTAAAAAGCAAAGTAACAAATATATTTCTATGATATTGTAACAAACGAATCTCTGTGAGCTCAGGCCCAAAGAGACGGATCAGAAGACGCAGCTCAGCAGCCGCTTCAGCTCCGTGAGCAACATGGAGAGACCGGACCGGCCGCCGCCTCACCTCCACCCGCCGGCTCGCCTCTCTCCGACCGAGCCGCCCGGTGGCGCCGGAGGGAAGAGGGACTCCGGGTTCGGCTGCTTCTCCAACGGCTCCTCCGGCCCCCCCGTTCACGACCTTCACGGCGTGTCCGGCAGAAAGGGCACGAGCGCCGAGAACATTTTCTTCAAGGGCCTCCAGGGCGAAGGGCGGCCACGCCACCGAGACCCGAGAGCCGGCGCCGGCCCCGTGTGGCAGGTAGGGCTGGGATGATACGCTTTTCTCCTGATTCGATTCTTCTACGATTTTTTTGAATGCCGATTCGATTTAAATTGCGATTCTACAATATTGCCGATTTTCTCGATTTTTTGTTTAACACCATTGAAACAGTTGAATGATTATGATTGTCTACAGACTATTCCAGGAACCATATTTCCCCCAAAATACACATCACATGTAAGTCAGTTTTTAAGATTTATTCAGCAGCAATATATATGTTTAGTCTCTTTTCAAAAGCCTGGACTGCATAAAAGAGGCAAAAATAAAAGATAGATAGAAAAAACAGGCTGAAACCTTTCTGAGAAAATACTGTAGGAGCCTAGAAATTAACATATTCCATTATAAAGTGAACTTATACCCTTTTCAAAACCTTGAGTCTGTATGTAAAAAACAAATGCACATTGCACAATATTAAAAAACTAAACAAAAATCGATTTAAAGATCGTCAAAAAAATACCGCGATACTTATGTGAATCAATTTTTTTCTCCCACCCCTAGGTACCAGAGAGGAGGAAGTCTCCGTCTCCTCCTCCTCCTCCTCCGCCCCTGCGCAGCGACAGCTTCGCCGCCACCAAGGTGTTCCCGTTCTCCGAGGCGCCGAGCGAGCAGAACGGCGTCATCAGACCTCATCAGGAGAAAACCTCCGAGTCCAGACGCAGCTTGAACCCCCTCCCCACCAAAGACTTCCTGCATCCCAGCGCGGCCGCGGCGGCCGACCACAACCACAACCAGCTGCATCCCAACAAGCTCTTCTCCCGGTCCAGCACAGACGTCCGACCGTCTCACGCTGCCGCCGCCGCCGCCGGCCACCAGCGGCAGCACAGCGACGAGAGCGCGCTCTACCTGCAGACCCGCTCGGCCCCTCCCACCAAGCCGCAGAGCGTGGGAAGCTACTACCGCAGCCTGCAGGACCTGCCCGCCAACGTCTTCAGCCGCAAGCACGTGCGACACTCCACGGCGGGCGGGGCGGGCTCCGCGGCGGCGAACCAGAGCTCTGAGGGCCCCGGCGGGCACAGCAGGTACTACGCCGTGGCGAGCAAGCAGCTGCTTCAGGGGAAAGTTGAGGGATGGAAGTATCCTCTACCTCAGCCTCAGGCGCCTTACAGCGAAAACAAGGAGCGCAACGGCCACTCGCATGTCGGGAACGGTCTGGCGTCCGAACACCCGGCGGAAAGACACTTCCTGGATCAGAAGATCAACCTTCCGAGGCAGCAGGACCCGTGGGTGCCTCAAGACGACCACCGCATCTCGCCCTCCAAAACGCCGCTGCTGCACTCCCTGGCCCAGGAGAGCAGGAGTCTGGCGGCGGCGGTGGCGGTGGCGGCGGACGTTGGGAAAGCGAACCGGCGCAGCGACCGCTACGCCACGACGCTGCGCAAGGAGATCCAGCAGAAACGGGCTCAGCTGCAGAAGAGCCGCAGCGCCGCCACGCTGAGCTGCGACGCCGCCGAGGACGAGGAGGGAGAGGACTGGCGGTCCGCTGAGGCCGCCGCCACGTCCTCCAGCGTCTCCTACAAAGACCACCTGAAGGAGGCGCAGGCCCGCGTGCTGCAGGCCACCTCCTTCCAGAGACGAGACCTGGAGCCGCTCGGACCGGACACGCAGGCGGTTAAAACCTGCAACGCTCGCATCCGGGGACGAAAACGCTTCCCGCTCGCCAAGAGGACGCACTCCTTCTCCGAGCCCGACAAGATAGACCAGGTGGGCGTGGAGGCGGATCCTCAGAGCGGCTCCTTCGGGGAGCGGAGGAAGTTCTTCGAGGCCAAGCCGGCGTTCTCCCGACCGGTGCCGAGGTCCGGTCAGGGCGCCAACCTGAACGCAGACCTCGGCGAGACGGGCAACGTCAAACAGAGAGCTCAGACCGCCGCCGTGGACTCGAACCGCCTCGGGACGTTCGCCGAGTACCAGGCCACGTGGAGCAAGCAGAAGAAGGAGGTGAAAACCCAAGGGAGGTATCACTCTGCTGAGAATATCTTGGACGCAGACGTGGAGGAGAAAACCGTCTGCGTCCACGAGAGATCCAGGTCGTCGCCGTCTGCAGACTTCTACTCACAGGTGAGTCTGTGTTTCTGGTTCTGGACGGAAACTGCTCAGATCTGCACAGGAGGCGACTGAAACCTTGGTTATTTTATTTTATTTTGCAGAATATCCCCTCGTCGTGGAGAGACCCTCAGGCCCAGCAGAGCAGCTACGCCACCAGGTGAGTCTCTGGGTTTTTAAGTGACTGAGTTCTCGCAAAGTTTCACGGAGATGAGGAATGTGTCAGGGCGGCGAGGACACGTCTCAGTGTCCTGCTCTGAAAGGAAGTGAAACGTATCTCCCACAGTTACAGGTGATTTACAGAGGATCTGTTGCTGTTCAGCTGCTGCAGACAAAGAACACTCACTCACTCACTCACTCACTCACTCACTCACTCACTCACTCACTCACTCACTCACTCACTCACTCACTCACTCACTCACTCACTCAGTTTTCTCCTTTTGTTATTGGACTGCAGGACGACTGAATTCTTTCTCTCTGCTATTACTTCATGCACATTCAACATTTTGGCAAATTGGCCCATTGCCATAATCCCTATAGTCATAGCAGTGGGTTTGTTACCTTTAATTGTCGGTGCAAGCTATTTTTAGAACGGCGGAGCAGAGCCGTGAGCTGCTCAGAGCTACGCTACAGAGGCTCATGGGATTTCTTGGTTTCCCTCATCAAACTCATCAAATACACAATCCAACAACTCCACAACGCTCTGGTGGACAAGTTGTGACCTGCACATTCACCACGCTATGAGATAATAACACAACGTTACCAGACAGAGTTGTTTTAGAGGGAAATACAGAGACTGCTTGATGAAAAACTGCTCCCGACGGGAACGAGTATCAGCTGTTTTGCATGAATTTCCCTCTAAAACAACTCTGTCTGGTAACGTTCTGTTATTATCTCATAGCGTGGTGAATGTGCAGGTCACAACTTGTCCACCAGAGCGTTTTGGAGTTTGCCAAAATGTTGAACTATGCCTTTAAAGTCACAGTTCCTCTGTTTTCTCCCACACAGCTGCAGAACAGAGGAGCTGTGGTCTTTTTTTTTTCTTTCTAAACAGAGCTGCGGCTCCAGCGACCACAGAACGAACCCTGACTCATGTTGTGTTTGAGTCTAAAAAGCAGTAAATATAAACCTGTAATCCAGACAGTTGTCACTGTGAGGCGTTCAATGTCTCATGTGTTTGTGTGAGACCGACTGTGTTGCCTTCAGGTTCCTGTGATGAGATGAGACTGTGTCTGTGTTTTGACCTCCAGAGGGAAGTCAGAGAGCAGGCTGCGACACCAGCCCGACCACAGCCCACAGTCGGCCTCAGCGACTCCAGCCAAGGGCCTCCTGCCACCGCCCAGGCCCCATTTAGGCCCAGAAACCACATCCTCCTCCCAGGAATTCCTCGCCGGCGCCCAGGCGGACCAGTCGCCGGCGCTCCAGCCTCTGTCCAGACGCAGCTCGGACGCCCAGCACCATGCCGCCGCCGCTCGGGGCTCCTCCACGGGCTCCCCTCGCCTCAGGAGGACGCCCGGCCCGGACATGAGCGAAGGAGACGTAGAAACGGAGCAGCAGCTGCCACCGCCGCCTCCTCCTCGTCCTCCATCTTCCCGCTCTCCCTCCCCGTCGCCGTTCTCCTCCTGGACGGAAGCTCTGTCTCTGTCTCTGCCGGCGGCGGCCGACGGAGCGCGGTCCCCCTCGCCACAGTTCGCACCGCTGAGGCTGACGGACGAGCCGCCGGCAGCGTCCGTGCAGGAGGAGTCACGGCTGCTCAGGTAAGCAGCTTTAGCAAAGAGCCCCTCGTTACGTAAAGCCTCTCCCTCTCCTCTAATGCACGACGAGGCTTTGAGCAAAACACAGAGCTGCGACTCTGCAGGTCCTGACCTCTGCTCTGTGGCATGCAGAGTTATTATAGTTCACTAGGAATAAAACTAAAACTAGCAGAAAAAAAACAATTTAGTAAACTGAAATAAAAAAAAATCCAAAAACTGAAACTAAATAGAAACTACAAACAACTGAAACTACAGTAGAGTCAGATAACATCAGCTTAGTTGTAGTTTTCTTGTCGATGTCCAAAGCTGCAGGAAGAAAACGCCACAGCTCAATATGGGACGACTTGGCGTACGACCCACAGGTAGATGAGGACTGATGAGAACATTATGGGATGCAACTGAAAGGGAAAAACCCACAAATATGGAAGTTCATCTTCAGAGGGCTGACAGAGGCTTTCTCCTAAAACCTGAAAAACTAAAACTAAGAAGTGAATAAAAATGAGTCTAAAATAAAAACTAAACTAAAGCTGCTTCATCACTTGTTGAATTCACTAAACTGAAATAAAAAATCAAACTAAAAAACTAAATAAAAATAAAAACAAATGAAAGTTTAAAACTATAATACCCTTGGTGTCGTGTCCAGGTCGGAGGAAGAGGAGGAGTCGCAGCCTGCGGACGTGACGGTGGCGAGGAGTCCGGTGAGGAAGGTCCCGGTGAGGATCGTCCACACTGAGAGCAGCTCGGAGCGCGAGGGCCGGGCCTACCTGCCCCAGAGCTCCGACGCCGGCCCCGTCTTCGGCCCCCACCACCACCACCTCGTCCCCGGCCTGGGGGCCGCAGAGCGCCCGGCCGCCCCGTCCCTGTTCAGCGCCTACACCCGGCAGACGGCCGCGGAGCCGACGTCGGCGCCGGCGGAGGAGGACGCCAAGAGAGAGGAGCTGGTCAGGGACATCATGGGGAAAGACAAGTCGCTGGTGGACGTCCTGGACCAGAGCGGCAGGAAGACCACCATGGACCTGATGGAGGGGCTGTTCCCCTCGGAGGAGCAGATCCACCAGAGGAGGAGGACGTCGGCCCCCAGGAGCACGGACAGGTGAGACAGACTGCACCTTTAAAGAGGAACTACGCAGGGTTCGTAGCTTAAAGGGATAGTTGAACATTTTGGCAAATTGGCCCATTGCCATAATCCCTATAGTCATAGCAGTAGGTTTGTTACCTTTAATTGTCGGTGCAAGCTATTTTTAGAACGGCGGAGCAGAGCCATGAGCTGCTCAGAGCTACGCTACGGAGGCTCATGGGATTTCTTGGTTTCCCTCATCAAACTCGTGAAATACACAATCCAACAATTCCAAAACTCTCTGGTGGACAAGTTGTGACCTGCACATTCACCACACTATGAGATAATAACACAACGTTACCAGACAGAGTCGTTTTAGAGGGAAATGCAGAGACTGCTTGATGAAAAACTGACGCTGAAGGCAACGTGCATCAGTGGTTTTGCATGAATTTACCTCTAAAAGAACTCTGTCTCATAACCGTTATTATCTCGTTGTTTATGATAGATAATACTACACAATTATACACATGGAAACATCTTATATGATGCGTAATGTTATGTACCGCTCTATTGATTGATTCCTCGCCAGCTTCGTTGCAAACAAATGCACATGGCCAGGAGAGGAGGGTTAGCAACACAGAGGAAAAGTGACCAGACTTACGTAATTCCTCTTTAAAGGGGACCTATTCTGCTTTTCAGACTTATAATATGTTTGAAATGTTGGATACTTGCTTTAGAGGACGTGGAATTGCCATATCATGGTGATAAGTATGGAGATTTTAATGGATCGAAACTCTCAGTCGTGCCCCACTGGGCTCCACTATCACATTAAAATGGTTACAACAAAACTTCACATCTCGTCCTGGCAGCTCTGACCTCTGCCCTCCTCCCAGACTCACAACAAAAGTAAAGACAGTGAACAGCCCGCCCTCTGGTGGTCAGACCGCTCACTGCAGCCAGAACCACAGGCTTGGTTTTACTGGAACTGTGTGGTTGTGTGTGGTTCTGTGTGTGTGTGTAGGAGGGAGGAGGAGGAGGTGTGTGTGTCGGCTGCAGCCTCCCTGGTGCCCAGCTCCTCCTACTACAACACATCTGCCCCCAAAGCCGAGCTGCTCATCAAGATGAAGGACATGCAGGAGCAGCTGGAGGAGCAGGACTCGGAGGACGAGCTGGACGTGGACCTGGCCAGCAAGAAGGTAAAACACCTGGAATCAGCTGGAAGTGAACTTCTTCTTCTTCTTGGTCTTATTATTATTATTCTTTTTCATCTTCTTCCTCTTTGTCTTCTTCCTTCCTCTTCCTCTGCAGCAAGAGCTGATCTCCAGCCTGGCGAGGAAGCTGGAGGTTCTGCGCGAGGCGCGGCAGAGCCTGCAGGAGGACGTGGAGGACAACGAGACGCTGGGCCGCGAGGTGGAGGCCACGGTGCAGCGCCGCTGTCGGCCCAACCAGCTCGACAAGTTCCGCATGTTCGTGGGCGACCTGGACAAGGTGGTGAGCCTGCTGCTGTCGCTGTCGGGCCGGCTCGCCCGCGTGGAGAACGCCCTCAACAGCCTGGAGGACGAAGCTCCGCCGGAGGAGAAGGTGACCGGACCAGCCCTGGAGTAGCAGAGCCATCAACGATAAACTGATAATAAACTGATAATACAGTTTTTCTCGATTGCTAAGACACATTTCTCGAAAGCTGCTCTCCTTTTCTCTAAACACAAACCTCAATTTTCAAGCTACATTCACAAAACCTCAGACTCTTCTTGCAAAACCAAACTTTCACCTCAAAACAGTTTAATCTGTGCTCAAAACTGAACTATGTTGTCAAATCAAAATTAAAAACACTACAGAGCAGTCACTAAACACTACATAGAAAAATAGAAAACACAATGCTCAGGACATGAAGCTGTAGAAATAAATGTTTATTGTTCACTGTAGGCTAAATGCATGTTGCAAAAAAAACTGTGCATTTAGCACTTGTACAGTACAAAAACAAACAGAAATCTTGTGCACTTAGCAAACACAGTAAAAGTAAAGTACAAAAATATACAAATGAGAAGTGCATAACTCAGCTACAGCATCATTTCTCCGTACCGACTTCATCCTGAACTGGCTTATATATGTTCCCTCACATCATTAGCCACAAGTGTGTTCAACCGGTGACACCCGTGCTTTAATTGTGTTTTAATTGTGTTTGACTTTTGCCACCTGTGCTCACTGTGCTTAAAATGTGTTGGCAAGTTGTGTCTAAACAGGTGAAAAGTGCTGATGGTTTTTCCAAAAGAGTGACTGATTCAATGAGCATTTGGTTCAGACAACAGGGTTTAGTGTTTTAGCAACTTAGAAAAACTGTAATGATGATAATAATAATATGATGTGTGTTCTCCGGCAGCGCACACTGACGGAGAAACGCAAGCTGCTGATGCGGCAGCACGAAGACGCCAAGGAGCTGAAGGAGAACCTGGACCGCCGGGAGCGGCTGGTCTCCGGGATCATGGAGGTCCACCTGGACGCCGAGAGCCTGGACGACTACCGGCACTTCGTCAAGATGAAGTCGGCGCTCATCATCGAGCAGCGCAAACTGGAGGACAAGATCAAACTGGGCGAAGAGCAGCTCAAGTGCCTGTTGGACAGTCTGCCGCTGGAGCAGAGGCCGCCGCTCTGAGGCTCCGCCCACAGGAACTGGACCGGGACCGGGACACCTGGACCGCAAGAGAAGGTGCAACATGTAGCATTTTTGATATTTATGTCACTGTTAGATTGAGTCCAAGCCTCTGTGGCGCGTTATCGTTACTGTTTCTCAGGATTAATACTAATAAGTATAATAAGGCCGTTTTCTACCAGATAATTCAGGAATTGACTGAAATATTCACAAAAAGAAGAAAAATATTCAATATGCTGAACACATTTCATTTTTAATGTTGTGCTCTCCCTCCTGTCGCCACTTCCTGTGTTTTATTTTGAAGGGTTGACCCATGAGAAGATCTAAAAACCATCTCAGTGTAGTTTTTCATCTCCTCTCTCAATCTCAGCTTCTCTCTGGAGCTCAGGTCAGCGTCAGCCAATCAGAAGAGAGGAGGCGCTGAGTCTATATTCTGATTGGCTGACTGTTTTCTGACTGATAGAGCAGATTTCAGAATAAAACACTCAGAGAAACCAAATCCTGCAAAGTTGTTGGATGGTGGGTCCAGGTGGTGGAGGGCGGGGCTTTGTTGTGACATCACAAAGTGACAGGAAGTCCTGACGGCTGGTTTTAAGGCTCAGTTTCTGAATACAGGCTGTGTGCATTTCTCTGTGGACTGAGGCTTTGATACTTTCACAGTATTAATATAGAACCTAGAGCTGCTTTATAATCACACTACATATGGACATCTACCTTTATATTGCATTTGTTTCTATTTTTTTAATGTAAAACTCATTAGTTAATGAGCTCTGGACACTTTTAGAAGACAAAGCGATGACAAAACTCTATTCAAGCTTGACAATGAAGAACAAAGTGGAACAAAATGCTTCTTTATGAGGCCTGTGAAGTAAACACACACACCAAAGTATCATTCATATGTATTTAATCTACGTTGTGACTCATCATCATTGCGTGTGTTTTCAGTTTCTAATTATGATTTTATAGTAATTTATTGTAGCCTTTTTCTTTTTTTTTTGAAAATGTATACGGAGAGAGGGAAGGAAGTTTTCCCAGTATTTTAATTCCACTTCCTGTTTCCTGACGAGGGGAGATGAAGAGTTTGATTTCTTCACCTCCACGAGGAAGACGACGCCGATTAAACTCACAAACTCTGTTGTGCTTTTAGCTGAAGCTCCAAACATCCTCCTGGCCTGAGGTGCAGCTGCTGTTTTCTACCGTGAAGTTAGCACTTTACTCTGCTCCACATTATAATATACATATATATGAATATATCTATATATTTATCTGAAGACGTGCCTACTGTAGCCCCCCTCCCCCCCGGGTGCCGAGCTCGGCCCACTCTTCATGTCTGCAGTGGCTCTTTCACCAACTTGGCAGCAATAAAATGATGAAGCTGAGAAACCTGTTGGTCCTGTCGTTTGTTTTTTATAAGGTCTAATAACTCAAAATTTCACAAACCGACTCACTGCGAAACTTTCTAAAAAAGAAAATATTCAAACTAAATCAAACTTTAAGACACGATAAAACACCATGTTTCTAATAATTAAAAAAATCCAAATTACTGTTACTCTTCAGGTTGTCTGCACACTGTACATGATTAGATAAGTTTTAATCGTGTGTTTATGTTCTTTAACGTTCACTTTGTGCACATATCATACATCATATTGTGTCAAATCCCGCTTCTCTTCAGTTTCCTGTTGTTTACACCACAGCAGCGTTTACAACCCCACCCTGGGGCATTTTACTGCCCCACGTTTACTGCACCTACTGAATAAAGGTCCATTATCCGGTGGTTCGCTTTTACAGTCGTCTTAGCAGAGAGAAACCAGGTCATTTGTGGCTCACACACTTTTCAACATGTCTTACAACAACACAACACTTGATTTCCATCTTTAATCTATGTATTTACACCAGAAAACAATGATTTTTATCTTTTAATTTGATCAATTGTGAGAAAACACATTTAATTCATGCTGTTTTATTATGGATTCATATAAAAATATGCCCTTTGATGTCAAATAATGATCCTGGTTATAGGTTTTTACATCTCTGACACATTTGAGCCGTGATAAATGTACTTATAATCATAAATCAACATTATTTTTGGACACAGGAAGTGGATTTCTCCATGACCATATGATGAAACCAGGTCAGACTGTCGCTGAGGTGAGAGCGACTGTCCGTCAATCATTTACAGTCAAGACGGGAAACTGTACCTGGGTTTCTAGTAACGAGGAGTAATGAGGAAGTGTCATTCTGCATGTGAGAATCAAAGAAAAGGTGGCCGGTGTGTTTTCTGGTGACAGGCGGACGACTGGAACAGGTACGTAAATAAAACAACCCATCAGGTCGACAACATCACCTGAAACAGGTTGATGTTATAACAGCTTCTAAACGTTGATGTGATGAGTCGTGTGACGTCAGTTTGATCTTTGTTCAATTTGTTAACGCACTAGAGCTGATAAGAGTGATACAAGTGTGTATATATATATATAGGTGTATTATGTATAGGTAGTTAGGTACATTAAATATTAAATATGTATTACTTTATGTACTTTAAACCATTGATAGTTGTAGTTTTGTTTATAATATCTTAGTTTTTGGTGTCTCAGGTTGTCTTTGTGATAATTTCTTCTCCTTTTTATGTTAAATGGAGATTAAATTAGAGCTGAATTAATTAATTAAAGGTGTATAAATATATTTAATACATGACAAAATGTTTTTTTCTCTTATCTTTCTACTGTAAAATCAACAGATAACATGAAGCCTAATATAGATCTGCTGTGCCTGAGTTGCTTTCTCAATATGTGTGTGTGTGTGTGTGTGATCTGTCAGAGCCGCTGCAGGTGTGTCCAGGTAACCACGGCGACCCAGGTGACAGAGGAAGGTGTGCAGAAGAGAGTAAACAGAGAGCAGGAAGCCGACGACTGAGATTCCCATCATGCCGCCCTGCGCCCGGCTCTGACCCCGGTTCAGCTGGGATCAGGACTTCCTGTGTGGTTCCTCCGAGGTTCTGCTGTGGCTCCGCCCCCTCGCCCAACGCCATGACCTACCTGGCCCACACCGCCCACGCCCAGCTGGCCGCCCTGTGGATGAGCTGCGTGGGCTGGACGCTCACCGCCGTGGCGCTGGGGCTCATCCAGTGGCGCGTGTGGCTGGTGGCGGACAGCGAGGCGGTGAGCTCGGGCGTGGCCTGGGTGGGCGTGTGGCGGGCGTGCTTCAACAGCCACGCCTCTGTCACGCCCGGATACAGGGTCATGCACTGCAGGTAGGGATGGCACAATTACTTGTTTTCATAATTAATTGCAGTATTAAACGCCACAATTAATTAATCGTAAAGATTCCTAAATACCGTCACTTTCAAAAAAAAAAGATCATGTATGAACTGTGTCGGCAGATGTTGCGCCAAAGTAAAGGTAAATGCACAGATGCTGGTACATTTACCTAACGTAGCATTGAATTGGTAGGAGTTTGAATGCTAGAGTGTCATTTGTAATTTAAAAAAAAAGATTAAAATTAACTTAAAGGGATAGTTCAACATTTTGGCAAATTCATCTATTGCCATAATGCCTATACTGTAGTCATTGAGGTAGGTTCATTACCTTTAATTATCGGTGCATGTTGTTTTGAGATCCATGGGGCAGAGGCGCGAGCTGCTCAGCAAACACAATAAAGGTGAATGGTACTGGTCCCCTGTCCCTTTAAAACTCATCAGATACACAATCCAAAAACTCCAAAACGCTCATGTGGACAAAGGGTTAGTTAATTGTGACCTGCACATTCATTGTGCCAAATTGTTGTTTTTGCCAAAATTTGCCAAAATTTGCCAAAATGTTGATCTATGGCTTTAAACATTTGGTATTGATGACACTTCCCCTGGCAGATTAATAATTGGTCATATTTTAATAGATATTTAAAATATTTTATAAATGTATATTTTAACTATATTTGATTTTACACATTAATAGTGTTGTGAAATTAATTAATGCATAATAATCGTGATAATTGTAATACCGTGATTATTTCTCTGACAATAATCGCACCAAGAAAATGTGTAACGGTGACATCCCTACCTGCAGGAGCATCGGGCTGACCGAGGCCTTCACGCCCCCGGAGGTGGCGGCCGGGCAGGTTCTCATGGTGCTGTCGGTGCTGGTGGGGCTCTGCGGGAACGCGGGCGGCGTCTACGCCCTGAGGAACGTCTACTTCGGCCTGGAGAAGAGCTCGCCCATCCGCTTGGCCTTCTCCGGCGCCGGCGCCCTGTGCCTGGTGGCGGCCGCCATGGCGCTGGTCCCTCTGGTGTGGAACCTGAGCTCCGTGGTGACCAACCAGACCATCAGGTTCCCGCCGGACTTCAAGCTGCCGCCGGCGCCCGACTCGCAGCGGGTGGGCTGCGGCATCGCGGTGGGGATGGTGGGCGCCGTGTTCATGATCCTCTCAGGGGTCGTTTTCTGTAGGTACAGGCTGCCGGCGGCGACGCCACGGCCCACAATGCACCTGGACAGGCCGTCAGGAGGGAAGGACAACGCAGCGTTCGAGTCTCAGGAACATCTGTGACCCGAGAACGCAGAGGTCACCGCCGGGGGCTGACGCCGCCCTGCTGGACAGTGGAGGTACTGCAAGAGGACAGAACAGACTGAACAGCACTGAGTTAAAGCAGAAGTAAGGGGAATGTTTGTGTTAATATAAGTCTTAAATTGTTCTATCTTCCGACAGCAATCACTTATATAGAGTGTTTGGTCTGAAACACGGGTCTGTCAGTCACTCTGCTCTGCTGTAAGCCGAGGAGAAAACTTTCCTTGTATCCTACAACCTTTATCCAATGAGGAGAGAGAACGGCTTAAAGGGGCGGCCCTCTCTGTATGTGCAGTCAAGGGATGCGCCTGAATGTGGTAACGTAGGGACGAGGGCGGGGACTGCTAACTCCATCTGCTGACAAGAAGCCAAAACAACTGGATCGCTTACTTCTGCTTTAAAGAAACATATAGTATATAATTACATTGTTTCTTTATCACATATGATAAAGTAACACAATTAATGTTTTTAAAAGCTTTTAAATGAAATTATGTTTTTATAAAGATGGAGATGTAAAGCTATGGGCATGTACCAGACCTAGAAAAGTAAAATAAAAGCAGAAAAAACAAATGGAAACAATACTGCCTTACAAAGGCAAAGTGCAGTATCTGCATTTTTTCCACTTTTTTTTTTTTGACCAATCAAAAGTGTGGCATATTCTCTTCAATTTGGTAGAATTTGAGTTATTGGGCTTTTTATTTTGCTGTCCATCCAAAAAAGCACTGTGAAACCAAGGCAAAGTGCAGTATCTGCCATAAAACGGTCAAAATTGGTCAGAAAGACAAACTACAAAATACATTTAATTTAGTCCACCTTCTTATCAATTATAGACTTGGTAGTTATTCATAATTTGATGCTTAAACCTGACAATGAAAAACACAAAAAGCTGTTTTGGCATTTCTACAGATACTGCACTTTGCCTTCATAGGGCAGAATAGAGAAGAGATATTAATACACTGGGACGGGTTAGTCAATAAATACTTGATATTTATGACTTTTATGAGGTTGTAAATGTGGCCGAATGACGACAGTGATGTTCATACATACGTAAATGTGATAAGTGTGCGAGTTAATACAACTGTGAATGAGGCTTTCATTTTGTCACCACGGCCTCTGTAGATCAGCAAACTGGTGTTTACACAGTGAAACCAGTGATGTAAAGACAACAAGCAGAATGAAGAAGTTTACAAATTAAATATAGAAATATAATTCTGCACAACTTCCACTGAGTGGAGGCTTCACTACGTGTTTAATAGTTTTTACTTGTGCATAACTGTTATCTGTTAATATTCAAACACATTTTGAGTGATCTGGATCTTCTATAGAGTTTTTGAAATGCAATAATTTAAACATTCAAGAGGACAAAATACTGTGTAACCATTAAATAAATAAAGTGTCAAAGCACATCAAGTCTTTTCTTAAATATTTTATTCAAAAAAAGCAAAAAGCTCATCATCTCCAGAATTTCAAACCATCTGTGTCAACGTTCCTCTAATGGTGAACAACAGTCCCTTCTCTGCACTGAGATCAGCGTTATGGCTCAAATCACAGCCCTTCCTGCCCGGGGAGGGGGGATGGGGGGGGCGGGGGCGGAGTCTCGTTCACCTGACAACAGTCGCTCAGGTTGGGAATCACATCATCACCTGTGGGAGGCGACGGTCGACTGTTCTGAAGAGCAAAGCAACCAGACATCTGTGTTTTGTTTGTCTTCTTTCAGGTGTTGAGCATCTCCATCATGCATCCATCTTTGATTACACACACACACACACACACACACACTTGGAGGGAGTTTGGGGGCTGTGGACGATCTAAACCTTCTTGAGGAACTTCATACAGAACAGTTTTTTTTTAAAGTTTCATCCCACAAACTGAAAGGAAAGCTTTAAAAACGAGCGGCCCAGTCCTCCCAGTCTGCCGGACTGGGACGAGACGGCCGGAAGAACATTTCCAGAACGGGTTTATATTTGAGAAGATAATCACAGAATGAAACCCTCAGATATAAATTAAAAAACGACACTGGAGATACATGTGGTATAATCATCCAAACACACTCTAATACTGAATACAACATATACAAGTAGAGCACAGTTATCATTTAGAAAAAGGCTTCAAATCTCAAATATCATCATTTCAGGTCAATTTTCATCTGATTACGGAGCAGTTCTTCAAACACAGGCTGCAAAATGAAAACGACTTGGTTCTACGCAAAGAGATTTTCATGATGAGTGGTTCTGAGTTTACAGAGACTCTGAAGTCCAGCGATCCAAAACACAAACAGCAGTCGAACTCTGACGTATTTCAAACTATTTTTCTTATGTTTTCCTACACATCAAAGGAATAGTGCAACCAGGAAACATCTGACTCTTCATCTCACTCTTTTCAAAAACTGTCAATCAAACAAGCGGCTGCAAACACGCCGATAACGTCAGCCTCGTGTGGCGTTCAAATTGATGCTTAAATTCCACTTTTCTTGTTAAATGAGTAAATACTGAACTTTTTGGACCCTCAGTGCAACTTTTTATCTTCTAAATGCTGAAATTAAACAGGTGAAAACATTTTACTGTCACTTATGTTACTGAAAAAAATGTCTGCAGCCACTTTTACTCCTTAGGAGGAAGGCTGTGTGACACCTGGACGTATGTGAAGATGACGACGTTTTCCTTTTGTGTGAACTATTCCTTTAATGGAGCTTGTTCCTTGACAGAGTTATTCACTTCCACTGACAAACAAAGGACAGAAAACAAAAACCAGATGCTAGGTGGTTGAATGCTATTGCTCGGGGTCAACATCATGAGCGTCCCTGCAGACCCACTGTCCTTGTCCTCGTCCTTACCTCAGTCCATTCACCTTCACGCCCTCACACATGGAAGCCCTGATAGAGTCGGTTTTGATCCAGATGGTTTGAAACTGAACAAAAAATACGTACATACATACAAAATAAAATATAAAATAAGAGAGAAAAAAAAAAAAAGATTTAGAAATGCAGGAGGTTTAATCATTCCAAAGTCCGCCGGTCTGTTCTTGATAAACCTCGATGACGTCCTCGTCCTCCATCCCCAGCTTTACACACACACACAGCAGAGACAGGAAAGACATGTTTAGTTACAGAATAGTTGTCTCCTTATGATTATAAACATGTTGGACTGAGACATTTAGGTTTTGAGGAGGCTCGAGACAAGTTTACCTCTTTTGGAGTTTGGTTATCTGCGATTCTTTGTCCTTCAAACAGAAACCTTAGCGTGCTCGCTGGGACGCCCTGGAAGAAAAACACACCAACACACAGCGGTGAGGTCACAGGCTCTGGTGATGATGGAGCTCAACCAAAACAAAAAAGCATTTGTCTCTTACCTGTCTCTGACTGTACGACTCCTTCAGCTTTTTTAGATGTGTGGTCATTTTCACCTTAAAGTGGATTTCACTGCTGTCCTGTGTTCACAAGCAGGAAGAACAATGAGAAGCAGCAGAAATGTGTAGAAACTTGTGTAAAACACACTGTAATAATCACATTGTCACATCCATCATGGTGCAAGCTACAACTGCTGCTGGTGCACCTTAATAACAGGTAACTACAACCTACACGTGACTTTTACTACACATGTAAACAAAGCACCTACAGAGAAAAGACATGTATCATGAGTGCCATCTCTACACACCTGACCAATCACTTTTAATTTGATGTACTCTCCGTCCTTCTTGTCGCCGCCGTCTTGGCTGGATGGTTTTGTCTCCTGTGTAGAAAATGCAGCATATAAACACAACACAGCACAGTTATACACATATACACATGTAAACGGGCCTACATGCTCCGTTCCTCTGACTTTATCAACACTGAGCATCGCGTATCTGTGTATTTCTGGTTTTAAATCACAAGTGGAGCTTCGTATTCACTCCATAACTTTGGAAATGAACTGAAACCGAAGGTAGCTGCTATGCTAAGCTAAGCAGCAAAATAAGCAGTGAAACCTGGGCCTGCAGCTACATGCGCTAACAGTTAGCATGTTAGATAACTACATACGGAGCAGCAGCCGCCGCAAAAACGATCCTTTGCCACTTTTATTGTTTCTGTCCTTTTTAAACATTCAAAGACTCGTTGGAGTTTATATCTCACCGTGTCTGACATGTTTTTTCCTCTGTCTGTGTTGTGAAAAATGCTCCGAGAACAGCGTTAGCGTTGTAGCCTCCAGTCGCTGCTTTCGCCTGATGTTGTCAGAACTCGACTTCGACCGGACGTGACGACACAAATCGAGCCTTTCAAAACAAGATACATATCCTTTGCACGAGACCGCATTTAGCGTTTCTGAAATAAAACAAAAAATGCAGCAATTATTGAATTAATATTATCAGAATATGAAACATTTAATTATTTCAATAGTGGTATGACAGTATTATTTGCGTATCGTATATGAAGGCATACATTATCGTCGGCAAGAATTCGTTGGATCGTGATATATGTATTTGTATAAACCAAACGATTAAAAACATATTATTAGATGGTCAACATGTCAGTATTTCAAAGTGAATTAAATATTGCAAGTACGTCTGGCTAAATCATGAATAACTAGTCCAATAACACACCATATATTCAGATGGCTATTATTAAAATATTGATCTGTTTTACTCATGCGTGTGCAAACGTTACAGACGTGATGTTTGGATACTTCCGTGTCAAATTTAATTTCTTCTGACATGAAAAGTTGTGTTTCTGTGTGACACCCCCCCACCTCAAACACGGCTGGTCGGCTGTGAAGCCCACCGACGTTAAAATAATACATTTCCGGTTAACAACTGTCAGCGTAAAAAAATACAAACTGTGTATTTATGCTTTTCCTTGCTCGCGAAGAGACGTTATACTTTTATTTTGTCAGCGAAATCTCTTCACTTCCGGCAGCCGTTGGCACACCGACCGTTAGCTTGACGCATCTGTTTGGGGGCAACAGCGGAGCTACCGTCAACCACTGTGTAAAGAAGAGCCACAAAATGACCGCTGTCCGTTGACTTAGCCCTCCCGTTGCCGCGCAGACCTGAGGATACTCTCTCGGGAGACCAAGTCGTCATCTTGTCATCTCTCTGCCGGGACTGGACGCCTTCCTCCGCCGGGCTCCGCTGACCACCACGGCCGTCGGCTTCGGGGCCTCTTCGTCGCGGCGGCCCAGCAGGACTCGAGTGAAGTTGAGAGCGGACTGCCAAAAACTTCTGCTTCCTCCGGCGGCTCGGCTCTCCGCGGGGGCCCGGGGCTCCTGTCACCGGCCCTGTGGATGAGGAAGTGAGACCCAATCTAACCAGTCCCTCCCCTTCCCCCCCACCCACCAGGTGAGCTGACCCCAGGTGAAGCGGTTCGGTTCGGACCTGACCTGTTTGCTGGTTGCTCTTTATGGCCGTGCAGTGCTGGAATTAGCATTAGCATTAGCTTAGCATTAGCTGGGAACTAGCGTTGGCGATAGCATTAGCTTAGCGTTAGCTTGTCAACTTCCCTGGCCCTGACAGCTAGTTAGTACACGGAACTCTTCGTTAGCTGCCGTTAGCCGCTTAGCTTCCTCTTATCATCCCTTCATATATGATTGTGTTGTTGTGGTTTTATGTATTCATTACATGCCACATCTTTGATTGATTGATTGATTAACGTTAGTCATATTTTGTTTGTTTTTTTGGCCCCTTGCACGTAATGCCAAATGGGGCTAGCACTAGCAACAGTTGTTGTTGTTCATGTAGCTTCAGGTCTTGCTACTCAGCTAATTAATTTACAGATTGTTATCAGGTAAAGGAGGCCATCAGACTAACTTTTTTTCCCACGAGGAGCACAGTGACGATCTAACTTAAATTTTTAGGAGCACAAGCAGAAAATGTAGGGGTGCAGACCATAAATCGACTTGCAAAACAAATATTCACATTGCCTTTTCATTCATGATCCTCACACACATTGGCCTGACACCTGTAATGACAGATTCCAGAGTCTTCCATGTTTCAACAGTGTTAGATAAAAACAAATACAAGAAAACAGCAAATTTACTGGTTGCACATGTGTATGTAGATGCAAAATGTAACTGCAATGTCTCAAATTATAGGGTAAAATGTCCCAGTTTCGAGGCAGTCTGGAGCCCTGCAGTGACAGCTGGGTTGTTGTTGTTGGTATCAACTTTGCTGCGATCAGCTCAGCACAGTGATTTGTTAAAGGGGGCGGTGGTGGTAGTAAAGTGCTAAGCTAATGTTGATGTTGATGTTGCAGCCCACTCTGAGCAGCGTGATAGAGTAGTCAGGTTTTACGTCACTCACAGACTGGTGATCAATCGGTGAAGATCAGAGACTCTTGATCAGCAAAACCCAATCAGCTCCTGTCTGATCAGCAGAGGCCATCTTGACTTTAATATCCAGTCCGGTGCAGAGCCTCAGTCTGGGGGCTTCATCACGACCTCACACCAGTTACTGACACTTAGCTACAACACCATGACCACTGGTTGGACATGTGAAGTTCACATTGTGAACATATGGCTGCAAATAACAATTGAATCATCATCACTGAATGTGAGCTGTTGATGTATTACCATATATTATATATCAATATATGTGCTACTGTACACCACTGCCTCAGTAAACTCAATTTTAGGAGCTGATCATTCAATAAGTAAGATAATAACACATTAATAACCAAATAACACCAACTGCTTCATGCTTATTTGTGCACATTACTGCACCAATAATAATAATATTAATAATAATCTATTGATACAAAACAGTAACTGTAGTACGTGATAACACTCTGAGTCTGCACCAATACTTTTATTATTGATACTGTTTCATTTGTTCTTTTTAATACAGGGTTCTTCCTATTTTGTTATTACTTTAAGTTCTGCTTTTACTTTTTCTTTTTTTTCCCAATCTCTGACATGATTGAAATCATCTGTCACATGACATGTTGCATGACTGGAATATACACAGTGTGTCAGTTTAATGGGATCTTATAATATAATCTAGTCTAAATATAATGTTGTATTGCAGAGAGAAGTCAGTTGAGAGAGTTTGAATAGAGAAGTTCATCCAAGCTAATTACATGATGCAAAGATGATATTAAAAACCATAAATTCAAAATGCACAGTTGTGTTTCTGCTCCGTACGTGTTGTGACAGTGACAGCGGTTGCAGACGATCTCACTTGGGTAGAAACAGGGATTTTTTTTGCAGACGTGTGTTCGCTGCAGCTTCAGGCTCTGACTCGTCTCCATCAGCTGCTCGTCAGGATTTACGTTTGTGCTTTTGCTGTTGCAGGAGAAAGGAATCCCTTTGATGGGAGAATCCTCTTTCCTGGCCTCCTGGGTCAATCGCCGTGCCACGATGATGGGTGTGTATGTGTGTGTATGTGTGTGTGTTTGGCAGAAAGCCAACTTTGTCTTTTGTTAAACCTACAACACAAGGAATGTTTTTTTCTGCCTGAACAATGTTTCTTTGACATCTTTACCTCACAGTAAACCTCTGTTATGAGCCACTCTAGCGCACGTTACTATAGTGACATTTGATTTATATGTAATTTATGTGTTTGCTGTTTTTTTAATCAGCTTTTATCTTTTATAATGAATTAAATAAAGTAACACTTTTCTGTGCCTGTTCCCTCAGATGAGCAGGAGGCGCTGAACTCGATCATGCAGGACTTGGCCGAACTGCACCGCTCCAGCCGTCCTGCCATGTTCCTGTCGGACCTGGGCAAACCCAAAGCCTCCTCGCCCAAGAACCAGGTAACGGCTCCTTTATGACTTTTAATTTGAAGGACACAGACAGGAAGTGTAGAGAGGACTCTGAACAAACCTTGTGTGTGACTCGTCCACAGAACGACGTCAGGGTGAAGTTCGAGTTCAAAGGGGAGAAGAGGTGAGGCTTCGACCAGGTCCACGGCTTCAGACACGTGACGTAGCTTCCTCCTCCCACCTCTGACCCTCTCCACCTCTTCTTCTTCTCTTTCATTTCATCTCCTCAGGATCCTGCAGTTCCCTCGACCCGTCAAGCTGGACGACCTGAGGTCAAAAGCCAAAGTGGCTTTCGGTCAGACGATGGACCTTCACTACACCAACAACGAGGTGCGCAGCTTCACACAGTTTGAATGTTGCTGCTTTTGTTTTTAATATTAAAGTTGTTTTTTTCCCATCTTCTTGGTGCAGTTGGTGATTCCTCTGACCACTCAGGACGACCTGGACAAGGCCGTGGAGCTGCTGGATCGCAGCGTTCACATGAAGAGCCTGAAGATCCTGCTGGTGCTGCAGATGTCGTCTCAGGTCGGCAGCTCCCTCCCTCACACATCTGGAGAGAGAAAATGTTGTTGTGGTTTTTAATCCTGTTCACAGCTGCTTTGTTTCCTCTGTGGGTGCAGAACTCCTCGTCCAGTATGGACCTGCTGCCGTCCCACGAGGAGCTGGACAACACGGGGTTCAGGGCGGCAGACAAGAAGAGCATGCTGGCGTTGATAGGTGAAGAAATCGGCTCTGGATCCATCAGGTTGTTGTTGTTATTGGTCACCGATCATCAGATATTGATGAGGATATTTATCCCTCTGAACTTTCAGGCTCCCACTCGACGGATCGCAGCTCTCCTCCTCCAGGATACATTCCCGACGCTCTGCAGCAGGTGGCGAGGAACGGCTCCTTCACCAGCATCAACAGCGAGGGGGAGTTCATCCCCGAGAGCATGGACCAGGTCCGTCTCTAGAAGAGCTCTGAGTTTGTTCTGATCAAATGTTTAATTAGAGTTTTGAAAGGCATCTTCATACGTTCAACAGCAGACGACTCAAAAGATCAGTGAAATATAGGAAGCCTCTAAAAAGCACTAACATGAAGTGAATTAATATACATTCAACATCTACCACAAGAAATACATTCATACTTATTCATTAGATTCACATGACGTCACTGTGTTTCTGCGCCGCCATATTTGTGTCCGAATCAGGGCAATCTGGGCACAGATCACAGCGTCACGTTACCAGAACAAGTGGAGTAGTAGGAGGAAATCAGCAAGAGACCGAAAATTGACATTATTTGAAAGATGCCAGGATTATATTGTGCTGTTGACTGTGATAGCAGTCGCCAGAGAAACCCCGGACTGCAGTTTTATTCCATCCCAAAAGACGTAAAGTTATAGGCGGAATAAATGGTTGACTGCAGGCAGTCTATCAGTGGCAGCATGGGCTGTGACAAGTCTCACAAAAAGAGGGGATTCACTTTTAACATGGATATATTGAATTCTGCACTTTGATTACTTTCTTATTAATTAGCTACTCACTGATCCTTCATTTAGGGTCTTTTATTTCTGTATAACAGACCGTTGCTAAGTAAAACGGGCCGTTGCTAGGGACTCCGCTCTGATCAACGGAGCAGGGCAGAAGAACTATCAAGGATTTTTACCTTGTGTTTCATTTTTACTTGTAGCTGGTTAGAGGGAGAGTGGCGGCTCTCTGCCTCCCTCACCGCTGCTGGAACCAAACCTGCGATCAGAGCGGACAGAGCGGACGGGCCAGCGCAGTGTCACAGCTGTGACCAGCTGTGTCTGTGCCACCACGAGTCCGTGACACAAACGTGTCCCGTATCGTCATCTCTTATGACAGACAGGACGACATAAATGCCACATCGTAACATTTACATGATAATTCATCAATCTACTGATTGATTATCAAAAGCTCGTTGAAAACAACTACACACGAGTCGACCGGGAGGAGGGTGAGGAGCAAACAGCGGAGAAGTGACCGGACTAAGGACTTTGATCAACATTATGTCTCAAATTAATTAATTAATTAATAAACTGTGTAATAAGTGGGATAATATAGAGTTAGTCTGTTGTTATAGAGATATAAACCCAGACAGGATGTATGAAACCCTGTCATTTTGTCAAGAAACTGTCATTTCCATCCTGCGGTTTGCATGCTGTCATATGAGGAGACCTGTCAAATCGGACACAAATATGGCGGCGGTCCCTTCGACGTGACGTCACTGCAACCCATGAATATAGACATTTACAGGCCTATACGACCAAGTAGTTACAGTAAGAGATATTGAATGAAATAGACATATAAATGAAAAATAAATAAATAGAATAATATAAAATACAAGTAATAAGTAAATAAATCCGATAAAATCTTGAGAAAGCAAAGAGATAAAGTGCTACTGATGTTGAAAGCTGAGAGTTGAGAGATGAGATGAGATAAGGAAATTAGAAAAGTGCATACAGCCATGACAGCAACAATTACAATAACAGACAATATAGTCTTGCATAGATGCAAATAAAGTCATGATATTGCGATAAAATAAGAACCATACCAGTCGACATTACCAGTTCTAATTAAGACGTGAGAATAGACAAGAAGGTGTCAGCTTAATTTGTCTGCAAAATAAGAAAGTAAAAGAATAAATAGTAAAGTTTATAAAAGGTTAAGGAGGAGATTAAAGATCCGAAGTGTTAATTGTTTATTTTTAATAAAAAAAAAAAGACAATTAATGAGCACAATAATAATATTATAATAATACAAAAATACAAAACTGAAGCTTCAGAGCCGAGGCGTCTGCAGCAGAGATACAATCTTTTTGTTTATTTGACTCTAAAGAGAAAATGTGTAAACGATGGAACCTGAGGTGTTTTCTATATTTCCAATGACCTAATAACAGATCAATTTGACGATGAGCTCCTGTCACTCAGACCCTGTGTTGTTTTTTATTTTCTCCTCCAGATGTTGGATCCTCTGTCCATGAGCAGTCCGGAGAACTCAGCGTCTGGAAGCTGTCCGTCGTTAGACAGCCCGCTGGACAGGTGATCAATCAGCCGCCGATCAGAAATCAATACCGTTAGTGTGTAGATGAACCGATGGACACGTGAGCTGTGATGTTTGTGTGTTTTCATGCAGCGACTACCCGAAGTCCAGGATGCCCCGAGCTCAGAGTTACCCTGACAACCACCAGGACTTCCCAGGTGAGAGTGTGTCTGGTCGTCACGGCCGTTTGATCTCCTCCTTCTGTCGTTGTGGCTCTTCATCATCATCATCATCCTCTTCCTCCTCTTCCTCTGCAGAGTACGACATCCCAGTGTTTGAGAAGTCGGGGAAAGGAGGGACATATCCACGGCGATACGGCATCCCCTTCGGTCTCCAGGACTACAGCGACGGTGGGCGGAGTCTTCAGCTGCTGGAGATAAACTGAGCTACGGGATGAAGATTAACTCTTCATTAACACTTGTTCTTCCTCCTCCTCCTCCTCCTCCTCCTCTTCTTCCTCCTCCTCCTCAGGGAGGAAGACCTTCCCTCGTGCTCGGCGGACCCAGGTCCACGGTTTCCGTTCTCCCGTCAGCTTCAGTCCGACTGAACAGTCTCCCAGCACCAGCAGCGGCAGCAGCGTCTTCACCCCCGACCTGGAGGAGGCTCCCGGTCCGGCCCGCCGGCCGCGGCGAGGCAGCGACATCGAACCCAACCCCAACTCGACCACGGCCCCCACCCTGTCGGTCATGGACATCAGCCCGCCGAGCCGCTGTGAGAACACACACACACACACACACACACACACACACACACACACACACACACACACACACACACACACACACACACACACACACACACCAGGGTTCCCACGCATCCTTGAAAATCTGGAAAACCTGGAAAATGGTTGACCAATTTTCCAGTCATGGAAAATTAGAGAAAAAGTCAAATGTCCTGGAAAAGCTTGAGTTGTCCTGAAAAATGATTTATTGCATCATGACATCAGCTACCAGAGCTCTATTTGACTTTTTCAGACCCTGCTAAGGATTTTGTTTCCAAAAAAAAAACATGTTTGTGCTGTTCTATGATAAATTTGTCATAATTTCTTAGCATTTAAGAGATTATTTCATAAATTGGAGCCATAGAATGCACATCTTTAAATCAGATTTCTGGGAGAGAGAATAAGAGAGAGGAATAAACACAGAAACAAACTGATTAAATGTACAAAATATGGTACCACTGACGAAAAGAACACTTGTCCAAAGCATGAATGGGACAGGGGATGAATCAGTGTACGGCGTAAAAACTAATGTCTGTCAGACAGCTGAAAATGTCCTGGAAAACGATTTCAAGAAAAGAGTGGGAACCCTGTCACACACACACACACACACACACAGCCCCTCCTGCTTGGTCCAGCTCCTGTGTTTGACGTGGCTGTCGTCTCCTGCAGCTCCTCGTGCTCCCACCAACTGGCGGCTGGGGAAGCTGCTGGGTCAGGGAGCGTTCGGACGCGTCTTCCTCTGCTACGACGCCGACACCGGGCGGGAACTGGCTGTCAAACAGGTCCAGTTTGACCCGGAGAGTCCGGAGACCAGCAAGGTGAGGAGTAGGGCTGGGTAAAAATATCGATTCAGCAATGCATTGCAATTCTTTTCTCTGCAATTCAATATCGATTCAGCAATCTTCTGAATCGATTCAAGCCCCTGGCCAGTGGGGGCGCTGCGAGCAACACCCTCGTGTGATTCGCGCTGTACGGACGGGGGCCGCACTAGACCAAACCATAACAATATGGGAGTGAGTAGCAGCAGCAGCGTTAAGCCAGCACCTTCAAACCTGAAAGCAGATGTGGGGATTCATTTTGTATTTATAGGCGCCGATTCCGTGGGTGCTCCGGTGCTCAAGCACCCACTGACCAGGTTGAGCCACCAGATGCGCATTTCTCCGTGCCGCGAAAAAGCTAAAGTCAGACCGACAACTGCCCCCTTGTGTTAAGCACACGTTGTTATTGATATTGTAGCGTCAGACCCGACGACAAGTCAACAACATAACACAAACTTATCTGACAGCTGCTCTCACTTCTTCCTGTGCTCCTCCTCACTCACCTACACACAGACAGGACTCTGTCTTCCTCACACTCACCCCGGCCCCTCAGTTTCTCATCCCACCTGCCCGTACCATACCCATTGACAGTCAGTCAGAAATCACAGAACTTAAACATCATAACAAGAACATTACTGCGGGGTCGCTACAATATTTTCAGTTGTGCAGTAGGCTATTATTAATAATATTGTTTTGTATTGTTTTATTACTCAAAATGTTATGAGTTATTTTCCAAGAGGAAAGTAACACATAGCCTAATTTAAATTTAGCTGCACTGTAGTTCAGTGTTAAAGCAGTGTCATATTTTGTTATGCTATGAGTTATACTATGGCTGTTCATAAGGCATGAAACTAAACAAATAATTATTTAAAAAAAAAAAAATCTGGTACTCTTATTTGTGTATTTCTGCTTGATACTGAATCGATATCGAAGCATTTCAATCAATATCGAATCGAATCGATATCGAATCGAATCGTGACCTAATGAATCGAAATCGAATCGAATCGTGAGATTCTCAACAATACCCAGCCCTAGTGAGGAGGGTCCAGCACTGTGTGTCTTTTATTGTGTCGGGGAACAACAGAGACCAAGGTGTGTGTGTGTGTGTGTGTTGTGTTTAGGAGGTGAGTGCGTTGGAGTGTGAAATCCAGCTTCTGAAGAACTTGTGCCACGAGCGGATCGTCCAGTACTACGGCTGCCTGAGAGACACCATGGAGAGGACGCTGTCTATCTTCATGGAGTACATGCCCGGGGTGAGGCCACCGGATCAGACCGGATCAGACTTGTCACGATACCAGAATTTCAGTAATCGATACTTATTCGATATCACGAAGAGACGTCTGGTATTTCCTTCTCTTTCTCTCCTCAGGGCTCCATCAAGGACCAGCTCAAGTCGTACGGAGCGCTGACGGAAAACGTGACGCGGCGCTACACCCGGCAGATCCTGGAGGGCGTGTCCTACCTGCACAGCAACATGATCGTCCACCGGGACATCAAAGGTGAGACGGACCGTTTTGACGTACTTTGGAATTGAGACGCACTTACTTACTCAAAATAGTTAGTTTAAGTGTGGAAGTACTGGAATTTAGATATATGTGTTTTAAAGGGATAGTTCAACATTTTGGCAAATTGGCCCATTGCCATAATCCCTATAGTCATAGCAGTAGGTTCGTTACCTTTATTTGTCGGTGCAATATATTTTTAGAGCGGCGGAGCAGAGCCGTGAGCTGCTCAGAGCTACGCTACGGAGCCTCATGGGATTTCTTGGTTTCCTTCATCAAACTCATCAAATACACAATCCAACAACTCCACAACACTCTGGTGGACAAGTTGTGACCTGCACATTCACCACGCTATGAGATAATAACACAACGTTACCAGACGTGAAAAACTGTCCCCGACGGGAACGCGCATCAGCGGTTTTGCATGAATTTCCCTCTAAAACAACTCTGTCTGGTAACGTGGTGTTATTATCTCATAGCGTGGTGAATGTGTAAAAATAGCTTGCACCGACAATTCAAGGTAACGAACCTACTGCTATGACTATAGGGATTATGGCAATGGGCCAATTTGCCAAAATGTTGAACTATCCCTTTAATTATGTAAGTATTGGAATTGAGACACGGCGAGAAACTCAAATAAAACCTGAACGTTGTCTCCGTCTCCATCTCCGTCCAGGAGCCAACATCCTCCGAGACTCGGTGGGCAACGTGAAGCTGGGAGACTTCGGGGCGAGTCGGCGGCTGCAGACCATCTGTCTGTCGGGAACAGGCATCAAGTCGGTGACCGGCACGCCCTACTGGATGAGCCCGGAGGTGATCAGCGGCGAGGGCTACGGCAGGAAGGCCGACATCTGGTGAGAGACGATAAGCCTGTGAATATTCTCATTTGTCCAGGTCATAGTTTTCTCAAGGAAATTTAAATCGAACGCAACTGGACTTGATTATTTGTCTAGGAAGACGTTTCACCTCTCATCCAAGAGGCTTCATCAGTTCATGTTCGCATCTGACCAGACTAGGACTGCTATAGTGTCATTTGTAATTAAAAAAAAAGATTAAAAATTAACTTAAACATTTGGTATTGATGACACTTCCCCTGGCGGATTAATAATTGGTCATATTTTAATAGATATTTAAAATATTTAATGTATATTTTAATTATATTTCATTTTACACATTAATAGTGTTGTGAAATTAATTAATGCATAATAATCGTGATAATCGTAACACTGTGATTATTTCTCTGACAATAATCGTACTAAGAAAATCTGTAATGGTGACATCACTAGTCTCCGCACCAGATAGTTGGAGCAGTCCCAGCCTGGTCAGATGCGAACATGAACTGATGAAGTCTCTTGGATGAGAGGTGAAACGTCTTCCTAGACAAATAACCAAGTCCAGTTGCGTTCGATTTAAATTTCCTGGAGATAACTGGTGAGAGACGTTTGCTTCCTGTCCGGAGGTGAGTCACTGACCATCCTCGTCTCCCGTCCTCATGGCGTCCTGTCCTGTCCCTCCCTCTGCCCGCAGGAGCGTGGGCTGCACCGTGGTGGAGATGCTGACCCAGCGCCCCCCCTGGGCCGAGTTCGAGGCCATGGCCGCCATCTTCAAGATCGCCACGCAGCCCACCAACCCGGTGCTGCCGGCCCACGTGTCCGACCACTGCCGAGAGTTCCTCAAACGCATCTTCGTAGAGACGAAGCAGCGGCCGTCAGCCGACGAGCTGCTGAGGCACATCTTTGTACATTAACCCCCCCCCTCCCCCTCCCTTCCCTCCACCTGGACCTCCACACGGCCTTAACCTGACGGGGGGTCGCTGCCTCTGGCCCCGCCCCCTCCACCCTGAACCCACAGCGGGGGGGTGAGGAGGGGGAGGGGGAGTGGGGCTCCTCCTGTCTCTGTTTGTATGAGGACATGAACTTTATTTTATTTTTCTCCGCAAGTTGCACCTTAATTTGTCAGCTCCTCCCCCCCTCCTCCTCCTCCTCCTCCTCCTCCTCTTCCTTTTTTTTATGTTTGTACGTACGGTTCCTCCTCTTCAAACGTCTCGGAGTGGGACAGCGTCGGCGTCTCCCCTCCCTCCCCCTCCCTCCCTCCCCCATCTCGCTGACCCGACCCCAGAATGTAGTTTCCTGCCAAAACCCGGAGCGACGCTGAGGACCTGGGCCCGCTGCTATAGAAACAGTCTCCACTCTGGTTCTGCTCTCAGATCAGATTTTTTCTGCCTCTGCTTTTACTGTCTGTAACCCCACCTTCCCCCCTTCCCCCCTTCCTCCCCTCCCTCCCCCATCTTGTGCCTTTTCTGTTTTTAAACGCAGTGAGTTTCTTGAGAATCGTCCGTCGCTGTCGTTCGTTTCTTTCTTTCTTTTTTTTTATTTTTGCCTCCTGGACAAACTGCCTTCGCACCGTTTAGCCCGAATCCAGCTGATCCCAGTTCAGCCCGTTAACGTCCGTTTCTGCCTTTTCCTGCATCACACGCTCCTCCCACCTCAGCTCCGTTCACCTGCCGACGAAACCCACCTCAGACTTTTATTTTGAAAAGAAAAGTGTCCCATCTGCATCTGCTTCACAGGATCCAGATGTTGCGCACGACACGTCTCTCCTCTGATTGGTCAGACTCAGGTAATCGCTGCAGCTGACACCTGAAGAAAAAGTTTCCAGTTTAGAGACAAAAGAAGACGGAAAGTAAAGTTCGGCTGCATCAAACTGTTTATTTAAATGAGGAATATCAACCTGAGGAGGAGAGTGGGTGGAGCTGAGGAGCTGACAGCCGATTGGTCAGAGCTCTGGCTGTATGACGCTGTCGCATCGTGGTGCGTTCATGTTTTCGTTCGTGTTGCACTCCCACAGGACACAAACACACTCCGGCTCCGTTAGTTTTAGTCGTTCTGTTCGCTCGCTCCTCTTCTATGCACCAGTCACAGTCGGCTCAACGCGCCTCCACCTCAACTCAGAAATCAGACTTCTCTTTAATCGTCTCTTTGAGGTTGAAGTGAGAGTTGTGTTTAAACGGATTGATGAGAGGACGAGTCTGTGAGCAGAGCTGCTGATTCTGCTGTTTCTGCTTCTCAACGGTGCGTTCAATGACGTTTAAATGGAGCTGCATGTTCCCATCGGCCCTGAACTTCTTCTTTTTTTATGTGGTGCTGACATGATTTTGTTGCCGGTATGAAATTGTAGTGCAGCAGGTTTCCAGCGCTGTGTTTGGTACTGATCAGAGATGATGATCGATTACGGTACAGATGATGTTGTTGTTGTTCCCTGCAGTGTCCACTGGGTGTCAGTGAAGAGCCAGGTTCTAATGACAGCGCCGCAGTTCTCATTTTCCCTCGAAGGCACTTAAACGCATCAGAGACAGATGCGCCTGTCGACAGGTCGTGGAGAGAGACGAACTCCTCCCTCGTTTCTCGTTATGCATTTTCACAACGGTACAAGCTGGAGGAACAGAGGAACAGTGGAACAGTGTGGTACAGACGGAGAATCAGCACTGGCAAACCTTGACGCGCACTAACGACCATTATGCACTATCGATTATTCACTGATGCTTTTTTTCCACGGTTCCTCGGCGGCTGTCGCTCCTGCAGCTCGGTTCGGTTCAGCGACTTTTCTTTGCACATTTTAAAGACTATTCTTTATTTTTACACAAGTGTGTGTGTGTGTGTGTGTGCGTGTGTGTGTGTGTGGATGGATGGTTCAGTTAGCGATGACCTGTACATGAATGTAACGTCTCATTTCTACCGTCAGATGGCCTCGTTCACCACAGTGGATTAACTCTACCAGTATTTGCCACCTGCAAACGCCAAGATACACCTGTAGTTCTCTTTAGTGTCTAAAGCCACTGCTGCCACTCCTGTGTGTGTGTGTGTGTGTGTGTGAGATTTGTATGTGTGTGCGAGAATTTGTAAACGTGCATTTACTGCAATTTGTGCTCATTGGACACTGTGCCCAAAATGCCTTGAGCATTCTGACTGTAGGGGGTGAGAACATTAAAATAATAATGAAAATGAAATTTAAAAAAAGAAAAAAAAGATCATGTACAAATGTATAAAATGAAAATGTACCCTTTTTTAAAAAGAAAAGTACACTTATATCCCACATGTTTGGTCTCTGTGTATTGTAAAAGAAGCCATGTTTATAATTCTAATTGGTTTGTGACCAATACGCCTGTTTATATCAGATCTGTATATCAGTGGTACGCATAATTTTTTAATATATATTTTTTATTTTACCTTTTTTTTTAAATGGGAGATTGTATGGTTGCATGGTTGAGTCCTGAGAGACGCAGCGGTGCCGTTGAATAGTTGCTGTTTTTTGGCAAAATCCTGGAGTATTGCCGCAGCTCTGTGTTCATAATTACAACAATTATGACTATGATGAAAACAATAAAAGATATTTATTTCACATCGGAGTCTGTCTTGGTGATTCATGAGAAGATACGTTTTAATGTAGTTGATGTGTTGCTAAGTGAGTCAGGAAGTGAGGGAATTCAAGATGTTTTAGTTTAATTGTTTGAGCAAATATAGTATTCATTATTTTATTCTTTTTTTTTTTTTACCGAGTTAATACATTCTGATCCACACTCCTAACCACTCGGTGGCGGTAATGCACTGAAACGCTGTTTGCCAACCGCCATGAAACTGAAAGAAGATTTTTTTAGGGTCCGGGCAGCGCAGCTGACAGGACACTATTGTATTCCTAGGAATTCTTCTTCTTCTTCTTCTTTCTTTCTTTCTTCTTCCAAGGAAGTCATACTTCCCATGGGCGAAAACTCACCAAACTTTGCACAAAGGTTCAGTCCCATGCCAGATTCACTCAACTCCAAGGACATGTGCCCCCCCCTCCTAGGGGGGGCACAATAAGCGTTTAAATTTAAAAACTTTAAAAATTCCTACCAAACCAACGGTAGATGCTACAGTGTTGAAACTTCACCACAATGTAGCCTCAATACTGCTGAAACTTTTGTCCACTTAAACTTATTACAAATTATGAAGTCCATCACTCTGTTTTTTTCAATAACTGTAAAACTTTTAAAATGTATCTCCTCCCACAATTTTTGCTCAATTGACACCAAACTTGCTACAGAGCATCTCCAGACCGTCCTCCACAAAACTTGTTTCTCGGATTTTTGATTAAGCAAAAATTGAGCCTACAGTGCATGAAAACGTTTGACTGCAAACAGTACTGTAAACATATACCATCAAATTCTTGATAAATACATTTTCAATCTTCCTGAAAAAAAATGACAATATTCTGGAGTCATGGTTGATGAAGTTTGGCAAATATCAGAATTTTAACTCAAAAACTGAATTTTCTAGAACATTTTGAATTCTGCTCTCATGGGAACAACTGCAGTCAATGTGAGAGTGGAATTTATAAACATCATATTTTCTCTTATGAAGCAAAACACTTATCATTAAAAACAAATCACCAACATTTCCATGCTGTCAAGATGCAATTTATGTATTATCAGATTTTTGTTTAGATGACTGAATTATTGACATTTTGACCATTTCATCACAACAGCTGCCCGGGCACTGGCTCACCTGAGTGGATAAATGAAGCTACACAGCAGGTCTCACTACCAGCCAATTAGCTCAGTGAGTTAGGAGCTGATTCTTGGTGTCAGAGATTGTGAGTTCGAGACCCAGCAAGGGTGATGATGATGATGATGATGATGATGATGGATCAAAATGTCACATGTCCTTAAGCTGATTTGCTGTCTAAATGCAATTTATGTATTAACAGATTTTTGTTTAGATAACAGAATTTCTGACTTTCTGAAATCTGCCTTGACAACAGCTGCCTGGGCACTGACTCCCTGAGTGGATAAATGAAGCTACACAGCAGGTCTCACTACCAGCCAATTAGCTCAGCGAGTTAGGAGCTGGTTCTTGGTGTCAGAGGTTGTGAGTTCGAGACCCAGCAAGGGTGATGGTGGTGATGATGACAGATCAAAATGTCAGTTGACCTCAATATGAAACACAAGACAATTGTCCTAATGGTGGCATCACAGCAAGCCTCTAAATTAAAAAAAAAACAAAACAAATAGCTTGGACTGGTCCATGCGCGAAGGCTCCTAACATCTTAGACTCATAGTAGATGTTTGACAAATATCATTATTTTACCTCAAAAACTGATTTTTCTTTTTACTGTGGTTTCAAATCTGCCTACACGACAGTGAATGGCTTACTCAATTTGTGAAGCCACTGTTGATCTGCCACTTGTCAATTAGCTCAGTGCGATAGACAATGGTCTTTGGTTCCCGAGGTTGTGGGTTCCATCCTCAACTGATGCAAATTGAACATTATAAGGTCAACTGTCTTGTCTTCCTATTCTCCTGTTTGTTGCTCAGAATTGCCTAAATTTGCCCAAAAGTAGCCCGGACCCGACCCATCGCTGCGCAGCAGCTATAATTTTAATTATTATTGCAAAGTGCAAAATACAATGCAAATAAGCATATTCAAATGCAAATTCAAAAGTTGTTGCTTTCAGAACTGATTGAGAACTGAAACATTTTCAGAAACATTTAACTTTAACTGAAACATTTATTACATTAAAAAAAGAATAGGATATAAACAGAACAATAATAGAAAGTAAAGCAATAGAAAAGAAATTTAAAAAAACAACATTTTCTTATAGGGGATCAATCAAAAGTAAAAGTAGATAAACTGTCATACAGCAATAGGGCTTTCTTTGATTTCATACGTTTTAATGAATCAAAGTAAAGGTGCAGTTCTTTAAAAAAAAAAAAAAGTAGTTTTTCAGAATGTATTTGAACTGATCTATCTATCTATCTATCTATCTATCTATCTATCTATCTATCTATCTATCTATCTATCTATCTATCTATCTATCTATCTATCTATCTATCTATCTATCTATCTATCTATCTATCTATCTATCTATCTATCTATCTATCTATCTATCTATCTATCTATCTATCTATCTATCTATCTATCGTTGTGATTAAATGCTGGTGATAAATTAACCATAAGTGAATTATCGTTGAAAATCAATAATCTCCGCACACACGTAGGCTATTTGACGACGTGGGCCGCCACGTATGGATGAGTCATTTCAAAGGTGAAAGTACAAAGTTCAGAGTAGCCTACAACACAAAGTAGCTCTTAGCTCAGTGTCGAGCAGAAAGGAACCAGACCATCAGAAGTTCAGAACTAAAACTTTTAACGATGGAGACGGAGAGTCTCTCCGTGACTCTGTGCTCAGGTTCGGACGGAGACAGGAAAGACACAGAGGAACAGGATCTTTGCGGAGGGAGAGATGGACACAGTTAGTTGGAAACATGTCGCGTAGCAGAAAAGGTAAAACCCTCAGGCCTTTTACATGTGTTGTTGAGTTTACAGCTTCTAATAGAAAAAGAAAGACCTGTGAATGACCTACCTGGAGACTTATATGTATTATTGTAACGCTGGGTGATTTACTGATGTGTGTGGGTCAGTGATAGCCTGGCTCTCGCCAGACCCTTGTAGTTCCGCAAAGCTCCACCAGAGGCGCTACGCTCAGCTTCACACAAGGGTCTGGACTCGAGGCCAATGCAAACTTCTTCCCCGGAGCAAAAAATAATGAACCAATCAGGATCGCCGGGCGGGACTTTCTGAGGTGTGACGTAGCGCTGAAGCGACTGTTTGAGTCAAACAACAATGGCGGCTCGCAGTGAGGAGTGTCAGTGCCCGATCCGTACCCGGAACACGATCCGTTCCAGCGCTTCTGCGCATGCGCCGTTTTAGCCTAGCAGTAGAGCAGCTAAAAGTCCGCCGTAGCGTTGTTAAAACGTCACTTTATTAATTTTAAATATTTTTTCCATGCGAGAAAGTCACAGTTTAGAGTCCTAATCTGTGGTCAGTTTATCCAACTGACGTCTGTTTGGAAGTTTGCTCCGGTTTTGGGAGAAGTGCAGAGCTAGCTGGGAGCAGAGCTGGGAGTAGCCACCGGGAGCTAACGTTAGCTCGCAGCTCGGCTCATCCATGGATGTATTATATTGGGCTCATCTCAGAGGCAGCAGCGGCCGGCCGGCTGAGGTGATCGACCGGTCACCCAGACGTCTTCATGCCGGTGGAGAAAGCGAGCAGATTAATTCATGGTCTCATTGATTAGTTTGTGTAAAAGAAAAGTGAAGCTTCAGGTGGAGCTGGTCAGAGGAGCAGTGCTGACTTGCTGCTGCCTGCTGTCTGTATGTGCAGAAATCACCACATTTACATCAATAAATAAATGTTTTACAATTAACTGATCGGTCTACATTACATTTAATTTAATCAGAAATAGAACAGAGGGGAATTCGTTGCGACGTGCTTGTGTTTTTCCTCATAGAACGTCTCTGTTTTCATGCATATCCGCGGTGTCTGCCGTAAACTAAAAGAAGGGGGAAGTGCGCATGTGCGTGCGCATGCGCAGAACCGTCCTGGAACGGATCGTGTTCCGGGTAGCGATATTTTTTTTCCTACTATGACCAGCCAACTCCCGCCAAGACCCGCCTTACTCCGCCTCTGATTGGCTGCCTCTGCAAGGCTAAGCCTATCCCTGCATCTTACCCTAACCTTAACCACTCCCTTCACACGCCTAAACCAACCGTCTTTGCCTAAACCTAACCGTCAGAGTCGAGCCAATCAGAGGCCTAGTAAGGCGGGTCTTGGCTGGTCATAGTAGGAAAAAAAATATTGCTTCCGGGTACGGATCAGGCACCGACAAGGAGTCGTGCGTTGGCATTGATTCTGCTATTTCAACTGTTTTGTCGAATCTATCGAATATTAATTCTTTGAAAGATGAACAGAGAACGGTTTTGAAGGCATTTATTGGTGGCAAGGATGTTTTCAAGATAACGGACAAGTGGTTTATCCAATCACATACAAGATTTTTTTTACAAGGCCCCGCCTTCTGAAATGAATCGCCTATGGAGCAGTCCCAGACCCTTGTGTGGAGCTCAGCGTAGCTTTGCGGAACTACAAGGGTCTGGCGAGAGTCAGGCTAGGTCAGTGACATATACACCAGAAAAATTCAAAAATTTCAAATAACAAGCATGAAAATGGTTGAGTTTTGTTCTACTAACTCTCATCTCTATAGAAACATATGTGGTTTTTAGATTTTCAGTTGGAATCAGAATGTATGTGACAATTTGTTTTATTAGCGCCTAAAATCGTCATATGGTGTGACATGAAAATAATTGTATATAAACTGAAAATGGATTATAGCTCTCTTAAAGCAGAAGTGAGTGGTCCGGTCGTTTTCGCTAATGCTGCGTTCCAGGCAGGCTTTTGAAATCGTAAATTACAGCTTCAAGTCACAACTTACGACTTTGTAGCGTTTCAGGCAACCCACTCGTGTTTTTCCGACCTGTTTTACCGGTGAAAGTCACTATAACGGCCACTCGTAACTTCCGACCGGTGAACTCGTACCAGATCGAACTGGTACCACTTCACGGTCGGAAAAATACGAGTTTCCTTGAACGCACCATAACAGTCCTCGTCGCTACGTCACCACATTCACGGCGTTCCTTGGCTGCACACACAGCCCTGCATGCCGTTCTCTCTCCTCATTGGATAAAAACTGTAGGATACGATAAATGTTTTCTCTTCGGCTCAGAGCAGAGCAGAGGGACTGACAGACCCGTGTTTCAGTCCAAACACTCTATGTAAGTGATTGCTGTCGGAAGATACAACTATTTAAGACTTATATTAACACAAATATATCACTCACTTCTGCTTTAAGTTACTCACTTTATCAAAGTCATTTATCATAACTAAACTGTGATCCATTATACTTTTGTGGAAATTAATTAAATTTGTGTATTATTTTCTAAATCATTGCTCAATGTGAGACCTATGCCGTCGGTCTTTCAACATATTTTCTATTTATTGTGACAAACATTGCTATAAAATTATAAAAATATTTGTGACTCTTGCTGATACTATTTTCTATGTATTCCATGAACATTTTCACATTTTATCATTAATAAAGGTATGTCATTTTCACAATTTGGAATGTCACACCAAATGATATAGTGTCACACCATATGATCATGTTGCCATGTGTGAATGCAAACCATGTATTATCCAACTTATTATCATGTATTATTAGTAGTATTTTTATTATTATTATTACTATAATATTAGTTGCACTGCCTACAGTGTTCTAGTCCTATGATATTTTAGCTATCATGTATTGCCAGGCTTCAAGAAATCTGCCTAAAGGCCTTTTGAATCAACAGTGAAAGCACCCCTTAAAACCCTCCCTCAAACCTTCCTATTGGTCAGTGAATGGAAACAAGAAGTTGTTGTTTAGGCTACTTTTCTTTTCTTTTCTTTTCCTCAGCAACTCCTCTCTCATTGCAGGGTCAGAATTCTGTCTCTCCCTGTATCTCTTTGTCCTCTCTGCACTTGTCATAATTACTGCCTCAAATTGACCAAAGAAAAGGGAATATGGTTTGAGGTGAAGACAAAACATTGTTTAGACTTAAACAGCATTCTAAAGTTTCTGTGAAGGGGTCTGCTGTGTCTGTCTGATAAACTAGAAATCTGTATCACCGACACCGAATAAAACTAAACTAAACTAAACAACTGCAGTGAAGTTAGTTTGAAGTTGGATATTTGACAGACATTCGCTCACTCACTCGCTTCTCAATATATTAAAAATCCATATAAAATATTAGATGTGTTCAAATGCAATAAAAACAGGTGTGTCTCATAGAGGAGGCTTAGCTCTACCATCCTGTGTCGATCTTGAGCCAACAGGTCACATGACCTAGGAGTTATTGAGCTATAATGCTCATATTTACAGTATAAAATACATTAAAAATTCATATAAAATATTTAATGTGTTTAAATGCAATAAAAACAGGTGTGTGTCATAGAGGAGGCTTAGCCCTACCATCCTGTGTTGATTTTGAGCCAACAGGTTACATGACCTGAGAGTTATTGAGCTCTAATGCTCATATTTACAGTATAAAATACATAAAAAATATAAAATATTAAATGTGTTTAAATACAATAAAAACAGGTGTGTCTCATAGAGGAGGCTTAGCCCTACCATCCTGTGTTGATTCTGAGTCAACAGGTCACATGACCTAGGAGTTATTGAGCTCTAATGCTCATATTTACAGTATAAAATACATTAAAAATTCATATAAAATATTAAATGTGTTTAAATACAATAAAAACAGGTGTGTCTCATAGAGGAGGCTTAGCCCTACCATCCTGTGTTGATTCTGAGTCAACAGGTCACATGACCTAGGAGTTATTGAGCTATAATGCTCATATTTACTGTATAAAATATATAAAATATTCATATAAAATATTAAATGTGTTTAAATACAATAAAAACAGGTGTGTCTCATAGAGGAGGCTTAGCCCTACCATCCTGTGTTGATTTTGAGCCAACAGGTCACATGACCTAGGAGTTATTGAGCTATAATGCTCATATTTACAGTATAAAATACATTAAAAATTCATATAAAATATTAAATGTGTTTAAATACAATAAAAACAGGTGTGTGTCATAGAGGAGGCTTAGCTCTACCATCCTGTGTTGATTTTGAGCCAACAGGTCACATGACCTGGGAGTTATTGAGCTATTAATGCTCATATTTACTGTATAAAATATATAAAATATTCATAAAAAATAGTAAATGTGTTTAAATGCAATAAAAACAGGTGTGTCTCATAGAGGAGGCTTAGCCCTACCATCCTGTGTTGATTTTGAGCCAACAGGTCACATGACCTAGGAGTTATTGAGCTATAATGCTCATATTTACAGTATAAAATAAATCAAAAATCCATATAAAATATTACATTCGTTTAAATGCAATAAAAACAGGTGCGTCTCATAGAGGAGGCTTAGCCCTACCATCCTGTGTTGATTTTGAGCCAACAGGTCACATGACCTAGGAGTTATTGAGCTATAATGCTCATATTTACAGTATAAAATAAATCAAAAATCCATATAAAATAGTAAATGTGTTTAAATGCAATAAAAACAGGTATGTCTCATAGAGGAGGCTTAGCTCTACCATCCTGTGTTGATTTTGAGCCAACAGGTCCCATGACCTGGGAGTTATTGAGCTATAATGCTCATATTTACAGTATAAAACAAATCAAAAATCCATATAAAATATTACATTCGTTTAAATGCAATAAAAACAGGTGTGTGTCATAGAGGAGGCTTAGCCCTACCATCCTATGTTGATTTTGAGCCAACAGGTCCCATGACCTAGGAGTTATTGAGCTCTAATGCTCATATTTAGCCTACTGTATAAAATATATTAAAAATTCATATAAAATAGTAAATGTGTTTAAATACAATAAAAACAGGTGTGTCTCATAGAGGAGGCTTAGCCCTACCATCCTGTGTTGATTTTGAGCCAACAGGTCACATGACCTGAGAATTATTGAGCTCTAATGCTCATATTTACAGTATAAAATAAATTAAAAATTCATATAAAATATTAAATGTGTTTAAATACAATAAAAACAGGTGTGTCTCATAGAGGAGGCTTAGCCCTACCATCCTGTGTTGATTTTGAGCCAACAGGTCACATGACCTGAGAGTTATTGAGCTCTAATGCTCATATCTACAGTATAAAATACATTAAAAATGCATATAAAATATTAAATGTGTTTAAATACAATAAAAACAGGTGTGTCCCATAGAGGAGGCTTAGCCCTACCATCCTGTGTTGATTTTGAGCCAACAGGTCACATGACCTAGGAGTTATTGAGCTATAATGCTCATATTTACAGTATAAAATACATAAAGAATTCATATAAAATATTACATTCGTTTAAATGCAATAAAAAACAGGTGTGTCTCATAGAGGAGGCTTAGCTCTACCATCCTGTGTTGATTCTGAGTCAACAGGTCACATGACCTAGGAGTTATTGAGCTATAATGCTCATATTTACAGTATAAAATAAATCAAAAATCCATATAAAATATTACATTCGTTTAAATGCAATAAAAACAGGTGTGTTTCATAGAGGAGGCTTAGCCCTACCATCCTATGTTGATTTTGAGCCAACAGGTCACATGACCTAGGAGTTATTGAGCTATAATGCTCATATTTACAGTATAAAATAAATCAAAAATCCATATAAAATAGTAAATGTGTTTAAATGCAATAAAAACAGGTGTGTGTCATAGAGGAGGCTTATAGCCCTACCATCCTGTGTTGATTTTGAGCCAACAGGTCACATGACCTGGGAGTTATTGAGCTATTAATGCTCATATTTACTGTATAAAATATATAAAATATTCATATAAAATAGTAAATGTGTTTAAATGCAATAAAAACAGGTGGGTGTCATAGAGGAGGCTTAGCTCTACCACCCTGTGCTGATTTTGAGCCAACAGGTCACATGACTTGGGAGTTATTGAGCTATTAATGCTCATATTTACTGTATAAAATGTATAAAATATTAATATAAAATAGTAAATGTGTTTAAATGCAATAAAAAAGGTGTGTGTCATAGAGGAGGCTCACATCTGCCATTCTGTGTTGATTTTGAGCCAAAAGGTCACATTAATTTTTTATATATTTTATACAGTAAATATGGGTGTTAGAGCTCAATAACTCCCAGGTCATGTGACCTGTTGGCTCAAAATCAACACAGAACAGAAGATCTAAGTCTCCTCTATGACACACACCCGTTTTTATTGCATTTAAACACATTTACTATTTTATATGAATTTTTAATATATTTTATACAGTAAATATGAGCATTAATAGCTCAATAACTCCCAGGTCATGTGACCTGTTGGCTCAAAATCAACACAGGATGTATAGAGCTAAGCCTCCTCTATGACACACACCTGTTTTTATTGTATTTAAACACATTTAATATTTTATATGAATTTTTAATGTATTTTATACTGTAAATATGAGCATTAGAGCTCAATAACTCCCAGGTCATGGGACCTGTTGGCTCAAAATCAACACAGGATGGTAGAGCTAAGCCTCCTCTATGAGACACACCTGTTTTTATTGCATTTAAACACATTTACTATTTTATATGGATTTTTGATTTATTTTATACTGTAAATATGAGCATTATAGCTCAATAACTCCTAGGTCATGTGACCTGTTGGCTCAAAATCAACATAGGATGGTAGGGCTAAGCCTCCTCTATGAGACACACCTGTTTTTATTGCATTTAAACGAATGTAATATTTTATATGGATTTTTGATTTATTTTATATATGAGCATTATAGCTCAATAACTCCTAGGTCATGTGACCTGTTGGCTCAAAATCAACACAGGATGGTAGAGCTAAGCCTCCTCTATGAGACACACCTGTTTTTATTGTATTTAAACACATTTAATATTTTATATGAATTTTTAATGTATTTTATACTGTAAATATGAGCATTAGAGCTCAATAACTCTCAGGTCATGTGACCTGTTGGCTCAAAATCAACACAGGATGGTAGAGTTAAGCCTCCTCTATGAGACACACCTGTTTTTATTGTATTTAAACACATTTAATATTTTATATGAATTTTTAATGTATTTTATACTGTAAATATGAGCATTAGAGCTCAATAACTCTCAGGTCATGTGACCTGTTGGCTCAAAATCAGCACAGGGTGGTAGAGCTAAGCCTCCTCTATGAGACACACCTGTTTTTATTGCATTTAAACACATTTACTATTTTTTATGAATATTTTATATATTTTATACAGTAAATATGAGCATTAATAGCTCAATAACTCCCAGGTCATGTGACCTGTTGGCTCAAAATCAACACAGGATGGTAGAGCTAAGCCTCCTCTATGACACACACCTGTTTTTATTGTATTTAAACACATTTAATATTTTATATGAATTTTTAATGTATTTTATACTGTAAATATGAGCATACAGCTCAATAACTCCTAGGTCATGTGACCTGTTGGCTCAAAATCAACACAGGATGGTAGGGCTAAGCCTCCTCTATGAGACACACCTGTTTTTATTGTATTTAAACACATTTAATATTTTATATGAATATTTTATATATTTTATACAGTAAATATGAGCATTATAGCTCAATAACTCCTAGGTCATGTGACCTGTTGACTCAGAATCAACACAGGATGGTAGGGCTAAGCCTCCTCTATGAGACACACCTGTTTTTATTGTATTTAAACACATTTAATATTTTATATACATTTTTTATGTATTTTATACTGTAAATATGAGCATTAGAGCTCAATAACTCTCAGGTCATGTAACCTGTTGGCTCAAAATCAACACAGGATGGTAGGGCTAAGCCTCCTCTATGACACACACCTGTTTTTATTGCATTTAAACACATTAAATATTTTATATGAATTTTTAATGTATTTTATACTGTAAATATGAGCATTATAGCTCAATAACTCCTAGGTCATGTGACCTGTTGGCTCAAAATCGACACAGGATGGTAGAGCTAAGCCTCCTCTATGAGACACACCTGTTTTTATTGCATTTGAACACATCTAATATTTTATATGGATTTTTAAATATTGAGAAGCGAGTGAGTGAGCGAATGTCTGTCAAATATCCAACTTCAAACTAACTTCACTGCAGTAACTAAACACAATAAATTGTGGATAATTACAGCCTTTATGTGATGATGGACCCAAATAAATGTTTAAAAGGACAAAACATACATTTTACTTTGTTATTTATAGTTATAATAGCAGGAAATTACAATTCATATCATATGGTGTGACAATAAAATCATATGGCGTGACAGGCAGACATGTCACACCATTATGACCAAGTGTCACACCATATGATGTTTTCTGCACTTAGCACAACCTTGAGTCTTGTAGCTACACATTATCATACTAACAACATGCTAGATGTAACAAAGCAACATAGGTTTACATGAAAATATGACAAAATAATAAAATTTCTTTTGCATTTTTATGAAAAATGTGTCACACCAAAAGACATCTGGAAGTGGGACCTTTGTCAGAGTGCCAACAAGATCTGATTTATTGTAAAAATAAAAATGATGGCACAACTCAGGTTGTACAGTACTAGCAATACATTGCCAGTACTGTACAGTCTTCTTGAAGAGGGTCCTCTCCTTCCCAAGGGTGTCAAAGCAATTGCCCGTTGAAATATCCCAAAACAGTGTCACACCATATGATTTTGATTTTTGTGACAAAATCTTTTTGATTAGAATTGACTCAAAACATCATGCTTGGACATTGAAAAGAGTAGGCTCACAAATAGACATCTGTATTATTTTTCTGTATTTTTTTGAGAATTTTTGCACTTATTTTTCTTAGTTTTATTCAGATTCTCACTTTGAGAAACAAGTGTCGGTGTGACAGTCACACCATATGACTTTTGTCATGTTTGGTTGAAAATTCTGAAAGAATGAGTGATGAACTGTTTAAATGTTGAGTATGTTCACATAAAGCATGATGTTCTGCACAATATTGAGAAGGTGTTCGGCATATTTTTTATTCATACATGTTTGACACTGAAGACAGCAAAACTGCCATGTCACGTCATCCACCCGTGTGTAGGGTGTTAAATTGAGGGAGGTGTCCACGGTAGTGAGGAGGGGCTGACAGATGTGTTCAGGGAAGGGAGGGGAAGCTGTGTGTTTATGTCGGGGGAGGAGTTTGGTTATGGAGAGGGGAAAAGAGCGTGTGAGCACGGAGAGAGCAAAGTCTTCAATATTAGAACGTCTCTGGAGACAGTTCCTGAGTTCCGAGGGTGAGCCACGCTGTTTGTTGTTTTCCGGGGGACACCTCAACCTCGGGTCTGTGCTTCGGTGAGGGAATAAATCTGGGCTCAGTTGAGCTAGCAACTTTCATCTCGTCTCCTCCCGTTCTTCCGTTAGCCACCCAGTTACCCCGCAACGTTACAATATTAATTAGCCTAAATTATCTCACTTTAACGATCTTATGTCTCTTTTTTTTAACCTGCTTCTTTTGTATGTGTGTGTGTGTGTGTGTGTGTGTGTGTGTGTGTGTGTGTGTTTATTACTATTAAACTTTTATTATTGCTATTATCAGTATTAAAACATTATACTGAATTCAAGCCGTGTAGGGTCCATAGACTGTAAAAAGAGGGTCATTGAAATTAACCCCATATTCAGACAATATCATAATTATCGTAATCTGTCAGACTCTGGACGATAAAATAATGGCAATAATAATTAATAAAAAATAATAATAGAAATAGACAAGCAATAAATTAATTAAATTAAATTAAACAGCTGTCTATGGGATTGTTTTATTTTGAAAGGCGGATGTTGTTAAAGCAGAAGTAAGTGATATATTTGTGTTAATATAAGTCTTAAAGGAGTATTATCGCAAATCCAAATCCTTAATTCGGCCACTAGATGGAGCCAGGCGGAGCTTATCAGATATAAACAAGTGGGCAGCTGTCAGAGAGAGAGAGCAGCCTCCTTTAGTCCAAATGCTGCATTTGCCCCACGGACACTATACTGTTGGCGATTTTTTTTGTACATTTAGTTATGGCTCCCCCCGACCCATCTTTTGCATATTTCATCTTATTTTATGCTATTACTGCTGTATTTGCGATAATGCTCCTTTAAATAGTTCTATCTTCCGACAGCAATCACTTACATAGAGTGTTTGGACCGAATCACGGGTCTGTCTGTCACTCTGCTCTGCTCTGAGCCGAGGAGAAAACATTTATCGTATCCTACAGTTTTTATCCAATGAGGAGAGAGAACGGCATGCAGGGCTGTGTGTGCAGCCAAGGGACGCCGTGCATGTGGAGACGTAGGGACGAGGACTGTTATGGTGCGTTCAAGGCAACTCGTAACTCGTGTTTTTCCGACCTGTGTGAAGTCGTACCAGTTTGATCTGGTACGAGTTCACGGGTCAGAAGTTACGAGTGGCTGTTATAGTGACTTTCACAGGTAAAACAGGTCGGAAAAACATGAGTGGGTTGCCTGGAACGCTACAAAGTCGTAAGTTGTGACTTGAAGCTGTAATTTACGATTTCAAAAGCCTGCCTCGAACGCAGCATTAGCGAAAACGACCGGATCAATTACTTCTGCTTTAACTGACATCATAATATTATTTAATGTAGCCTACATTTGGGGGGCAGGGGGATGTTTACTAGGGATGTGAACGTACCAAAATATGTACACGTGTACACTGTGCAATTTCAGGACCGCTATAGGCTGCTATAGCCTTATTTTTGTTTAGTCTGATATGCGCAGCCGGTGGAAGCACTGGCACTGCACCCCCCCCCCCCCCCCCCCCCGACACGCACCCGACACGCACCGCACCAGAGAATTTCTAATATTGAGGAGAAGTGCCACTCTCGTCCAACTTCCGGGTTTTCGGAACACGTCTCTGTCCATGTGGGGGCGCTCGCAGGCGAGTGCAGAATGAATGGGAGTCAATGGGGATACATACACCCCTAAAAATCCACTTTTCTCTGGAAATAATTTTTTGTCAAGTAATTTGAATATTATTATCAAAAGGGGGAAACAATAAAATGCACTTGGCTGAATATTGGATTTTTTAAGTTCACTTTTCTGTTCTAAACAGCTGTTCAAAAAACATGATGACGTCACACACAAGAGGTGCTGCTTAACGGTAATTTCTGAGTCACCTCAGAGCACGATGACAGCCCGTCCAGCCCGTCTACGGAACCGCGGACCGTAACCATGTTATATAATATAACATCATAAAAAAAACATTTAATGCAGACGATCGGTTCATTGTAAAACATTTATTTAATTATGTAAATATGGTGAACGTAGGCTACAGAGCCCCCAGGCAACACTGCTCTCTGTCCAATACACACATGAAGCTTCACTTTTCATTCAAACAATAAACTAATGCTACTGCTACAATTGTTAGATTTCATCAATGAGACCAACATTATCTCCTATAAAGAATTTAACCAGCCGGTGGTAAACCTCTACAAACCTATGGGTAAGTTAATTAGCGACCGTTTTCTCCGCCGGGATCGACGACAGAGTTAGGTCGAACGAGCACGTCAGCAGACCGTCTGGCTGCTGCTGCTGTGATGTCCCGGTCATTGCTCCACAGGTGGAGCTTCACTTCTCCGAAAACATCGGAGCAGACTTCTAAACAGCCGTCATTTGGATAGACTGACCGCATATTGGGGGACTAAACAGTTACCTTCTCGCTTGAAAAAATATTAAAAGTTAATAAAGTGCATAATAACAGCGTTACAGAAGGAAATAAAACAGGTTTTCGCCCGTTTTACAGCTATTGTGTCATCAGGTGGGATCTCTGGTCGTAAATAGTCGCAAGTCCGTCACTGACCAATCAGCATTCATTAGCAGAATGCTAGCGTTTTATGGGCAACAACAGCCCAACCTGTAGGAAATCGAAAGGACAAAACTTCTCAACAATTTCACTTTTAACCTATAATCCATATTGATCTTGCAGAAAATACAACAATATTTGCGATTTTTTGACTATTACCAGAAGGACTTTGCTATTACCAGGTGAAAGGGACAAATTTAGCCTTCTAGCTCCATAGGGCCCCATTCATTCTGCACTCGCCCGCGAGCACTCCTAGTGGAATTCTGGTGGAACTGCAACCAAGTTCGATACAATGGGGCTAATGGAGAGTGGCAAGGCTCGTCAATAGACTGGCTCTGAGAGATCTGCCCGGTGAGCGTTCAGAGTCCCTGGCAGACGCCGCGGGACACCGCGGATATGCATGAAAACAGAGACGTTCTTTGAGGAAAAACACAAGCACGTCGCAACAAATTCCCCTCTGTTCTATTTCTGATTAAATTAAATTTAATGTAGACGGATCAGTTAATTGTAAAACTTTATTTATTGATGTAAATGTGGTGATTTCTGCACATACAGACAGCGCCAAGTCAGCGCTGCTCTCTGACCAGCACACACCTGAAGCTTCACTTTTCATTTACACAAACTAATCAATGAGACCATAAATTATTCTGCTCGCTTTCTCCACCGGCATGACAACGTCTGGGTGACCGGTCGATCCCCTCAGCCGGCCGGCTGCTGCCTCTGAGATGAGCCGAGCAGCGAGCTGCTCCCAGGCATAGGGCTCCCAGGTAGCTGCTCCCAGGTAGACTTCTCCCAAAACCTCGGAGCAAACTTCCAAACAGACGTCAGTTGGATAAACTGACCACAGATTAGGACTATAAACTGTGACTTTCTCGCATGAAAAAATATTTAAAATTAATAAAGTGACGTTTTAACAACGCTACAGCGGACTTTTAGCTACTCTACTGCTAGGCTATCAGTTAGCATAGCTTTGAAGCTAATGCCGTAAAACGGCGCATGCGCAGTGGATCTTGTTCCGGGTACGGATCGGGCACTGACAGTAACCAGTATGTAGAGTGCCTATAGAGAGATCACATGATCAAGTGTCTCTCTCTAGGCACTCTACCAGTATGTAGCCTACGTAACACAAGCCTTAGCCACAGAAGATATGGCAGCTCAAGTGTAACGTTAACCGTTATGAAGTTAGCTTGTGTTCATTTGATAGAGGACGGTTTTTAAATTTTTGTTTTTTATTTTTGACGACCTATAGAATTTTTTTTTGACGAATGAGTTATTCTGTATTTACTAAGTATTATATATATATATATATACTTAAGCCAGAGTAAATAAGTATGTTGTAGTAAAGATAGGAGGTGGTAGGTAGCTAGCTAGGTTGCGCAGTAGCACCTTATGCAACAACAGATTTTCTCTAGTGATGTAACGTTACAAATGTATAAAATAAAGTTGAAATAAATACATTTGATATTTTATTATGCTTTCTGTAATTAAATAAATTATACCAAATTCAATTTATAACATCTATAATCATGTTGAATTGCATTGAAATGCTCCTACTAAAGTAAGACTACTATGTTGAATTACTTTGTGTAGTGTTTAGGCGGTCCTGCAAAAAGGTTTATGTTTCTGTAAATGATTTCAACTACTACTACTACTACTAAAGATTATTGTAATGAACATTTTATTTCTAACATTTTGTCTTCCAGATCATTGAAGTCACAACATGGCTTGTGCATCACAGAGTGCCGTAGAGTACATCAGCCAGGCCGTACCCCAACTTGTGAGAGCACTTAAGTATCCTGAAGTCATTTTAGATAAATTGCATGAGCTAAAGGTTTTTGGTGATGAAGAGGTCTGCGACATAAAGGCAGAGAAGACTTACATTAAAAAAAACAGAGAAATACTGAACAAAGTCATAAAGAAGGGAGAAGAAGCTTGTTACGAGTTACTGAAAATTATTGACTCGATGAGGAAGTGGACCGTAGAAAGACCATCCATCCCATCAGAGAGAAAGAGTGGAGGTCCTCCTGAGGACGAGACATTTGACCTGGACCACTGGATCAGCTGCTTTTCTTTTCATGAAGATCCAGACACTACATGCAACTATTCACAAGGTATGATGATTATGAGTTCTAATTAACATTTCATTATTTATCACTGTTGTACTCACGTGTTTGATTCACTTTTATCTATCTATGTGCATATTCATCCACTGTTAATCAGGAGTGTGTAAAAAACAAAGTAACAAACTCACAGTACATTTCTTTATGTGCTGTTGTCTTAGATCCCAGGCCGTGCCCCAGATATCAGAAGAAGCTGAAGTCAAAAGCACAAAGAATATCAAATAAGTTTTGGACGGCAAACAAAAATCTCTTTGCAGGAAGCAACAAGCCTGATCTGTCTTACACGCCACTTGTATTAGACACAGAAGAAAATGTTTCTTCATCTAAAATAAAGAAACTGAAGGGCAAGAAAAGTAAGATGAGCCGCCATAAAAAGATGAGGACATACATCCCTGAGAAGAAAGCAGAAATCTCCCCCAGTGAACTTCTGAAAAAAGGTAAAAACATCCTCTTGGTTGGTAAGGCAGGGATTGGGAAGACGGCCGTCACACAGGAAATGTTGAAACTCTGGGCAGAAAGAGATAATAAGGAGTTGGACTACATGTTTTACTTTGACATGAGAGAAACACCTGACTTCATGAAGGCTGTGAGCCTGGAGGAACTTCTTTTCTCCTTGTTCAGTGAACCAGACGAGGACAAAGAAGAGGTTTTACATGATATAAAGAAGAACTCCGACAATGTGACAATCATTTTTGATGGAGTCACAGATCTGTCTTCATCTGTGGTGAAGAGACTTGTACAAAAAGACCTACTACCTGAAGCAAAGATCATAGTAACATGCAGACCAGATGATGAAGATGAAGAGCTGTTTTCTGAAGACTTTCTCAGAGTGGAAGTGAAAGGCTTCAGTGAGCAGTCCATTAAAACATACTTAACCTCAACACTGGGTGAAGAACACAAGAAGGTCTTGGACAACTTGGAGCTGTTCTCTCTCTGTCACGTCCCAATGTATGCACTGATGGTGTCTGCCTGCTGTTCATCACAAGACTCTCCACAGTCCTGCACTGTGACTGAAATATACATCAACATTGTTCGTTTTTGTCTTCAGAAGAACAGCAACAAACCAATAAAAACCAAGGATCTGGATGTCCACATCAGAAAGACAGGGAGTGAAATCCTGTCTCTGGCTGAGGCTGCTTTTCATGCAACTGAAGGAAGAACTGTGAACTTGACAGATGTTTCCTTCACAGACAGCTGTGTTCGCTCCTTCCTGAGACAACTTGTTATCACAGTCTGTCCCACTCAGACAGAAAACACATATGCATTTCTCCATTACACCATGCAGGAGTTTTTTGCTGCACTGTGGCTTTTCAAGCAGCCAGGTGGAATCAGGGAAGTTCTTCAGCAATGTCTGACCAAAGAGAAGAAACACATGAAGTATCTGATCCCCTTCATGTGCAGGTTGTTGAACAAGAAGGAACCGAGGTTGATGGAGTGTCTGATTCCAGCTGAGGAGCTCAAGAATACGTCTGACTGGTTCTTTAAGGAGATGATTAACACATTTCATCCAAGTCTGTGTGAGCCAGACGAGTCTGATGTGGATCTGTTCTTATGTCAGTGCTTGTATGAGTCCCAGTGTCCTGAAGCATGCATCTACCTTCTGGACAAACTGGACTGCTGCCTGAACCTCAGTGAACAGAGTCTGGACCCGGACTCCTGCTGTGCTGTGGCCTATGTGGTCACTCAGTCCAAGGAGAGGAAAATACAGCTGGACCTGGAAGACGCTGTGATATCAGAACCAGGACTGAGACGACTGTATGGATGCCTTCAAAATGTCCAATGGTACGGGTGAGCATGAGCTGAGCTCTGAGTGTCCAACAGCTGCTCAGGTCTCTACATTTCTACTTTATAGAAAGTATAAAAGTGGACAGGACATCCGTTACTGTTTTAATGTTGTACTTTGCTCTTACAGTGTGTCCTTGATATTTGCTCTAATTGTAGGTGTGACCTGTTGCTATGGAAACTGATCCTTCTCAGTGAAGGGCAGTTGGACCATGTCATCTTACCTGTCCCTGCTGGGAATCAGCTGCACCTTCCAGTTGAGGGTAAAACACAGCTGTTTCAAAGAGCTGTAAACGTCCTGCAGAAGGCTGAGACAAAGGTTGATGTCTGCTTCTACTGGGAGAACCCAGATCCTGTCTGTGACAGTCTGTGTCCGTTCCTCTCAGAGGCTTTGCCCTACATCAGGACTCTCAGGTAGGAGGTCTTTGTCTCTGTGTAATGATGTTTAAAAAAATCTTCATTTTTATCATTGAGTGAAAACATCAGTGTTCAAATGAAAACATCTTTGGGTTGACCATCCATTTACAATTTGAAAATGTGACACATTGGGGCGGTATTTGGCTCGGGTGGTGGAGCACCCGCCCCATGTGTTGAGGCTGTGGTCCTCGCTGCAGGCGACCCCGGTTTGAGTCCTGCACCGAGCGGCCCTGTCCTATGTGTCATTCCCCCCCTCTCTGCCTCCCGTTTCCTGTCTCTCTCTCAACTGTCCTATCCATTGAAGGTGAAAAAGCCCCCAAAAATATACTTTAAAAAAAAAACAAGAAAATGTGACACATTCTGCTTTTAGAGGCGATTAAGCCAATTCTTTAACCCACTGAGGCATTTCAACAGGAAACATAATTGATGCACTTAATTTGCCGTGATGGATAAATGAAAGTCCACTTGAATTTTAGTTACGATGACACAGTTCATTTACTTGACATCTAAACTTGCAAAATCACCGTCAGACCCATTACAAAAACAATCAGAATCATCATAATCTGCTCTTATGCTGAAAGAAAAGATGAATTATGTTCTTGATTGATCTGTTCAATATTTTTTCATGAAGTCTATAAAACATCATGACGCAGTGAATTACTAATGACTCATAAACATTTTGATTGTCGAGCTCTGTACTCAAAACACATGTTAAAGGTTTGGAGCCGTCACAGGGCGTCACAGTGATCAGGTGTGACAGAGTGACTCATAATATTCATGACAATAATGAAGTCAACATTTAGACTTTGTAGAACCAGAGAGATCTGAGGTGAGCCTCCATATGTAGGATAAATTACAGATTCACTTCATATCTATTTAAGAATTGTGTTAACGTTGTATTTGTGTACATACAATCATGTTTGATTTATTTGTTTAAAAACATACATACATCTCATTTATGTATTTGTTTTTTCTATTTTCTTGTGCTTGTGGTTTTAGTTTTGTGCCTCAGTCCTCAGATCAGTGTAGTTTCCTGCTGGATCTTTTCTCCCATGTGAAGGACCATGAGACTAAAACAGGTCTGAGACTCCTTCCAGCATTACTCTCAGTTCTCCAGTCAGCTCCTTCAGTCTGGACCATAAACCTCTCAGAGAGAAAGACCTCCATCCTCCTGGAAGTGCTGAAACTCCAACCAGAGAAGAAACCAGTGAAGCTGACAGGCTGGTCAGATGAAGAGAGTGAAGTGAGGAGTTTGCTGCAGTGTCTGCCTTATATCTCACAGCTCAGGTAAATGCACTGTACTAAACATGACTTGAGTTTCCATTAGTGGAGCTGTGTTCTTTATCTACACCAACTCACAAACTTGTAATATAAAAAGTAATTGTCTTAATGTAAGTGATAAACTAATAATATATATATATTTTACCCTATTCACCTGTAATGTCTCACCTTAAAGCAGAAGTAAGCGATCCGGTCGTTTTGGCTAACTTTCTGTCAGCAGATGGAGTTAGCAGGCCCCGCCCTCGTCCCTACGTCACCACATTCACACGCATCCCATGGCTGCACACACGGAGAGGACCGCCCCTTTATGCCGTTCTCTCTCCTCATTGGATAAAGGTTGTAGGATACAAGGAAAGTTTTCTCCTCGGCTTACAGCAGAGCAGAGTGACTGACAGACCCGTGTTTCAGACCAAACACTCTATAGAAGTGATTGCTGTCGGAAGATAGAACTATTTAAGACTTATATTAACACAAATATTCCACTTACTTCTGCTTTAAACAGGAACAGATGAAAATGAATCATCATGATGAAGTGACAGTAAACCAGTGTGAATCCTGATGATGTTTCACTACAACTTTATTGATCTGTAAAGAGTTGAACAGAATGATGGATGTTATAAATGGAGGTCCAGTATTTCAGGCTTTGGAGCTAATTGATTGATCAGTGATTGGAGGATCCACCACTGTTGTCTGACATTCCTGGTTCCTTCAACATGTAGTGAAGTTGGTCAGTCAAAGTGGTTGTTAGTTGAGTTTCAGGCTGATTGATGTGACTGTGTTTTGCTCATTAGCAGCTGTTTAGTGACTTTTAGCAGCTCCACTCCCTGTATGTCAGTGTTGTGTGTCTCTGTTTCTGATACTGACGTCTTCATTCAATGTTTTCTTCTCTTCCAGTTTCTCTCACAGGTTTAACGTGTCTGGTGGAGTCAAGTTGTTTGTGAATGTGTTCTGTGCAGCAGCAGAGAGAGAACATCAGACAGGAGAGAAGATACTGGAGACGGTATCATCAGTGTGCAGTGATATAATATTCCCTCTTAATAACAGACACATGAATGATGATAAAGATACAGCACGTCAGTGTTATTTGCTGCTGGATCTTTTCTCCCATGTGAAGGACCATGAGACTAAAACAGGTCTGAGAGTCCTTCCAGCATTACACTCAGTTCTCCAGTTAGCTCCTTCAGTCTGGATCATAAACCTCTCAGAGAGAAAGACCTCCATCCTCCTGGAAGTGCTGAAACTCCAACCAGAGAAGAAACCAGTGGAGCTGACAGGCTGGTCAGGTGAAGAGAGTGAAGTGAGGAGTTTTCTGCAGTGTCTGCCTTATATCTCACAGCTCAGGTAAATGTACTGTACTAAACAGCAGTACTAAAAGCAGACAGGGAGGGAGAGCCTTCAGTTACCGGGCTTGTTTACTGTGGAACAGGGTATAAAATTAAATTTTTGACCTACCTGCCAATGGCAGCTAGGTCAAAAATGTTACTGGCCAAAATACGTTTTCATCGGCCACTGAACTGCTCACAACACAAAGTCATTAAAATCAGCAGTGTTTTCCCCATTGCATTATAGTTAGGCAGCTGCCTTAACAACACACACCTCCCTCCTAAACTAAATTGATAATAAATATATATATAAGAATAGGTTAGCTGATGGAATGACAACAGACATTACATAAATAGGCTTTCAGAGGAAGATATAGTGATGTGAGTTTTGAAGTGCTGTGAACACAGTTTTTTTTTTTTAATATAGATTGCCTACTGTTCATCCTACAGTAGCCTATAGAAGCATGCAACTTTCCAGATCAAAAATAACACAAACATCGTTGTTTTTACAGCACTACAACTTTATTGATCTGTAAAGAGTTGAACAGAATGATGGATGTTCTAAATGGAGGTCCAGTATTTCAGACTTTGGAGCTAATTGATTGATCAGTGATTGGAGGATCCACCACTGTTGTCTGACATTCCTGGTTCCTTCAACATGTAGTGAAGTTGGTCAGTCAAAGTGGTTGTTAGTTGAGTTTCAGGCTGATTGATGTGACTGTGTTTTGCTCATTAGCAGCTGTTTAGTGACTTTTAGCAGCTCCACTCCCTGTATGTCAGTGTTGTGTGTCTCTGTTTCTGATACTGACGTCTTCATTCAATGTTTTCTTCTCTTCCAGTTTGCCTGAAAAGTTTCACGTCTCTGATGGAGTCAAGTTGTTTATGAATCTGATCTGTGCAGCAGCAGAGAGAGAACATCAGACAGGAGAGAAGATACTGGAGACGTTATCATCAGTGTGCAGATACAGATCATTCCCTCTGAGGGACAGAGACATGAATGATAAAAATATGAAATATCAGTGTGATTTCCTGCTGGATCTTTTCTCCCATGTGAAGGACTATGAGACTAAAACAGGTCTGAGACTCCTTCCAGCATTACACTCAGTTCTCCAGTCAGTTCCTTCAGTCTGGATCATAAACCTCTCAGAGAGAAAGACCTCCATCCACCTGGAAGTGCTGAAACTCCAACCAGAGAAGAAACCAGTGGAGCTGACAGGCTGGTCAGGTGAAGAGAGTGAAGTGATGAGTTTTGTGCAGTGTCTGCCTTATATCTCACAGCTCAGGTAAATGTACTGTACTAAACATGACTTGAGTTTCCATTAGTGGAGCTGTGTTCTTCATCTCCACCAGCTCACTGTTAGTTTGAAGGTGAAGTGTTGAACTGACCAGTCCACATGAACATGACATCATGCTGTGTAGTTTTACTGAGGGAACATTGTGACTCCAGCCACTACAGTGTAGTGATGACTACATTACCCAGAGTTCCTCAGGGCAGAAAGGAGACACAGCTCCAGAGTCCAGCTCCTCTCCTCTGAGCTGATACATGTTCACTTCACCAAGCTCCATGTTTGTTGTTCACAGGATGTTTAAACAGGAACACATGAAAATGAATCATCATGATGAAGTGACAGTAAACCAGTGTGAATCCTGATGATGTTTCACTACAACTTTATTGATCTGTAAAGAGTTGAACAGAATGATGGATGTTCTAAATGGAGGTCCAGTATTTCAGGCTTTGGAGCTAATTGATTGATCAGTGATTGGAGGATCCACCACTGTTGTCTGACATTCCTGGTTCCTTCAACATGTAGTGAAGTTGGTCAGTCAAAGTGGTTGTTAGTTGAGTTTCAGGCTGATTGATGTGACTGTGTTTTGCTCATTAGCAGCTGTTTAGTGACTTTTAGCAGCTCCACTCCCTGTATGTCAGTGTTGTGTGTCTCTGTTTCTGATACTGACGTCTTCATTCAATGTTTTCTTCTCTTCCAGTTTCTTTCACAGCTTTAAAGTCTCTGATAGAGTCAAGTTGTTTGTGAATGTGATCTGTGCAGCAGCAGAGAGAGAACATCAGACAGGAGAGAAGATACTGGAGACGTTAACATCAGTGTGCAGATACAGATCATTCCCTCTGAGTGATAGATACATAAATAATGGTTACGCAACACATCAGAGTGGTTTCCTGCTGGATCTTTTCTCCCATGTGAAGGATTATGAGACTAAAACAGGTCTGAGAGTCCTTCCAGCATTACACTCAGTTCTCCAGTCAGTTCTCCAGTCAGTTCTCCAGTTAGCTCCTTCAGTCTGGATCATAAACCTCTCAGAGAGAAAGACCTCCATCCTCCTGGAAGTGTTGAAACTCCAACCAGAGAAGAAACCAGTGGAGCTGACATACTGGTCAGGTGAAGAGAATGAAGTGAGGAGTTTTCTGCAGTGTCTGCCTTATATCTCACAGCTCAGGTAACATAATTAATCTATGAGAAGATTGAACTTTATTTATTTGTTTATTATTGTTTTGCTTTATTCAAATTAAACAACAGATCCCATCTAACAAAGGCATTATCCACTATATATATATGAAACTCTCATCTTTACAGTTAGCATCTCTGGATGCATTGAGAGAAGCATGACAAGCCGATCTGAAGTTACAAATTACAGATACTGAATGGTCAGACATATTTTCTAGAATACACTCGTCATCAATTTGTGCCAGACATAGCCTACTTCAATTTAAAGTAGCACATAGATTGCACTTGTCCAAAGCCAGGATCGCAAAGATGTACCCAGCAATGGATAATTCGTGTAATAGATGCAAATTTTCACCTGCAACATTAGCCCATACATTCTGGTTTTGTCCGAGGCTCTCGGGTTACTGGTCATCTATACTTGATGCCCTATCAAAGATTCTTAACAGACCAATAAACCCAAATCCTCTTACGGCCATATTTGGTATTCAATGTGAGGACGATCATCTTCCTAGGACTCAATCTGATCGCATTGCTTTTGTCACCCTCTTAGCGAGGAGACTCATTTTACTGAACTGGATACAGGCAGCACCGCCCTCCTACAAACACTGGGTTAGAGATACATTACAACTCCTGAAGCTAGAAAAGATTAGACTAGCTCTACGACGTCCTAATGAGAACTTCAACAGGATATGGCAACCTTTTATTACATATCTGCTGGAACAAACATGAGATTTTGTCTTATATGTCATCTATATATTGTTTTTTTCTACTGTTACTGAAAATCACATGTTTGCTCTCTCACACACACCGTATGTTTTGTCTTTGTTTTTTGTCTTGTCGAGGATACAGTGTCCACTGATATACTTTACCTAATTTACTTTTTTTTTTTTGCTTGTCCCCTAGGGTGGGGGGTGGGGGTGGGAGCGAGGGATCTGTTCTTGCATTTCTGTATATATGCTGATACATTTTCAATTGTGAAAACCAATAAATAAAGTGTGAAAAAAATTAAACAACAGATCATGACAAAGTGACAGTAAACCAGTGTGAATCCTGATGATGCTTCACTACAACTTTATTGATCTGTAAAGAGTTGAACAGAATGATGGATGTTCTAAATGGAGGTCCAGTATTTCAGGCTTTGGAGCTAATTGATTGATCAGTGATTGGAGGATCCACCACTGTTGTCTGACATTCCTGGTTCCTTCAACATGTAGTGAAGTTGGTCAGTCAAAGTGGTTGTTAGTTGAGTTTCAGGCTGATTGATGTGACTGTGTTTTGCTCATTAGCAGCTGTTTAGTGACTTTTAGCAGCTCCACTCCCTGTATGTCAGTGTTGTGTGTCTCTGTTTCTGATACTGACGTCTTCATTCAATGTTTTCTTCTCTTCCAGTTTACCTGAGTTTGAAGTCTCTGATGGAGTCGAGTTGTTTGTGAATCTGACCTGTGCAGCAGCAGAGAGAGAACATCAGACAGGAGAGAAGATACTGGAGACGTTAACATCTGTGTACAGATACAGAGGATTCCTTCTGAGTGACAGAAACATGAATGATAAAGATACAGAACATCAGTGTGGTTTCCTGCTGGATCTTTTCTCCCATGTGAAGGACCATGAGACTAAAACAGGTCTGAGAGTCCTTCCAGCATTACACTCAGTTCTCCAGTCAGCTCCTTCAGTCTGGACCATAAACCTCTCAGAGAGAAAGACCTCCATCCTCCTGGAAGTGCTGAAACTTCAACCAGAGAAGAAACCAGTGGAGCTGACAGGCTGGTCAGGTGAAGAGAGTGAAGTGAGGAGTTTTCTGCAGTGGCTGCCTCATATCTCACAGCTCAGGTAAATGTTCTGTACTAAACATGACTTGAGTTTCCATTAGTGGAGCTGTGTTCTTCATCTCCACCAGCTCACTGTTAGTTTGAAGGTGAAGTGTTGAACTGACCAGTCCACATGAACATCACATCATGCTGTGTAGTTTTACTGAGGGAACATTGTGACTCCAGCCACTACAGTGTAGTGATGACTACATTACCCAGAGTTCCTCAGGGCAGAAAGGAGACACAGCTCCAGAGTCCAGCTCCTCTCCTCTGAGCTGATACATGTTCACTTCACCAAGCTCCATGTTTGTTGTTCACACAGGATGTTTAAACAGGAACACATGAAAATGAATCATCATGATGAAGTGACAGTAAACCAGTGTGAATCCTGATGATGCTTCACTACAACTTTATTGATCTGTAAAGAGTTGAACAGAATGATGGATGTTCTAAATGGAGGTCCAGTATTTCAGGCTTTGGAGCTAATTGATTGATCAGTGATTGGAGGATCCACCACTGTTGTCTGACATTCCTGGTTCCTTCAACATGTAGTGAAGTTGGTCAGTCAAAGTGGTTGTTAGTTGAGTTTCAGGCTGATTGATGTGACTGTGTTTTGCTCATTAGCAGCTGTTTAGTGACTTTTAGCAGCTCCACTCCCTGTATGTCAGTGTTGTGTGTCTCTGTTTCTGATACTGACGTCTTCATTCAATGTTTTCTTCTCCTCCAGTTTGCCTGAGTTTTACGTCTCTGATGAAGTCAAGTTGTTTGGGAATCTGATCTGTGCAGCAGCAGAGAGAGAACATCAGACAGGAGAGAAGATACTGGAGACGTTAACATCAGTGTGCAGATACAGATCATTCCCTCTGAGGGACAGATACATGGGTGATGATTATACAAAATATCAGAGTAACTTCCTGCTGGATCTCTTCTCCCATGTGAAGGACCATGAGACTAAAACAGGTCTGAGAGTCCTTCCAGCATTACACTCAGTTTTCCAGTCAACTCCTTCAGTCTGGATCATAAACCTCTCAGAGAGAAAGACCTCCATCCTCCTGGAAGTGCTGAAACTCCAACCAGAGAAGAAACCAGTGGAGCTGACAGGCTGGTCAGGTGAAGAGAGTGAAGTGAGGAGTTTTCTGCAGTGTCTGCCTTATATCTCACAGCTCAGGTAAACCAGACAAAACACTATGAAGATTCTTCAACCCAGCTGATCCTTAGTGACCTTTAAAAGCTATTTCTTACAAACTAACAGTGTAGTTAAAGTTGATGAGTGACTATTTGACAATGTAATGTTATTCACAGCCAACAGCAAATGTACAGATGGTAAGACATTTAGTTAAGAATGACATTGTAGTGCAGTGAGTCTGTTATTGTGCTGTAGATGTGTGTTCACAGTTGATCTGTTCTGTTGTGTTTCAGCTGTGATCCTCAGTTCTTCCAGAGTGTGTGTTCATCCATCTGTGTCCGGTCCAGAGAGGATGTGGAGCAGCTGGTCTCTCTGCTGCAGCTCCTGGACTTCACCCTGCTCTTAACAGGAGAGTTAGACAGGAAGACCTGCAGGACTGTGGGGACGGTTCTGAGATGTTGTTCCTCTAAAGTGGATCTCACCCTGACTCCCAGTAAAGTGTCTGTCAGAGGAGTCTCCCTCCTCTTTAGATCCACCACCCGACTGCACAGTCTGAGGTATAATCACTGTCTCTTGTTGCTATGACGCCATCGTGTCCTCTTTGAAGATGTGTTATTGATGTGACAGCTGCTCTGTCCTGTCTCTTGACTCTCAGGCTGTCCAATCACGTGGCCTTGCTGCTGTGTCGATGTGTAAGAAGACGGAGCTTGGTCTGTCCGGTGTCTCTGGAGGAGCTGTCTCTTGTCTCTGAGGAAGTCCAGCCGTCAGAAAGAAAAGTGCAGCAGGTGGTCGGTGGCGTGGCGTCTCTGCTGAGACACTGGGACGTCAGACGTTTGGACCTGACTGAGTTCTGTGTCTCTGCTCGGTGTCTGGTTAAACTGCTGCTTCACCACCGTCCTCTACCAGTCAAGTAAATGTCTTTCCTAAGTCTCACAGATTCACTCTAGTTGCTGTGGTAACACACTGTGTATTCACTAGTTGTATTTGTTGAACCTACAGACTGAGTGCAGAGAGTCTCCAGCAGCTCCTGATCTTCCTCCATGAAGTCCAGGACCAGGACTTGACGTTGTCCACCTTGACTAAGACTGGTGGAGACCTGAGCTCCTTCTGTCTGGACTGGGATCTTCTTCACTATCTGCTGCAGCATTCACCAGCTCAGACCTTCACTGTGGACCTGAGGAAACACCACTTCTTACAGGAGAACTTCACTCAGCTGCTTCCCTTCCTGGACAGGATCATAGTTAAACGGTGATCAGTTTATTGATGTTTGATTTGACCTCTGACCAGACACAAACAGTTGATCCTCTGTGTCATGTCTGTTCTTGTTGTTGTTTCATCAGCTGTTTCTCTACATCTAAACCCTGTTGTGGTGTTTCCAGGTCCACTCCCAGCTTCGTGTTGACCTCCATCAGACACATCTATGAAACTCAGTCCAGACAGAGTTTACTCAGTTTACCAAGAATACTTGATCATGTGATCAACCTGACCTGCACAGAGCTGGACTCAGAGGACTGTGCTGCTCTGCTCTTCACCCTCAGACACAGTGACAGAGTTCAACTGAACCTGATGTGGACCTCCATACCAGCAGAGGAGACAGAGTCCATCCTCTTCTCTCTGGACAGAGTTTCTCAGCTCAGGTCAGACAAACAGACGAGCTCCATCCCATCATCAGTCTGTGGTATTTCCCTGTAGATGCATTAACACAGTGATGTGTGTATCAGTGTTGACAGGAAGCTGCTGCTGAGGTTCCTCCACTGCTGTGTTGCCGGTGGCGACCAGCAGGAGGCAGCATCACGGCTGCTGAGAGCCACTCAGCACAGGTTGGATCTGTCCTGTTCCCTCTCAGTGGATCTGTCAGAGCAGGACCAGCCTGAGACTCTGTGTCTGACTGCTGAGGACTGCTGGGCCGTCTCCTCCGTCCTGAGACGTAGCAGCCAGGACGCTCAGCTGGACCTGAGAGACTGTGAGGTGGACGACAGCGGACTGGACCTGCTGTTTCCTGTCCTACACAAAGTCCGCCTCAGGTCAGAGAGCCCACGCTGAGCTGAACCAGAGAGGAAGCTGCTTCTCTTTCATGTCCATGCACCATGACAGTCTGTCTCTGTTGCTTGTGTTGCAGAGCCAGTAAAGCTGTCGTCCTCCGCCTGCTGTCCCTGGTTCCTGAGATCTCTGAGTGGGACACGAGGACACGGGCGGTGTCCCTGAGTGGAGCCCTGGGTGGAGAGCTGGACCTCAGTCACACGGATCTGGATCAGAGGGTCTGTGCAGATCTGGGCCGGATGCTGGACTGGTCTGAAGGACTGAAGGAGCTGGACCTCAGTCACTGTCGGCTCACTGACCAGCTGCTGCTCACACTCACCACACATCTGCACAAAGTCCAAGTCCTGGAGTGAGTGACACACTGTTCATGAGACAACACTGTGATGTAGTGTCAGCTTCAAATATTTATTAAAACAACATTAACAGGAGTTAACGTGAAATGAAAGATCCAGAAATATAAATATAGTCCTGCATCCAAACATTATTCTAGTTTATAGCATCTGAAGATTCCTGTCAGTGTCTCATGTGGACAAATGTTTCTGGACATTTAAATATGAACTTCATGTGTGTGTGTGTGTGTGTGTGTGTGTGTGTGTGTCCAGTTTGAGTGACAACAACATCACTGATGCGTCTACAGTCCAGTTGCTGCAGCTGGTCTCCATCAACCCGTCCATGGAGTCTGTGCGGTGAGTTCACATCACTGAGTTTGTTCAGTCGACAACTTGTTGTTGTGTGTCAGTGAGTGACGTTCACTCTCTGCTCTGTGTTTTCCTTCTAGACTCTTCAACAACAACATCGTGGACAGAGCAGCCTTCCAGAGACACAGGCAGTTTGAAGTGTGGTGAAGCAGTCGTCATCTCTGATCTGTGTGTCAGTGTTGACCAGAGTCTGATGATGAGCAGAGGAAACGTCACTGCAGTGTCACAACCACAGCAGCTCAGATCAGACTCACCAGGTCGGCTGGCCTCATTCTTCTTTATCTTTTTACCATTAGGGAGAACAACAGGCTTTTTGTATCCTGTGAACTGTAATGTGTTCAATGAAGTAATAATGTTCCAATCAGGAGAAACCCACATTCAGTTCCAGTACGTCAGGAATATGTAAATATGAGAAACATTTATAGTTGAGATGTTAAATCAAGTACTGTAAGAGATGATCAGGAGAGAGACGTGTCCTCATTCAAATACCTGTTACCTGTTGATCATTACCTCATCACCCTATAGTGAACATACAAGGCACATGTGCAGCAACAGCTTTTTATTAGTTCTATTTTTATTGTTTTAGATGTGTCAGTTTCTCATAACCTGCCATCACCAGCAGCTGTTGGTGTCACTGAAATCAAGTCAACACTGGTCAGCTCCTTCAAATACCTCGGCACTGTGTGTGACAACCAACCAACTGTTGTGAAAACCTGCTCCAAGATGAAACACAGAGATTTATCTTCTCTGTGGGAGCAGCAGGTTGTGAGGAAGTCACAGTATTTTTTAGTATATTTTAGCAAATGAATTCTCACTGTTGCCTTCAGGGCCTCGTTGTGCCCAGCCAGCTCGTCAGAGTAAACGTTGGTCTGAGTCTTTTATCTCCTCTGCTGTCAGACTGTTCAACATGACCATGTGAATTCAGTCTGAATCTGTACTGTACTCGTATTGTGTACTGTTTACTGGGTACTTTTTATGTATTTTATCATTATGGAGATTTGGTACATGTAACGTTTATTAGAGGGACAGGGTCTTTATGTGGTGCGTTGTTAATCTCCTCAAACATTTTGACTTATTTGTTCCTGAGTATGGCTCTGTGACTGATCATTTGACATTTATGTACTGATGTAAACAAAAGCTCAGGTTTTGTCTTGAAATTTTTTTGTTTTTTGTTTTTTGATATGGACTCAGGATTTTAACAGGGACTGCAGCTATTCTGTTATGTGTTATGAAATCGGCCAAATTAATAATATTAGTATAATTTTCCTGTTTAACTTGATTATTTTGTGGTGAATGAGCCCTGCATCTGTAAATATCATTTTAAAATTCTTGATTTTGTCTTTGTTATGGTCAATAAATCCCATAAACACCCACAGAGCCTGCTGTCTGTCCACTGGTGAAGTTCTGACTAATGTCTCTTTGATAACTCAGCCTGTGTTGGAATCCAAGATGGCGTCATTGTCTTCCCAATAAAGCTTCTTCCACCTCAGAGGTGTTTGTGAGACACCACCTGAAGCTGGAAACAATTGGCTTTCATTGCTATTATGGAATAAAATAAAAGTCCTCTAATTGCACCTGGAAATACAAGAGTGAAATACGGCTCCATACGGGCTGTGATTGAATCTCATTGAGGTCAGTCATGTCTTAACACTAATGTACGTAGTGTGTAGAAAATCCCCACCTCCTTCCACCTCAGCTCCTTCCATCCCTCCTCCTTCCCCTCACATCACTGAGGGCGGAGCTCAGAAGTTGATGTAGGCAGGTAGCTCAGCTGTGGCCCTTTCTGCTCTGGAGAACAAAGCAGCTGGCTGCAGAGTCCTCATCCTCCCTCACCCCATGATTGTTGAGCTGCGGAGTTGATGTGAGTTATTCATTTAAGTTCCACACACTCTTTGTTTATGTTATAGTTAATTGAAGAATATTGTTGCTACCTTCTACTCTTTATTAAGTTTGAGTTATGTTTACCAAGAGTAAGTACACTTTGAATAGTTGTTAACTTATCTGAATATTTGCGTTGTGTGGACTAATCTTTGGTGTTCTTTCCTTTTCCTTTTCATCAGAATTAACCAGCGAAACAATAAATAAGATGAACTGGACCCTCTGTGTTTGTGGCATTGTTTCAAACACAAACTCATTGCGTTGAGGATCCCACTGACCCTTGCTGTGATGTATGGCAGCTGATGACATCACCTCGACACTACCTGGACCACTGCTCATCCCTGACTCCAACACGTTCCTAAATACAATATCCAGTATTAATAATCATCTAGAGTGATATATAGCAGTGTACAGTATTATATATATTGATATACGTACATGATTTGGGGATTAATGCAGTTATTTGTTCATATTCGTAGTAGTATCCTTCCTCCCTGCAGCTGTCAGTTTGAACCTACATTAATAACTGCCTTTGTACTGAAATTATTATTGTCAATAAAGATTTATTGAAGAGATTAAACAAAAATAATCATAAAATTAAATGTCTGTTGATACATTAAAAAAAAGGATCAAGAATTCAGGGACTTAAAAATACAATTCATCCAACCCATTGAAACACGTTGTGTCTGCTGCCCTCTGCTGGTCACAATGGGGAACTGCATCGCACCGTAGCGTCAAGCTAGAGAAGTTACATAAGGCCACAAGCGGAAGTCGCCACTCGCTTTCTAAATAAAAAATAACTTCGGGCACCCTAACTTTACGGTCAGGTAACAATAAGTACTGTGACCTTTCACAGGGTGTTTTAGACGAGGAACAGCTTCAGAAGTAGACGCTTTATTTATTTAACCCTTGAAGAATGTGATACGGTCGTAACGTTCTCACATTTCAGCGGATATCAACCGATAGCAACGTAGCCCGTTAGCAGCTCCAACTCCCGGGTCTCATCCTCGGACAGCTGCGCTCCCCGGGACCAATCCAACTTCTGGCTCTCTTGCTCGGACAGCTGTACCCCCCGGGACCCCCCAGCACCGCCACCACGGCTACAAATCACTCATTTCACTGGACAAAGTTGAGGTAAAGCCACATCCCGCCGCGGTCGTCATTTTGATTTTATTTTGAAAGAGTTCCGGAAGTACAGCCATGCTATATTGTGTCTGTCTTTACTCTGTATGCTGCCCTCTGGCGGCGAAACAGCGGCACTGCACCACACGGTTTTCTCAATAAAAGTGCACTTCTTTTCTGCCTCCTGCCTGTTTTTGTGTCAATCCCAGAGGGAAACTGATGAGTGCATCAAACAACCTGTGACTCAAATCATAAGAAAGCTGTCAAAACATTAATTTGTGCTTTTTATTCACTGTATTTATTTGAATATGCCCCCGCTGGCCCCTCGCTGACTTGGTCATTAATAACTGCCTTTGTCAATAAAGATTTATTGAAGAGATCATTAAATTAAATGTCTGTAAAAAGTAGACTGTAAAAATAAGTGTTTGACACATTCAAACAGGAAGAGCAAGGATTCAGGGATTTAAAATGAAAGCTCATCCTACATTCAAACACTACACGATATGACAACATGCTGAGACATTTCATTTCTTTCTTTGGGTGTGTGTGAGATATATATATATATAGCTGTGAGGTGTGATTTATGTTTATATTTCAGTCTATTAATTTCTTCCATATAAAACTGTTGAGAAGCTGATATAACAAGACAGTGGCTCTTGATCGCCACCCTGTGGTGACTTTAGAGAACTGCAGCTCACTGCAAACACGCATTAAAACAGCGTCTTCTGGGCTTTACTGCAGTTAATTAACAGTGGTTTACAGTATTGATAATCATCTAGAGTGATATATAGCAGTGTACAGTATTATATATATTGATATACGTACATGATTTGGGGATTAATACAGTAATTTGTTCATATTCGTAGTAGTATCCTTCCTCCCTGCAGCTGTCAGCTTGAGCATACATTAATAACTGCCTTTGTACTGAAATTATTATTGTTTGTATTATTGTTATTATTAAAACAGCGTCTTCTGGGCTTTACTGCAGTTAATTAACAGCTGTGTACAGTGGTTTATCCTCCATTCACTCCGACTCTTCCAGAGAAAAACCAGGAGGGTGTTTGATGGTAAGACTTGAAATGTGTCTGTTTGTTAGATAGATAGATAGATAGATAGATAGATAGATAGATAGATAGATAGATAGATAGATAGATAGATAGATAGATAGATAGATAGATAGATAGATAGATAGAGAATACTTTATTCATCCCTAGCAGGGAAATTCAAGATAGTCCAGTAGCTCATACAACAATGACAAAAAAGATGAACACAAAAATACATTTTAACAAGTATTATATAAAACAATTGCAGCAGGAACAAATGATCTCTTAAATCTTTCAGTTCTGCAGGTCAGGGAGATGAGCCTTTTGCTTCGGCTGCTCCTCTGACCTGAGAGGGTTTTGTGTAGAGGGTGTTGGGGGTCACCCAGGATGGTCTTCAACTTACACCCCATCCTCCACTTAACCACAGCCTCTACCAGCTCCGCTCCCTCCCCCATCACAGAGCTACATTTTTTGATGAGCCTGTCTAGTCTGTTCCTGTCCCTGACCTTGATGTTGTTACCCCAGCAGACAATAGCAAAGAATGTAACACTTGCAATGACAGACTGATAAAACATACGCAGCATTACATTACATACATCAAAAGACCTGAGTCTTCTTAAAAAGAAGAGCCTGCTTTGTGTCTTTTTGTACACATAATTTGTGTGTACGGACCAGTCCAGCCTGTCATCAAGGTGTACTCCAAGGTACTTGTATGACTGAACCCTCTCAATGTCCACCCCATCCATAGTCACAGGCCGTAAGGATCTTTTGGACCTGCCAAAGTCAATAATCATTTCTTTGGTCTTTGATGTATTAAGCAACAAGTTGTTCTTGTTGCACCAGTCTGTGAACACCCCCACCAGGTCCCTGTATTCATCTTCCTGTCCCTTCTTCACACATGCCACTATGGCCGTGTCGTCAGAGTACTTCTGAACATGGCAAGATTCAGATGTGGATGTGAAATCTGCAGTGAAAAGTGTGAAGAGGTAAGGTGAGAGCACAGTACCTTGTGGTACTCCTACACTGCTCACCACTGTGTCTGACATGCAATTCCCCAGCCTCACATACTGTGGCCGCTCTGTAAGATAGTTATAGACCCACAAGATGATGGTTGGATCTACACCCATCTTCTCCAGCTTTCCTCTCAGAATACTAGGTTGAATTGTGTCAAAAGCACTGGAAAAGTCTAGAAACAGCAGTCTCACATATCGCCCAGGTTCATCCAGGTAAGAGTAAATCCGATGCAACATGTAGATGATTGCATCGTCCACCCCAATGTTCTCCCGGTATGCAAACTGCAAGGGGTCCACAGAATGCTGTACTTGAGGTCGAAGGTGGCGAAGTAGTAGTCTCTCCAGAGTCTTCATAATATGAGAAGTCAGGGCTACTGGTCTGTAGTCACTGATTCCTGCTGGCCTCGCGACTTTGGGAACCGGCACCAGGCACGAGGTCTTCCAGAGAAGAGGGATCCTACATGACTGCAGGCTCAGGTTGAAGATGGTATGGAGAGGCACAGCCAGCTGGGCAGCACAGTCCTTAAGGAGTCTAGCTGAAACACCATCAGGGCCAGCCGACTTGCCAGGACGCAGTCTCCTCAGTTCTGCCGACACTTCCTCCAGGGAGAGTAGAGTGTCACCGCCATATGGAGCAGGACCGCCAGGTGGAGCAGGACCGCCAGGAGGAGCAGGACCACCGGAAGCAGGACCGCCAGGTGGAGCAGGACCGCCAGGAGGAGCAGGACCACCGGAAGCAGGACCGCCGGCTGGAGCAGGACCACCGGATGGAGCAGGACCGCCAGGAGGAGCAGGACCACCGAAAGCAGGACCGCCAGGTAGAGCAGGACCGCCGGCTGGAGAAGGACCACCGGATGGAGCAGGACCGCTGGAAGCAGGACCACCGGATGGAGCAGGACCGCCGGAAGCAGGACCGCCAGGAGGAGCAGGACCGCCGGCTGGAGCAGGACCGCCAGGTAGAGCAGGACCACCAGGAGGAGCTGGACCGCCGGAAGCAGGACCGCCGGATGGAGCAGGACCGCCAGGTAGAGCAGGACCGCCGGATGGAGCAGGACCGCCAGGAGGAGCAGGACCGCCAGGAGGAGTAGGACCGCCAGGTAGAGCAGGACCGCCAGGTGGAGCAGGACCGCCAGGTAGAGCAGGACCGCCAGGAGGAGCAGGACCGCCAGGAGGAGCAGGACCACCAGGAGGAGCAGGACCACCAGGTAGAGCAGGACCGCCAGGAGGAGCAGGACCGCCAGGAGGAGCAGGACCACCAGGTAGAGCAGGACCGCCAGGAGGAGGAGGAGGAGCAGGACTGCCAGGAGGAGCAGGACCGCTGGAAGCAGGACCGCCAGGAGGAGCAGGACCACCAGGTAGAGCAGGACCGCCAGGAGGAGGAGGAGGAGCAGGACCGCCAGGAGGAGCAGGACCGCTGGAAGCAGGACCGCCAGATGGAGCAGAACCGCCAAGTGGTGATGGTGAGGGAGAAGAGGCTATATTAAACCTGTTGTAAAACTGGTTAAACTCATTTGCCAGGTCAACATCTCCCTCAGGCTGCCTATTTCTCTCCTTGTATCCAGTGATGGTCCTCATTCCTCTCCAGACCTCCCTGATGTTATTATTTTGTAGTTTGCTCTCCAGCTTTTTCTTGTAGTCTCTCTTTGCTTGCCTTAGTCTCACTTTCAGTTCCTGCTGTGCTGTCTTAATCAAGACTGAGTCACCAATCTTAAAAGCCTCCTTCTTCTTATTTAGGAAGCTTTTGATGTCACTTGTGATCCACGGTTTATTGTTAGTGAAGCAACGAACTGTTCTGACCGGCAACACCACATCCCTGCAGAAGTTTATATAGTCAGTGACACACTCTGCCATCTCATCAATGTCAGTGGATGTGTTGTTAGGTGTCTGCGAGTGTAGCAGAACATTCCAGTCTGTAGACTCAAAGCAGTCCCTCAGAGCCTCAGTAGCCTCAGGTGTCCACTTCCTTACTGTGAGTGTAGTTGCAGGTTCCCTCTGCACACAGGGTTTGTAACAGGTCTGCAGACAAACCAGGTTGTGATCTGACCTGCCCAGTGGTGGCAAGGCAGTGGCTCTGTAAGCTTCTTTTACATTGACATACAGCAAGTCAAGGGTTTTGTTTTTTCTGGTAGCACATTTAACAAACTGTGTGAATCCAGTCAGGTGGGAGGAGAGGATAACATGGTTGAAGTCACCTGATATTATAATAAGTGCCTCAGGATGTTTTGTCTGTATCCTAGCAACCATTTCATGCAGTATTTCACATGGAACATCAGCTGTTGCCTTGGGAGGGATGTACACAAGTATTGTTATGATATGACTGAATTCTCTTGGTACATAATATGGCCGCATTCCAACAGCCAATAATTCAATATCTGGACAACACATCTTCTCTTTGACAGTAATATGTGCAGGATTACACCATCTCTGGTTCACAAATAAGGCCAGACCTCCTCCTTTTTTCTTGCCACTTGCCTTAGCATCTCTGTCTGACCGTATGAGAGTGAAGCCAGGTACATCCACAATGGAGTCAGAGATGTTTTGATTCAACCAGGTCTCAGTAAAACACATCAGGCTGCACTCACGGTAAACTTTCTGAGTCTTCACCAATATCTCCAGCTCATCACTCTTGTTGGTCAGAGAGTTGACATTCCCCATGATGACAGACGGCAGAATGGGCTTGTATCTCCACTTCCTTGCCTTTAAACCTGCACCAGCACGGCAACCACGAAAACGCCTCTTCAACTCAGCCGGAATAGTGTGATACACCCCAGATTTTCTCCACTTCAACGAAAAGGTTGTCACCTCTGTCAAAGGAACACAATTAGCAGATGAACTGGGTCAGAGGTCAGAGCTGTTTTTATATTTGTTCATCCCACTCCACCCTGAAGCTCTCTGTTCTCTCACTTTAACATTTATCCAGTGTCCCTAACCCCCTAACAGGCCTCTAACAGTCTGTGTGGAGATAATGGCAGATAAACATAAACTCTATGCTGTTTGACTCTATAGCTAGTTTGTTCTCATGATGCTGGAAAAGGTTGAGGGGTCTGTCGGTCCCTGAACACCAGGATCCTCTCACAATCAGCACTCCCAGTTTTTTTTGTTTTGTTTGTTTCATGGAGTTGTGGTGTAATGGAGTCGCTCCTGGCCTGTCCACGCCGTGGTCGTTGGTTCGAGTCCACGCACAGTTTTCACCATCATCATCATCATCATCCTGCTCCAAAACAATCTCATCAACAAAGACCAACCAAACATGTCAATGAAGGAGACTGTCAGAATTATTCACTTATTCATCTCCATGAGATAACTCCATCTCTTCAGCTCAACATTCAATCACTCTGCAGTACAAAGTCCACATGTTCAGACTGGGAGCTGTTGGTGGTCTGGTGGCGCAGTGGGTTTACTCATGTTAGTGAATGTAGAGGTCGCAGGATTGAGTCCATGTGCTGCTTTTGGTTTGTGCATGGTTTGTATATGGTGCTGTGCCACAGTACGAGTCAGTACAATTTCCAACACATCAAGAACCATATCCAGTGGTTAGGGCAGTGGATCGGCTACTTACCTGTAAACACAAACGTTGCTTGTTCAAAGCCATGCACAGCTTTTGTTATGTATGTTGTTGTGCAGCCGTACGAGTCAGTACAAGTTCCAACACATCTGGTCTCAGATCCAATGCTGGTGTAGTGGATCTTCCTCTGGCTATGGACTCAAGAGATTGTGGATTCAAGTCCGGGTGTTGGCTTCTTGGTTTTCTCCTTAAGTTTCTTTGTGCTGCTTTGACGATGTCAGATACACTATGACCAATGTCCTTGTCACACTGATTAATGGTACAGTGGGTTGCGCTGCCGCTTTGGGTACAGTAGACCACGAGTTTGATCCCCAGCGGAGACTGTGAGAGGTTTTCTCATTAAGTTTCTTTGCCTAACCCTCCAAAGCCAGGAGGAGATCCACTACACCACCACTGGATCTGAGATGAAATGTGTTGGAACTTGTACTGACTTGTACGGCTGCACAACACTATACATAACAAACGCTGTGCATGGTCTTGAACACACAACCACTGTGTCAGCAGTCAAGAGAAGATACCACTGCGCCACCACTTGATCTGGTGTCTGATGTGTTGGAACTTGTACTGACTATATATACACATTTACTTTCTTTCTTTTTTGTGTCATTGTCGTGTGAGCTACTGGACTAATTTGAATTTCCCTCCTAGGGATGAATAAAGTATTCTCTACTCTACACAAACCAAAAGGAACACATGGACTTGAACCAGTGATCACCATGTCAGAAGTCAGGAGAAGATACCACTGCGCCACGACTGGATGATGCAGAGGTGTGAGAATATTGCACATACACTAAGTGTAAAAAAAAACAAAAAAAACTCAGAGCTCTGATCATGAGAGGATCCTGATGTTCAGGGACCGACAGACCCCTGCGATTTTAGTTTTTATTTTAACATCTCTGAGAGCGATGCGTTTTATATCTATCTATATCGATCCCTCTGTGTGTGTGTGTGTGTGTGTGTGTGTGTGTGTGTGTGTGTGTGTGTGTGTGTGTGTGGGTGGGGGCAACTCTGCTATAGAGTCAACTTGCCTAGATCAGCATGGTGCTGATCTAGGCAAGTTTTTCTAGCATCATGATTACATAGAGTCAAACAGCATAGAGCAGCATGCTGATCTATGCTGTTTTGACTCTATACCACGTTTGACTCATTTTCGGCTAGAAAACCTTGCCTAGATCAGCACCGATCAGCACCGTCAAACAGCATAGCTGATCTATGCTGTGTGACTCTATAGCTAATTTGTTCTCAATATGCTAGAAACAGACACATAGATCTGCACCATGCAGATCTAGGCGTCTATTTCTAGCATAATGAGAACAAATTAGCTATAGAGTCAAACAGCATAGATCAGCACCATGCTTTATCTATGCTGTTGGACTCTATAGCTAGTTTGACTCCTTAGTTTGACTTTATAGCAAACTATAAAGTCAAACACACACACCCCCCACACACACACACACACACACAAGGGTAGTTTGTTTTTCTGGGGTTCCCTTTGGGACCTCATTGATGTGTAGCCATGTGTAGATAGGTTTTATGACTAGCTAATTGTAACTGTACATACTAAAGCTATGGTCAACAATACATATGTTTGTGAATATTTATTAAATTTTTTGTATTTGTATCTTTTTTTTTCTACCACAACTTGTGTCTATTTATTGCATCTTTTCTTTATTGCTTGTTTTATTGTTTACTCCAGTCAGCGCCACTGACCAAAGGCACTGGCTCATAATCTGGAGTTGGTCCCCGGGCGCTGCACCGTGGCTGCCCACTGCTCCTCAGGGATGGGTTAAATGCAGAGAAAGAATTTCACTGTACTAGCTGTATATGTGACAAATAAAGTACCATTACCATTATTGTTTACTTATGTATTTCTTGCACGTATCTGACTGTCACACGGACTCATTTACTCCTGGGGCCTCATTTATCAAAGAGGGTGTAAAACTGCTACTAAATATTTGCGTACGGCGAAAAGACGAAAATGGCGTACACCCTAAATATTTACACCTTTTTCAGATCAATCAAACTATGCGTACGCACAACTCTCCGCAATAAATCACACAGGACTCAAGAATGGTGCACACGTGAACACACCTCTTACTCCGCCCCCGGAACGCCTATATACAACTCTATATGGTCAGCACGTGCATATTTAATTAGCCATGTGCTCTCTGTGGCGCAGCAACTTTTGTGACAACAAAGTGACAACGGAGACAACCGGCGGAGGACGGGGGAAAGAAGCGGAACTTCTCCGCTTCTCCGAAAGCAGATACACGGGCAATAAATCAGTCAGAAAAATGATCTTGCATTTTAATAAGCTACAATAAAAACAAAAACCTCCCAAATCTCAACAAAAGGGAGCAGAAAGAAGAAGAATCTTAATCTGCCCGTTTATCCCAGAAAATCTTTTTTTTTTTTTTTTTTTACCTAGATGTTAAAACAATGTAGGAAGCAGGACGATAGTTACCATTACTTTGCAGGCCTTCCCACTACACAGTTACAGCTCTAACTGGACTCGGTTTAGGTCATTTTCCATTACAGCTGAGTCCTTCACAGTTCCTCCTCAGGGCCGCGTTGTCTCACTCTTTATTCTCTCCTCTCGTCAGCTCCAAACACACGTGCACCTCGTTAACTCAGGTGACAGAATAATAACAGTCTCAGTAGCTGCAGATCAGTGTGCGCTGCTGCCGGTGTGTTTTTAAACTTGGATGGTTTGATCCTTGTCGGACGTCACATATAGCCTAATCAAAAAAGCAAAATCCACAATGCGCTCTGTTTATCAATTAACATATAGTCTAGTGTTATTATAGAGCGGGTTGGATTGCCAGCACCGGTCCACCACTACCACAATTACTTTAAAAAATCCTCTGTGCTCTTCTAAATGTACTCCGCTCCTCTCTCCCTCTCACACTGCAGTTCTCTGACTCAGCAACGGTGTCGCCAATTCCTCCTGTTCCTCAAAAAAGGCGTACGCCAGGGTCAAAATGGGTGTAAATGTCCGCACTTTTCCCCGTCAGGTTTTGGCTTGATAGATCCCAAATTTGGCGGAGAAAAGTGCGTACGCACAAAACGAGGGGAAAATGACGTAAAAAAAGGTGTATCCACAATGATAAATGAGGCCCCAGATGTCTCCAGTTTGGTGCTTAACAAGGTGACGTCCTCCAGGAAGGCGGAGCTGCTTCTCCATTGGCCGAGCACAGGTGTCTGCACTCTGCTGATGAGCAGCTGCAGCAAACAGAAGAGCAGTGTCCTACAAATAGTCATTCTGCACTGGAGCGTCAGTGAATGTGAAGGGTATGTGACTTTGCCAACATAAGTGATGGAGCTATGGAGCACAGATCTTACGTCTTTTACTTCAGGTTTGGTTTTTATTCTGTACATTATTTCATTTACAAACAACTTTACATCGTTTAACCTTGATCCCATCCCTGGTTTGTGCCATGTGCTTCACTGGGTAAGTCGGCCATCTTGTAGACCAGGCCATGTGGCTGCAGGTCTTCGTTCCAACCAAGCAGCAGTACACCAGACTTGACTCAGTCAAAAGTGCTCTTGGTTGAAACAAACACCTGCAGCCACATGGCCTGGTCTACAAGATGGCCGACTTACCCAGTGAAGCACATGGCACAAACCAGGGATGGATCTCAAACATTTCCACACGATTAACATTGTTGAGTCTTCAATGTCTTCTTTGAACAGGTGGTGAAGTTCTTCTGGACTCAAGGTGGACAGCAGCTCCTGAAAGAGAGAACATGGACAAGCAGTGTTAGACAGGACTACCTGCAACTCATGCTGAATGTGTCCTTTGTCTTTCAGACTGAACAAGATGGAGGTAACTGTGTGACTATGTGTGTTGTGAAGTAAATAAAGATTCTCTGTGTATGCCTTGAGTGTTTCTTACCAAGTAGAGGTGGCAGCAGTACAAGCACATGGCAGCTGGAGCCAGTCAGCTCAGGGTTCAACACCTACACAGGAGACAAAGATTAGAGTCAAACAAACACACTATCCAATGAATAAAAGATGTAAGATCCTGGGCTCATCTCAACTAGCATTAATGACAAAGAAATGCTCTTACTGCTGTACAGACAGTCAGCTCCTCCTGCTTCATCTTCAGTGTGATGTACACAAACACCTCTAACTCTCCACCTGGGACAACACATACACAAAAAACATTTATCACACTCATCCTGACATTTAGAAATGTTTGAGCTGCAACACTTCAGCTACAAATCACACTTACATTGTGTTTTCTCCAGAAACATTGAGGTGGTCACTCCTGGCTCCAGATGGTGGTTTGGCGCCATCTGCTGGTCAAAGTATAGAATTACACCAGGTTAGTTTTAAATCACAGAAAACCTGCAGTTTACATTGAGAACATTAATAAAGTTGACAAACACTTTCTTATACTAATTCTTTTACATGAAGGAGCTTTTAGTTTTTACTACAAAGTGAAATAAACTGTAATCATATGATCTAGTTCTGTGGCCACTCAAAGACAAAAGCACAAAGTAAACAATCCAGCCTGTCTGCATGAACACACTAACATACATCTCCACATACTGTTAGAGCACAAAGTCTGGTCTGGTCCTCACCTCCTCTTTTCCCTGCAGCTCCGTCCAGGTCCTGAAGACTCCATCGGATCCGCTTGTCCTCACGGGGACTGTCTGTGTCAGAAGAGACAGAGATGATGAACATGGAGGCTGCTGCTGAGTCTCTGTCTGTGTAGTGGCTATTTGTCCTCAGTGTCAATAATCAAAAAACTCAAAAATATCAAAACTATAATGAAACAAAATCAAATCAAACGGCCACTGAGACACTGAGTGAATTTACGCATAATAAACAGAGTCCATTGTCCAGGCAAAAAATGAAAGTTTCTTGGGTTTATTTTCCATTGGCAAACAAACAAAGAACAATGGCTCGTTGCCGCCTCTCTTGCCCTGGTAAAAAACCAACTGCCCTCCCAGGTGCCTAGCTCACCTGTGTCTGCCAACCCATATACAGCGGGGAAAATAAGTATTGAACACGTCAACATTTTTCTCAGAAAATATATTTCTAATAGAGCTATTGACATGAAATTTTCACCAGATGTCGGCATCAACCCAAGTAATGCACACAAACAAAGAAATCTGAACATTAATGTCCATAAATTAAGTTATGTGTAATAAAGTGAAATGACACAGGGAATAAGTATTGAACACATGAAGAAAAGGAGGGGCAAAAAGGTATGGAAAGCCAAGAAAGCAGCTGGAGTTTGTCAGTATTTAGAATGTAATCCTGTCTCCTATCAGTGCAAAGTAATATCTGCTGGTTTAGTCCTGATTGATGCCTTTTAAAAACGTTTCTCACCACCAAGGTGTCAGACAATAAGTATTGCATGGTGGGCAATGGCAAAGAGCTGTCTAAGAGCTGTCTAAAGACCTACACAACCAAAGATTTCAGACAGAAGAGTCAAAACAATAATCAGAAGGGTTCCCTAACAGTCCAGGACACTGGTGGAGAGCTTCAGAAAGACCTGGGATCAGCAGGTACAGTTGTTTCATAGAAAACAATAAGAAATGCACTCAACTGCCATGTGTTGCATGGTGTGTGTGCATGGAGGCCATGGCAGTTGAGTGCATTACTTATTGTTTTCTCTGAAACAACTGTACCTGCTGATCCCAGGTCTTTCTGAAGCTCTCCACCAGTGTCCTGGACTGTTAGGGAACCCTTCTGATTATTGTTTTGACTCCTGTTTTGCAATTGTAAGGTTGTGTAGCTCTTTAGACAGCTCTTTGCCATTGCCCACCATGCAATACTTATTGTCTGACACCTTGGTGGTGAGAAACCTTTTTAAAAGGCATCAATCAGGACTAAACCAGCAGATATTACTTTGCACTGATAGGAGACAGGATTACATTCTAAATACTGACAAACTCCAGCTGCTTTCTTGGCTTTCCATACCTTTTTGCTCCTCCTTTTCTTCATGTGTTCAATACTTATTCCCTGTGTCATTTCACTTTATTACACATAACTTAATTTATGGACATTAATGTTCGGATTTCTTTGTATGTGTGCATTACTTGGGTTGATGCCGACATCTGGTGAAAATTTCATGTCAATAGCTCTATTAGAAATATATTTTCTGAGAAAAATGTTGACGTGTTCAATACTTATTTTCCCCGCTGTATGTAAACTCACCCGGTGTGCTCCAGCTACCCAGTACCTTCAAAATATAAGCATGGTTAAATACCAAAATAAACTTAATCAATACTATCATAAACAAACTAAAGGTGTATTCCCCAAACTAAACCACAAAAAATAACTAAATAATAAGTGATTAAATAATACAAAAGTAACAAATAGCTCCGACAGTCTGTCTTCATTTACTCTCCTGCTTCTTTTCATTATTAATGTCAAATAAACCTCTGGAAACTTTACACTTGTCTTTTGTCAGTGAACTGGGCTCTGTGGTGGACTGTTGTGTGTCTCTTAGGGACAAACAAGACTAAGGCTTCATAATATCATCACACACACCTGTATCAAACATATGACCTGTGTTTTGTTTCCATACATGAAGTTAAATGACAGACTACACAGTGTCTGGTTCATTCTGAGGACATTTCAACATGTTTCTAATCAAATCAATCATTTCTCATTAGATAGGCTACTGATCTAAAAGTCTAGAAATTAAATCTTATTCCTGACATGAAAACACTCACAGTGTAGTATCACACACACGCTTCCTGTTTCACCTGCTAGTACCAGTTAGCTGTTAGCCGCTGAGCTAGCTGCTGTCTCCGTTACCATGGACACACGGAGCGGATCCAAACGTCTCTTTCTACGTCATCACGTCTCTGCAGCTTCAACAGCTTCTTCATAAACTTTGTTCGTCAGTTTAGTGAAAGTTTTATCGCACTTACAGAGACTTGGAGCGAAGTTCTCGTAGACTCAGGTGATCTTCAGGTTGTCTGTTTACTTCACACACCTGAGACGAGACAGGAAGTGAAGCGGAAGCTGCTGCAGCTTTGACAGCGACACCTGGAGGTGAAGAGGAGGAGTTGCTCAACCAGCTGAGTGGAGCTGCACACACACTTTACTTTTACTTTTTATATGGACCTATTTTAAGTCCTAAATAAAAGCTATTATTATTATCATTAATAATAATAATAATAATAATAATAATAAAATAAAGATTTTGAACTCCACCCGTGCCCTTGATCTATTGATCGCACCATAATCTACTTTCCTACTGTGGGTTAACGTGCAGTTTTGTGACAAAGAGCCTGTGTTTTATTATATAACCCAGTTATAACCGCCTTTACATTTAGCCTACATTACATAAGCGACTGAAGCTTGTGTGTGTTTATGTTCATCCGTGTGTGGAGAGAGTTATAGACACACAGTTGTGTATCAGGCCACACAGACAGGACATGTTGCTCTGTACATCCACGCTGTCGGTTGCATACCTATATCAGCGACTGTGGTGTGTGACCTTCGACGTTTCCATAACAACAGGACACCCAATCATGTGGAAAACACAACAGAGCAGCGGCGGGTGGTGGTGGTGGTGGATCAAACAACAGAGACTGGGACTGAAACTTTTTTTTTTTTAAACTCCATTGTCATCACTTTAAAAACTGCAGATAAACATGATTTCCACCTGATTTAACATCAAACTGAGCTGCTTTGTTTTCCATATTTCATTTATATTTCATATCTTGAAGCACAAAACTTCTTTAACTTACAAAACAGACACTATATTTCTAAAGTTACATTAACTGATGGAGACCTGAAGCCCTCACAGTGCCCTGACTTCATTTGTCTCTAAAACAATGTGCACCGTTTGCTCTGTGTGCAGCCCGTGGTGGTCGTGGTTACACATTATCTTGGTGCAGGACGAAGGCTTATTGATGTGTGGCGGAGGGATGTTTGCACATTGTGTTCCACGGCTGAATTATCGGCTTTCCCCCCTCTCTGCTAAACCCAGTTAACCCAACACGTCTATCGACAACAAAGCCTGTTGGTGTGGAGTCCAGACTGAGCTGTGCAGTGAAATGGCTGCAGCAGCTAACTCTCTGTCCAGGGTCCAAATAATAGGCAATGCATGCTGGGAGCTGCACTGCACTAGTCAGATGCCCAGGAGGAATAATAAAGAGGGAGTATGCAGGATTTGTACCTTACTAGTGCTGGTTAAACTAGTTCTAGCGTCCCAAACGCGCCCTGTAACCTGTAAAATCTTGTTTATGACAGATAAGACGACACGAATATACAGATGGTAACATGGTAGATGATAAATAACCTTATCCACCGCTCCATGGATTGATTTCTCACCGGCTTCTTCGTTGAAAACAAATGCACATGGAGGAGAGGAGGGTTAGAGACACAGAGGAGGACAGACCGGACTTGGAGAGTTCATATTTAGGAGTTAAATCTAAAATACAACTGTCATAAAACTGAAACATTCATATGAAAAGGATATAAAAAGGAGAATAAAGTAAAACTGCAGCATGTGTCTGTTTGATTTTGGGCCTAAAGTCTATACCCAGTAACAATGAGAGGCCACCACCTTTATTTTGTGAGCTGAAGAGAACTGTGTTTGCAGGCACGCCTCCTGGATCAGGATCACCTGACGAGATCGTTGTAACTATGGAAACTGAACACAAACATGTTCCTTTTACAACTGTTTCTGCGGTGACATCCAGCTGCAGAGGTCACACATCAGATGTCTTGTTCATGTTCATTTGTCGCTGCAGGAGAACACACGTCGATGTAACGCCACACAGAGAAGCTCTCTAACGTTTTCCCTTCGGACGCCTTTGCATTGCAAATGAAGACGATGTGAAACAAAAGCCTCTTCAGGTCAGAGAGAGGAGGCGTCTGTTCCCTCTGCTGGATGGAGGTTGTGTTCATGAACAATCCTCCACTCGTTTTTCTGCCTCGTGACAGATATTTGATGGAGTGTTTTCAATCTGGGATGTTTCATATTTCACCGCCTCTTGTTGGTAGTTACTCACCTGTGTAAGGAGATCAGTGGATTGTCCTCTTTGTGTTTTGTCTTCCTCCTCCTCCTCTTGTTTCATTTGAAGGAGGTGGTGTTTGCGTCTCCAGCTCCTCCGGTTACCACAACACGCCACAAGCTGTTGCCTAGTGATGCTGCACCATAAAGCAGCTTCTTGCACTCGTACCTGACACGACATCCCCAGCCACTCATCTCAGGTGAACACGGGTCTGCTGCAAGAGACAAAGACATGGTGAGGACGGGTTATTATTTAATTTATGCCTCAGATCTGCACATGAGTGGCTTTTTGTTTTAAAAAAAAAACTGTTTGATGTCTTCTTGCAGCGTGAATGTATCTCTGTCCACGTCGGCCAAGCTGGGTCACAGATTGGCAATGCATGCTGGGAGCTCTACTGCCTGGAGCATGGCATCCAGCCGGACGGTCAGATGCCCAGCGACAAGACCATCGGAGGTGGAGATGACTCCTTCAACACCTTCTTCAGTGAGACCGGCGCCGGCAAACACGTCCCCAGAGCCGTGTTCGTGGACCTGGAGCCGACCGTCATAGGTCAGATTGTTGTTCTGCTGCAGGAAGGAAGGACTGTCAGTGTGTCTTTGGTTTTTAAATCTTGTTTTCTTGTTGCTCCTCAGATGAGGTCCGGACAGGAACCTACCGCCAGCTCTTCCACCCCGAGCAGCTGATCACCGGGAAGGAGGACGCAGCCAACAACTACGCCCGTGGTCACTACACCATCGGCAAGGAGATCATCGACCTGGTTCTGGATCGGATTCGTAAACTGGTGAGTTCGGCGGCTAGAGATTAACTCTTCTGGCCGAGTATGAGAGGAGTTCTGACGCTGAGTTTCCCCGCAGGCCGACCAGTGCACCGGCCTCCAAGGTTTCCTCATCTTCCACTCCTTCGGTGGAGGAACCGGCTCCGGCTTCACCTCCCTGCTGATGGAGCGTCTCTCCGTCGACTACGGCAAGAAGTCCAAGCTGGAGTTCGCCGTCTACCCAGCGCCCCAGGTGTCCACGGCCGTGGTGGAGCCGTACAACTCCATCCTGACCACCCACACCACGCTGGAGCACTCGGACTGCGCCTTCATGGTCGACAACGAGGCCATCTACGACATCTGCCGCAGGAACCTGGACATCGAGCGTCCCACCTACACCAACCTCAACAGGCTCATCGGACAGATCGTCTCCTCCATCACCGCCTCTCTGCGCTTCGACGGCGCCCTCAACGTGGACCTGACCGAGTTCCAGACCAACTTGGTGCCCTACCCCCGTATCCACTTCCCCCTCGCCACCTACGCTCCCGTCATCTCAGCAGAGAAGGCGTACCACGAGCAGCTGTCTGTATCTGAGATCACCAACGCCTGCTTCGAGCCGGCCAACCAGATGGTGAAGTGCGACCCTCGCCACGGTAAATACATGGCGTGCTGCCTCCTGTACCGCGGAGACGTGGTGCCCAAGGACGTCAACTCCGCCATCGCCACCATCAAGACCAAGCGCACCATCCAGTTCGTGGACTGGTGCCCCACCGGCTTCAAGGTGGGCATCAACTACCAGCCCCCCACCGTGGTTCCCGGTGGCGACCTGGCCAAGGTGCAGAGGGCCGTGTGCATGCTCAGCAACACCACCGCCATCGCCGAGGCCTGGGCTCGCCTGGACCACAAGTTCGACCTCATGTACGCCAAGAGGGCCTTCGTCCACTGGTACGTGGGCGAGGGCATGGAGGAGGGAGAGTTCTCCGAGGCCAGAGAGGACATGGCCGCCCTGGAGAAGGACTACGAGGAGGTGGGGACGGACAGCGTCGGGGACGAAGGAGAGGAAGAGGGAGAGGAGTATTAAATCAGAAACAAAGAACAAAACCAGCTCTGATTGATCCGTTTGCTCTTTTAAGTCTAAAATCCACAAATTGTGACATTTAGATATTTAATACAAATTCACACCGTGATAAAACTCCTCTGAATCTAATAAAGTATCAGTGATCAATTGATTTTCACTGTGTCTTTGTCCTGAAACAATAAAACTGAGACACGTTTCTGTTGTTTTACTTTGTGTGAACTCCAAACTACACAGCTCACACTTCATTTACTCACCTTCATATCTTAAATCTGATCAAGACAAAACTAATAATCAATCTACCGGTACTAACAGGATTTATATAATTTGTTTCTGACTTATTTTTCTTTACCATTATTAGTTCTTCTGTGCTTTATTTTGAAAGTCATGCTCTTTGACCTTTGCTGCAGTAATTCTTATGCAATATTAAAAGCAAAATCTTAGTATATTCAGCAATGAATTGATGATGTAAACTTCAAACTTCTGTCTCAGTGATTTAGAAACTAAATAAACATTTGATGCCAGTTTTTAAAGATCACTAGGATTTCCTGCAGGTCTTGAATGCAACATGAAGGTGATGAAAGTGCAGGATTTGGATGTTTTGGTCTCAACCGTCTGCTCTTATCTCATCAACCGTCAATGCTGCTGCTGTTCACTGATAAACACAACACAGTTTTTGTCTCCTACCTCAGTTTGTTTCTCCAGTTGTGACCCAGAAATCAAACTCTCGGTGGACTCATCCCAGAAAACACCACACGACCGGACCGGTGACACGGCAGCTTTGACCCGATCATTCTGCAGAAGAGCTTTTAAACAAAATTGGGGATTTAATCTGCTTCCTGTGGAAACTTTTGAGCTTCATCTTAAATAAAATAAATATAGTTTCCAAAAGAGACAATTTTAAATACTGGAGGGGTATCACCCATTTTAAAAGGCTCGAATTGTCACAGAAAAGAATCTGCTGACATTAAACCATCATTAATCAAATCCATCTTATCAGTTATTGATAATTTAAAGTTATAAGATGTATCTGATAGTGAGAATCTTTAATAAGACTTTTGAATTTATCTTGATTTAATGAGCTTTAACACTGTTCATAGTCACATGAGTCAAGTAAACACAGCACACAGACGTCAATTTATTCTCTTTATTCTCAGTGAAGATGAATAAAAATGAGACATGAAAGTGGAATGTGCAGAACTTAGAGGAACGAGTCCAAGCGGTTCAGCGTCGACACTTTTTTGGCGTTCATCTTGGGGGATCTAATACTCCTCCCCTTCATCCTCCTCCTCTCCGACGCTGTCGGTCCCCACCTCCTCGTAGTCCTTCTCCAGGGCGGCCATGTCCTCTCTGGCCTCGGAGAACTCTCCCTCCTCCATGCCCTCGCCCACGTACCAGTGGACGAAGGCCCTCTTGGCGTACATGAGGTCGAACTTGTGGTCCAGGCGGGCCCAGGCCTCGGCGATGGCGGTGGTGTTGCTGAGCATGCACACGGCCCTCTGCACCTTGGCCAGGTCGCCACCAGGAACCACGGTGGGGGGCTGGTAGTTGATGCCCACCTTGAAGCCGGTGGGGCACCAGTCCACGAACTGGATGCTGCGCTTGGTCTTGATGGTGGCGATGGCGGAGTTGACGTCCTTGGGCACCACGTCTCCGCGGTACAGGAGGCAGCACGCCATGTATTTACCGTGGCGAGGGTCGCACTTCACCATCTGGTTGGCCGGCTCGAAGCAGGCGTTGGTGATGTCGGCGACGGACAGCTGCTCGTGGTACGCCTTCTCTGCTGAGATGACGGGAGCGTAGGTGGCGAGGGGGAAGTGGATACGGGGGTAGGGCACCAAGTTGGTCTGGAACTCGGTCAGGTCCACGTTGAGGGCGCCGTCGAAGCGCAGAGAGGCGGTGATGGAGGAGACGATCTGTCCGATGAGCCGGTTGAGGTTGGTGTAGCTGGGACGCTCGATGTCCAGGTTCCTGCGGCAGATGTCGTAGATGGCCTCGTTGTCGACCATGAAGGCGCAGTCCGAGTGCTCCAGCGTGGTGTGGGTGGTCAGGATGGAGTTGTACGGCTCCACCACGGCCGTGGACACCTGGGGCGCCGGGTAGACGGCGAACTCCAGCTTGGACTTCTTGCCGTAGTCGACGGAGAGACGCTCCATCAGCAGGGAGGTGAAGCCGGAGCCGGTTCCTCCGCCGAAGGAGTGGAAGATGAGGAAACCTTGGAGGCCGGTGCACTGGTCGGCCTGCAGGGAAACACCGTTTAATTATTAAAATGTCGTCATATTGGAAACACAACACACTTTATATATTTTTTTTTCTAAAAACAAACTCACCAGTTTACGAGTTCTGTCCAGAACCACGTCGATGATCTCCTTGCCGACTGTGTAGTGACCACGGGCGTAGTTGTTGGCTGCGTCCTCCTTCCCGGTGATCAGCTGCTCGGGGTGGAAGAGCTGGCGGTAGATTCCTGTCCGGACCTCATCTGAGGAGCAACAAGAAAACAAGATTTAGCTCAATTATTGACCCATTTTTCCTTCAGGTATCAACCTAATTATGCTGCTTGTTAAGTTTCATAATTTGCAGACACGCCTTAAGCCCTCGTTATACTTGCTGTAAACTACGCGTACGCGAGCGCATCATGGCTGCCACGCGTAATCTGCGTCCGTTTGATGCGTCAAACGGACGCAGATTACGCGTGGCAGCCATGATGTCTAGTGAAGTCTGTGTTTTACCTATGACGGTCGGCTCCAGGTCCACGAACACGGCTCTGGGGACGTGTTTGCCGGCGCCGGTCTCACTGAAGAAGGTGTTGAAGGAGTCGTCTCCACCTCCGCGGATCTTGTCGCTGGGCATCTGACCGTCCGGCTGGATGCCGTGCTCCAAGCAGTAGAGCTCCCAGCATGCATTACCCATCTGGGTGCCGGCCTGGCCGACGTGCATAGAAATACATTCACGCTGCACGGAGAGAGAAAGAAAAGAGGAACAAAGATCAGACAAAGTTTTTTTTTCTCAATTGCCCCCGCCCATTACTAACAACAGACAGATTTTTGACAGTTTTAAAAACCGAGTGGTACATTTCTATGTAAAATGCGTTCAAACTTGATAACTCACCATTGTGACGACTGTTTTTCTCCTTCTCTCCGACGTGAAGTATCGGTTCCTGAAGGCAGTACTGAGAGGAGGAAGTGAAGCGCGTCATATTTATAGTCCGCGAGCTGGGGGCGTGGCCAAAGTGACGATTTGAATTTCCCGTCGGCGGGAGCAGGCGTTAGCCGGCGGTGCGTTCAAGTGCAACTAGAAAAAACCCAAAACTAAACGACTTTCCTGAAACAATGAAAAAATAACATAACGGCAACTTCTGTCAGCTGATCTGATCGATTTTGTTTATAAAATTACAAATACGCCGAAAAACCTGCGCTGTTTTATTATAATTCTACTTTGAAACGCACTTTTTACGTTTACTCAACTTGAGCGCAAGAAAACGGACGTCCCTGAACACTCCCTGAACACTGCAACAACTTATCCCTTTCATGCATGAATTATTAGATAACAAAGTAACAAACTCTAACCACGACATGGATCAAAAATGACCCACGTTCATTTTCCATGTGATTTCATGCGTGTTTCTTTTGAAATCAATTTATTTTATTATTTTTATGATAACCTGTCTGATTCCCTGGACATAGGCCTACGGTTTTAGCTGTTATTCCTGACCAACTTTGTGCATCTCCTCAGTCCGTCATTATGAATTTATGATACAATACCTCAAATGACAAAAAAGTACAAAGATAATAATCATATGGGATTGTAGACAAGAGTTTGGGGCATGACTAAAACCTAAATAGTTGAAAATGGCTTTCAAATTTCTGCCCACGGACAGTGGACACCATACATTAAAGGGTTTTAAACTGGCTGTGAATAATAAAAAGTCAAACCGAGTGATTGCAGCACTTAAACACAAAAAGATTTATTTACGGTCCCACAGATACAAAATAGCATTTTTTTTTTTCATATAACAGCATTTCTTTCTTTTTATTTATTTTTTTATTTCATTTTCTGACTTGCATGAGGTAAACAACGATCTATCACTTCAAATGATCTGAATGGCACAAAGAGAAGGACGCAGTGTTCAAGTTCAAGTTCAAAGTGTTTATTGTCATATGCACAGTGGAAAGGTGAGTTTCCCTGACAATGAAATTCTTACTTTGCTGTCCTCGTCATAGAAGCCAGCAATTAATAAAAAGAGCAATTACAAAACAACAATAGTACAATACAACAACAATGAGCAGCAATAATAATAATAATAAAAGAAATAAAATTAGAGAGAAGGAGGTATGATGTGTGTGTGTAATATGCACTATGTATAATAATAAATAAATAATAAATAAATAGTGTGCAAATTGTGCATGTGCAAATGTGGTGCTACTGTGTGAATAATGAGTTACCGACTCCTATTGTTTAGGAGTCTGATGGCAGAGGGAAAAAAGGAGTTTTTCAGCCTAGAAGTCCTGCTTTTCACACTTCTGTACCTCCGGCCTGAGGGCAGAAGTGTGAACAAGTTGTGCTGGGGGTGGGTGCGGTCATTGAGGATGGAGGCAGCTCTCCTGTGGACTCTGCGTTGGTGGATGCTCTGCAGAGAGGGCAGTGGGATCCTGATGATCTTTTCGGCCGTCTTCACCACTCTCTGCAAGCGTTTGCGGTCCATCACTGTGGTGTTACCGTACCAGACGGTGATGCAGCTGGTCAGGATGCTTTCTACCACACAGCTGTAGAAGTTGCTGAGGATGTTCGTTGACATCCCAAACTTCCTCAGCCTCCTGAGGAAGTACAGACGTTGTTGGGCCTTCTTGACCAGCTGTGTGGTGTTGAATGCCCAGGTGAAATCCTCGCTGATGTGGACACCCAGGTACCTGAAGTTGCTCACCCTCTCCACCTCCAGCTCTCGGATGTAGTGTGTTAGTGGTGTGAGGAGGGAGGGAAGCGACAGATGTGGAAACGAGCAGATTCCAAACTCATCCCTTCAGAGTCGTCTCCGGTGGCTGTTAAACGAAGCTGGGAATGTTAGTGTTGGGACATGCAGCTTCATTATCTCTTTATTTTTGATGCAGTTTGTTAGAATAGCTCTGATCGTCCCTGAACACATCACAGCACAAACACTTAGAAATCGGCCTTCGACACCTTCAAGGTCACGATGTTACGATTGGAGGCCTCGCCCGACAGACAGATCATGACAATCATCATCATCATCATCAGAGAGAGAAAAGCAAAGGTAAGTCTGAGTGCAGGAGTCAAAGGGGAGAGGAGGTCAAACTGGTTTCACTGGGGCAAAGCCTTGAGGATGGCGTTGACCTCCTCGGCCACGGCGGTCAGAGCGAATTCAAACTGGTCCTGAAAACAAGAAGAAGGACAGTTACAGTTAAAGATGGCCGAGTTATTCAGAGGAGCAGTCACACACCTGTTCATTTCTGTGTTATTGTGCATTTTATAGCTGAATGAATCACCTTAGTGCGAACCATCCCAGGCCTCTGGTCACGGACGTGCTCCAGTGTCGCGGCGATGTCGATCTCCTTCACACCTGCAGCAGCAGCACAACAACAGGTGAGAGGCACTTTTACATTAAAACATTCACACTGTGCCAAGAAACGTGACTCTGCATCAGCTTTACCTTTAGCCATGCGGTTCAGAACCATGCCGTCGAAGTCCAAGCTGGAGTTCGCCGTCTACCCGGCGCCCCAGGTGTCCATGGCCGTGGTGGAGCCGTACTACTCCATCCTGACCACCCACACCACGCTGGAGCACTCGGACTGCGCCTTCATGGTCGACAACGAGGCCATCTACGACATCTGCCGCAGGAATCTGGACATCGAGCGTTCACTGATAAACACAACACAGTTTTTGTCTCCTACCTCAGTTTGTTTCTCCAGTTGTGACCCAGAAATCAAACTCTCGGTGGACTCATCCCAGAAAACACCACACGACCGGACCGGTGACACGGCAGCTTTGACCCGATCATTCTGCAGAAGAGCTTTTAAACAAAATGGAGATTTAATCTGCTTCCTGTGGAAACTTTTGAGCTTCATCTTAATTAAAATAAATATAGTTTCCAAAAGAGACAATTTTAAATACTGGAGGGGTATCATCACCCATTTTAAAAGGCTCGAATTGTCACAGAAAAGAATCTGCTGACGGACATTAAATCATTAATCAAATCCATCTTATCAGTTATTGATAATTTAAAGTTATAAGATGTATCTGATAGTGGGGCGGTGCGTGGCGCGGTGGTTGGGGCGGCCGCCGTCCTCGGCGCGGGCGTCCCCGGTTCGGGTCCCGCGTCGGGCAGACCTTTCCTGCGTGTCGTTCCCCCTCTCTATGCCTCCCCCTTTCCTGTCTGTCTCACTGTGCTATCGAATAAAGGCAAAAAAGCCAAAAAATATATACTTTAAAAAAAAAAAGATGTATCTGATAGTGAGAATCTTTAATAAGACTTTTGTCTTTATCTTGATTTAATGAGCTTTAACACTGTTCATAGTCACATGAGTCAAGTAAACACAGCACACAGACGTCAATTTATTCTCTTTATTCTCGGTGAAGATGAATAAAAATGAGACATGAAAGTGGAATGTGCAGAACTTAGAGGAACGAGTCCAAGCGGTTCAGCGTCGACACTTTTTTGGCGTTCATCTTGGGGGATCTAATACTCCTCCCCTTCATCTTCCTCGCCGACGCTGTCGGTCCCCACCTCCTCGTAGTCCTTCTCCAGGGCGGCCATGTCCTCTCTGGCCTCGGAGAACTCTCCCTCCTCCATGCCCTCGCCCACGTACCAGTGGACGAAGGCCCTCTTGGCGTACATGAGGTCGAACTTGTGGTCCAGGCGGGCCCAGGCCTCGGCGATGGCGGTGGTGTTGCTGAGCATGCACACGGCCCTCTGCACCTTGGCCAGGTCGCCACCGGGAACCACGGTGGGGGGCTGGTAGTTGATGCCCACCTTGAAGCCGGTGGGGCACCAGTCCACGAACTGGATGGTGCGCTTGGTCTTGATGGTGGCGATGGCGGAGTTGACGTCCTTGGGCACCACGTCTCCGCGGTACAGGAGGCAGCACGCCATGTATTTACCGTGGCGAGGGTCGCACTTCACCATCTGGTTGGCCGGCTCGAAGCAGGCGTTGGTGATGTCGGCGACGGACAGCTGCTCGTGGTACGCCTTCTCTGCTGAGATGACGGGAGCGTAGGTGGCGAGGGGGAAGTGGATACGGGGGTAGGGCACCAAGTTGGTCTGGAACTCGGTCAGGTCCACGTTGAGGGCGCCGTCGAAGCGCAGAGAGGCGGTGATGGAGGAGACGATCTGTCCGATGAGCCGGTTGAGGTTGGTGTAGCTGGGACGCTCGATGTCCAGGTTCCTGCGGCAGATGTCGTAGATGGCCTCGTTGTCGACCATGAAGGCGCAGTCCGAGTGCTCCAGCGTGGTGTGGGTGGTCAGGATGGAGTTGTACGGCTCCACCACGGCCGTGGACACCTGGGGCGCCGGGTAGACGGCGAACTCCAGCTTGGACTTCTTGCCGTAGTCGACGGAGAGACGCTCCATCAGCAGGGAGGTGAAGCCGGAGCCGGTTCCTCCTCCGAAGGAGTGGAAGATGAGGAAACCTTGGAGGCCGGTGCACTGGTCGGCCTGCGGGTAAACACCGTTTAATTATTAAAATGTCATCATATTGGAAACACAACACACTTTATATATATTTTTTTCTAAAAACAAACTCACCAGTTTACGAGTTCTGTCCAGAACCACGTCGATGATCTCCTTGCCGACTGTGTAGTGACCACGAGCGTAGTTGTTGGCTGCGTCCTCCTTCCCGGTGATCAGCTGCTCGGGGTGGAAGAGCTGGCGGTAGATTCCTGTCCGGACCTCATCTGAGGAGCAACAAGAAAACAAGATTTAGCTCAATTATTGACCCATTTTTCCTTCAGGCATCAACCTAATTATGCTGCTTGTTAAGTTTCATAATTTGCAGACACGCCTTAAAGGGATAGTTCAACATTTTGGCAAATTGGCCCATTGCCATAATTGCTATAGTCATAGCAGTAGGTTCGTTACCTTTAATTGTAGGTGTAAGCTATTTTTAGTACAGCGGAGCGCAGCAGCAGGCTGCTCAGAGCTACGCTATGGAGGCTAAGGGAATTTCTTGGTTTCCCTCATCAAACTCATCAAATACAAAATCCCAAAACTCCACAGCGCTTTTGTAGACAAGTTGTGAGCTGCACAACCACCACGCTATGAGATAATGACGCAACGATACGAAACGGAGCCGTTTTCGAGGTAAATTCATACAAAACCGCTGATGCGCGTTGCGTTCAGGGACAGTTTTTCAGCAAGCCGTCTCCGTATTTACCCTGTATTTACCTCGAAAACGGCTCCGTTTTGTATCGTTCCGTCATTATCTCATAGCGTGGTGGTTGTGCAGGTCACAATTTGTCTACAAAAGCGCTGTGGAGTTTTGGGATGTTGAATTTGATGAGTTTAATGAGGGAAACCAAGAAATTCCATTAGCCTCCATAGCGTAGCTCTGAGCAGCCAGCTGCTGCGCTCCGCCGTACTGAAAATAGCTTACACCTACAATTAAAGGTAATGAACCTACTGCTATGACTATAGCGATTATGGCAATGGGCCAATTTGCCAAAATGTTGAACTATCCCTTTAAGCCCTCGTTATACTACGAGTAAACTACGCGTACGCGAGCGCATCATGGCTGCCACGCGTAATCTGCGTCCGTTTGATGCGTCAAACGGACGCAGATTACGCGTGGCAGCCATGATGTCTAGTGAAGTCTGTGTTTTACCTATGACGGTCGGCTCCAGGTCCACGAACACGGCTCTGGGGACGTGTTTGCCGGCGCCGGTCTCACTGAAGAAGGTGTTGAAGGAGTCGTCTCCACCTCCGCAGGTCTTGTCGCTGGGCATCTGACCGTCCGGCTGGATGCCGTGCTCCAGGCAGTAGAGCTCCCAGCATGCATTACCCATCTGGGTGCCGGCCTGGCCGACGTGCATAGAAATACATTCACGCTGCACGGAGAGAGAAAGAAAAGAGGAACAAAGATCAGACAAAGCCGAAACCACTTTAAACAGTTTTAATGACGTCGTCTCTCTGTTGTTGGCTTGTTCAGTTCTCTGCGGTGCGTTCACTGACCCAGATCACACACACACACATCATCCTCAGAGCTTGACACCATGACGATGTGCCCTGGTTTGATTTTTATAATAAGAAACATCACTGGCACAACTGAGTTATTAATTTGTTGATTTGACATTTTTAGATAAAAAAACAAAACAAAGTAGGCCTATAAAGATTATCGTGTCAGCATGTATTCAAGTTGGCGAATTTTCAGTAAATCCCTGGCCTCAGGTGATGAAAGCTGCCTGCTGAGTCACCCAGCAGGTTGCTGCAGACTCTGCTTCACCCTCCCCCGAAACTGAGCTGCAAAAAAAAAAAAAAAAAAAAAGGAAAAAAGAAAATCCACCCATCAGGGAGGAGTGTGAAAACATCCATACCGGCAGAAGGAGGTCCTGTTGCCCCCCTTTCTCCCTCCCCTCCCTTCCTCCCACCACGCTGCTCGCTGCAGAAGAGCCCTACCTTTGTGTAACGTTCACGGACAGGGCCGCCGCCGTCATTATCAGATGGCGCCCACTAGTTTCGCTCTCAGTTCCTGCAAATGACGCAGGAACGAGCGGCAGCAACATGGCCCCAAACCGCTACAGCTACCGCTTTATACCGAACAGCAGTGAAAAAAACATCTAGATTAACGGTTTTTTTTTTATATCCTCCTTCAATTTTGAAACTGCGCCAGTAGTTTGGCCTCGTCCCACGTCACATAACGCTACTCACACAGGCGGGAACATGGCCGACAAACGACCCATTTTATGCATCTTTAATAGTTCTACATGCACGATTAATTATGTGATGTTAAACCATCCTATACAATTGCCTCAAAAAGAAAAAAAAGGGCGTTTTCTTTTTATCAATTGTTTTTTTTCCCCCATTACTAACAACAGACAGATTTTTGACAGTTTTAAATACCCAGTTGTACATTTCTATGTAAAATGCGTTCAAACTTGATAACTCACCATTGTTACCACTGTTTTTCTCCTTCTCTCCGACGTGAAGTATCGGTTGTTGAAGGCAGTACTGAGAGGAGCAACTGAAGCGCGTCATATTTATAGTCCGCGAGCTGGGGGCGTGGCCAAAGTAGTAGGGAGGTTAAGCCCCAAAAAAAGGCCTTTGACTTCAAGTCATGATGCAAAGGTCCCCTTTGGCATGGAAGTACCTTAGGGTCATACAAATAAATCTATCATAAGACACAAGCAGGGTATAAAATTAACTTTTTGACCGACCTGCCAATGGCAGGTAGCTCAAAAATTTTACCGGCCAAAATATGTTTTCACCGGCCACTGAACTGCTCACAATACAAAGTCATTAAAATCAGCAGTGTTTTCCCCATTGCATTATAGTTAGGCAGCTGCCTTAACAACACACACCTGCCTCCTAAACTAAATTGTTGCAATAAATATATACAGTATATAAAAAAATAGGTTTAGATTAGCTGATGGAATGACAACAGACATTACATAAATAGGCTTTCAGAGGAAGATATAGTGATGTGAGTTTTGAAACTTAGCCTACATTTAATTCAGACTGAATAAGTGGTGTGAACACAGGTTTTTTGTTGTTGTTTTTTTTAAAATGTAGATTGCCTTTTGTCAGACCCGTCCCACATCCTTCTGGAAAACTACGAGCTCTTGCCTTCCGGTAGAAGGTATAGACTCCCTAAATGCAGACTGAATCGTTTTAAATTCTCTTTTGTACCCACCTCCATCAAACTTTTAAACAGCTCTGTAGATGGTGTACGCTGAGACCTGGGAGGTGTGCAATAACTCTTGTTTTTATTTTTTATCTGGGAGATGTGCAATAACTGATGCTTGTTTGTCTGTTTGTTTGTTTACTTTTTAATCTTGTTAAACCCTTGACTGGGTGTGTCATGAGTGTGTGTGTACATGTCAACTGTCATTTATGTATTTTATGTATATTAAGGCAGCTTTTTTACCATGCACTGAGTCCACAACAAATTTCCCCTGTGGGACATTAAAGTTTATTCTATTCTATTCTACTGTTCATCCTACAGTAGCCTATAGAAGGATGCAACTTTCTTTTGAAATATCAAACAAAGAGAACTATGGACTGTGGAAGTTTGAATAGCCTAAATACAGAAGTTATCATGACGTGAATCATATGTTGCGGTAAAAAAGAAAAAAGAAAAAAAAAGACCGTTGATGGTGGAAAGGCTTTACGGGCGGGGGCTGCGGGGGTATACTTCACGGCCCAGAGTGTCACTGACACTGTCGAGCCCAGTGTTTGTGTTTTGATCACAGACGAGAGTGGCAGAAATTCAGAGTTTCACCTGATCACGGGCAGAGTCGGCACCTCTTCACAGGATTGCGAGCGGGGTGATGCTGCATTCAAGTGAACTCGGAAATACGAGACAAACCCGGTCCCGTATTGATGCAAATCAGGACGGGGTTATTTAATCTGCAAATACGGGATGATTCCATATTGTCGGGGACATGTGGTAACCCTGGTAACCTTACCTCTCACCATCGCGATGTGTCGCCACATAAACACGTTACCACAAACTAACGTCGCTCGCCTCTGACCGCCTCCTCTGAATGACCGACTGAGCGCGAACGTTACAGCAGAAAACTTGATACATTTCTTAAATGTTGAATCACGGAGGATAACGAGGGACAACTCTGACATTCGAAACACAGTCAGTAGATCTCCTGCAGCTGTAAACTGTGTTCGTTTCACTGTTCAGCATTTATGATGACAATTATATAGTGAAGTTGGCATATTCCAGCTGCCGGCCAATGGCGAGTGGCCTAATAATTTTACTCGCCAAATCATATTTTTACCCGCATTTGGCGAGTGGCGGGTGCTAATTTTAAACCCTGGACACAAGTGAGATCACACTTTGTATCCAAAATAAAAATGTTTTTAAAATGCCATTTTTTAATTGAGAAAACGCATGCTAAAAGCACATTCCAGTTAGAATGTCCATATAAACTCAGGCAGATCCCCTGATGCCTTCAGCTCCTGGATGTGATCTACAGCTTCTGAGACAACATGGAGCTGCTTGTGTGACAGGATATTGGGTTTTATTAATGCAAAAACATTAATAAAACTATACTGATACTGATTTGTTGAACATCAGACAGAGTGCAACAAATATAGCCTACAAGTAGTTAAATAATACGATGTAATTCATACCACAGTGGTGTCAGGAAAGACCAAATAGCCAAATATTGTCTTGGTCAAAATATAGGCCTACCTAGAACTAGGTGAATTTACATGTATGACCCATTCTGGGTCATATTAGAAGTCAACTTAAAGTCAAAGGAAAAATGTTTTTACTGTTCTCAATATAAAAATGGATCACATTGGACCCTGTACATTATTTAAGGCTTATATAACCTGATACTGAATACATTTTACATTGTGCTCCTAAAGTAAACTAACAATTTTTAGTGTAGAACGCCCTTAGTAAGCAATGTTCAGCTTTTATATACATATAGGGAAGTTTAGGTTCACAGCTCCCACATAAAGCATATGATTAGGACTGACTTATTTCACCAGCGTAGTATAGCTGGCTAAGATCCTCTCTTAGAGTAATGCTGAGAAACTGGTAAGCTTCATTATTTTGGTAGATTTTTACTTTTGTGAATACTTGTTAATGCTCATTTTATCAATCTCATGTTACAGTATCTTTATTTATTATTTCAAATTAGCCATAATGGAATGTCGTGACTGGTCTTTATGCTTCCTATGTCAGTCCACCCTACAGATTGAAAGGCATTAGATCCCTGTTCATCATTCAAATTGAGAAACAATCCTGAAATATTGCAATCATGTCACAAATAAGCTGTAGATAACATCCAGGAGCTGAAAACATTGAGGTTTTTATGGACATTCTAAATGGAATGTGCTTTTAACATGTGTTTTCTCAATTTAAAAAAAAGGCATTTTAAAAACGATGTCGATCAGGATGTATGTCCCCGTCCGGCCTGTGCCATCGCTATGGAAACAGCATCCCAAGAAAAAAATAAAAATCAAAAGAATCAAATTCTGCTTGAAATTTCACAATAAACTTTAAAAACAAATGAGAGCCGAGCACCGCTCTGCTGCAAAAACCACAGCAGGTTTCTGCCACCTAGTGGGCTGAGGTGGTACTACAGTGCAGGCCATGTCTCTGTATCTGAATCATTTAAATGATTTATTTTTTAAATCTAAATTTAACATTATTTCATCTTATTAAGAAAAAACGAAGACGTGGGTTTACCTGCAGTGCACGATGGGGCAGGAGCGTCCTCTGTAGCACTTATTCACCTTCCTGAGGCAAAAACATGAGAAACAAGACGATCACTGGCTTTGAATGCTTCCTCCTAATTCTGAAGTTTTTTGGGGTTGGGCTCTTGATAGTGAGAATAATAAGACCTTTGATTGATTTGATGATGTAAACTTCACACTTCTATCTCAGGGATTTAGAAACTGACCTTTAACACTGTTCATAGTCACATGAGTCAAGTAAACACAGCACACAGACGTCAATTTATTCTCTTTATTGGTGAAGATGAATAAAAATGAGACATGAAAGTGGAATGTGCAGAGAGGAACGAGTCCAAGCGGTTCAGCGTCGACACTTTTTTGGCGTTCATCTTGGGGGATCTAATACTCCTCCCCTTCATCCTCCTCTCCGACGCTGTCGGTCCCCACCTCCTCGTAGTCCTTCTCCAGGGCGGCCATGTCCTCTCTGGCCTCGGAGAACTCTCCCTCCTCCATGCCCTCGCCCACGTACCAGTGGACGAAGGCCCTCTTGGCGTACATGAGGTCGAACTTGTGGTCCAGGCGGGCCCAGGCCTCGGCGATGGCGGTGGTGTTGCTGAGCATGCACACGGCCCTCTGCACCTTGGCCAGGTCGCCACCAGGAACCACGGTGGGGGGCTGGTAGTTGATGCCCACCTTGAAGCCGGTGGGGCACCAGTCCACGAACTGGATGGTGCGCTTGGTCTTGATGGTGGCGATGGCGGAGTTGACGTCCTTGGGCACCACGTCTCCGCGGTACAGGAGGCAGCACGCCATGTATTTACCGTGGCGAGGGTCGCACTTCACCATCTGGTTGGCCGGCTCGAAGCAGGCGTTGGTGATGTCGGCGACGGACAGCTGCTCGTGGTACGCCTTCTCTGCTGAGATGACGGGAGCGTAGGTGGCGAGGGGGAAGTGGATACGGGGGTAGGGCACCAAGTTGGTCTGGAACTCGGTCAGGTCCACGTTGAGGGCGCCGTCGAAGCGCAGAGAGGCGGTGATGGAGGAGACGATCTGTCCGATGAGCCGGTTGAGGTTGGTGTAGCTGGGACGCTCGATGTCCAGGTTCCTGCGGCAGATGTCGTAGATGGCCTCGTTGTCGACCATGAAGGCGCAGTCCGAGTGCTCCAGCGTGGTGTGGGTGGTCAGGATGGAGTTGTACGGCTCCACCACGGCCGTGGACACCTGGGGCGCCGGGTAGACGGCGAACTCCAGCTTGGACTTCTTGCCGTAGTCAACGGAGAGACGCTCCATCAGCAGGGAGGTGAAGCCGGAGCCGGTTCCTCCGCCGAAGGAGTGGAAGATGAGGAAACCTTGGAGGCCGGTGCACTGGTCGGCCTGCAGGGAAACACCGTTTAATTATTAAAATGTCGTCATATTGGAAACACAACACACTTTATATATATTTTTTCTAAAAACAAAACTCACCAGTTTACGAGTTCTGTCCAGAACCAGGTCGATGATCTCCTTGCCGACTGTGTAGTGACCACGAGCGTAGTTGTTGGCGGCGTCCTCCTTCCCGGTGATCAGCTGCTCAGGGTGGAAGAGCTGGCGGTAGATTCCTGTCCGGACCTCATCTGAGGAGCAACAAGAAAACAAGATTTAGCTCAATTATTGACCCATTTTCCTTCAGGCATAAACCCAATTACACTGCTCGTTAAGTTTCATAACTTGCAGACACGCTTACCTATGACGGTCGGCTCCAGGTCCACGAACACGGCTCTGGGGACGTGTTTGCCGGCGCCGGTCTCACTGAAGAAGGTGTTGAAGGAGTCGTCTCCACCTCCGCGGATCTTGTCGCTGGGCATCTGACCGTCCGGCTGGATGCCATGCTCCAAGCAGTAGAGCTCCCAGCATGCATTACCCATCTGGGTGCCGGCCTGGCCGACGTGCATAGAAATACATTCACGCTGCACGGAGAGAGAAAGAAAAGAGGAACAAAGTCAGACAAAGCTGAAACCACTTTAAAAGGTGTACAGAAAAGAGCTAATTTGAGCCCACTCTGGATCATAAAATTAATGTGTGCAAAATTCTAATTTTGAGTAAATCCGGGATGAAAGTGTGTATTTTTCTTCCGCATTGGATAATGCAGGCACACGGATTATATGTCAGCCTGTACACGATTCACCAGCCACTGATATTGGATCCGTAATCCATCATTCAAACATCTGAGACACACACGGAGCTCGGGCTCGCCAGCCCCCCTGTAATGCTCTCAGCAGGCACGCCGATTTTTCCCAGTGGCCACCCGTGGTACTGCAACAAAAAATCCCATGCGGCCCAGAAAGGATTTTTCCCATAGACCCAAGCCTGTAAAACTGTTCACAGGACACCTCCAGCTGTAACCTCCGTTAATTACTAATCTTTGTATTCTATATTTTTAAGTCATGGACTTTTTATCCTTCAAAATGTTTTCTAACGGCTAGAAAAGCCACAGAAAAGTCTCATTTCTGGCCGTGACGTCACGGCTGAGTCCGTGCACTCGCAGTGTGCGGTCGTGTGTGTCTCGGGACCGAGGATGCCTGAAACTAATGAGACTGTCCGGCGCTAAAATCACTCAAAAACTCACCTTTGGGTCGTGTTTCCACTTTTCTGTTTGGTCACATCGAGTTAATTTAACTTTATGATAGTTAATGTCTGTTATTAGTCTCTTGTCAACTCGTATTCTTAAACGTAACGTTTTAATTGATGAGATCGCCTCGTAATGACTGCATTTATTGACGTGAAACCGGACTGTTTTACATTACTTTCCCTGTAAAACTCATATTTTTCAGTAATTTTAGCTTGATACATCATTTATGCTGTATGTGTATCTGTCAACAGTGTCTCATCGCGGCTCATGTTCAACACCTGTTGCTCCGTTCACAACGTCAACGTTAATTTGTGGTGGTAAAATGTAAACCGAGACTTGTCCAGACTCCTCCATGGTCGGTGTGTGTCGTGTGTGTCCTGACGGTGCAGCTGCTCCCCGTCTTCCACCGGGGCCGGAGGAAGAACCGTGGACCTCCTCCTCACCGTCGTCAGTGTGTGTTTGTTCAGTGTCAGTATGCTAAATGATCACTTAATCATATTATTAAATTGTTTGGAAAAACACAAACATGCTTGTGACTTTTTTTCTTCTTCTACCAAATCCAACATCTGCAACTGTGTCTGGGGCATCGTGTTTAATTAAAATGTCTGGTTCTGTAACAGCTGTATTTAGTGGACACTGATATTCTGCGTGTTGTGGAAATATTGTAAGGATAAACTGTTGAATTACAAAGAGTCTCATCCACCTGAAGGCCTAATGATGAAACTATGAACACAGCCAGTACAGACAGTTATTAAAAGGAAGATGCATTTGCCAAAGAGCTCTAATTTTCTTTAATCACAGTGTGGTTGATAACAAAACACGTGTGACTAAGTTTATAATACCTCCACCAACATCCTGTAAATACAACTGGTGACTGTGCAGCAAGTTAAATATACTATTCAATATAAAAAAGGTAAGAGTAAAGCCCTCATTACATTATTTGAGGTGTTCTGGGGTCATCTGTCATGTTTAACAAAAATACAGTTAATTATGATTTATTTTCCATTGTGATTTAAGCTTACAGGTTCGGACCAACTCGTTTTCTGTGTAACATATATATTAACTGTCAAAACGATTTAACGATCATATAAACGTTCGCAGTAAACCTACGACCGGCCGTCTTGATTTGTTTTAAAGTCCGTGTGAGTCCTGTAAAAGTCTACATGAACGCGCAGCGCCAAAACTAGAACGGCGGTTGCTCGGTGCCAATACATCCATGCTCGTTGCTCGTTGTCATTGCCCCAGGGCATGATGGGAGGCCGCAGAGCATTATGGGGGGTGACTCAACTGCGCATGCTCTGTCACAGCATCGGGTAGTGAGTGACATGCTTTTTTTTTTTTTGCTTTATTGTAAGCATAACATAATTATCTAAGCACATAACATAGCATATGTTGCTCTATGGGCCGCATAACGCGGGAGTAAACCCGGAAGTCAGAAACTTTTTCGGCGTATGCGCCATAAATCCATTGAAATGAACGGCGGCCATTTTCCGGTCCGGTATCCAGTTAATATAATATCCCGCCCGCTCGATAACGACCAATCAAATTCGTTTTCCTTACTCGGATAAACTCGTGTTGCAGCTCGTGACAACTCGGCGCGACAAACAGGACAAACGGCCATTTCAGTACACCTTTAAACAGTTTTAATGACGTCGTCTCTGTTGTTGGCTTGTTCAGTTCTCTGCGGTGCGTTCACTGACGCAGATCACACACACCCATCATCCTCAGAGCTTGGCCTACTCACACAGGCGGGAACATGGCCGACAAACGACTTGACGTAGAATTAAACCCATTTTATGCATCTTTAATAGTTCTAATGCACGATTAATTATGTGATGTTAAACCATCCTATACAATTGCCTTAAAAAGAAAAAAAAAGGGCGTTTTCTTTTTCTCAATTGTTTTTTTCCCCTCATTTCCCCTACTAACAACAGACAGATTTTTGACAGTTTTAAAAACCCAGTGGTACATTTCTATGTAAAATGCGTTCAAACTTGATAACTCACCATTGTTACGACTGTTTTTCTCCTTCTCTCCGACGTGAAGTATCGGTTGCTGAAGGCAGTACTGAGAGGAGGAAGTGAAGCGCGTCATATTTATAGTCCGCGAGCTTGGGGCGTGGCCAAAGTGACGATTTGAATTTCCCGTCGGCGGGAGCAGGCGTTAGCCGGCGGTGCGTTCAAGTGCAACTGAAAAAAACAAACAAAACTGAACGACTCGCCTGAAACAATGAAAAAATAACACAACGGCAACTTCTGTCAGCTGATCTGATCGATTTTGTTTATAAAATTAAAACCTGCGCTCTGTTTTATTGTAATTCTACTTTGAAACGCACTTTTTACGTTTATTCAGCTTCAGCGCAAGAAAACGGACGTCCCCGAACACTCCCTGAACACTGCAACAACTTATCCCTTTCATGCATGAATTATTAGATAACAAAGTAACAAACTCTTATTTTAACCACGACATGGATCAAAAATGACCCACGTTCATTTTCCATGTGATTTCATGCGTGTTTCTTTGCTGTATCTTTCGAAATCAATTTATTTTATTATTTGTATGATAACCTGTCTGATTCCCTGGACATATAAGGTTTTAGCTGTTATTCCTGACCAACTTTGTGCATCTCTCAGTCCGTCATTATGAATTTATGATACAATACCTCAAAATGACAAAAAGGTACAAAGATAATAATCATATGGGATTGTAGACAAGAGTTTGGGGCATGACTAAAACCTAAATAGTTGAAAATGGCTTTCAAATTTCTGCCCACGGACAGTGGACACCATACATTAAAGGGTTTTAAACTGGCTGTGAATAATAAAAAGTCAAACCGAGTGATTGCAGCACTTAAACACAAAAAGATTTATTTACGGTCCCACAGATACAAAATAGCATTTTTTTTTTCATATAACAGCATTTCTTTCTTTTTATTAATTTTTTTATTTCATTTTCTGACTTGCATGAGGTAAACAACGATCTATCACTTCAAATGATCTGAATGGCACAAAGAGAAGGACGCAGTCTGTTAGTGGTGTGAGGAGGGAGGGAAGCGACAGATGTGGAAACGAGCAGATTCCAAACTCATCCCTTCAGAGTCGTCTCCGGTGGCTGTTAAACGAAGCTGGGAATGTTAGTGTTGGGACATGCAGCTTCATTATCTCTTTATTTTTGATGCAGTTTGTTAGAATAGCTCTGATCGTCCCTGAACACATCACAGCACAAACACTTAGAAATCGGCCTTCCACACCTTTAAGGTCACGATGTTACGATTGGAGGCCTCGCCCGATCATGACAATCATCATCATCATCATCATAGAGAGAAAAGCAAAGGTAAGTCTGAGTGCAGGAGTCAAAGGGGGGAGGAGGTCAAACTGGTTTCACTGGGGCAAAGCCTTGAGGATGGCGTTGACCTCCTCGGCCACGGCGGTCAGAGCGAATTCAAACTGGTCCTGGAAACAAGAAGAAGGACAGTTACAGTTAAAGATGGCTGAGTTATTCAGAGGAGCAGTCACACACCTGTTCATTTCTGTGTTATTGTGCATTTTATAACTGAATGAATCACCTTAGTGCGAACCATCCCAGGCCTCTGGTCACGGACGTGCTCCAGTGTCGCGGCGATGTCGATCTCCTTCACACCTGCAGCAGCAGCACAACAACAGGTGAGAGGCACTTTTACATTAAAACATTCACACTGTGCCAAGAAACGTGACTCTGCATCAGCCTTACCTTTAGCCATGCGGTTCAGAACCATGTCGATCAGGATGTACGTCCCTGTCCGGCCTGTGCCGTCGCTATGGAAACAGCATCCCAAGACAGAGTTTAAAAAAAAAATCAAAATGATGAAATTCTGCTTGAAATTTCACAATAAACTTTAAAATCAACAATTAATCTGATCCAAGACCTGCTCTGCTGCAAAAACCACAGCAGGTTTCTGCCACCTAGTGGGCTGAGGTGGTACTACAGTGCAGGCCATGTGTCTGCATCTGAATCATTTAAATGTGTTATTTTTTAATCTAAATTAAACTTTATTTCATCTTATTAAGAAAAAACAAAGACGTGGGTTCACCTGCAGTGCACGATGATGGGGCAGGAGCGTCCTCTGTAGCACTTATTCACCTTCCTGAGGCAAAAACATGAGAAACAAGACGACCATCACTGGCTTTGAATGCTTCCTCCTAATTCTGAAGTTTTTTGGGGGTTTTTTCAAAATAAAAATTGAGGACATTTCCATTTCTCAGAGGCATGATGCATGATGGGTAGGTTAGTGAGTGAGTGAGTGGGTGGGAAAGGGGGGTGGGGTTTCGGCGATGGACCTCCTGCTGCAGCCACATCAGTCCATGATCATTTTTGTGACTATGCAACTGGACCCAGACTACTAGCTGCAAACCACAAGAATGACACAGACAGATATGTTCAAAATTAAACCAGGGCCCCGCTGACCTCCATCGCACAGGGTGAGAGGACGGGAGGGAGGGAGGAGGAGGAAGAGGAGGAGGAGGAAGAGGAGGGAGTGGGGGAGGAAAGACTGAACGATGGGAGAGCTCCAGCTGGCCGATCACGTTCAAGGTAAATGCTTTTTGTTTATTTTTTGCATTAGAATTTGATTAAAAATCTAATATTTATTTTTATTAACCAGTAAATAAATAATATTAATTTATAATCTACTATCTCACAACAACTACAGCAAACGTTGTGTGATGGCATCCAAAGCTCCAGAACTGGAAATCTGTAATCTGAATATTATTTTACTCATATTTTTATATATTTAAAGCAGAAGTAAGCGGAATATTTGTGTTAATATAAGTCTTAAATAGTTCTATCTTCCAACAGCAATCACTTATATAGAGTGTTTGGTCTGAAACACGGGTCTGTCAGTCCCTCTGCTCTGCTGTAAGCCGAGGAGAAAACTTTCCTTGTATCCTACAACCTTTATCCAATGAGGAGAGAGAACGGCATAAAGGGGCGGTCCTCTCTGTGTGTGCAGCCAAGGGATGCGCGTGAATGTGGTGACGTAGGGACGAAGGCGGGGACTGCTAACTTGATCTGCTGATAGGAAGTTAGCCAAAACCACCGGTTCGCTTACTTCTGCTTTAAATGTAAATATTTACAAGAACGTCTAGAAAAAGGTTGACATATTTTTACTAAAACATAAATAAATGTGTGTGTCGGGCGGCTGCAGTACCGGCGGAAGTCCAGCAGGGGCCGCGTGGAGGTGGGGATGCCCTGGGCCGGCCAGCTCAGGAAGTGGAACTGGGTGAGCGTCCTGGTTTCCTGCGTCTGCACGTTCTTCAGGTAGAAACTTCGGACCAGGAAGTCGTTGCACCAGATGTGCTCGGACACCAGGTTCACCTGAGGACACACACACACACACACAATTTAGACGCACAACATTTTCTCAAAACATGTTATCAATCCAAGGATGTTTAGGATGGAACAAGCTACCCATCAATATTAGAGAGTGTCCGACTTTTAGGACTTTTAAAGCACAACTTACAGACTGGATATTAGACAAACAAACTTGTGAGCACCTGTAATCATGTTTAACCCTCCTGTTGTCCACCTGGGTCAAGGGAGGAAGGAAGGAAAGAAGGAAGGAGGGAGGGAAGGAAGGAAGGCAGGAAGGACGAAGGGAAAGATAGATGGAGGGAGGGAACATATTGGGTCAAAAAGGAAGGAAGAAGGAAGGGAGGGAGGGAGGGAGGGAGGGAGGGAAAAAGGATTGTGGAAAGAAGGAAGGGAAAAAAGAAGGACAGAAAGATGGAGGGAGGGAATAGATTAATTCAAGGAAGGAAGCAGGAAGGAAGAAGGGAGAAAAGAAGGAAGGGAAAAGGAAGGAAAGAAAGATGGAGGGTCAATTGGATCAAAAGAGGAAGGAAGAAGAAGTAAGGACGAAGGAAAGGAAGGACAAAGGGATAGAAGGGAGGAAAGAAGGAAGGAAAGAAAGATGGAGGGTCAATTGGATCAAAAGAGGAAGGAAGAATAAGTGAGGATGAAGGGAAGGAAGGCTGGAAGGAAGGAAGTAAGGAAGGAAGGGAACAGATTGGGTCAATTTGACCCAGAAGACAACAGGAGGGTTAATCTGGGTTTTTCTTGTGTGTGCAGTTGTATGCCTATGGCCGGTGCGTGTGTAATAGTGTAGCTAGTTATTATTTGTGAATGTCTATGGCCGGTATGTGTGTAATAAGGTAGTCAGGGTGCAATCATGTAACCATGCTCAGTCTGGGTAAAGTAATCATATCTAGTCTGAACGTGTGTAATTGTATATTTTTACAACTCAACGAATCATGTCCAACCTTCCTGCAATCATGTCAATCTACTTATTTTGTTATCAGTCCTCTGTTTTTATGGATTTTTTATGTCAATTGTTGTATTGTTTGGGGACTACGGATGAAATTTAGCAGCAGTGCTAAGTCCGTGTAATGTAACATCAATATGCACTGTCCCGTCTAAATAAACAAATACATAAATAAATAAAACACACACTGTTGTAATAATGAAAGGTGTGTGTGTGTGTGTGTGTGTGTGTGTGTGTGTGTGGTTGTGCTGCTCTCTCACCTCGTAGATGTGGTAGAGGGACGAGCCTTCGTCGGGCCAGTAGCGGTCACACTGCTTCTCTCCGTCCTCCACCAGAGCCGTCATCATCACGATCACAGTGCAGCCGTTCTCCCACACCATCTACAGCAACACACACACACATACACACACATAGAGGGTCAGTGTTTCACGGTGCGTTCAGGTGCAGCCGCCGCCATCAGGAGCAGTGAGCGCTGACCTGCCAGAAGTCGGCGATGGTGTGAGACAGCGGACCCTGGGTGGCGATGTAGGCCGGCATCCGGGGGTCGTGCTCGATCTGAGAGGGAGGGGCAAACAGAGGGGGGGCAAACAGAGGTCACATCAGGTCGACTGCATTACATGTGTGTGTGTGTGTGTGTGTTACATCATGAAGGGGGCGGAGCTCTTACTATGGTGCTGGCGTTGATGTAGTCGGAGCGCGACGGGTTGACCTCGGCTTTCAGCTTCACCCTGGAGTGGTCGTCTGGATCCAGAACAGATGGTCATGTTGTGGTTGATGGAATGAATATTAATGAATGAATGAATGAATGAATGAATGAATGAATGAATGAATATTAATTTTGATTATAATAAAAATCAGGGGACAGTACACATTAATGGACACTTTCATGTAAATATGCAGGATTATAGCAATCAGCTCATTTCCATCATTTGCCCTTTAGGCAGGTTAGTGTTTAACATTGTAATTAATAAGACAGAGATATAAAAAAGTACAATAACAATAGAAGTGACAGGTACAGTAAATCATAGACAGACAATGACTCGTGACAGACCAAGAATAAGAATAAAGTGATCATTGAATGTTAAAGTGCTAGAGTGCTAAAGTGATTTAAGTGCTAAAGTGCTAGAGCTTTAATGTGCTGAATGGATATTGCACATTGCCCAAGTGCACATATTTTGCACACACATACTGTACATAGATAGATACTGTACATAGATGTAATTATGTGAGCACTATTTCACAAAATTTGCATACATACAAATGTAGTCACCAGGCTGGCCCGTCTCTAGACAAATACACAGAAATAAAAATGGAGAGTGTACTCTGTGTGTGTGTGTGTGTGTGTTGGACTCACAGGGCACCGAGTCGGGGCAGCGGTTCTTCTTGGTGTTGGCGTCGCTCTGGGCCACGGACACGGCGCTGGGCTCGGCCTGGTAGGAGCACAGCGCCTCCCACTCCTTCATCAGCCGGTCCTTGTTCCTCAGGTGGTCCTCCATGTAGGCCTGGAGTCAGAGAGCAACATGCTGACCTCTCCACGCCACACGCTGACCTCTCCACGCCACACGCCACACGCCACACGCCCCGCCAAACAGTGATGTGCGGATCGATAACTGAAATATCGATACTTCCGATACCGGGTCTGTTTGCTAAAATCAATTCTCAAATGAAAATATCGATACTTTTGACACTTCAGTCATATGTGGTCATGTATATCATTAACAGGAACACGGAACTACTTTTTCTTCCGCCTTTCTTATTTATTTTATGGTTTTATTATTCTACTTTTGTTCTTTTTTTAGTGTTTGAAACACCATTTTCACATATTTTGTATGATTGTGTCCTCTGTTTGTTTTTTAATGTTGTTGTATTAGCTCGGCTATATTGTAAATGAGGCTGCTACCTCAATATACTTCAGAGTTTTAAATAAATAGATGAATACGTTACTCTGATGTCTTGTATCCTTAGGAAGCTATGACTTGAAATATGCTACTTTTTTTTTAGATTTACCAGGCAAATTAGGAAAGCAACTGGACTTGGTTATTTGTCTAGGAAGACGTTTCACCTCATCCAAGAGGCTTCATCAGTTCATGTAGCATCTTAGTCCCAGCCTGGTCAGATGCGAACATGAACTGATGAAGCCTCTTGGACGAGAGGTGAAACGTCTTCCTAGACAAATAACCAAGTCCAGTTGCTTTCGATTTAACCCTCTATGGTACGCATTATGATGCCAGTGGGAGAAAAAATGTTTGGAGTGTTTTTATGTCTCAAAATAGACTAAATAAACATAATCTAAAGAAATTTCAAAAAAATTATTTATTTTTGGAAGTTTGGGGGATTTTTTGACTGTAGGCAACATTTACTAATATATTAGTGTAAATATTTTTTTCCAGGTGAAAAAGGGGCAGGAAGTTATGTTTTCAGACCGTTTTAGTGGAGCAAAATGGCAAACCTGTTTCCTTTGAAAAAGTCTGCAAAAAAGGGTTTCAGTATGGCTTCTTGAAAGTCATGTGATAAATTAAAGCATTGTTATTGGTTCTCTAAGGTCTCCTCTCTTTTTTAAAGTTTTACAGCATTAAATGGGATGAATTGTGGAGATGTGACAGGCCAAAAAGTGGTGGCAACATGGTACCATAGAGGGTTAAACTCCTTTGAGAAATTTGTGGTATCGAACATCAATACCGTGAAACCAGTGTGTGTGTGTGTGTGTGTGTGTGTGTGTGTGTGTCGGACCGGTACTGACCAGTATCATGTGTCCGGTGGAGATGTCCATGTTGGCCTGCGCCGGCTCCTCGCACCAGGACGGCGTGCTGCTGTGCGAGCTGGGACTGGGCTGTGCTCCGTCGCTGAACTGGGACGACACACTGCTCACCCTGGAGTCTGCTCCTCCTACTGCTCCTCCTGCTGCTCCTACTGCTCCCACTCCACCGGCCCCTCCTCCTCCTCCTCCTCCGCTGGCTCCGCCCACGGCGCCCAGCGCGGCGGCTTCCAGGCGTCCGAAGGCGCCTTTGGAGGCCATGTGCTGGCGACACAGGTCCTGGTTTTTGATTGATTGATTGATTGATTGATTTATTTGGATCCCCATTAGCTATGGCAATGCCAAAGCTATTCTTCCTGGGGTCCATACGACATATTTACAATCTATCAATGCAATTTATGTCCTATACAATACAATCCATGTCCAAATACAACATACAATACAAATACAAACAGATACACAACACAACAATACACAGACAGCTGGACAGCTCCCTATAGGTCTACATATATTATATATATTGGTCACTAGGGATGTCACTGTTACGGGCCGTAACAGTCACAATAATAGATTTTCTTGGTACGATTATTGTCAGAGAAATAATCACGATTACGATTATCACGATTATTATGCATTAACTAATTTCACAACACTATTAATGTGTAAAATCAAATATAGTTACATTACTAATTATAAAATATTTTAAATATCTATTAAAATATGACCAATGATTAATCCGCCAGGGGAAGTGTCATCGATACCAAATGTTTTTTTTAATTACAAATGACACCAGCATTTAAACTCCTACCAATTCAATGCTACGTACGTAGGTAAATGGACCAGTATCTGTGCATTTACCTTTACTTTGGCGCCACATCTGCCGATACGGTTCATACATGATCTTTTTTTTTTTAAGTGACGGTATTTAGGAATCTTTACGATTAATTAAAGCAGAAGTAAGCGGAATATTTGTGTTAATCTAAGTCTTAAATAGTTGAATCTTCCGACAGCAATCACTTCTATAGAGTGTTTGGTCTGAAACACGGGTCTGTCAGTCACTCTGCTCTGCTGTAAGCCCAGGAGAAAACTTTCCTTGTATCCTACAACCTTTATCCAATGAGGAGAGAGAACGGCATAAAGGGGCGGTCCTCTCTGTGTGTGCAGCCAAGGGATGCGCGTGAATGTGGTGACGTAGGGACGAGGGCGGGGACTGCTAACTCCATCGGCTGACAAGAAGTTAGCCAAAACCACCGGATCGCTTACTTCTGCTTTAATTGTGGTGTTTAATACTACGGTTAATTGTGAAAACAAGTAATTGTGACATCCTTAGTGCTGAGTGGAAACAGAAATGTAACTGGTGTTTCATCAGTTCTCCCGTTGGTTTTATGGAGTTGGTTTTTATGGAAATAAATATTGAAAGCCATCAGTGGAGTGAGTCCACCATCTTCCCCCTCACCTGGTATTCCTGGTGCGTGAAGCTGCCGCCCTCGGGGCCGAGGCCGAGCTTCTTCGCCGCCAGACGGTGAGCGTGGTGACGCAGGCAGGCGATGGTCATGGTCGCCACCAGGATGCCGCCGATGCACGCCATGGCAACCAGGGTGGCGAACAGCCAGCGGGAGCCCGGCTGGACCCGGGTCACCAGGGGCAACGATTTCCCATCATTCCTCTGTGGGCGGGAAAAATCAACGTGTGTCAGCCAATAAGGTCGAGCCTTGGGGAGGGGGCGGAGTTTGATTGACAGGTTGACCCACCTCTCCGACGCCACTCTGCAGCACCTTCAGGCCCGTCTCCGACTCCAGGACCTTCTTCTCTGCAACTGGAGGCGTGAAACATTTAAATATAACTTTATTAAACTGTCCTTACTTTTGTTCTCACTTTACACATGTTGAAAATCAATAACCCAATCAAATTATAATTTCCTTTTCTTAATTTAAATAACTGAAGGCTGTTATTCTTTACTTGAAAAATGATCTCCATTGTTGTTAAGAACATAAAATCTGATCATTTGAATGTACAGGATCTTATAAATAGTGGGTTTGTAGGTTCACAATATCACACGTTGTTTATTATTCTAATTACTCTTTTTTTAAGTTTAATTATAGGGTCTATGTTTGTTTTTTATACATTTCCCCAGACCTCAACACAGAATGTCATATATGGCAATATATGCGAAGGATTAGAATATGCATATTTCAAAACAAAACTTTATTTAATTGTCCGTCTTATTGATGAAGCTGTTTAGTTTTTCAAAATAAAAGCTTTCAGACACTTCACCTGCTGCGTCCGCCACGTCTCCAGCCGTCAGGTTCTTGGAGTTCGGTCTCATCCTGAAAGTGATGGCAGGACCGACGACGCTGCGGAGGAGAAAGAGAAGGAGACGAAGGAGAAGAAGGAGAGGAAGGAGGAGGAGAAAGGTTAGTCAGGTGACGATGAGGAGGCAGGAAGAGGCAGAGGGGTTCGGGTCAGCGATCCAGAGGCACCGAGCGAGCGGGGCGGGCAGGTGCAGGCAGGTTAGTAGGGTAAAGTGGGCGGGGCCAGGTGCAGAAGTGGGCGGAGTCACGGCCGCCGTCCTACCTGATGTTGATGAAGGAGCCGGCGGAGAGGCCGATCCGCTCCGAGAGCAGCTGCAGCAGTCGCACCCCGTCGTTCAGACTGAGGGGGCTGCAACACACACACACACACACACAACACACACACACACACACACATAAACAGACTCAGCCACTCGTTCTTCTTTCTTTCTTTCGTCTTTCTTCATCTTTAATTTCCTCCACACAGACGTTCAACAGCAAAACATTCATAAGCTGAAACCACATCCTTCCGTCCATCCTTTATCCTTCCATCCATCCATCCATCCATCCATCCATCCATCCATCCATCCGTCCATCAATCCATCCATCTATCCATCCATCAATCCATCCATCTATCCATCCATCCATCCATCCATCCATCCATCCATCCATCCATCCATCTGTCCATCAATCCATCCATCCATCTATCCATCCATCCATCCATCCATCCATCTGTCCATCAATCCATCCATCCTTCCGTCCATCCATCCATCCCTCCCTCCCTCCCTCCCTTCCTCACTCCCTCCATCCATAGATTACAGACTAACTATCCATCAATCCATCCATCCCTCCATCCATCTGTCCATCAATCCTTCCGTCCATCCATCTGTCTATCCATTCATCCATCCGTCCATTCATCCATCCGTCCATCCATCCATCCTTTATCCATCCATCCATCCATCCATCTATCTATCCATCCATTCATCCATCCCTCCATCCATCCCTCCATCCATCCTTTATCCATCCATCCCTCTCTCCCTCCCTCCTTACCTCTGGTTGGTGACGATGTAGCCGTATCCCTCCACTCTTCCCTCCTTCGCCTCCTCCTTCCTTCCTGGTTTGTCCTGGTTGGACGTCGTCTCTTTCTTGGCGCCCTCTGCTTTGGGGGGCGTGGTGGCGGCGGTGGTGGAGGGCGGGGCCTCAGCGGCGGCCATCTTGCTCGCCACGGATCCCTCTGAGATCTGATTGGATAAGATGAAGACAGGAAGTTAAAGCTTGGTTCTCTCTCTCTGCAGCAGCAGCGATGATGTTTGTCACCGTCTCACCTTCTTTCCTGCAGCCGCCGCGTCGTTTCCGTATTTATCTGATTAACACAAAGACAGAACATAAGAATAAAGACATGTGTCTTTTCTTTTCTTTATGGAGGTTTTTAAGGTTTTTGACCTTTGACCCACCTTTGGTCTGTTTGTGGCCGTAGGAACTCTCCAGCTGCAGCTGCTTCAGAGCGGCAGGGACGTCGTCCTTCTGCTCCGGTAACAAGTCCTTCATGTCGAGGCCGTAGCGGTCGAGCAGGAGAGCGAGTCTCTGCAGAGAGCGCTCTGTCAACACAACACAGATTATTATTATTATGTATATTATTATAGTCTCGAGTAAGAGATAAAGCAAAGTACAAACATAAATATATCTAAAAAGAGGTATAAAAATTATTTCTAAATAGGTATATGGAAGATGAAGGATAAAAACAGCTAAACATATTGGATATTATAAGTTGATATGGAGATTTATGTAGTAGATAGAGAGAGATATAAACCATGATGAGTAGAAAGGGGTGGGGATTTTTTCTACATACTTCTTCCTACTCCTTCTTCAAACTTGTGCATATTATGATTTGATGATGCTTATATTAAAGGTGCAATATGTAAGAATGCGGCCAAAAACGGTTACTGCAGTCAAATTCAAAACACAGCGATCTCATTTTTTCTCCCAGCCGTAGCGGCAGCTCAGTGGACCAGACCGGAGGCTGAAATGCCACTGACACCGCCGTGACTGGGAGAGAGGGCTAGGTGGTGCAACATGCCAACACGTAAATTCAAAACATAAACATGATTTGCAGTCTGCAAAAAAAGATTTTTAATGCGAATACTCTGGCTGTACTATTGTTGTTGGTGAGTTCATCATGTTATATGAACATTATTCCTGAGTCTCTGTGACATATTAGGAGGATTTTACGCCCAGTTGCTTTAGATTTCTTACATACTGTACCTTTAATTCATTTGTTTGTTTTTCTTCTCAATTTTAGACACATTCGTTTGAAATACATCCATTCATTCATATCTCCAACTCTTTAACAGACAGAGCAGTAAAAACACAACAGAGTGTGATGTGTCGGGGTGTGTTTCCTCTCACCGTCCATTCCTGACAGAAAGTCGTACTCCGTCTGCGCCTTCTTCTCTGCAGGCTCCTGCTCCTGCTGCTTCTCCTGCTGCTGCTGCTGTTTGCTGAGCTGGGACACCTGGGAAATGTAGTCCTCGCCGTAGTCCAGAGGGAAGTCCAGCACCGGGAAGAAATTGGAGGAGGAAGAGGAGGAGGAGGAGGAGGATGAAGAGGAAGACAGTGAAGAGGGGAAACCTGCCTCCATCCCCCTGTGACGGGAGAATGACTGCACAGGTGAGGAGGAAGAGGAGGAAGAGGAAGAAGAGGAGGAGGAAGGGGAGGTGAGGTACAAGGAGACCAGGTCCTGGAGGAGCTGCCGGTCTTGGTCCACAGGGTTTCCTCTGGATCTGGAGCGAGAGGACGGGAAGGCCGGGCCGTCGTCCAGGGAGTTGAGGGAGCGCTCCTCTTCCTCCTGCAGGCCCAGCTGCTGCTGCAAACACACACACACACACACACACCTCAGGGTTTCAGCCACTAGGGGGCAGAGTGTGTGTGTGTAGCATGGAGATGTTGTTACCCTAGAATAAATGGTAAATGGTAAATGGCCTGTATTTATATAGCGCTTTACTATACCTGTAACGATACCCAAAGCGCTTTACAGTACATCACATTCACCTATTCACACACACATTCACACACTGACGGCGGATATGACTATCGGTTTTTATTTTGATAGGAACCAATACGTGCTCCAAGAACTTTTATTTTGAAAGGCGGTAAAGTTCACTTCAGAAAGGGTGGGTAACTTCCGCATCTTTAAATTTATTTTATTGGAGCCATTGTGTTGTTAAAAATGTAAAAGTAAATTATTTTCTTTATTTTGAATCGCACTGAACCCATGGGTTGTGGTGTTGGGTGGCTGGTATGTGTTTAAAGAGAAAGTAGTTTAAAGGGATAGTAGCATTTTTTAAAAGTGGGGTTGTATGATCTACAAATAGCCCCTAAGTACTTCAATTGCAGTAGAAGACTCTCTGCACTCCTCCCGTTAGCAACGCCAGCCCATAGCCCTGCCCAGAGATTTACAACATACATTGTTGTGAATGGACCTAAAGAGGCAGGGCTATGGGCTGGCGTTGCTAACGGGAGGAGAGCAGAGAGTCTTCTACTGCAATTAAAGTACTTAGGGGCTATTTGTAGATCATACAACCCCACTTAAAAAAAATGCTACTATCCCTTTAATGAATTCTCCCATTACACTGAGATGACCCGTCACTAGAATAGCAACGGTCCCTTTTTCTCTAGATTCAATGGGAGAAGGTATGCAGTTCTTTGCTCGGTTAATGTTGTTATAATAATCGGAGCAATATGATTTTTGTGTCGCTGTTTCTTATTAAAAATTTATTAAAAGTAATGTGTGTTGTAAAATGTAATTTTTATGCATTCAGGGATGTTTATGGTCCGGAAAATGATAGCGTGGTTGCTATTGGAGCTATTGTGTAAAAATGTAAAAGCAAATTATTTTCTTTATTTTTAATCGCACTGAACCCATGGGTTGTGGTGTGGGGTGGCTGGTATGTGTTTAAAGAGAAAGTAGTTTAAAGGGATAGTACTGTAGCATTTTTTTAATAAAAAAAATTATTAAAAGTAATGTGTGTTGTAAAATGTAATTTTTATGCATTCGGGGATGTTTATGGTCCGGAAAATGATAGCGTGGTTGCATCAAGTGCTTAGTGCTCTGTGTTGCATTGCTAGTGATGGCTACTGTGTTCACATACTGAAAATAGTACATCTGGTGGTCAAACAGGCGCAGTAATCCTTGTGAAGAAACCATTTCCATTTGTGTGTTCGTTGTGCTACTGTTGCATCTCTAAAATTTGTATGTTTTATTCTATCTGTTACTCTTTGTAATCTGTGTTGACATGTACTGCTGCTATGTCTCCTGCTGCTGATCTTTTTGGCCAGGTCACCTTTGCAAAAGAGATCCTGATCTCAATGGGCTTTTATCTGGTTAAATAAAGTTGTTATTTAGTTGTTGTTTTCATGCAGGTATGTGAGGTTGCACTGTGTTTGTTGTTTTGTCCCCCAATGCGAGTTATGTTGTAATTCTATTAATGTAAAATATTGATGGGAATGTGATGGATATTGTTTTATTCAGATTTATATATTTTTATATATATATATATATATATATATATATGTATTTTTTTTTTTTTCTAAGGGAATGGATGTTATTTATGTGTTCTCGGCCCTTTTTCTCTGGATTCAATGGGAGAAGGCACAGTAATCCTTGTGAAGAAACCATTTCAGAAAACCACTGTGCTCTGCTGTTTTCATGCAGGAGTAATAAATGTGCCTGAATCCACGTGGTCGTCCTGTCCTACACTGAGCCAGACACAGCGCAGAATAGACCCCGGCCCGCTACACGTGCTCTCTACCTGGTGGTAGGTGTACGGGTCCAGCAGGGGCGTCTGCATGTGGACCGAGGACGAGGAGCGGGACGGATCCAGCACCATGTAGTCCACGTACTGCTGCAGCATCTCGGAGTCGGCTGCATCCTGGGGCCCCTGGAGCCGCCGCTGACCGGGGCCCGGCAGTCTGAGGGACCTGGGGGAGAGGACAAGAAAAGAAAATCCGGTCAAACTTTAATCTACAGGCCGCGAAGTACGTGATAATGTCAAGAAATAACAAGTAATTGCATCATAATGTCTAGAAATAGCCTAGAAATAACAGTCAATTTCATAGTAATGTCGAGAAATATAGCCAAGAAATAAGGATTGATTGTGTAGAAATAGCCCAGAAATAACTGACTGTAATTGACAATTGCAAGGACTTGGTGGCATGAAAAGTTAGTTAGTTAGTTAAATTTTAAAGTATTTTAAAGTATTTGTCCCTTAGGAAATGCATGCAGGCTGCAACAATCTTTTGCCTTTATGAAAAACACGACATTACTATGAAATTGATAGTTATTTCTAGACTGTTTCTAGAATTAGCGGCCTGTAAATTAAATCCTTCTTTCTGTTGTTATTCCTGTATCTGTTTTTATTTCTCTGGACTCACTGTTTCGGCGTCTTCTCCTGCAGCCTGGAGGATGAGGAGGAGGAGGAGGAGGAGGAGGAGGAGGAGCTGACTGTCGGGACGTTGCTCAGCTCTTGTCTGATGATCATCTGGGTGACGTCGTCCCTCCACGTCAGACCTGAGCACAGACAGACGACACACTGCATCACACTCTGGTTTCCCACGCTTTGTTCTGACCCCTAAACCTATCGATGGAGACTTTTCCCTGTGCAGAAACACTCATCCATGCCCATCCATGTTATAAAGACAGAATAAATATAATTATACATAATATAATATATCAAAACATGCAATATACATACCTTGCCCCATCAGCTCTTTGAGGACTTCCTGTAGTCTGTGCAGGACGGGAACCGACACCTGGTACTGGACCGGGTCCTGGCGAGGAGGCTGGCACCGTCCGAACAACCCGTCTGAACGGCAGGAAGAGAGCAGCGTGTCAGCACCCCGCCAAAGTAAAAGAATCTGAAGGAATTTTTACTTTCCACATGCACCTAATAATCGTTCTGCTTTTGTCACATATTTTTTTGCTGTTATTTGCTTCAAGTCCGACCTTGATTCCTGCTGCTATTGATCTTTTGTCTCTTGTTTTTGTTTAGCTCATGTATGTCTTCGTTCCCTCCTTGTGCAGCGTTATACAAATTTTTTTTTGCGCTAAATAAATAAACTTAACGTTGAATAAAATGAGAGTGACACAAATAGTTTTGGATCAGAGTAATAAAGGAAATCTAAATTATTATCATATTATTATTTTACTATAAGAATAGTTTAATAATTTAAAGCAGAAGTAAGCGATCCGGTCGTTTTGGCTAATGCTGCGTTCCAGGCAGGCTTTTGAAACCGTAAATTACAGCTTCAAGTCACAACTTACGACTTTGTAGCGTTCCAGGCAACCCACTCGTGTTTTTCCGACCTGTTTTACCGGTGAAAGTCACTATAACGGCCACTCGTAACTTCTGACCCGTGAACTCGTACCAGATCGAACTGGTATGACTTCATAGGTCGGAAAAACACGAGTTACGAGTTTCCTTGAACGCACCATAACAGTCCTCGTCCCTACGTCACCACATTCACGGCGTTCCTTGGCTGCACACACAGCCCTGCATGCCGTTCTCTCTCCTCATTGGATAAAAACTGTAGGATACGATAAATGTTTTCTCCTCGGCTCAGAGCAGAGCAGAGGGACTGAGAGACCCGTGTTTCAGACCAAACACTCTATGTAAGTGATTGCTGTCGGAAGATATAACTATTTAAGACTTATATTAACACAAATATATCACTTACTTCTGCTTTAAGTTCACTGTAACTGGAATATTATTACTAGAAATATATATTATTTCTATAGAAATATAGCCTATATATGTTATTGGTGATTATAGGCTGTATAATATTAATCACAGCCATCGATATGACACACATCGATGTGGATGACACCACATCTGCACCGACAAAAAACACCTCGGGTTCACACACACACACACACACACACACACACACACACACACACACACACACACACACACACACACACACACACACACACACACACACACACACACACACACACACACACACACAGTGCAGAGACAAGTGTGAAAACACACTCCACTGCACAGAGAGTAAAGCACAATGTGTGTGTGTTTGTGTTGGTGAGTCATCCCCTCCCGTCTCATCGCATCAAACGCACACACACACACACACACGAGGGAGACACACAGTCGTCAGGCAAGTGATGTCACTGTTGTCATAGAGACGAGCAGGCTGAGCTGCGATTGGCCGGCGAGCAGCTGACGGAGGGAGACCTTGTTTATGTTCAACATCCTCTATGTGTGTGTGTGTGTGTGTGTGTGTGTCTGCCAGGTTATCGCTGCCACTGTGATGAACCTCACGGACTAACTGGTCTTTCTTCTCGTACACACACACACGCACGCACGCACACACACGCACACACACTCCAGCGATGACTCAGAGCAAACACACACTCGAACGCAGCGGTGAAACAAACTGAATTCAGCATCTGTGACACAAAACTGCTGCAGTTCACTCAGATGTAACGTTTAACGTGTGAAGACAGATTACAGACTGTGACATGTTTCTATTTATTTGTCTAATGTGACATTTATTTATCTAGATTTTAATCCGTATTTATGTAAATGATCCAGATGTTGAAGAAGTCGTGGTTTTCTGAATGAAATCTGGACTCAAACTGGTTTCATTCAGATTATCTGAAGAGGTTTCAGATTTTATAAAACGTTAATTTGATTCTACGTGTTCACCTTGGTAACCAGATGTTCTGACGTCTCTGGGAAACACAGACGCACACACACACTCGGCCATCAATAATGCAGCTGTGTCTCAAGGCTGACACACACACACACACACACACACACACACACACACACACACACACACACACACACACATGCACACTCCTGTAACGACGTCCTCATCATGTTTGAACAGGAAGCAGCCTGGACTCAGGACAGGAGGACGTCGTCCGTCCGTGTCGTGTGTCCTTTTTATTCCTGACTTCCTGTACTTTGTGATGTCACAACGAAGCGCCGGTCAACACTCACCATCGTTGCACAGCTGATCTCTGGGACAGAGCTTCTTCTCAAACAAACAACCTGCAAACAGACGAGCAGAAAAACATCAAAACTACAACAAACACACAAAGTTCATTAAATAGAATAATTCAATAATTAAAAAGTAACACCTCATGACTGCTCATACAAGATTGTAGTATAGCCTACCTAACTTTTAAATGATTCATTTCTGCTTCTTTGTGTGTGTTGCTAATTTTTGGTCATATGTTATATTACTGTATATAACTGTAGATAATTCTTGTTTGTAAAATCTTTTTGTTTTGGTTTATGCCTTGATTGTGTATTCTTATTGTTTTATGTTTTAAGCAGGAAGAATAGTTGATGTGTAGTATTGCATCAGCTAATAGGGATCCAAATAAACTAAATCAGATCACCAGAAAATATGTTTAAATTATCATTTTAAATCCACTTTTACTGGATTTTAACAAAACGTCCTCATAATTAACTGTTATTGCTAAGTGCGTGTTTTTGGATCCATCCATCCCTCTCTCTCTCCATCCAAACTTCACATGATGACTAATCTCTGCTCCGTCCTCTGCTCTCTCCTCCGCCCACACATCTCCCTCCCTCCCTCTCTCCCTCCCTCCCTCCCTCATCAGTCACCTGTAAAACACAACATTACGGACTAATTACTGCTCATTCTGTCTAATTGAATCTCTCATTAGCGCACTGTAAAAAATGTTCCTCAGTCTCACTGCACATTTATGGCAGGAACGTTTCTGCAGAAACATTATTTATTATAATAATAATTATAATATAAAAATAAGTTGTTGTCTTTCTCACTAAATATTTTCCATCATGATTTTAACAGCATGTTTTCATTATTATTTTTTGTGAAGACATGGTGATTCATCTAATTCTACTCCTGTAGTTTATTCTCAACAGTCTGCACAGTCAGCAAAGAACAATAAACACAGCAGGACGAGTGAAGCTGCTGCACAGAGTGGATTTGCATTAAAATTCTTCAGATCTGTTTTGATAAAATAAGAGCAAAACCTTCTCTCTCTCTCTCTCTCTGTGTGTGTATGTGTGTGTGTGTGTGTGGCTACGCAGCAGCCGCAGCGTTTGAATCCTGGGAGTCATAGAAACAGACAAAGAAACAAATAAACCGTGCAGCTCGATGCAGTTTGTGCAGAAAGTGACTCAGAGTCGTTGTTGTGTCGCTGCAGCAGCAGCAGCAGCAGCAGCTCGTGTTTCTCTGGGGGAAACTCAACAACACAACACAACACAACTTCTCCCACCACTTAGATCCAATCAGAGAGAGAGAGACTGTGGCTCCATCACACGCCGCCGCCTCTCCAGCTCCATTTTGTTTCCTGGGCCGAGGCTGTGTCAAAATAAAAGCCCAAATATGAACTGTTTATATTATATAGTGAATTCTATGGGGAAATCCTTCAATTAAAACAAATGCAAAGTATGAAACTCTTCTCCTCTGTGGTGTACGATGTGATATATGTTGAATAATCCGTCTACGGTGGCCCACATGGTCCAGGATTCTTCATCTAAAAAAGTAATTTAACACACATCCACAGCAGGAAACTGAAGCAGCTTTTAAGATTTTTTAAAAAGCTGAAAGTGTCGACAGTGACTTCACTGTTTCTCTGCAGCTGTGTGTGTGTGTGTGTGTGTGTGTGTGTGTGTGTGTGTGTGTGTGTGTGTGTGTGTGTGTGTGTGTGTGTGTGTGATATATATTCAGTGTGTGTTTTCAGTGAAAAGGTTTAATTAGAAGAAGAGAAAATTCAGGCTGACTCACTGAACTCATCACCGCCAGTGTCTCTGTGCTTCGCTTTTACCCTCCATTAACGTCCACAGTGTCGTTTTCATAATGGTGCTGCTGGCATTTGTGGCTGCTGCAGCTCAGAGAGTGTCTGTGTGTGCGTGTGAGTGTGTGTTGGCTGCCAGAGGGTATTTAAGGTGGAATGAGTCAGCCTGGACCAGACAGACTCAAACCTGTGTGGTGTTGAGGCTGTGACACTGCGCAGCTCTCTGGTCGACCTTTGGCCGCTCAGCTCCACACACACACACAGACACACACTCTGATTCCAGGCGACATTTTGTCCCCCCCCTTCATCGCCATGGAGACACACACCGTCCGCATGATGTGCATTCATGTCACGGCAACGAGTGAAGCATCATTAAAAACATAATTCATCATTAATAAAACATCCAACTCTTCCATCTTTACAATATTATTATAATTATTAAGGATGGAAACACAATTATTATTACATACTGATTAGAATATAGCTTTATAAATAACAAAATATAGATTCAATGATGCTTCATAGTGGGTTTTTATTATAAAATATTACGTATGTTACTATCATCATGTACGAAGATGACAAAGAAAAGTTTAAGCATCATAAAACTCAACAGAAGCCCATTTAGAGTGTGTTTAAGTGTTAAAATAATATTAAAAATGATCATGTGTGTGTAAGTGAATCATATAAATCCCAGAGTGAGTGTGTGAGCAGTGGATTTTTTCCTATTTTTGTCTCTTTCTCACATTAAAAACAAAGGATCTGGTGCTGTCCGTGGTGCTGAAACTCTCTGCTCTCTGTCCGTGGTGCTGAAACACTGTGGCACCGTGGAAACAGGAAATGAGTGTAATTACGGCGAGGAGCGAGACGGAGACGGAGGAGGCCAGAGGTCACATATGAGTCACGATCTGTTGCTTCGATTTCCAACACATCCACAGACCGTTCACCTGCATCTGATCCCTGTTATTTCCTGCTTTACGCTTTTATTTTGGTAAATGGCAGTGTAAGTGTAAGCGTCGCCCCTTTTATTGCACATGTTCCTCTCAGGACGTTTATGAGTCAATTACAGACTTAATGGCTTCATAATGTCGAGATCTGGTGTCTCGGCGGCTCCCAGCAGTGAAGTTATACTGGATCGTACTGGTTTTAAAGCCCAGAGGCAGAGTGGACAGACTGGAGCCCATCTGTTGATCCTGCAGTGTGGATTAAAGCCTCGCAGGTAGAAACAGATGTTGCACAAGTGTTTATACTAAATATTATAATAGAATCTCCTCCTCTGTACGTGACTCTGTTTATTTCTGACACATTGATCATTGATTTGTTATAATAAAGAGCTTCAGTGGTTTTCAGTCGGCTATATTATGAATTGGAATTACTGCTTCCTGATATACAGTATAATCTATAACAGATGGTCTGGATTAAATATATATAATCAATAAACTATAATCACTGCTGGTCTGGAGACCGGATGCATGGCTCCAAATGAACCACAACAAACCAGATCATCCCCCCTCCCCTCTCTGTTTGTTTGTTTGTTTGATTGATTATTTGTTTGTTTGCAGACAACAAAATGATCGATCAATTGGTGCAGACACACACACACACACACACACACACACACACACACACACACACACACACACACACTGCTCAGAGTGTGTGCGTCAGAGGAAGAAGCTGAGTTATCATTATTATTACTAGGTATTATTGAGGTATTATTATTATTATTATTATTATTATTATTATGGTATTGTTATTATTATTGGCCTAAACTGATCAGTTATTGATCCGGATCCAGCTGAGTTCAGTTCATTTCCTGCTTTAAACACGAGTTCTGCAGAAAAAAAACATGAAATCCAAACTCCTGCTCCTTTTCTAAAAATCCGTTTCACCGTGAACAAGATCAAGTGCAGCGACTCGCGCCGTGGTGGGAGTCGTGATTCACGCGAGCCGGAGGGAAGGAGGAGAAGTGTTGTCGGACGGAGTCTTACCGTGTCTGGCGGCCGCGCTGAGGCGGCAGGAGGCGGTGAGGAGGAGCAGGAGGAGGAGGCTCAGAGCCGCGCGGAGCCGCGGAGACCTCATGGTCCAACATCCAACATCCACCATCCAGGAGGAGGAGGAGGAGGAGGAGGAGGAGGAGGGAGACTTCACCAGGGATCCATGTCTGAGACGCTGCTGCTGCTGCTGCTGCTGCACGAGACTGATGGAGAGAGGGAGGGAGGGAAAGAGAAGGAGGGAGGGAGGGAGGGAGGGAGAGAGGGAGGGAGGGAGGGAGAGAGAAGGGTTGGTGTGGAGACGAGAGGAGGCGCCACACTGTAAGAAATGAACACAGCCAATAAAAAGCAGGTTGTTGTTCCACTACAACACTTCCTGTCTGACCTGCTCATGAACCTCTGGACCTGCAGCACCAGACCACACCTGGTCACTCACCTGTAGCTCCTCCCCCTCCTCTTCCTCCTCCTCTTCCTCCTCCTCCTCCCTGGAGGAACTGGAGTCTGACTTTCAAAGTAAAAGCATAAAGAGTGTTTTAAATCTATCTATCTATCTATCTATCTATCTATCTATCCTTCCATCCATCCATCCATCCATCTATCTTTCCATCCATCTATCCTTCCATCCATCCATCTATCTATCTATCCTTCATGGCATCCATCCATTCATCTATCCTATCCATCTATCTATCTATCTATCCATCCATCCGATGGACAATATGAATATAAATATATGTATAAATATCTACACATATAAAATCAGTGGTAATGTTATATTTTGTGTATCTATATCCAGACACCAAGTATTGATCTTTTATTAGGTCAATTGCTCATGTGACTGATAAACAGACTGAAAACTTTATCAACCAACAATTCACATGAAATCACAAACTTTTCTTCATGTTGTGGTTTTAATATTGTGATGTTGTTGTTCACTGCTCGAATAAAAGTCAATGTTATAAAAAAAAAACAACACAAAACACAGTCCTGTGGTTTAGTTTCAATCAGCTGCAACGATATGAAAAACCTTATTTTTAATTTTTTATATTCTTGAAGTTTGCTGCATGCGGCACTTACTTTGTATTTATTTTGTTGTTGTTTTATCTTCATGTTTTTGGAACACTGATTATCATTATTATAGATATATAATAACTTTTAAAATGCACAAAAATAACATTTTCCATCCCCATGATTCATATTTTAATGTTGCTTTTATTTTTAAATGTCACTTTTTGCAGCGTGGAGCTCTGGTGTCTCGTCACTCTGCATCATGACGTGGCTCAGGAGGAGCAGCTCCGTCTGTCCAGAGCGCCACATCTGGACGGCTGCGTTTCCACAGAGATAGAAGACAAGAGACGAGTCCACGGGAAAAAGTGCTGCTCAGCGTTTTAATAATTTTCTAAACAATTTCAGTGCCGTCATGGTTACAGATCAGGAAGTTTTAGAGAAATCACAGTTTTGCGGTTTTTGCTTCTAATCGACGACCAGAGAACTCCTCACGGCCGGGAACAGCTCGAAGAAGCCCTGCAGGAGGAAGCAGACAGGAAGTGGAGTCCAAATTAAAACAATTAAAAGTCAAAATAAGAGTCAAAACATCTGCAGCGACGTCAAAATAAAAGTCAAAGATTTAGTTTATTCAGCTGGAAGTTTCTTCTTCTTCTGATCCGTGAGTTTTAACAAACCTTAAGTCCATTTTTTGTCAAATATTAAAAATATTTCCAGTGTTTTACGAAGCAGGAGTCGTCGTCTTCATAAAAACACGACTGCATGATGCATTCAGGAGCCTCATTTTTGACTGGGACGATTATTTTGGATGAAATAAATCATCATATTGTCCATGAAATGACAAAAATAACCAATATCTGTTCGGTTGCTTTGTGTTCACTTCTCGTTGAGACTGTCAGAGACTTTGAACACAACAGATCACAGGTTTGATTCCTGCGTGCGGTTGGAGTTATGCAAAAAAGGGTGTGTTTGTTTTCTCACCTTGAAGAGGGTGGTGCTCTGCAGGACGCTGGAGGTGCAGCACATCTCCCTGATGGAGTGCATGGAGAGCTGCGGAGCGCCGATGTCCACCACGGGGACGCCGAGGCGGGCGGCGAGGATCGGCCCGATGGTGGTTCCACAGGGGCTGTCGTTACGCACCATCACGTCCTGCAGCGGTCAGAGTTACAGGTTGTTCATTCATACGTTTTTCAAACATGGCCGCCACTTCTAATGTTTTTATTTAAAGCAGAAGTAAGCGATCCGGTCGTTTTGGCTAATGCTGCGTTCCAGGCAGGCTTTTGAAACCGTAAATCACAGCTTCAAGTCACAACTTACGATTTTGTAGCGTTCCAGGCAACCCACTTGTGTTTTTCCGACCTGTTTTACCTGTGAAAGTCACTATAACAGCCACTCGTAACTTCTGACCCGTGACCTCGTACCAGATCGAACTGGTACGACTTCACAGGTCGGAAAAACACGAGTTACGAGTTTCCTTGAACGCACCATAACAGTCCTCGTCCCTACGTCGCCACATTCACGGCGTCCCTTGGCTGCACACACAGCCCTGCATGCCGTTCTCTCTCCTCATTGGATAAAAACTGTAGGATACGATAAATGTTTTCTCCTCGGCTCAGAGCAGAGCAGAGGGACTGGGAGACCCGTGTTTCGGTCCAAACACTCTATGTAAGTGATTGCTGTCGGAAGATATAACTATTTAAGACTTATATTAACACAAATATATCACTTACTTCTGCTTTAAATTACTTTACATAAAATAATTTCAAAATAATACAAATATAAATTGATATAGTGCATCTTTTTGTTTCTTTTAGCCAAAACCACTTGAGCACGTAAGAGCTCGGAATTCCCAGGAGGACTTGAAGGCATCAGACAGATCTCTTTACTCACTGGCTGGATTCATTATGAGACCATAATAATTTACAAAATAAAAGCCTCAAATGTCCATCACTTCCTGCCACACTACACAGTGATTCTCTCTTTTATTTTGAAGGTCTACTAGTTTTGTTGTTTCCTGTGTCTCGTTAGTGGAAAATAAATAAAGTTTTTCCTCCTTTTTTTTCTCTTGTAGTGATTCAGACTCGTCACAGGTGAAATCAATGAACCTGATTAATATTTTTAAATGAGTGTTCACTTCACTGTCTTTGTTAAAGGTCAGATTTTAGAGTTTTCTTGGATTGACAACAAATCTCAGGACGTTTTCTTATTTTCTTAAGTACCTGCAGAGGCACGTCGACCTGGCTGGCGACCTCCCTGACGACGGAGGCGGTGACGGCCGTGGTGGCGTAACGCTGGTTACTGTTGAACTTGATCACTGGGCCCTGAGAGGAAAAAGTAGTTAAGTTAGTTCCCTTGTATCAGACGGACTCTAAATCAGGATTTATAAACCATAACCAATCAATAATCGATCGGCTCACCTTGTGGAAAGACGGGCGGTGGTTTTCTTCGTGTTTCTCCCTGAGGACAAATGATCAGAAAAATTATATATTTATATACAGCTCTGGAAAAAAAACTAAGAGATCACTTTCACAAATGTTTCTTAAAAGCATCTCTACATGTATGACAGTCATTCTTTTCTTTCCTTTTTTAAACACCAACACAAACACAACTCATTCTACTTACTTTATAAGAAGATTATAAAAACCACTGCTGGGATTAAACACTGACATTATCCCACAAAAACTGTTTAGGATGTTTTCTTGGCATTATTATTATTCAAGGTCTGAAAAGACTTGATATGTTTTGTTATTTAGACTAGTTTAGTCATTTTCAGCCAATAAAAGCTCTAAATGACAATATTTTTATTTCAATTTTGGGAGAAATGTTGTCGGTAGTTGATACACATACCTATAAATAGTAAAACCAGAGAAACTGACCATTTTGGGAGTGGTCTCTTAATTTTTTTCCAGAGCTGTGTATATATACTATATGTATTTATTTTTATAGTTTTTAACTTCATTGTTTTTGATGTCTTTGTTTGACTGTTGTCATGGAAACTGACTGGTAGTTGGGATGGATGGCGTGCGCCATGTCAGCGCTGATCATGAAGGAGAGTGGCGCCGCCTGCTGGAAGGCCGTGAGGTTGGAGGCGGAGGCGGAGAGACGGGTGAGGATGAGCTCGGTCAGGTTGGACTGAGCTCCCTGAGCGCTCTCGGAGCCCACCTACACACACACACACACACACACACACACACACAAACACAGACACACACACGCACAGACACACAGTCAGTACAGGAAATATCTTCTCCATCTCTCTGGAGTTCAAGACTTTTATTTTGTTGAGCTTAAGCAACCAAATATCTTTTTAAGCAGTTATGTGTTTCAGCTGTCGTGAGGTGTTCACTGTCACCGTGAATCGGAGCATCTCACCTCCTCGTTGTCGTACAGCGTGATCATGCGGACGTTGGGGTCTTTGGACAGAGTGTCTCCGGCGCAGGAGTCGACCAGAGCCTGAGAGACAGAGACACAGAGAGAGAGAGAGACAGAAGTGTGTGATTGAGATGAGCGGCTTCTCAAGAGTTCAGAAATAATGAAATAAATAATGATATAACTAATAAAACTGTGGTGAGTCTGGTCGTGACCTTCAGGGCGCAGTAGCAGCTGTGCAGGTTGTCCAGACGCGGCGAGTAGATGAACTCCTCGTAGACGCCTCCCAGAGCCTGAGGAGGAGGAGGAGGAGGAGGAGGAGGAGGAGGAGAAGTTTAATTATATTTTCTGAAACTGAACAATGACCGGTTTAGTTCAGGTCAGTTGATAGTCGGTTGGCGGTCAGTTGGCGGTCGGTTGTGTCCTGTCAGACTCACCGCCGGCTGCGTGTCGGTCAGACAAAGCTCAAAGTCCATCAGCTCTTCCGGCTCGACCTTCAGCTCCGAACACAGAACCTTCACCAGAGCCGGGTGGTGCTTCTCCGCCTGACGAACAACAACAATAAACAACAACAACGAGGACGACGATGCGTTTAAAGTCTCACGTAAATAAAAGATTTCATGTCGTTTGAGTGCGTGTGACGTTGGTTCTACCGTGGTGGTGGCGGCGGAGGCGTCTCCAGAAGACGAACTGCCCGTCTCCAGCTCCTCCTGGACGACAGTGGCGATGATGGGAACACTGAAACACACACGGTACTAATTATTATTATTATTATTATTAATTATTAATATTAATCAGGTCCAGTATTGTTACTTTGTTTTTTATTTCACATCTAGAGAAAAAAACTTTGATTTAATGTTTTCCAGGTGTGTAACTACAATAAGCAGCTGTGTGTGTGACTGACAGGTGGTTCTCCTTGTTGGGGCCGAAGGAGTCGTTGATGTCTCTCTGCAGGTGGATGGCGAGGTGAGGGACCCTGAGCAGAGGCCGCGGGACGTGGACGAGACGGTGGAGCAGCCGCCCGCCGCTCTGAGGAGGAAGAGGAGTGTCTCATCATTATCATCATCATCATCATCATCACATTAATTAATGATAAATAAAAAGTATCAATAACAGTCCAGGTACCTTGACCATGACGCGGCCGGCGATGGTCAGGTCGCGGTCGAACCAGGTGTTCCAGATGCCGCCGCCGTAGCACTCGACCCCGACCTGCAGGCAGCCCTGCTTCGTCCTCTTCGACCGCGGCTTCACCTGAAACACACAAATCAAATAGGCCGATCAGTAACCTTTTTTTTTCTTTCATTTTTCATCTCATGAATAATTCTCTGCTGTGATTGGACGGTTGTGTTCTCACCCTGAGGCAGGGGCTGTCAGTGTGGGCTCCGATCATGGAGAAGCCGTTTCCTGGCAGGAAGCGTCCGCCCACGGCGAAGGCGATGAGGCTGGAGAAGTTCCTGGTGACAAAGTACTGCAGAGCAGAGGCAGCAGACGTCAGGCGGCGGCCGAGGTTCTACTGGCGGTTTCTACCTCTGGGGTCGTGTTTATCGAGCTTCTTAGAATCACTCTGAGCAACTCTGCTACGAGTCGACTTACGACTGAACAAATTATTTGCTGTAAGCTGCATTTAAAGTTAGTCATCAAGCCCGTATTTAGAGTTTTAGTGAAGTGTAGGACTGAAGTCTCAATTAAACTGAATTTCAGATGATGTCACTGAATGGAAATCCTGATCTAAGAATATAGAAATGTCTTAGAAATGTCTCAGTGGATAGTTAAATGGCCAATGTGAGTGTATATTTAACTGTATTTTGAGGATAATCTACAAAATAATACAAAATATAAAGGCCTACATTGAGAATGAATCAAAAACAAATGTTTCCTAATCTTCATTAATGCAGCGTTACGTTGTTGCATTTTTCCAGTGGCGAGAAATCAAAGCATTGTGATGTGACGACCTTTAATTCTTCTTATTATTATTATTCTTATTAAATGCATGACAAGGATGATCCTACTGGCAACTACGACACCCCCAGTCCAGAGGTCTCTTAAATATCTGGAGGAGTTGGAGTGATTCTTAGACTTGAGAAAATTGATAATTAACTTTTATTCTTAAATTTGAGAGTGAGGATTAAATTCCACTCATTCTCAGCACTTAAAAGACTTAAATTATCTAAGACGCTTGATAAATACGGCCGCCTACTGGACTTTACTGACTCTCGCTCACCTTGCTGGCCGGCTTGATGTCCCACTGCTCCGTCTCCTTCAGCTCGATGAATCCGGCCGCCAGCAGACGCTGCCGGCACTCGTCAACCACTGCAGAGAGGGAAAATATGATCAAAGCAGTGATTGAAAGAGCCGATGAGAGGATTTTAATCATCGATCAATATGAGTTTCGCGGAATAAACACAAATCTTTTCTTCTGGTCATAAAATGAAGATCTTTTTTTCCCACATTTTATTTTGAAGTTGCTTTTGTATCATTTTGTGCATTTACTTCTCAACCACTTTATCGTTTGTTTCCAGGCTGGTTCATTTTTATGACTTTTAACAGCCTGGTTCAGAGAGCGAAGGTGAGAGACGTGATGAAACATATCTGCTCTTATCTGGAGCTCAAAGTCGTGTCGGAGCTGTTTAACGCTGACACATGAACATGGCTTGGTTTAAATGTTACAGGAGGACAGAGAACTAGGTCGCTGTTATCAAACTCAACTAGGATAATCTGACCTGTTAATCTCTGCTAGAATAAACTAGAAACAAGATGACACCGCCATAAATTAACAGGACTCATGATTACTAAATTATACTATGAAAAACAAGTGGTTGTGTGTTAAATTAAGACACAAAACATTATATTATATATTATTTATACCAATATATGGGATTATTCTTGTGGATTAAGAGGTGCAATACTTGAATATCAAATCACATATACTATAACACAGATTTTCTGTTGGAATAGTGTAAATAACAGAGAAAAGGGAGTGTGTTTATAATAAAATAAATGTGGAAAATTAAAAGGATAAATCCCCAGTTTTTGTGTCTGTACCGTGATATGGAGACACGCCTCTGTTGACAAAGTGCAGGAACTCTTTGGCAGCGGACTGCACGGCCTCTCTGGAGCTCTTCATGATCACAGACTGAGAGAAAAAGACACCAGAATGAGGAAGAAACATTTAGATTAAATAACAAGACATGAGGCAGCAGAGCTAACAGCTACCGGCTAGTGCTTCCAACTTCGGACACTCGACTAAACTGCAGTGAAATCGTGTCAAACCTCACACAAACTATGAATACCAATCTGCTGCTGGTTAAATACATATAAATAATTATGAAATATAATGTATTATCCCTAATAATAATAAGTTTAACCCCTTAAAAGCCGGTAAAGGACGTTCATGTCCGATAAAGGGCGCACCGGTTTGTAGCTTAGCTTAGCCAACTCGAGCTTCCCGGCCTCTGCTTCTTCCCGTGTCGTCCGAGGTGAATGCGGCTCTCGGTGGCGGAGCAACAGAGACAATTACAGTCATTGTTTTTATTATTTTATGACTCTTACCTGCATTAATTGGACTTTCAAAGTCTGAACTCCGCCGCACAGCCACAGGAAGGAAGAGGATCAGCTGACGCACAGAGACACAGCGCCACACTGACGCCCAGCGGCCAGGCGGCGAACTGCAGCTCCTTCATCTCTTCAATACTTTGTTGTTTTCACCTTTAAAGGTGTACAGAAATGGCCGTTTGTCCTGTTTGTCGCGCCGAGTTGTGACGAGCTGCAACACGAGTTTACCCGAGTGAGGAAAACAAATTTGATTGGTCGTTATCGAGCGGGCGGGATATTCAAAGCTTGGGGCGAGCCCGAGCTCCGTGTGTGTGTGCGTGTCTCAGATGTTTGAATGACGGATGACGGATCCAATATCAGTGGCTGGTGAATCGTGTACAGGCTGACGTATAATCCGTGCGCCTGCGTTATCCAATGCGAAAAAAAAAATACACACTTTCATCCCGGATTTACTCAAAAATAGAATTTTGCACAAAGTTTGGCCTACAACGTCTGAAAGATGAGTAATCACATTAATTTTATGACCCAAAGTGGGCTCAAATTCAATTTTCTTTTCTGTACACCTTTAATTTCAGGTGTTTATCTATTTTTTAAGTCATTATAATTGTCATATGATTACAGTTTACATTTTCCTGCATCCAAGATGAGTAAAATTATTCAATTTATTTATTCATCCTTTTATTTAACCAGGTAAAACTCACTGAGATTTAAAAACCTCTTTTACAAGAGCAACCTGACTAAGAGAACTGTGCACAAACATAGATTTATACAAACAACATAAAAATTTACAAATTAAGTCAAACACAAGAGTTTATAATTGATCTGAATTCCCCCAGGTTGATAATTTCAGTCAGTTTTATGTCCTTCTGCAAGTCGTTACAACTTTACCAAGCACAATAAAAATACGAAATGATCACACAAGAGAAGTAAAATCAAACAAAAACTCAATAAACACAGACATGGATGTAATTAAATGGATAAAATGATATAAGAAACAAGGGAGGAGCAACTCATAGATGTAACCTGGTGCTAGTCAATATTGAAGTGGATATAGTGAAGAGAAACCAGAGCAGAGATAAGATAAACTTTATTGCTCCAAAGTGCTGCAGCTTCAAGGTACACACAATATACTGCAGGTGCACAATCTCTGTGTGCACACTATTTGTAAATGGGGAAAAAACATAAAATAAGAGCACTTAAAAAGATATAAAACAAGAAAACCAGATGTGCACAAGAGGCAAACAGTCTGTGCATTTAAAACAAATATCTTTATTTTTATTGAATATCTGCAGAAATCTGTGAAATAATTAAAACAGATAAATGATGACGTCATCAGGTGGGAAACTCAGCACAGCAGCAATTAAAAAAATGTCATTTGAATCATTAATTATTGTAAATATTTGACTTGAATTCCTTCACATGGAACATCTGTGTTAGTTTCACTGTAAGCCAGTGTGAACAGAGTGACTTATAAATAACAGGAGACTAAATGCTCAAGGGAGCGACATGGTGTTTGGGAGGTTTCTAATCAGACCGATGAGAAATGTGTGGAGTCTGTTAGAAATCAATCAGCAAATCAATGGTTTGGTTTTTAAACGAGGATCGTGTTCGTTTACAGACATTTATCACCGTGTCACCGCGGGAACCGGCCTTATATAGGAATGAACACTTCGGGGGTAGGAAGAGGAGGAGGAGGATGAAGAGATGTTTGCTTCAGCTGTCAGCTCACATCGTCTCCTCTGCTGTTGAGGAAGCCCAGAGGGATGAACACACACACACACACACACATTAGGATTCAGACTCTATTAATAGCGATGAGAGCAACAGGCTGCAGTGGAGCCGCAGCAACGGGACTGAGTGAGTTGGATCACATTTTTAAAATAAAGTTTAGCTTTTCTGGTTTTTAGTCGTTTAGTCTTTGCCTCATGGAGTTTCTAAAAAACCACAGTACAGTGAACGCAGCATCAAATCACAGCCTCAGCTCTTTAGATTAAAGCGTCAATGAGGGACATTTTTTTCGGTGTAAGTGTTAATATTTAAATGTCACATCACAACAACCAGGAACAACTGATTTAATAAGAGAAGATTATTGACCACACAAGGTGCTCAGGTGCAAAGGATGCTGGGAAACACTGGGGCCTGTGTGTGGGGGTTAAAGGTAAATGAGGTCATATCATAATCAAATACTCATTTAGATAATCTAAAACTGCACCAGATCAAACCAAACGTGCACAAACAGTTAAAAGGACATGCAAGACCCTGAACGCAACACAATGACACTAACTTAATCAAATGCAAATCATGGATTTTCAGAATAAAAGTTGTGACATATGATATCATCATTAATGACACTTATTGTTTGGGAATGTGGGTTTTCTCCTGCAGGCGTCTGTCGTCCCTCCTCAGCCTCCGCAGGATAGTTTTCCTTTTTAAGGCAGGTCAGTCAACCCTCCTCCTCCTCCTACTCCTCCAGGGTGTCGTCATTGACAACCGGCGCCGCCACCTCACCATGTGAGGACGACGGAGCATCCTCACATTGTTATGTCCTGAGATCACGGAGGACGAGGACGAGGACGTTTTCTCATGAAGCAGCGACGTCATCGTCATCATAAAGTGAAGCGTCGTCCTCCGGCTGCAGTTCCTCTAACGGCCACTAGAGGGAGTCAGAACAAACATGTTCACTTCCTGTTGCAAAATCACTCAGATCTCCATGACAACACGTGTTTACATAATTGTTGCGTATTTTTTAGTGTTATCATGGCTATAAAATCCTGGTTTCTCTTGATATTGCATTGCAACCTGAAACATGTTTAATTTCTTCCAAAACGTCAAAACACCCGGTTGTGAATTCCCTGGCGGCGGACGGTGAAAGTTAAAATATTTCAACTTCAGACGCCATTGCCTCCAAGTTTTTAGCGTTGTTCTCTCGTCCACTAAAAAGACATCCGGTGTGCTGTCTGTCAGACTCCATGTGAACGCAGCGTAAGTACAAAAAAAAAAAAAAAAAAAAGGTCTTTGCCCATATTTGGATTAGCAGGGATTTAGGGGGCGGAGTCAGACGCACATGTGGCGTCCACCTTTAAAAAAAAGAAACCTGTTAAAATCCAGATTAAAGGTTCAGCATGTTTTGCAACAAAGTGTTAAAATCCAGTTTTATTAAAACCCTCCTGTTGTCCTTTGACCCAATCTGTTCCCTTCCTCCATCCTTCCTTCTTTCTTTCCTTTCTCAATTCCCTTCCTTCCTTCCTTCTTCTTTTGATCCAATTGACCCTCCATCTTTCTTTCCTTCCCTTTTCCCTTCCTTCATTTTCCCTTTCTAGAACGAATCTGTTCCCTCCCTCCATCTTCCTTTTCTTCCTTTTTCCCTTCCTTCTTACCACAATCTTTTCCCCCTCCCTTCTTTCCTTCCTTCCTTCCTTCCTTCCTTTTTGACCCAATCTGTTCCCTCCCTCCATCTATCTTTCCTTCCCTTTTCCCTTCCTCCCATATTTCCCTTTGTCCTTCCTTCTTTCCTTCCTTCCTTCCTTCTTTCTTTCCCTTCATCCTTCCTTCCTTCTATCCCTTTGTCCTTCCTTCCTTCCTTCCTTGACCCAGGTGGACAGCAGGAGGGTTAAAGGGACCTGAATGTGTCGTGATGTTTGAGTTGTAACAGACAAATCTGTCGTGATGAAGAGGAGGAGAGACGGAGGGAGGGCGGTTCAGTGGGAGGCGGGGGCAGGAAGCGAGGGAGGGGGGGTAACTACAAATAGCCGGGGGGCAGGAGGTTCTTCTTCAGTGCTCCTCTCTGCTGCGGCTCTCAGTCCTCCAACATGGCCTCCTCCTACAGCTCCTCCTCCTCCTACCGCCGCACCTTCGGCCAAGGCGGCTACGCCTCGCCATCCCTCAACCGCTCGCTGCTGGGCCACGTTGGCGGCATCGGCGGCGGCGGCGGGAGCCACGTCTCCTCCAGGGTCTACGAGGTAGGGCTGGGATTCTTTCTTCTGAAACCTTTCTGATAAAATGAGATTTCAGACTGAGGTAAACTGCTACATTTTTAACATTTATCTGCACACAAATACTGTAGGAGCCTAGAAATGAACACTCCAGAGAACTGTAAGGGATAGTTCTATATATAGTCATAGCAGTAGGTTTGTTACCTTTACTGTAATTGTCGGTGCAAGCTGTTTTTAGAACGGCGGAGCAGAGCCGTGAGCTGCTCAGAGCTACGCTACGGAGGCTCATGGGATTTCTTTGGTTTTCCCTCATCAAACTCATCAAATACACAATCCAACAACTCCAAAACGCTCTGGTGGACAAGTTGTGACCTGCACATTCACCACGCTATGAGATAATAACACAACGTTACCAGACAGAGTTGTTTTAGAGGGAAATTCATGCTGAAAAACCGCTGATGCACGTTGCGTTCGGGGACAGTTTTTCAGCAAGCAGTCTCTGTATTTACCTCGAAAACCGACACCGACAATTAAAGGTAACGAACCTACTGCTATGACTATAGATATTATGGCAATGGGCCAATTTGCCAAAATGTTGAACTATCCCTTTAAGTTCACTTTATAATGGAGTATGTTAATTACTAGGCTCCTACAGTAAACTATCCCTTTAACCCCTTTTCAAAACCTGGACTCTCTGTATGTAAAAACGGCAAACAAATGCACATTGCACAATATAAAAAAATAAAATAAATACCGCGATAGGCTACTTATGTGAATCGATTTTTTTCTCCCACCCCACTACAAGGTGAGCCGCAAGTCGGCCCCGGCGGCGTACCGCATCTCCTCCAGCTACTATGGCGGCGGCGGCGTCCCAGTGTCGGCGTCCAGGGTGTCACGGTCCTACGGCGGCATGGGCGAGACGCTGGACTTCAGCCTGGCCGACGCCCTCAACCAGGAGTTCCTGACCACGCGGACCAACGAGAAGGTGGAGCTGCAGCACCTGAACGACCGCTTCGCCAGCTACATCGAGAAGGTGCGCTACCTGGAGCAGCAGAACCAGGCGCTGACGGTGGAGGTGGAGCGGCTGCGCGGACGCGAGCCGACGCGGATCGCCGACCTGTACGAGGAGGAGATGAGCGAGCTGAGGAGGCAGGTCGAGATCCTGACCAATCAGAGGTCGCGCATCGAGCTGGAGCGCGACAACCTGGTCGACGACCTGGACAAGGTCAAAATCAGGTGGGCGGAGTGTGTCCCTTTAAGAAGAGATCAGTGTGTGTATGTGTGTGTGTGTGTTATCTGCTATTTTTAAATCTGCTGTTTCGTACTGCACTCGAACGCATCACGTCACCGTTTATCTTTATCATTATAAAGTTTATGAACAGAATGTAAACAGAGCAAATCCAATCAGAGACGCTGCTGTTGGTTTATCCACCAGTTTAAGTTGTTGACAAAATGTTTTCTATAAATTGTTAATTTTGATTTAAAAAATAATTAATCTATTCTACGAGGAAGAACATGAAGAAGAAGAGTGAGGATGAGGGATTACAACAAGCATCACAGGAACACGTTAATCTCCAGATAATCAAAGTAAAATACATTAAAGAACCTGCATTAAAGTTATAATATTTAATTTTTCTGCATTAAAGATCCATATTTTTTCATTTTGGACAATAATATATTTTAATTTTACATTATTTTACTCTTAAAGATGGAGGTTTACTACTTATTTTGCAGTTTCTATTTATGTATTTAATCTGAATCACAAATTCTCTTTTCTCTTTTTTATATATTCTCATTACATTTGATCTTTATCTTGTTTTTTATCCATATTCTCTCTGTTCTCTATAAAACAGAGCAGCAGCAACGTGACCTAATTATTCTGACTCTTAAACATTAAACTACAATTTACTCATTTATTCATGATAATTAACATACTACAAATGCAAATGCTGCTTTTTCTTTTTACTACGTGGTTCAGTTGCTGCAAGTTGTTCATTTATGAAGAACATTTAAGATATAAGTGACGCAAGATAAAGTCTGATTGATGATAAATGTGTGTGTGCTCTGACTTTGGTCAGATGTCTGCAGCAACACACACACACACTCACACACTCAGAGTGTTTACAGTTTGCTCTTCTATAAAAGGAGAGGAAAGAGGAGTCTCTGATGCTCTGTCCTTTCTCTCCCTCCCGGTCGTTTACGTCTCCACTGTCACACTGAAATCTCCTCGACGTTGAAACTCAACATCACAGATTAAAAAAACATTCACCTGAACGCCTCGGGACTCAGACTGAAGTCAAAACGCAGCTTTTATCTCAGGATTTTGTCCAGTTTTCCATCTCTCCTCCGACTCCTGCAGTTTCCTCAGCAGGTTTTGATTTAAAGATGATTTTTTCTAACGTAATTAAATCTAAATAAAGCGTGTTTGTGTTTTAAAGGATCACAGTAACGTCTGCTGCCACCTTGTAAATGTGCTGTTTCTGATTTTACAGTTCGAAGGATCATCTCTCAAGCTGCTCCCGCTGCATTAAAAAAACATTTGCAAGCACAAGACATTTAAAAAAAATCAAAGGACATTAGAGAAATATGTAATTGCATCTGTCTTCTCCCTCCTCCAGACTCCAGGAGGAGATTCTCCAGAAGGAGGAAGCAGAAAACAACTTGGCAGCGTTCAGGGCGGTGAGTCCTCTGCCATGCTTTTATTTTGAAGGATTAGAGGAGGGGTAGATCGCTCTGTGAGTCTGTGATGTTTATATAATGTTGTCTGACACCGTGTGTGATTCACTGACCCTCTGCAGGACGTGGACGCTGCGACTCTGGCTCGTCTGGACCTGGAGAGACGCATCGAGACGCTGCAGGAGGAGATCGCCTTCCTGAAGAAGATCCACGAGGAGGTTCCCTCTTCCTCTTCCTCTTCTTCTTCTTTGTTGACCACCTTCTTAGGACATGTATTAACCTCCTCCTCCTCCTCCTCCTCCTCCTCCTCCTGCAGGAGATCCGGGAGCTGCAGACCCAGATGCAGGAGACTCAGGTCCAGATCCAGATGGACATGTCCAAACCGGACCTGACGGCGGCGCTGAGGGACATCAGAGCTCAGTACGAAGGCATCGCCGCCAAGAACATCTCCGAGGCCGAGGACTGGTACAAGTCCAAGGTGAGAGGAGGAGGTGCAGGCAGCTTTAAAGGGATAGTTCAACATTTTAGTCAGATCCTACTCACACTATAATCCCTATAGTCACAGCAGTAGGTGTTGTTTCGCATGTTGTTTTGAGATCTCAAACTCATCAAATACACAATCCAACAACTCCACAACGCTCTGGTGGACAAGTTGTGACCTGCACATTCACCACGCTATGAGATAATAACACAACGTTACCAGACAGAGTTGTTTTAGAGGGAAATGCAGCCGGAACTACATTCCAGACACGGCTGCTGGGTGGAGGGATTTCAAAAGCGCAAGTAGTTATTTGAAGAGTATTTGCTTCATGTGTCGTAACGTTACATAATTATACATGATTATTTCATAGCGTGGTGAATGTGCAGGTCACAACTTGTCCACCAGAGCGTTGTGGAGTTGTTGGATTGTGTATTTAAGTTGATGAGTCTCAAAACAACATGCAGCGATAATTAATGGTAATGAACCTACTGCTACGACTATAGGGATTATGGCAATAGGAGAATTTGCCAAAAATGTTGAACAATCCCTTTAAAGGTGCAGGTGCAGGCAGCTTTAACAGCAGCAGCAACACATGACCTTTGACCTTTGACCCCTCCAGGTGTCCGACCTGAACCAGGCCGTGAGTAAGAACAACGAGGCGCTGAAGACGGCTCGCCAGGAGACCATGGAGTTCAGACACCAGATCCAGGCCTACACCTGCGAGATCGATTCCCTCAAAGGCACCGTACGTCACACACACGCACACACAACACACACGTACACAACACACACACATACTCACTCTCCTCTCCTTGACAGAACGAGTCCCTGATGAGGCAGATGCGGGACATGGAGGACCGGCACGGACGCGAGGCCGGCGGCTTCCAGGACACCATCGCCCGGCTGGAGGCGGAGATCTCCAACATGAAGGACGAGATGGCGCGTCACCTCCGCGAGTACCAGGACCTGCTCAACATCAAGATGGCGCTGGACGTGGAGATCGCCACCTACAGGAAGCTGCTGGAGGGAGAGGAGAGCAGGTGAGAGGAGAGAGGAGGCTTTTATTGTTGTAAGGGGAGACACTACAGGTGAACAGGGTAAAAATGTAAACTAACAGATATCACCATGAAACTTCCCAAGTTTATCACTCACATTAAGACAAATATTTTTTGTATTACAAGTTTTGTCAAATGTTGTGTTTAAATATGTAAATTAGGCTATATCTGATGAAATATGCGCTAATTTGCATACATTTCCAGAACAGAAATCTGAAAAATGGATAAAGCTTCTTTAAAAATTCTTGTTTTATTTTATTGACAGAAGAGTCAGAAGTTTTTACAGAAGGGATTGTGGATATCTCTTTTTATCACGCTGTAAATGAGAAAATACTGTCACCAGCCCTAAAAATATCAAATTTCGCCATGTTTTTAGGAATAAAATGTTGTATAAATGAGGCTGTGAATGATATATCAACAATCCCCTCTGTAAAAACCTTCAGAATATAGAAAGGGATCAAACTGGAAGGTTTGGTGTCTGTAAGAGATTTCTCAAAATTGATCAATACATGAAAAAACAGTGTTTTTGCCTGTTAGTGTCTCGCCAAAATAAAAGACAGGAAGTGAGGTTTTATTTTGTTAAATCTTCTTCTTCTTCTCCTGCAGGATCACTCTGCCTGTGCACAGCTACTCCACCGTGAGCTACAGAGGTACGACCCTGTCCACCCGTACCTGAACACACCACTAGGGGACTCTGTGACCCACAATTCAGTTCAGCTGCATGGCTTTCCCACCTGACCTTCATAGTTTCAGATACAACATTACAACATTATTTAAATATCCTGAACAAGTTCATCCCATAATAATCTATTTACAATCAATTGATTAACCTGGTTTCATGTTGTGTGAACAGAGACGAGCCCTGAGCACCAGCAGCGCTCCTCTGAGATGCATTCAAAGAAAACCGTTCTGATCAAGACCATCGAGACCCGTGACGGAGAGGTAAACTGATATCTACTGGTATTTGTTGTTTTATTTTGAAAAATATCCCTACAAAATAAAAGTATCTGGGTTCAGTGTGTAAAAACAAAGTGATTAACAAGTTAATCTTCAATGACCTGGTTCAACAAAACCTCAGTCGACTCTTTAAACCACGTATTGATCTGTTTTGATTGATTTGTCCTAATGGGTTCAGGGATCAATACTCAGACCGGGTCACTGGTCACGTTTAGTTTAAAGCGTCTGATGCTGAAAATAAAACTAAGTCGACATCTTTTTCTTTTTTTTTTCCGGGGCCGTGACCTTTGATTCGGTGCAAATGAGCGTCTCATTCAGAAAGAATTTCAGATGTTTCCAAGTAAACACATCAACACATGCAACGACTCGTCCCACAAACACGCACGACCCACCGCACGGCATTCTGGGAACACGTGTCGAGACAAGTCTTCATCTCTTATCATCACTAGCTACTGTTTAATCTGAGGTCAAATCTAAAAAAACGTTATGCTCTCTCTCAGGATGAACGACAGAACAACAGAAACCAACTTGTTTTGAAGAATAGTAGAAAAATTTGAAGCAATTAGACATTTTCTGTCACATCAAAGCAACAAATATGATAAATAATATGATCTATAGTGTAAAAACGGAGTAGAACCACAGGGTTAAACAGTGAATCCACAGAGCAGCTGCAGGAATGGGAGCGAGTGAGGCAGCGTCTCCTCTGATATAAAACCTGCTTTGTTTCCACGGAGATGCCTCGCCACCGTCCACAATCCGCCTCATTAGTTCCAGCTGTGCAGCAAAAGGAACGTGCAAGTGAACGCACCACAGAGCTCAGGGATACTCTTCCCAGAGGTTCCTACCTGAGACAAAGGTTTCAGCAGGAACCTTGAAAGTGACGCACACACTTTGTAGTTTCACCAAAGACGGTTTATAAACTATATAGAGCAGGGGTGTCAAACACGTGGCCCGCTGGCCAAAACCGGCCCGCCAGAGGGTCCAATCCGGCCTGCGGGATGAATTTACCAGATTTAAGATTACCGTACATAGAAGACAGAAGAGGCATTATGTTGTTGAAATTGCATGTATTTTTCTCAAGAAATTTCAGGTTGGTCATAATATGTTTTGTAATAGGATAGTTCTTTAATGTAAACATCTTAATAATGCGCTTCTTTGCACTAAAACAAAGAGAAAAGTTTAGAGTTCTTATTATTTATAGGATATTATGCTATTATTTTACCAGTCCGGCCCACTTGAGATCACATTGCACTTAATTTGGCCCCTGAACTAAAATGAGTTTGAGTCTTTGGTTTCACAACACAATTAATCATTTTAATGTCTCAGCGTTCTCTTTCACTCCCGTTTGTTTGTCCATGTGTTATAAATAAAGTTAGTTTAAATAAAAAGCAGTTAAAAAGCAGATGTCTGGTGCATTCAAGTGCCCTCACGTGTCTCTGTGTTTTTGACCTTCGCCGTGTCTCCGTCCTGCAGGTCGTCAGCGAGTCGACGCAGCACCAGAAGGACATCATGTAAACACCTGCAGCAGAGGAAGAAGAGGAAGAAAAAGAAGAAGAAGAAAAGCCCTCCAAGAGATGGACGCATGAAAAAAAAACTAAATAGAAAAAAGAAAAAGAAAAAGAAATAGATGCACGAATAAAAGTAGACAAAAACAAAAAGAGACTTTACAAACTCATCTGTTTCAACATGAAGTTGTTTGTTTTTATTCGTCTCCAGCTCTAAACTTCAGAGTCTGGACGATGCACAGGAACTTTTTAAAACCTGCTCAGGTGAATTCAGCCTAAAAAAAAAAAAAAAAAAAATTAAAGTCGACATTTAACCACAGGTTCTTTCTTTCTTCTTCTGTTGTCTGTAACGGAAACGTGTCTCGACTGTTTTTGTCCAATCGGATCATCAGGAGGACGAGAGAGATTGTCCTTTATCAGCAGAGAGAGAGAGAGAGAGAGAGAAGATGGAGGAGATAAAGAAGAGTCTGGAGATGAAGTGAGAGGTTGAGCGAGGTAGAAAAGAAACAGAGAGAGAGAGAGGAGCGTCCATTTTTTCTTTTTCACTGAACTTTTACACTTTATTTTTCCGTCTATTCATATTTCATTTGAGCGATTAAACCTCACTGATCAATCGATTTGACAATATTTGTTTTTAATTGACCACTTACATTACAAGATGTATAAAATGTGAGTGCAACTTATTTATTTTTGATTTAAACTGCAGAAATGTGTTAATAACTATCAAATAAATGATATAAAAAAGACAAAAAAACAAAGTGCTGAATAAATATGATAAATTATTGAAGAAAAGTGGTGCTCTTACTCTTATTTTGGAAATAATACATTTTTCCTGAAGAAAGGAACATGGTGAGTTCACTGTCTCCTGTCAATTATGGGACATTTCTGTACAATGACCCAGGAGTGATAATAAAAACACAATAATACCGTATATTTATAGATCTCTAATCCTCAGATGATAAAGCAAAGTGGACCTGTGATGCGTTCGAGTGCTTATGTTAAAGACGACGCTCAGGCTGCAGCTGTTACACAGGCCCAGAGGAAACACATGCTTTAATGATCACAGTCAGAGTCAGTTTAAATAAAACATCAAAATAAATTAAAATTGGCAAATAAATAACGTCCCACAGGAAAAAGAGGAGTGGTGGAGGAGGAGCAGGTTCGATTCCCGACAGGAAGTGGTACAAAAAATAAATGAACTAAAAAAAACAAAACAAATAAAGTCACTAAGTGTTGTGTTTATGTACAAGTTTCACATCGATGCACGTGATGAAGGGGGCGGGGACAAAGCCACGAGTGGGCGGAGCTATCATGCATTTCAGTCCGGATGAATTAATTAAAAACGCCCTCTCCCTCTCCCCCTTCACACATTGTCTGTTTGTCCTTTACAAAATAAAAGTAACAAAGTGTTTCCACGGATAAAGAAGAAAGAAAGAAAAAAAAAAATCAATGCACGAAGTGGGAGGAGCCTGAGCCGCGTTCACGTAGGTGCGTTCAAGGAGGCACGTTTTCTTTTTTTTCTGATCGTCGCTAAAAAGGAAAAGAAGATTTATTGCTTCACAGCAGAGAAGAAGAAGAAGAGATTTTTTTAGTGAAGAAAATATACCTGGTGTCACGGTTGCTAGGCAACAGCTCATCCAGACATTGCACCAATCACATTACAGTACACATTGATTTTAATTTTGGTCCATTTTGAACGCGCTGCATTTTTATTTTATGTCTTTTTTTTTTTTAATCCGTAAAATCCTATAACCCTGAACGCATCGTGAAATGTGTCGACGACGTGTTGTGCGTGAACGCGGCTCGTGAACAAACTCTCCTCGCACACCGAGGCCACAAAGTGTCGTCCAGCACCAAGGATGAGCCAGGTCCAGGTCCAGGTCCAGGTTCAGGTCCAGGTCCAGGTTCAGGTTCAGCCCCCCCACCCTTTCAAAATAAAACACTTAAAGAGGATGTTGTTGTTGTTTCAGTCCAGATGGCACAGAGAGCAGAGAAATAGTTCCCAGGATGCATTGCAGCGCCCTCGTTTCCCTTTGTGGACGAAGTGTCGAGTCGTTAAGAGGCCGAGGAGCGACGGCGGCGGAGTGTGTGAACCTGAGGCGGGTTTTCACCGGACCCCCCGATCCCTGATCTGGTTTTGGCTTTTGAGATGGAGACTGACGGGTCGGGAGCCGGATCGGAGCCGGAGCAGAGCCGGATCGGAGCCGGAGCAGAGCCGATCAGGTCTTGGCTGGGTTTCCTCATGTGTGTGTGTGTGCATGCATTTGTGCATCTGGATCAAACCGGTGCAGCGACGGCTGCAGCAGGTTTACGACCTCAAACTGAATTAGTAAAGGGTTAAACTGTGTGTTGCATTGTGGGTAAATCCAGCCCCCTTTGAGCGTGTCCGAATCCTCAAACCCAGATTGTCTCTGAAAACAGAATCTGTTTCTGCTTTCTAAACGCGGCCGGCGCTGGCGGTCGTGCGTTTTGTGGTGCTGTCAAACCCGTAGAGAAGGTCCCGCCGCCCCGGTGAGCGGCGCCGTGGAGCCGCAGTCGTAGCCGACGTCCACCACGCCGTGGGGGCCGCCCACCAGTCGCCCGGGGAACGGCTGCGCCTGCACCTGCCGGTCCCGGAAGCTCTGGATGTAGCTCTGGAGGAAACAAAACACAGAAGTTTAGTTTCTACGACTCGACCGCCTCCAACCCGCCGCCGCCCCGACTCTAGTCCAGTCACTTTAAGCCAAAATGGGGGTCAACCTTGAACAAATTGCAACAGAAGCAAACTCAACTGATTTTGTATCCTCAACATGTCCTGAGTGAGGGAAAAAAAGCCCCGAAGAATCCCATTAGGGGAAAGTTTAGAAAAAGACCCAAATATAGCCCATTCATGCGCCTATTCATTATTTTTCTCATGTGAATAGGGTAACATTTTTAACCTTTAGATATCTCCATGAAAATTACTGAGATGATTACTTACATTAAGACAAACAAAAAATGTATTACTAGTTTTTTTTTTAATTCTTTGTTAACATGATCACAATTGCATAAATTAGCATACATTCCACTGTTTTTAGCTATAAAGGTGAAATTGGGATGAGTTGATAATAATAATTAATAAAGACTGGTTTAAAGTTCCTTCTTCCTCACTGTCTCTATGTATTAATGCTCATGGGTAGCCAAATGGGTTCCATTCAGACCTTAACATTATGTTTTTACTGCAATATGTCAACAAGATTGAACAGAACAAGACATTTTCACCTGCTATACCCAGTGTTTAGATCTGGTGTTGTGTGTATGCAAATGAGCCATACGTAATTAGATTATGCACTGTTTGCTCATGTTAACAAAGAATTTCAAAAAACTTGTAATACATTTTTTGTTTGTCTTAATGTAAGTAATCAACTGGGTAATTTTCATGGAGATATCTAAAGGTTAAATTTCAAGTGAGAAAAATAATGAATAGGCGAATGAATGGGCTATATTTGGGTCTTTTTCTAAACTTTCTCCTAATGGGATTCTTCTGGGCTTTTTTCCCTCACTCAGGACATGTTGAGGACACAAAGCCAGTTGGGTTTGCTTTTGTTGCAATTTGTTCAACCTTTATTCATAAAATGCCTGGACTCCTCACCGGTGACAGGACGTCGGTGTCATAGCGGCGGATGGGGTTGGGCTTGCGGCGGTAGGCGGGCTCTTGGAGCTGCTTGGCCTGGTGGTGGGCGGCGGCGTGCTGCTGCTGCTTCTTCTTCTTCTTGTTGCGGAAGCGGTCGTCGCGCTGGCGGATCCGCATCACCTGCATCCGCCGCTGCTGCCGGCTGATGATCACTGTGGACGACAGGAGGAGGAGGAGGAGGAGGAGGAGGAGGAGGGGGCGGAGTCAGCGAGAAGGAGACGCTAGGAGCCAAAAGCAAAGACGGTTTATAAACCAAGACCTTCCATGACCAGTCAGCTTCCTGTATGATGTCACGTGGGCTTCTGCATGGCCACGCCCCTTTAGGGAGACCAGAGGCAGCACAGAGTGAATTGACTCCAATGGGACAATTTAAAGCAGAAGTAAGCGATATTTTTGTGTTAATATAAGTCTTAAATAGTTATATCTTCCGACAGCAATCACTTACATAGAGTGTTTGGTCTGAAACACGGGTCTCTCAGTCACTCTGCTCTGCTCTGAGCTGAGGAGAAAACATTTCTCGTATCCTACAGTTTTTATCCAATGAGGAGAGAGAACGGCATGCAGGGCTGTGTGTGCAGCCAAGGCCATGCGCGTGAATGTGGTGACGTAGGGACGAGGACTGTTATGGTGCGTTCAAGGCAGCCCGTAACTCGTGTTTTTCCGACCTGTGAAGTCGTACCAGTTTGATCTGGTACGAGTTCACAGGTCGGAAGTTACGAGTGGCCGTTATAGTGACTTTCACAGGTAAAACAGGTCGGAAAAACACGAGTGGGTTGCCTGGAACGCTACAAAATCGTAAGTTGAAGCTGTAATTTACGGTTTCAAAAGCCTGCCTGGAACGCAGCATTAGCCAAAACGACCGGATCGCTTACTTCTGCTTTAACGTGAACACCGATTATGGTCGATTCTTTCTCCCCACAGTCACTGAAGTAAATTTTGGACTAATTTTTCACAAGCCACATCTCTTCTGAACAGTTTGACACGAAAATGGCAATTTTCAGACGGACACATCAGGAGAAAATCCACTTTGTTCAAGACCTGTCTCTGTCTCTACGACACAGTCTCGCCAGATTTGGCACAGATCTCCTAGGCAACATCAAACAAACGGCCGTGAACTCCCGTGAAAATGATTTAAATTATCTTTGTCATGCTAAATATTACTGTTAGTAGTGTAAATATTTAATGTTATCATAAGAAAATATAAATATCTCACTTTCATCTACCTACAAATTGTATAAATCCACACACACGTTCACAGACGAGGTGGTGACGGTTGGCCACGCCCATTTAGAGAGACAGGAAGTGTCACCATTTCTATCATTGGAGCAGCCGCTCATGGAGGATCTTTCCATATAGAGAGCCGAAGCGGAAGCAGGAAGTAACGGCGCCATGGGTTGAAAGTTTTATTTCGTGATCCATTTGAATTGTGCCATATTTTTTGTGGGACACCAGATTTGTAGTCCGCAGAGCGTCGTCACACAAAATACATTCTTCTGTTGCAACTGCTGATTTCTCTTCATGAAACGTGATGCCGTGCCATGCTGTTGCAGGACATATTTTTTTCTCAGGGCACAAATCAAATGGATCACGAAATAAAACTTGGACTCCCGTTCATTTGTATGGAGACTTTTTTTTCGAATTGAGGTCCCATGGCGCCGTTACTTCCTGCTTCCGCTTCGGCTCTCTATATGTGACTGACTGTGAAAGAGCCAATATTTTAAAATGTACGGACAACAATCGACCCGGATCTTGATGAGTTTTCCCCCCACGGCTCTGACCGGAAGTGATGTTTCCTTGGTTGCCGACTCGGTGTAAACCATTTCTATCATTGGAGCAGCCGCTCATGGAGGATCTTTCCATATATTGAATATCTTTGCCAAAAGCTAGCGGCGGTTCCTCACCCTTAGTGTGCGAGTATCCCTCGGCGGTGACCTTCCACTGGACGACCACGCCGAGCAGCGTGAGGGCCGGCCACACGCCCAGCACCACCCAGGTCAGCCAGCACACGGGCTTCCCGGGCGCCGCCTTCATCCGCTCGTACATGTAGAGCACGAGGGCGAAGAGCTCCACGAAGTAGTCCAGCGCCACGGTGATGACGGCGGCGCCGAAGACGGCGGTGGACAGCGTGGTGAAGAGGCGCTGCCACTGCAGGGTGAGCACGGCGAACAGCATGCCCAGGCCAAGCAGCACGCCAAGGGGCACCCAGACGGAGCGCGGCGGGCTGTCGGACAGCTCCTCCATGCCGACCAGCGTGGCCACGGCGACCAGCAGGCCCAGCAGCAGGCCGACCATGAAGAGGCCCACGCTGCGGACCAGCATGGTGACCAGGCCGCAGAGCGTGCCGATGCCGAGCCCGATGCCCGCCGACGCCTCCACGCTCAGCTGGGTGTCCAGCACGCGCTCCTTGTAGCACAGCATGAAGATGACCACGGAGCCGAACATCAGCCCCGTCAGGAACATCACCGCCTTGAAGCAGCGGTAACCTAGGAGACCAGGAGCGAGGGAGGGAGAGTTACTTCTCATTCACACATGATAGTTCAACATTTTTGGCAAATTGGCCCATTGCCATAATCCCTATAGTCATAGCAGTAGGTTCGTTACCTTTAATTGTTGGTGTTGGTGCAAGCTGTTTTTAGAACAGCGGAGCAGAGCCGTGAGCTGCTCAGAGCTACACTACGGAGGCTCATGGAATTTCTTGGTTTCCCTCATCAAACCCATCAAATACACAATCCAACAACTCCACAACGCTCTGGTGGACAAGTTGTGAGCTGCACATTCACCACGCTATGAGATAATAACACAACGTTACCACACAGAGTTGTTTTAGAGGGAAATTCATGCAAAACCGCTGATGCGCGTTGCCTTCAGGGACAGTTTCTCATCAAGCAGTCTCTGTATTTACCTCTAAAACAACTCTGTCTGGTAACGTTGTGTTATTATCTCATAGCGTGGTGAATGTGCAGGTCACAACTTGTCCACCAGAGCGTTTTGGAGTTGTTGGATTGTGTATTTGATGAGTTTGATGAGGGAAACCAAGAAATCCCATTAGCCTCCGTAGCGTAGCTCTGAGCAGCTCACGGCTCTGCTCCGCCGTTCTAAAAACAGCTTGCACCAACAATTAAAGGTAACGAACCTACTGCTATGACTAAAGGGATTATGGCAATGGGCCAATTTGCCAAAATGTGGAACTATCACTTTAAACAGTGCAAACAACCCTTCTTACACACAGTTTGACAGTTGGCTACAAAATTCAATCCAGATATTTCCCCAGATATTTATAGGATTGCACCACCTTGATGGTCTGAAGTCGGTGTTCCTCCTCAAATCAATCACCACGTCTTAGTTTATTTGGAGACTGTTCACAGCAGCGCTAAAAATCCTGCAGTTGACTGATAATAACGGCATCACCCGCATATTTAATAACAAATCTATTGTCATGTCTGCTTTGGCACATGTATGTGTATAACACTTGTAGTAGTGGTGACAAAACAACAGGTTAACAAACTCCTAACGAGCTGCTAACGAGCTGCTAACGAGCTCCAACTCACCGAAGAAGCAGTAGATGATGCCGAAGAGGCAGCACATGGAGCAGACCACCGAGGGAACCACCTTGTAGCGGCCGCCCGTGTCCTCGCAGCCGTCCAGCCAATCGGGGCTCAGCTCCGGCTCGGGCCGGGCCAGCAGCTTCTCCAGCGTGGTCGTCATGGCGACCAGGAGGAAGAGAAAATAAGAGAGAGAGAGAAGGAGTGATGGAGGAGGAGCAGGAGGCGATCAGGTGGGAGGCGAGGGACAGCGGAGGCTACGGAGCACCGTCCATCTGCGTGGCTTCACCTGTGGACAGACAAAAAGGAAAACTTTCAAAATAAGACTCTCTCGTGTCAGCCAATCAGAAGAGAGGAGGCTCTGAGGTGGACGTGGCTTGCTGACTGCTCAGTTGTGACGTCACAGAATCACAGGAAGGTTTGAGGCTCAGTTTCACAGCGGTAGCCTCATATATAAAGAAGAGAGATCAGCGTGGTGCGTTCAAGGAAGCTCCGACAAATCAGGACAAAACATTTCCAGCTTTATCGGGAAAAGAGTCAAACAGTAAAACTGAGCTGATGTGATCCATAATCACATAATGAGCTCAACCACGGATCAGTGAAGTGACTTTTAAATCTGCTGCAGTGAAAACAGATTTTGTCTTCCGTCCCCACACACACACACACACACACACACACACACGCCTCCCCCTGACAGCGGAAACAGTGGATGGTAATAATAGCTCAGATGGCAGCGGGTGTTGGATTCTCGTGTCTGGTCGTGATGCGTTCAGGGTGAACGAGAAGCGTTGAACTCCACAAAACAAACACATTTATTCACCCTCATAGATCTTTTCCTAACGACTTTCCTGCCTCTTTATGATTTTATTTTGAAAAAAACACATTGTCTTCCTGCGAATAAAGTTTGCTCTAATTCAGCTTCTCCCTCCCTCCTTCCCTCGTTTCCTCTCCTGCAGCCTCATCTGTATTCCACTCATGTTTTCTGTCTGAAGCAGCTGACTCTCCCCTTCCTCTTCTTCTGTTATTCAGCTTGTGTGCGTGTGTGGTGTGTGTGTGTGTGTGTGTGCGTGTGTGGTGTGTGTGTGTGTGTGTGCACCTGTCAGCTGCAGCCATTCCTGACATTCCCGCTCAACCTCACCTTGTGTTTCACCTCCTCTCCTGCTGTGCTGCCTTCACTGTCCACACCGGCCTCCACATTAATCTGCATCACTTTTAAGAAGCTTTTATTGTGAAATTACCATCACATACAGTATTATTATATCTACTGGTCACATGATCGACTGAAACTGCAGGTACTTAGATTTTAAACCTTAGTTATCTGCATTTTGTTTATTATTTAGAGAGAGTTAGATCTTCAGACGTTAAAAAATAATGTTAATATGCTTGAATGATAACAGATTAAAGGTTGATTTTGCTCGGCTAACTTTAAGACCAATGTGTATTTCTGTTGCAAGTGTAAAACTATGGCATTCACAAAGCAAGGAATTGAAAAGCTGTACAAGCATATAAGTGCCTATTAAAAGTAAGTGTATGAGTTAAAAGTTAAAAGATAGACAAATTGTTTTTTGTTATTATTATGTTTTCTCATCTTTAATTCTCTGAAATAATGTGTGGTATTGGTGTTAATACTTGGTATATAAGCTAATGTAATTATAACTTTAGAAAGGGGCTTCCTGCTCCTTATATATATTAACATATGTAATCATGTAATGTATGCATGTAATCCATGAATGGTATGAATATGAAATGAAATGTTACTGTAAAATCTTTAAGGTTAAAACAAAAATAAAACATTTATTACATAAGAGGTGAAAGTGAGCGAGCGTGGACAGTGAGAGGACGATGAGTAAACTTTATTATATAAGAGAGAAAACTATGATTCACTGAATTTCCCAAACTCTTCAGGATTTTTCAAGATTTCACTAAGAAGAGGCTGAACTGGACTCCCTCTTCCTCCTCCTCCTCCTCCTCCTCCTCCTCCTCCCCCTCTCGGAGTCGGGGTGAGTCCAGTCCAGCTGTGGGAGGTTTCTGGGTCAGAGGTGTTTATGTAACTCCTGTCTGGGGAACTTTACTCTCATTATGAGGAGCTCCACCACCGCTCCACCGCTCCTCTCCTCCTTCCCTTCATCCCTCCTTCTTCTTCTTTTTCTTCACTCCCTCCTCCCTCTTTTTCCTCGGCCCTGAGGCTCCAGCCATGATGGAGGAGATAAAACTGAAAACCACATCTGTCTCGAGTCTTGAGTGTGACCAGGATGCTAATTTGGAGTCGGTTTCCAGGGGCACTGCTGGTTTTTTTGGGGGAAACTACAAGAAACTGACTTTTTTATGGGGACTCTGAAGGCATCGTGTGTAAAAACATCTGAAAACTACGTGCAACTCTGAAGGCATCACAAGCAAAACGTCCAAAAACCACATGTGACTCTGAACGCATCATATGTGAAATGCCTGAAAAAACAACAACACATGTGCTGCTAATTTTTCACATGTGCAACGTCTGAAAACCATGCGACTCTGAAGGCATCAAACTACATTCCACTGTTTTATAGTTATTTTACAGTTATTATTCTTATTTTCTCCTCTTGTTAAGCACTTTAAGTTGCATTTAATGTACTGAAATAATCTTTTTTTGTACTTTATGGAATTTTTTTTAATTGAATACAGACAGGAAGTGGAAGACAATGACGTTTAAAATAGATAAAACTGTCAATAAAACCCAGAGAGGGGGCGGAGCCAGTGAACATGTCATTTTCCCACAGGAGGGAGGTTAAAACAGGACGGACAGACGCAGCTGTGGGTCAACGCCGCCGGGCCACAGTCTCACACACAATCTCTCACATCACACACACACACACACACAATTTCTCTACATGTTCATCCCCGTTTTCATCCAAACATGTCACATTCATAATCATCTTTTTTATGGAGGATTAGCAGGTCGCTACCGAGTGACCCTGCCCCTGTGTGTGTGTGTGTGTGTGTGTGTGCGAGGCATTAAGCCGTGTCGTACGGCTGCAGATCAAAATGTGCAGCAGACGGATCATCCTCTGAGGAGTTTCTTCTTCTGCTGTTCAAATCAGCAGCAGCAGCGGCAACAACAACACGAACACTCTCCTCCTCCTCCTCCTGCTTCCTGTCTGTTGCTATGACGACGGTGGGATGCTGACAGACAGACAGAAAGCCAGTCGACCGACCGGCCGGCCGGCCGGCAGTCAGTCAGTCAGGCCCCGGTCCACGGCTCGACCAATGGAAGAGCAGCTTAAACTCCCATAGCAACAGGGTGGGAGCCAATCAATGGGCTCGTCTGTTCCCTCTGAATGTACATCAATGTGTGTGTGTGTGTGTGTGTGTGTGTGTGTGTGTCTGCTCCAACAGCAACACTATTATGAATAAAACATAAACACACACACACGACTGAGATGTCACAGCAGCAGGTTAAGTTTCTAAAGGAACTGGTTTTATATTAATATTCACATTTATCATTATTATTATTATTAATAATAATAAAGGAGTCACACTGGTCACCAGGTGGCAGCAGCGTGCACCTATGAGACATCAAACAACGCCTCATTTCCTGTCGGCTATCACAATATCACAATTTTCTTTCTTTTAAAGTACATAAGTACATAAATCAATCAATCGATCAATCAATAAATCAATATAATCTTTGTCTTTATGGTGAATTTAACTGTTTCACTCCACACGTTGGATTTAAAGCCAACGGCGTCTATTTAAGTTTTTCCTCGTGCAAAGGTCGGACAGAGAAAAACAAGATGGACCTGTGGACTTAGGGAAAGGGGGACGGGTGGCGGTTGACCTCTGACATCATGACGTCACCGTGGTAACGCGTCCATGAGACTGAGACGGAGCAAAAAAAACAAAAACAAACATGGCCGCCGCTGCTCTGAGTCAAGTTGAAATAAAATCTTATGATCAGTCGACGCGGCGCCGACGACACACTGACACACATGAGCAGCCATGTTGACTGATGACATCATCATCATCATCATCTTCATCAGCGGTGGTGGCGTTGGCGGGAAAACAGAGCGGGCTTTTCATGAATAAAGAAAACTGTGTCTATTAATAAACACAGAGCTCTGACCTACATGATGGAGGCCCGCGATGCCTTCGATGAACCAGCTCCAGGGTCGGAGTTTTCAGCTCCTGCATGAGAGCGGCAGGTGCTGAGCAGCGATGATGCGTTGGCGAAAAACCTTCACTAGTGACTCTTTTGTTTGTTTGTTTGGTGGTGGAGGAGGCGGCCACGCTTCATTAACTCTTCATCTCCTGCATCTTAAAGAGACGGCGACCTCAAAGAATGTTGATGTTGTTTTCGTTTCACCTGCAGACGTGTCGTCTTGCGTCTCGGCTGGTTTCATAACCCGGCCGGCGGTGACTCACGGCCTCATTTAAATATATTTCTGCAGACGTGTAGTGATGCGTTTAGGAAACTGAGACAAAATAATAAACGCCCGCGGCCTTCCCACCGTGTCGCGTTACGCAACAACCTCCTGATGCATTAGTCACCGCGCCTCAGCTGCTCCACAAGCAGCTTCACAACCACCATCCAAAACAACACACACACACACACAGACACACACAGCTCCATCAGCCCGGAAACAGGTGCAGCATGGGAAAAAAAAAAAATCTGGTGGCATTCATAAAAAGCGCACAGACTGGTGGCTTGTTAAACTCTGCAGGAATCAGTGATGAGCAGGTAATGATGTCACAGTGAGAGGATTAATGCTGATCCTTAAAACTAGGGATTATCAGCCAATATCTGATCTTACACTGACTTTTTTATGGTGACTCTGAAGGCATCGTGTGTAAAATGTCCAAAAAAAAACATGCAACTCTGAAGGCATCACAAGCAAAACGTCCAAAAACCACATGTGACTCTGAACGCATCATATGTGAAATGTCCGAAAAAAAACACATGAGCTGCTAATTTTTCACATGTGCAACATCCAAAAACGACGTGCAACTCTGAAGACATCATGTGTAAAATCATGTCCAAAAAAAACCATGCAACTCTGAAGGCATCTTGTCTGAAATGTCCAAAAAACATGCGACTCTGAAGGCATCACAAGCAAAACATCCAAAAACCACATGTGACTCTGAACGCATCATATGTGAAATGTCCCCAAAAAAATACATGAGCTGCTAATATTTCACATAACATCCAAAAACTATGTGCAACTCTGAAGACATCGTGTGTAAAATGTCCAAAAAAAACATGCATCTCTGAAAGCATCACAAGCAAAACGTCCAAAAACCACACTTGACTCTGAACGCATCATATGTGAAATGCCTGAAAAACAACAACACATGTGCTGCTAATTATTCACATGTGCAACGTCTGAAAACCATGCGATTCTGAACGCATAATGTGTGAAACAGCGACTACATTCCACTGTTTTATAGTTATTTTACAGCTATTATTCTTATTTTCTCCTCTTGTTAAGCACTTTAAGTTGCATTTAATGTCCTGAAATAACCTTTTTTTGTACTTTATGGAGTTTTAATATAAACATCAACCTTTAAACTTTAAATAAATCACACAAAATAAACTGAAATTTAACCAAACTAATGTTTAAGTCGATCAGAAACGATGCACAACAACCAAACTAAAACTTTTTTGCTGTTAATTCAGATAAAATCAGATCGTTACTGTTCCCAGCTCAGTGTCCAGACTGAGGTCAGACACCGCTCCATCGCCACTGACCTGAGGAACGAGCCGCTTCCACCGAGGCTGCAGCATCTTTTCATCCGGACTCTGGTCCCTGCTCTCGCCGTCTGAACACTGAGCTGCACACACACAAACACACACACACACACACACACCTCTCTCTCTCTCTCTCTCTACCGGTGTGTGAGCTGCCAGGAACCGGAGTTGTTCACCACGAGCTCGGAGCGGAGCTGCCAGCGTCCCGTCGCTCCGAACGGAAGAACGAGTGTGTCATCAGGGCTTCCGGAGGACGAGGAGGAGGAGGAGGAGGAGGAAGAGTCCCCTCTGCACGCGGCGATCGATGCTGGTTGCTGTGGAAACGTGGCAGGCAGGATGCAGGATCATGACATCTGTGAGGTCACGTGCCACAGAGAGACAGAGACACCGTCCGTCTGTCCAACCGTCATCATCTGCTTCACCTGTCGGCTGCAGGTAAAGACACTCAGCTCCGTGCCCCTTCACAATAAGAGTCCCCTGATACTCATTCATAATTAGCTCATTATCTCAGTCTGTAGGTTAAAGGGATAGTTCAACAATTTGGCAAATTGACCCATTGCCATAATCCCTATAGTCATAGCAGTAGGTTTGTTGCCTTCAATTGTCAGTGCAAGCTATTTTTAGAACGGCGGAGCAGAGCCGTGAGCTGCTCAGAGCTACGCTACGGAGGCTCATGGGATTTCTTGGTTTCCCTCATCAAACTCATCAAATACACAATCCAACAACTCCACAATGCTCTGGTGGACAAGTTGTGAGCTGCACATTCACCACGCTATGAGATAATAACACAACGTTACCAGACAGAGTTGTTTTAGAGGGAAATACATGCAAAACTGCTGATGCACGTTGCCTTCAGGGACAGTTTTTCATCAAGCAGTCTCTGTATTTTCCTCTAAAACAACTCTGTCTGGTAACGTTGTGTTATTATCTCATAGCGTGGTGAATGTGCAGGTCACAACTTGTCCACCAGAGCGCTGTGGAGTTGTTGGATTGTGTATTTGATGAGTTTGATGAGGGAAACCAAGAAATCCCATGAGCCTCCGTAGTGTAGCTCTGAGCAGCTCACGGCTCTGCTCTGCCGTTCTAAAAATAGCTTGCACCGACAATTAAAGGTAACGAACCTACTGCTATGACTACAGGGATTATAGCAATGGGCCAGTTTGCCAAAATGTTGAACTATCTCTTTAAAACTGGGAGCTGCTGCTTGCCAAATAGTGAGACCACATGTATCTGCACTGTTCAGCCTCATCCCTTTGTTTACTCCATCACCACCACCATCATCCAGTTTCTGCACCTGCTGCTTCATCACACAACTTCACAACCAACCAGCCAACTCACGAATAAATGATCATGACTAATAACTGAGCTGTGCCATTTTGTCGTATTCAGATTCTTCTCTTTGTCTCTCTCTCTCTCTAACAAACGGCGGCACGACTCGTCCGTGGAGGATTAGACACGAGCAGCAGCGGCGGTGGCGGCGGCGGTGCCAACAGGGCCGAGGCGTTCTCACACCTCCTCAGACGCTCGCTGGGCAGGTTACATAAGGCTGAGAGCTGAATGAGCTGCTCCACTTCTCAAACTCCCGTGATTGGGCAGAATGTGGAGAATCTGCTGATGGAGGAGGAGGAAGTGGAGGAGGAGGAGGAGGAGGAGGAGGAGGAGGAAGAGGAGGACACTGAGGTCTTTGTCCATGTCAGACTGTTTTCACCCCGACAGACTGCAGAGAGGACAGCGTCCATCACCGGTCTCCACAATCTGCTTCAGTCTCTAAAAGCTAAAAGGAGCTCACTGTCTCTTAACCCTCCTGTTGTCCTCCTGGGTCAAGGAAGGAAGGAAGGAAGGAAGGAAGGAAGGACAAAGGGAAAGATGGGAGGAAAGAAGGAAGGGAAAAGGAATGAAAGATAGATGGGGGGAGGGAACAGATTGGGTCAATTGGGTCAAAAAGGAAGGAAGAAGTAAGGACAAAGGGAAGGAAGGAAAGGAGGAAACAGAAGGAAGAAGAAGGGATGTAAAAAGGAAGGGAAAAGGGATTGTGGAAAGAAGGAAGGGAGAAAGAAAGGAAGGAAGGATGGAGGGAGGGAACAGATTGGGTCAAAAAGGAAGGAAGAAGGACGAAGGGAAGGAAGGAAGGAAGGAAGGAAGGAAGGGAAAAAGGATTGTGGAAAGAAGGAAGGGAAAAAGGAAAGAAAGAAAGATAGGAGGGAACAGATTCATTCAAGGAAGGAAGAAGGGAAAGAAGGGAGGGAAGAAGGAAGGGAAAAGGGACCCAGAAGGACAACAGGAGGGTTAAACACAAAGATTTTCAAAATAAAAGCAACAACTACATTTTCCCCTGTGTCCCACTTCCTATGTTTTATTTTGAAGGGTTCATTCCCACAAACAGGCTGCCTCTGCACGATTCATGTGTTTATTACAAATCCTGCATGGTTATTGTTGTGATGGTGAGGGGGCGGGGCTTGGTGACTGTTTTGTTGTGACATCACAAAGTCACAGGAAGTCGTGACGGCTGAGTTTTTCCAAGGCTCAGCTTGTGGCTGCGTTCGGATGGATGTCGACATGTTTTTTTTAACAGCTCTGGTGGAAAATGAACCGACTTCACGCTGATCACTTGACACCGGGGGCCTGTGGTGCGTTTGAGTGCCGTAGGATAATCCTGGTATCAGTGTGATGGCGGGCTAATGAGGTCGTGAGCTCTGGGTAGCGACGATAACGACTCCAGCTCTGTTCCTGTCTGTGCCAAAAAAAGAAAGAAGCAGCAGCAGCAGCAGGTTCCTCTCAGGTGTCTTCAGACCTGCAGCGACATGTTCAAGGACCGTAGGAACTCTTGCGCAAATGCAATGAAAGGCTCCTTCTTCTCTTTTCACACGGCTTAATCCTGTGGTGCCCTGAGAGAGCTGCTCAGGAATATCAATGACATTTGTTCCCTTGGAGGAGAAACCAAACGCAGCGTCGGAGGAGCCCTGAACGCACCACAGCGCCTCTTTAAGCTCTGATCACGCTAAACGTTACACGTGACTGTACATCACATCGTGTTGTGACATCACAAAGTCACAAAGTTGAACCAACACAAACGAACAAACAACCAACCTCCTCCTGGCTCGTGAAAACCAAACAGAGCCGATCAATAACTCTAATTAACAAAAGACAACTAATCACACGTGCAGGAATCACCCATGATCCTCTCTGTCACATGGCGCGGCCCCGTGCGACCACGCAGCACCGGGTCGATGACACTCGCAGGGTTTCCAACGTGAGGAGCTGTGACGATCCGTCTAATTATTCCCAGTAATCATGTCACTAAATAATCAATAGATGCATTGATGAAGATGATCTACTAATGTACTAATGAGTATTTTGATCATCATGAAGTGTTTTAGTATTTAACCAGTTCTTTCTTTGTTCCACAAAACCAAAAACTTTTCATAGTACGGTGCAAAAACTCAAAATCTAACCAAGAATATTTGTCTTATTTCTAGTCAAAATGTCATTTCTCGTCAAAATAAATCTATTTATACTTAAAATAAGACTCATCACATAAAAAGCAGCTTGTTTTTAGACACTTTTAACTTCTTTCAAGCATATTTTCACTTGAAATAAGTAGAAAAATCTGATAGTGGGGCAAGTTTTTCTTCACTGTCAGATTGTTCTACTTATTTCAAGTGAAAATTTGTTTGAAACAAGTGAAATTATCTAAAAACAAGTTAATTTTTAGGTGATGAGTCTTGTTTAAAGTGGAAAGAGATTCATTTTGACTAGAAATTAGACATTTTGACAAGAAATAAGACAAATATTCTTGGAAAGATTTAGAGTTTTTGCAGTGTAACTGGGAAATGAAATGAAATTCCCACAGTCAGTGAATGTTTGGTGGTTTTTCCTGATAAACGACCCGATCTATGTTTGATCCTGAGTGTGGACGGAGGCTGCAGGCTCTGCTCCGCCTCCCGCACCTGTCGGCTCCGACAACAACAGGCTCCTCATCCTCCAACAAACATCTGGCCCTCAGAGCTGCAGGCAGGCAGGCAGGGCCTCCGCTCGCGCTAATGAGCTGGACCCTGAACGCCTCGCAGCCAGGAAACTGACACAAACACTTCTGAGAAGAAGCAAAGCTGCAGGAAGCTTCTACATACAGTATACGCCGCGCTGCAACTGAACGCAACACGACGAGATCACGACCTGATGATCAATCTGTGCAATCTGGTGTGGACATGACGCAGGCCGTGATGCATTCAAAGATGACAGGACAAATGAGACATGTTTTCTTGGTTTGACTCCAACATGCTGCTGCTGCACTTAGGAAGAAGAGGAGGAGGAGGAGGAAGAGGAGGAAGGAGGGGGGAGGAATGCGAGAGGCACCATGCTGGAGATGTTGACCCACTAGTGGATCCGAGGCGACGTGTTGTGGCATTTTTCATTCCCCCGGCGGCCGCAGAGCTCGAGCTGTGCCGCCTGACTGCGCTGATAAGACGGCGGCCTGACGCTCAGTGAATACACAAAGAAGCAGCAGCAGCAGCAGAGTCTGCAGAGTCTGTCACAGGAAAGTCACCGTTAAATCTGCAAAACAACGTCCAGGATTATTTCAGTGCTGAACCCCCCCTCTCCGACTTCTTTCCCAGGAGGCCGTGCAACGACCTCCAGGGACCATGAATCCACTCGTCTGTCACCAACTGGTCTGAGAACAGTCCTGTCATCCATGTTTTTGCTGAATTGTGTCCCTGGAAAGACAAGAGACTCGTGCTGCCTTTGTGTGACACTCACAGCGCGGTATTTTTCAGGATGCAAGGTTAAGTGCACTCTGCGTGAGATGTTCAAGTGCTTCACTGCTGCTGATAAGATCCTTGAATAAAAGCGTTTTGTTCTGAGACCAAGAAAAGGCTCAAAACTACAATCTTCCACCGTTACATCCTGTCATGTACTGGAAGACGTTTTTTAACCTTTTTCTGAGATATCAATGTCCTCAAGAATGAGAAGGACGAAGTAAACAACATGAAAAACATGAATCTTTTAGTGAAAATGGTAAAAAACCGAGCCTCTTGAATGCATCACAACACGTCACCCATCAACAACACTGGACATGACAAGATAAAATCCAGTCAAACACATCCAAGTCCATTTGAACCTGCTGCTGATGTCATGTTGGGACGTTCAGGTGTCATGTGACGTTCAAAGCACCAAAATAAAATAGTTCAGGTCAGTCACCTCCAGCACCGACTCTTCAACTCTCTCTCCTCTTGTCTAATGAACAAAATCAACATCAAGATGGAGCTTGTGTCTCTGAAGCCTCTCACACATTTACATCAACCAAAGAGAAACGTGTTAAAAAAAAACCCCTCAGATTCTGAATTCTGAACTGAACTAGAAAAGACTATGAAATGGCAATAAATCACCTTTTCATTCTCTATTTACACTGAAATTAAATGCAGAGCAGCTGAAAATCTTCTGCACTAGTCTTTTATGTTGATCAGTTGCTATTGATTAATTTATGATTCATTAAAAAATGTGTTTAATCGATTCAACCAGCCTTTAGTTTGATTATTGCTGCCACACACTGTTCAAAATGAAGGATTTAATAGTTAAACACACACAGGTTTTCAGTTTGTTTGAGAGCCCTTCAGGGACCGCTGGGACAGCTCAAACTCGACCACCACCACCAACACGGACAAACTCCCCTCTTCTGTAAACACAGCGGCCCTTCATCCATCCATCCATCCATGCACTCATCCGTTCATCCGTTCATCCATCCGCTATAATCAGAGGGAATTGACTCGACCCCGACATCACCTGACCTGGATCCGCTCCGCAGAGAGGCCCGGTCCCTCGGCTGTCAAACATCCGCGGTGTTTGACAGCAGGTGTGTGCGTGTGTGTGTGCGTGCATGTAGCCTACGTGCGTGCGTGTCTGAGACAAAAGAGACGCACCGTGCGCGTTGCTGGTCCACTCACCGTCCTCCACATGACGGTAAAAGGAGGCTCCGCCGCCGGGGACACCGACCATCATCACCGCTTTATCCCCGACCTGGCTGCTCTCCCGTCGGCGTGGAGCTGCCCGTCTCCCCGCTGGATCCAGACCTCCCTCAGTCCTCCATGGGGGGCGGAAAACCAGGACGGAGCAGCCGGTCTGAGGTGAACCACAGCCCGGGTTACATGCCGGAGCTGGAGCTGCAGCGGGGCTGACTGGGTGGAGGGATGGAGGGATGGATGGATGGATGGAGGATATGGAGCCTCTCTGTCTCTGAACGCGGTGGCCTCCGCTGCAAAAAGTGACGAGTCCGGACTCGTCAGAGCCGAAGTCCGCATCACATTTACAGTGTGCAGTTATCATGAAGTCCTGCAGCGCCCCCTGCAGACACACACACACCACACACACACGCTCATCATTTACTTTATATGGCCACTTTTAATGTATTTTAATGCATTTGAGAAATATTTCACACGCAGCTCTACTTAATACACTTACAAATCACTCATTCTTACTTCATTTTTGTCCTCAAACGCACCAGTTTTAAGAAATACTCATTGAAAATCCCACTAACGCCAATGTTTATCTTATTAATTTACGTATTCTACTGCTGAAACATGTTTCCTCATGTAAAATATAAAATACCACTGTGTCGATGCTCCTGTGTCTCACCTGCAGCCACAAAGAAGCATTTTCATCTGCACATCTGCTGCAGCTGCATCACATCATCATGGCTCTGGCCTCCTGAGACCAGAGCTTTGTTCTGGTGCATTTTTTATTTCTCCTTGCTATCTGGGATAAGTAGGACCTAATAAGTACAATAGCCTACCTAAAGTTTGTCTTTGTACAGGAAGTAGTTTTTGCAAAAAATGATGTCCTCATATGAGGACACTGGGATTATCTCAACATAAAATAACTGTATTTGCTGTTTGGGACCAGAAGGGCCCAATTTGTGTACATTCAAAATTTCAGCTTTCTACAATAAGTAGTTCTCTCACAAATCAGTGTCCTCATACGAGGACATTGGGTCGAAAAACAATGACTCCTACTGTATATAGAATACAGTGACATATGGAAGTTCAAAGGGGTTTTATTCTAAAATGCCACATCAGATTGGCCTGATTTTTTCTGAGTGTCATCCTGAGGTCAAGTAAGAACAAGTAGTTTTTTAGAAATGTGAATCCTCCTGAGACCCTGCGTCCTCATACGAGGACATTATTTTTGCCTCTTAGCACCGTGATACTCCATTTTTAAGAACTTTGACCTATTAGCCACATTTAGGGACACTGCCTGCACCAACTTGTGGTGATATCACAAAAAAAAAAAAAAAATATGGTACTTTAATAACATAACATAGTCCCAATGTCCTCAAACGAGGACGTGACATTTATTGATGTCCTATTTTTTTTCATTTTTCATTTATTAGTTTATTTCATAGGGACAGTGCACCACTAATAAACAGAGTTAAAAGAAAAACTTTAGCCAACAAGGCGTATATAATAACGTTAGTTTTGCTTTTATAATAACGTTAGTTTTCGTCCGTTGTCCCTGGCCAGATGTTAAAGGCAACCTAAAAGCCAAAAAAAAGGTCCTAGTCTGCTGCTATTACTAAAATGTGTCAAATTGTAATGCCATATGAAGACAGAGACATTGTTGTACATAAAAACACTGGTTTCATTCATAAAATTTGGATTTAATTCTTACCTTGGTCTTTTATCTTCCGGGAACTGCCATAGAAGGCTCCGGCTGAAATTCCCGCCATTTTTTTTACCCCAAAGAAATTGGTGTAATTTGTGATATCACCACAAGTTGGTGCAGGCAGTGTCCAGTGTCCCTAAATGTGGCTAATAGGTCAAAGTTTTTAAAAATGGAGTATCATGGTGCTAAGAGGCAAAAATGTAATGTCCTCGTCGGCAAGCAAGGAAACGTCACTTCCGGTTAGGGCCGTGGGGGAAAACAAACCGTTTTCCCCATACACACTCATGCAAAAAGGCGGCATTTTAAACCTTTGTCAAACGCTTGTTCGCCGTCCTGTCTTAGTTTTAATCACATGTATATGCTGACAAAGAGCTATATATTAGAAAACTCATCACGATCTGGGTCGATTGCTGTCCGTACATCTTAAAATATAAAGTTTTCACAGCCATAGCCTACACCGAGTCAGCAGGGTCGGCAACCTTCACTTCCGGTCAGAGCGTTACACGTTTGGAGAAGATGAGCGAAGTTCCGATATAAAAGTTCAGGTTGTGGTTTTTGAATTTATTTGCGGTGCAAAATAATACACAATAACTCAGGCAGTGTCTACGAGTGTCTAGAGCCGGCCGGCGGCGACTAAGAGAGCGTCAGAGCCGTGGGGGAAGACAAATATGACTGACTGTGAAATACCTAATATTTTTAAATGTACGGACAACAATCGACCCAGATCGTGATGAGTTTCTAAAAATATAGCTCTCTGTCAGCATATACATGTGATTAAAACTAAGACAGGACGGCGAAAAAGCCTTTGACAAAGGTTTAAAATGCCGCGTTTTTGCATGAGTGTGTATGGGGGACACGGTTTGTTTTCCCCCACGGCCCTAACCGGAAGTGACGTTTCCTTGCTTGCCGACTGACGCAGGGTCTCAGGAGGCTAACATCTGGAAGAGGGAGGGAGACTAAACACAATAAAACAATGCAATGCAAAATGCATTTTAATGAATGTGTTTTATTTTATATTTGTGCAGAAAGAATCACATAAAAAGGTCTGTTACATAGTAAAATATAATATTAGAGACATCAACATGAAAAATATAGAAACTATTTTATGTACATGTTATTTGTGACTTATTAAAGTAAAATATTTAGCTGCTGAATAAAAACCAACTTCAACTTTTCAACTCAACGTGTGAACATCCTTTCTCTCCTTAACTTGTTTCCTGCCTGTCTTCCTGTCCTCCGTTCCTTTCCTGCTCAATAAAACTAGTTTTTATCTTTAAACTAAAATGAAACCGACGCTTCGTGTTGAACGAGTCTTGACTCATGACAAGTTGAATAAATGTGAATAAATCACACAGAAAAAGACTGTGGAGAAACTGTCACCAGGTGGCGAGAGGCTGCTGTTGCACCTCACGGTCAGAGGGGGGCACTGTGGTCCCTGAACGCACCACCATGATCAATACTTGATGACAAATAAAAGTGGATTTAAGACTGTGCAGGCGTTGGCTGGACAAACACTGCAGATATTGAGATTATTTTATTGTGCAAGAGGCAAAGTCTTTGAAGGCTCAGATGGACAGTGTGATTGTGTATGTGTGTGCGTGCGTGTGTGAAGGCAGCCAACCTCATTCCTGGAGGCTGGACCATGGGACGGAGTTAAATCAGCTGTAAAATAAACCAGTCTGATGATCATGTCTGAACTCTTTCTGAAATTTGCATTAAAAAAAACAGATAAATGCTGTTTATTTGTCTCGTGCAGTTGATTTATGGAGGAAATACTTAGTTTTTTGCACAAACCGTTGATTCTTCAGTGTGATATTTGTAGTGTTTCTGTTTTTATGTGGATTTTTCTGCAGCGTTTTGCGGAGTCAAATAAAAGCAGATATTGATTTATTACATGTGGACGATGCACAAAGATTCATTTGGCTTTTTATATGTGAAACATTTAGACAAGCCTGTTACCTGGAGGAAGCATCAGATCACCTGACCCCCTTCTCTTTTCTTTACTTTACTTTTCTTTATTTTTTTGGTGAAAATTGATTTTCTTTAGACAAAATCTGGAGCTGGAGCTTCTTTTAATGTTTGTGTCTGTTTTTGTTTTTGTTAGTGAAACCAGAAGTCGACACGTTCTGTTCTGTTCTGTTCTGTTCTGTGTCTTGTGATGAATTAACTTATTATAAAAGCTGCTGTTGTGTGTGTGAGCTCATCTCTGATTGACTGCTGTGTGTGCGTGTGTGTGTGTGTGGGGAGGGGATTGTGGAAAGAAGAGAGGGAAAAAGGAAGGAAGGAAAGAAAGATGGAGGGAGGGAACAGATTCATTCTAGGGAGGAAGAAGGAAGGGAGAAAAGAAGGAAGGGAAAAGGAAGGAAAGAAAGATGGAGGGTCAATTGGATCAAAAGAAGAAGGAAGAAGAAGTAAGGATGAAGGGAAGGAAGGAAGGATTGTGGAAAGAAGGAAGGAAAGAAGGAAGGATGGAGGAAGGGAACAAATTGGGTCAATTTGAGGGTTCATCTCTTCAGGCTCTGGACAGGAAGCGCAGGTTGATGGGGTTCGCCGGGATCATCAGGATTCGGACTTTGGGCTCCACAGGCGAGGCACCGTCCTCGGGCCGGACCTCGTAGTGCTGCATCAACTACACACACACACACACACACACACACACACACACACACACACACACACACACACACACACACACACACACACACACACACACACACACACACACACAGAGGTGAGCATTGTGTTTGTTCAGTGAGGCGTTCAGGTGTCAGTGTGTCTGTGGCTCACCCTGCTCAGAGCGAAGTACATCTCCAGCTCCGCCACCCTCTTCCCCACGCAGGCTCGCACGCCCACGCCGAACGGGATGAAGCTGTACGGGTGGGGCTGGTGGAAGCCCAGCGCCGCTCGGGACTCGTCGTCACGGAGCCAGCGCTCCGGGATGAAGCTCTCCGGGTCGACGAACTCTGTCCCGTCGTGACAGGCGGCGTAGTGACACAGGTGGAACTGAGTCTGAGAAGACAGAAGAAGAAGAAGAAGAAGAAAGGTTAAAGGGATAGTTCATCATTTTGGCAAAGTGGCCCATTGCCATAATCCCTATAGTCATAGCAGTAGGTTTGTTACCTTTAATTGTCAGTGCAAGCTGTTTTTAGAACGGCGGAGCAGAGCTGCGAGCTGCTCAGAGCTACGCTACGGAGGCTCATGGGATTTCTTGGTTTCCCTCATCAAACTCATCAAATACACAATCCAACAACTCCACAACGCTCTGGTGGACAAGTTGTGACCTGCACATTCACCACGCTATGAGATAATAACACAACGTTACCAGACAGAGTTGTTTTAGAGGGAAATACAGAGACTGCTTGATGAAAAACTGTCCCTGAAGGCAACGCGCATCAGTGGTTTTGCATGAATTTACCTCTAAAACAACTCTGTCTGGTAACGTTGTGTTATTATCTCATAGCGTGGTGAATGTGCAGGTCACAACTTGTCCACCAGAGCGTTGTGGAGTTGTTGGATTGTGTATTTGATGAGTTTGATGAGGGAAACCAAGAAATCCCATGAGCCTCTGTAGCGTAGCTCTGAGCAGCTCACAGCTCTGCTCCGCCGTTCTAAAAATAGCTTGCACCGACAATTAAATGTAACAAACCTACTGCTATGACTATAGCGATTATGCCAATGGGCCAATTTGCCAAAATGTTGAACTATCCCTTTAAAGCTGAAGGATGACGTACCTTCTTCGGGAACCAGTAGTTGTCCAGAATGACCTCATTCTCTGACACGAAGCGTCCGTTTCCGGGGACGACGGGATAAAGTCTGGAGTAGGAGGAGAAACCAGATGGTCACGTTCAATCAACGCTCTGTGACCTGCAGGTGTGAACTCACCACCTGGGCCGTTGCACCACACGTTGTGTAAGGTTTGTGTTCACATGCCTGAACCACACACCTCTGGGCTGTGTGTGTCTCTGTGTGTGTACTCATGTGTGTCACGTTGGCCAACATCCAACACGCTGTCAACTCTTCATCTGACTCATTAACACTCAGAGAGCAAACAGCCTCAGCCCTGACTCTCACTAATCCTCCAACTGAATCCAGTCCAACGCTTCCAGTGTTTTGATTGATCTTATTCATCTTTATTTGTATTAAATAGGTCAAATGAGTAAAAAAAAAAAAAAAAATTTAAACATTTTAAAGATCCCATTTCACCACACCAGAGCTGGACTCTGAGTAACGACGCCTACAGCATTAGTGAGTCAGGCTGACTCCGCCCACTTCCTGCATAACGACGACCATCATCACACGTCCACACCTGAACAGAACTTCAGTCACATGACCACGTGCTGAGCTTTTGGTAAACAGGAAGTGGAACGTGCAAAAAATACTCTAAAGTGGACAAAACTTGGTTGGCGAGACCCGGTCAGGAATAAAACAAAATAAAACACCGTAGCTACCGGGTATTATTAATATTAGCTATTATTAAAGGGATAGTTCAACATTTTGGCAAATTGGTCCATTGCCATAATCCCTATAGTCTTAGCAGTAGGTTCGATATCTTTAATTGTCGGTGCAAGATATTTCTAGAATACACTCCCTCCCGTTCCCTCCGCTCCACCTCTGCTGGACTGTTAACCACCCCCACATCACGCCTCAGCACGATGGGTGCCCGAGCCTTCAGCTGCTCAGCACCAAAACTCTGGAACTCCTTCCCACCACACATAAGACAGTCAGACTCCATCACAACATTCAAATCCCAACTTAAAACCCACCTGTTCAAACTGGCACACTCCCTATAAACCAGACACTCTGCACTGCACTCACTTTTATCTTGATGTTTTGTTTGTTTTGTTTTTATTGATACTATGATCTTTTATCCTCCTTTTTTGTAAGGTGACCTTGGGTGACCTGAAAGGCGCCTCCAAATAAAATGTATTATTATTATTATTATTATAGAACGGCGGAGCAGAGCCGTGAGCTGCTCAGAGCTACGCTACGGAGGCTCATGGGATTTCTTGGTTTCCCTCATCAAACTCATCAAATACACAATCCAGATCAAATAACAGAACGTTACCAGACAGAGTTGTTTTAGAGGTAAATACAGAGACTGCTTGCTTAAAAACTGCCCCTGAAGGCAACGCATATCAGCGGTTTTGCATGAATTTGCGTTGTGGAGTTGTTGGATTGTATATTTGATGAGTTTGATGAGGGAAACCAAGAAATCCCATTATCCTCCGTAGCGTAGTTCTGAGCAGCTCACGGCTCTGCTCCACCGTCTTAAAAACAGCTTGCACCGACAACTAAAGGTAACGAACCTACTGCTGTGACTATACGGATTATGGCAATGGGCCACTTTGCCAAAATGTTGAACTATCCCTTTAACATTATTACTGGAGGCTGGAGAGGTTCAGTTCATTAGATAAAGCATCTGTAGTGAGAGTGCAAAATTTTAAAATGGAGGATATGTTTAATGCACTGGCTTCCTATAACGATAAAAGTTTAACATTTTGAATAAGATAATCAAATGCCAAGTCAAATTGAATTCAAAATAATAAAAAGAAAAGAAAAAAGGAATATTAGTGGTCGAAGGTCATGCTGTCAAGATAAGAGCACAGACCGCAGCGTCTCCTTGATGACGGCCTTCAGGTACGGCATCCTGCTCAGGTCCTCGGTGCTCGGCTCCCGTCTGTGGGGACACACCGAGTTCACCTCGTCGTACAGCCGCTGCTGAGCCCCGACGTTTCTCGCCAAGTGGTACAAGGTCCAGGACAAGGTGTTGGACGTCTGGGGGGAAACACACACACACACACACACACACACACACACACACACACACACACACACACACACACACACACACACACACACACACACACACACACACACACACACTCCTTGTAAAACTTCAGCCCTGTGATGCACAATCATGTAATTGACATCCTTTTTTTCAGGACAACCTGGGCTTTCAGAATATTCATCCTGTAGCGGTGTCATGTGAATGTAGAAAAAGATATATGATCAGAAAAAGAAAAGAAAATTAAAAACGGAAAATAAACTTAACATATATTTGTTGGAAACGCACAGAAAATGATATGAACGTCTTTGTAGACACTATATAACTGTTCTTTGAGGTCTTGGGGATTAGGGGAAAAAGAATGAGGGCTCCAACTATGACACAAAATATATTATTTACATTATTTACAAAAATGCCTCACTCGCCTGGCATGAAAACATCATGTGTCACAGGCTTTTTTGTGAACGAACTTTCTCCTTCCATATGATCCCATTTCTTGGTCTTAGTTTGTGTAAAATGCCTGCATGTTAATCTGTGCATTATTTATTGCATCTACGGCTGATCCGGGAGATAGAAGCGAAAGAGTAAAACAACAACACCACCGTCGTAAATGATGGCACCGACCTCATCACGCATCTGGAGACAAAGCTGCAGCTTCTCAACATGCACACTCAGAGGAAACATGATGGTAAAATGATCTCATCTGTTGTGATGGGGGGAGGAGGTGGTGATGATAAGACCTGGGTTATTATGGCTGCAGGGACCCAGGTCTACGTTGTCAAACTTCCAGCCCGAGGATAAAACAGTGGCAACAAGTCTCAACCTCACCTGGGAATGCAGCCAGACAGGCTCTGCTGCGATCGGCTCTGGATCTGTGTTTTTCCTGCAGCCTGACGTTTCTGGTTCCCTCCAGTCAAACGGATCTGCTCTGCCTGGACGACAACCTCCACTGTGCGCTGGCTGCTCAGCCGTGCAGAACACAAGTGGTTTTGGTTTTTGCCAGCGTGTTTGGTTTGTTACACAACGTTCCTGCAGCTGGAGCGTGCACGCTCCAGCTGCGTGCACGCTCCAGCTGCAGGAAGCTGGAGCTTCCTGCAGCTGCAGTTCTGCAGGAACTGTTGTTGTGGTTCTGCAGATGTTGTGTCACATGTCACAGACTCTGACAGCGAGTCGAACATCAGGACTGACGGGTCGAGTCCACGCCTCGGATCTGAGCTCTGACGTTAAATACGCTGCAGGCCGGGGCGTCCTGATGGACCAGTGGTTAGAGTGCACACACTGAGCCCTGAGCTGCTGCAGGTTGCATGTTTGATTCCCAACACGCTGGACCACAGCCAGTGGACAGCCTCGGTCCTGTCTAATTCATGGAACTCTGCATGTTTCTGGTTGTACCTCTATGTAGATATATTTATATGCAAATATTCATTCAGGGTTCTCACTCTTTTCTTGAAATCATTTTCTGCTGCTACAGTGTGACAGACATGTTATTACTACGCCACACACTTACCGTATAAATGTGTTGGAGAAGTCTTCTTTTTCCACAGTTGTACCTTATTTTGTACATTTACATGGTTTGTTTCTATGTTTATTCCTCTCCAGTCCCAGAAGTCTGATTTAAAGATGTGCAGACTCATCTATGAAATAATCTGTTATCATAGAGCAACTACACCCACTCCAGCTCTGTGCTGCTCCTCTGGGACCACAACTGGAAACACTTATCAACCCAAAGTCGTCAGTTTTGGGGCTGGCATCTGAAAAAGTCAAACATAGCTCTGCTAGCTGATGTGATGAATCTTTTTCCATTCACTGACTTTTTTTCTTTCTCAATAGGCTCTATGCACAGCTCCACCACTTCCTGGATTTAAGGCAGGTCCTTCATTTCCTGTCTTACATTATTGGACACACTGATTAATCCAGGTGTGTCTGAGTAGTCACAATGGTCATACACACCTGGATTAATCAGTTTGTCCAATAATGTAAGACAGGAAATAAAGGACCTGCCTTAAATCCAGGAAGTGGTGGAGCTGTGCATAGAGCCCATTTCCATGGAAAACTGGTCAAGCATTTTCCAGGTTTTCGAAATTCTGTTATTTACTTCGTACATTTATCCCCCACAGCATTCTCTTTGCTCTCTCTCTTGCATTCTCGTTATCACGCGATCTCCCGGTCGGCGCCTTGATGGAGCATTTCAAACTTGACCCAGATGTTCAATCAGACTCTAGAGTGAACAGATAAGATCGACTCTGAGCCTTAGACTTCACGTAGACAGCGTCAAACAAACGGTTAATATCTGACCTGCCTGTGAATCAACAGGCTGCGATGTGAGACTTGTGAGTTTGTGAAACACTGGCAGGAAACATTGGTAAAGAAGACAAAAGCATGTTGAGAAATCACAGCGCATTCGCACTTTCGTCATTTCCGTGAACCTGCTCCCTGAATAACAACTAAATAAGGTCAGAGGGAAATGACCTGCATCTCTGTTAGTGGAGTGATTTACGTCACTTCCTGTCGTTTGCCAGGAATACCATGGTTGGGCCTCTCCGTCCAGACTCCTGGGCCAAACACAACAGCTTCCAACCAGAGGTCGGGTGTCAGCAGAGCGAGGCTTAAAGACGCAGGCACAGGTTTAGATGTTAATGCCGAGTTATAAAAAGTCAAATTCACCCGTTTCAGGTTTAAAAACATCAAAACTTCCAGGTGTTAGAAAGATAATGAACCCAGCGATGGACAGAGGAGACGAGGACGATGATGCTGAGCAACACGTGAGATAAAAAAACATGTCAGATTGGAAATAATCAACACAAGATTACATCCCTAGGGGCCTTGAACACACCGCTCCAGTCTTATCAGCTGTATGGTTTGTCCCCAGGCGACATTTACTCGACATGTAGCGGCTTGTAACCTACGACTTTGATATTACTCCATGTTTTTTACTCCAGATTTAAATTGGAGATTTGTTGCTGTGTCTCTTTTCATCTCACCAAGATAATTAAAGCAGAAGTAAGCGGAATGTTTGTGTTAATATAAGTCTTAAATAGTTCTATCTTCCGACAGCAATCACTTCTATAGAGTGTTTGGTCTGAAACACGGGTCTGTCAGTCACTCTGCTCTGCTGTAAGCCGAGGAGAAAACTTTCCTTGTATCCTACAACCTTTATCCAATGAGGAGAGAGAACGGCATAGAGGGGCGGTCCTCTCTGTGTGTGCAGCCAAGGGATGCGCGTGAATGTGGTGACGTAGGGACGAGGGCGGGGACTGCTAACTGCTAACAGGAAGTTAGCCAAAACGACCGGATCACTTACTTCTGCTTTAATAAAGTTCTACGTCATCATCCTTACCGTGTCGACTCCTCCGAGCAGCAGCTCTGTGACGCTGATGTAAACCTCGGCTCTGCTCATCTGGTCGGACGACAGCAGGTGGGTCAGGTACATGCCCTCGGCCGGCTCGCCGCCGCTCACCTGGGCCTCGATTTCAGCCACTCTCCTGTTGATCAGCGTCTGAGCTGAACGCGAAAAACACACGGGTGAGAAAAGCAGAAACCGAATCCACACCTGGAGGCTGGACCGAGTCGTTTCTGCCGCCTGCCTACCGACGTCGTAGAGGTCGTCCCACGCCTGAACGAAGCGTCTCCAGAAGGGGAGGACGCCGCGGCTCCAGCGTGGGAACAGGATCACCATGTCGGACAGGCTCAGCATGTCGTTGACGGCGGCGATGAAGCGCAGCGTTTCCTGGGGGATGTCCTCCTGCAGGCAGCCCAGCCGGGTCTCAAACAGGATGGAGGAGATACCTGCAGCAGGAGGAGGAGGAGGGGAAGCTCAGAAGACAAAAAAGTTGCACACTCAAATGTACCCGACTAGTTCACTGTTTATTTCAGAGGGGAAAGTGTGGCGTGGACAATGTTTCCATCCCTCTCTTTCATTGTTTGGAGCCCATTGGCAAAACATAACAGTTACAATTTTACAAGCTCTCTCTCACACTCACACTCACACAGACACACACACGCACTGTGGTCTGTAGTGCAACTACGATTTAAGTTTTTGCTCGAGAATTATTATTACTGTTCATATCAAGAATGCTTCAGTGCCAAGAGTTGATGACACCAACTTGATGGTCATATGGCAATAAATGCAAAATCTATTTTGCCAAAACAATATTGTATTTTGTTCTCATTAACTGTAACTGACCTAGATATGGAGTAGCCTTTAATGTTGTCAAAATAATCTGTTATTAATCATTATAGTAATAGCCGATTGTATTGATATTTGGAGTTGGACAGGTGAGGCCATAGCACCAGCATGTGGATGTACTGTGTATGCTTAAGCTGTCGCAGTCGCTCAAGCAGGTCATCAGGGGAGTTGAATTTCTGCTCAGGAGTTTTGAAAATTAGAGGGAACATTGCCTCTTACCCTCAAAACCAAACTTGTAGAGCTCGGGCGCCAGGTCAGAGACCGTGACCCCGTCCTGGCTGCGGTGGCGCAGGAGCTCGATGCGCTGCAGCAGGTCTCCCACCACCAGGTGGATGGTGGAAGCGAAGGCCGACACCTCCCGCAGCTTCAGCATCTTGGGGTTCAGGACGCGGCGCAGCCGGTACCACTCCGGTCCTGTTCTAGAGAGAGACAGAGCTTTTAAAGGGATACGCCAACATTTTTTTTGTGTGTGTCTTGCCTCACTCCCGAGTCCATGACAAGCAGATAGACACCATCCTTTCGACTGTGCATGCACAAGGGAAATACGGGCAGAGCTGGCACACAGCTCATTAGCTTAGCTCAAACGCTGGAAGTGCATGGATAGTGTTAGCCTGCCTCCTACCCTCATTTTAGCTCTAAACTCTGTAAATATATCACTTTATCGACATTTCAAACATTTTAGGTGAGAAAGTAGCCGTTAATTTGTCAACAAATACAATTTTGTTTGGACGAATTCAGCGCTACTCAAGCTAGCCGTTGTGACCAACGCACTTCCGGTTACTTTCACAAAATAAAACACCCGTTGCCCTTTACATACAGAAAACCATGACGATAGAATTTGTGCTTTTACTTTGAAATAGGAAGCTAACCTACCCTCGATGTACCTAGCTTGAACCAAAATAAACCGACTTTGCTTGAACCCTCCGTTTTGACCGTTCTCGTTCCGTTACCGCCATTTGACCGCTCAAGATGCCTTACTGGAGAGTTTTGTCAGCTCTGAGACGAAGATCGGCCCGCCGGTTTCCGTTTAGAGTTGCTGAAGAGTGTCTCGGATGACTTTAGGTGGAGGCAGGCTAACACTACCCATACACTTCCAGTATTTGAGCTAAGCTAATTAGCAACTTTAGGTGGAGGCAGGCTAACACTACCCATACACTTCCAGTGTTTGAGATAAGCTAATTAGCGGTGCGCCAGCTCTGCCCGTATCTCCCTTGTTACTGCACACACAGTCGAAAGGATGGTGTCTATCTGCTGGTCATGGACTCAGGAGTGAGGCAAGACACGAAAAAATAAATCTTGGCGTATCCCTTTAATGGTTCTTTGAATTACGAACCTGAGGGGACCCATGAAGGCACCATGAGGAACCCCCCCCCCCCACACAGACACAGGAAATGACACTTGAAGGTTTAGTGTTAGTCCTCACTCCACGTGCAGACCGTAGGCCTGTCCCCTCAGCTCCCTGTACTCCTTCCAGTGCGCCAGCTCGGCGCGGACCGGGTACCGACCCTCCTGTTGGATCACCTGGGATATGAGCGCCGGACTCGCCACGTTGACCAGGTCGAACGGGCCGAACTTGGAGCGCCAAATGGGCCCGTACAGACTCTTCTGTAAACCCTTCAACACACACACACACAGAGGGACAATTATTATTAGACGTTCAGTTCAGTGACTGTGTGAATGAATTCTGCAGCTCTGCAAAGTGCTGGAAGATGTTGTTAACTTCAATTCCTGCAGTAATCAATATATCACTAACACTAACTAACTACACAGGATTCTGGGTAATTATTCAACACAAACTCAGACAGCCCAGACTTTAAATCTGAACATTACCACAATATGCAAATTACACTCCCTGTCATGTTGTAATTCTAGTTTTTAAAACTCTTCTGAACAGAGTTATTAGACCTGAGAATGTTCCTGATGTTATCATTAAATACTAATAATTATGGTGTTAGTGTCAGTTTTGACCTGAGTCTTAAATCAGCTGTAAAATACACAAAAACTATTATTTATCATCCCATTAGTTTCTCATCTCTTGGTTACATTGTTAGGCTTCCTTAAGGTTGGTTTTGCACGTTTCAGTTTTAACTCTAATTATTGTTCTTGAATTGACCCTAACACAGATGTCATAATTTTAACCAGAGCATTTTAGAAATTTGTGGGAATTTTTTTGTTTGTTTGTTTTATTTTGTTAAAATAGAGGTTCCTGACAAAGTCAAAAAGCCTTGATGCTATAAACCAATTTATGTGGTATGCATTTAAAACCTGAAAACGGGTCACCGGTGACCCGAACACATGAGGAAGGTTAAACACAGATAAAACTAACATCAGACAGTGTATAATCTCACTCTTTGGAGGCAACACACGGTGAATATTACCTGCAGTAGGTGACTCTTGTCCGCGTATCCTTTAGCAAAGAGCCAGTACAGAGTGGTGGACATACTGGGTCCGGGCAGGTCATCGATGCTCTTCAGCCGTCCCGCCTCTGAAGTGGTCTGACTCTGGACGTTCAGGTTCCTTCTGGCCGAGGCGGCACCGAGACCGGACCGAGCCGCGGGCTGGATCCGCGCGCAGAGCGCAGAGAGCCGCAGCGCGCGAGCGGAGCCCATGGTGGAGACGGAGCAGCGCGAGCGGAGAGTCGGAGTCAAAGTGGTTGTTTCTCGCCAAAAACTGATTTCCGTCCGTGGGAGCGCGCACAGTCTGTTGAAAAGTGTAGTTTACATAGCTCTAAAGCTGCGTTCATCAGGATCTAACACCTGTACACGGTTTAGCAAATCTTTAAATAGCTAAATGACTGTTGTCTTGCTCGTAAGGCGTTTGCCAGTCAAACAGACCGAAGGCTGTGTATTCCTCTTTTCTCGACATGTGAACCAGGCATTCCAGCCCTGCTGCGTCAACAAAGACATTTGGCACACAGAGTTATACTGTATCTAGAAGATACCACTTGAAAAATGAGTAAAGGGCCATATTAATGCATGATTTGGAGTTTTTTCTTTGCCAAAAATTGATTCGAGCTCCTGATGTTTCAGTGAAAGGGAGTTTCTGCCTCCAAATGACTGTATGTCACTCACCAGAGCTATATTAAAAAGATTTACCAGTAGGCTACTTTAGGCTACTTTTTTACCCGTTATTACTCGACCATTCCACTTCAGATTGATAGTACTTGACCTCAAGATGACACACAGAAAAAATCAGGTCAATCTGATTTGGCATTTCAGAATAAAAGCCCTTTGAACTTCCATATTTCAATGTATTCTATGTACATTAGGATTCATATTCTTAAAAACTACCCGTTATTACTCAACCATTCCAATTCAGACTGGTAGTACTAGACCTCAAGATGACACACAGAAAAAATCAGGTAAATCTGATGAGGAATTTCAGAATAAAAGCCCTTTGAACTTTTAAATTTGACTGTACTCTATTTACAGTAGGATTAGGCCTAATTGTTTTTTTTGGTTTTTTTTTTAAACTACCCGTTATCATTTGACCGTTTCTTCTCTCCCCTCTTCCTGTGTGATTGTCAGCTGACCTCAGCTGCAGTGATGCCAAAGTCTGTCCCATTCCAGTGGCTAGTGAAGTCCATGAGTCTGTTTCACCCATGCAGTCTATGGTTTCACCTTGTGTCTCTGAGCAGGAGATGTTGCCCTCTGCTGGTTCTTGATAGGAAGAAGCAAATAAAGAGCTTTGAGGGTTCCTTGAGGAGGCTACAGCGCTAGATCTGTGCATCAAAGTCAAGATTCATGCAGCTGTGGCACTAAGTGGAAACAAGGTTTGTTCATTGGGGTCATAAAGTAGACTTATGTGTTCTGTTCTTATACAAACATATTGTTCTAATACTATATTTTGAAGGGTGGAGTTGTGACCCAAGAGGAGGAAGAGAGAGGAAGAAATGTGCAGCTGGAGAAAGATGATGCATCTGAAGGAGAAGAGGCAGCACCACCAAGAGTACAGAAAAAGCTTGCAGCACTTGGTCAGCTCTTTGAGGATGAAGACCGCCCTGCTACTGCAGACGGAGGCAGATGTCAGGCCAAAAAAGAGCTGCAGACCTACAGGAGCTTTCCAGCAATCCTCAACTCTGTCAATCCCTTCCTTCCTTCCTTCCTTCCTTTTATGTTGGAGTTACTTGATGTTATTCAAGAAATAAATATTAAAAATTCAGAATTTCTGACTATTTTTTTTAAATATACAAAATAACTTTAATTACCACACATACAGGCAAAAAAGTACACTGTATCGGTTCAAATGTGAAAGGTACTCATCCCTAGAGCCAGTGTTACTCCCAATGACTGGGAGGGTCTTTATTTGGTTATTTTGGATTACAGTAATACATACAGTATCCTAATTGGCCTGAGATTGTGCTCGTTTTCCTTGTTTTATTTCATGCTGCGCCCTGTCCACCCCTAGATATAGACGTAACACAATACATAGCCTAGCTTTTTGGCTAAAGTACAACTACAATCCATAAGGACATTGTAGTAGGCCTCATGGCAGCATTTTTACTGGATGAAGCAATGCTGTCTGCCTTAGCATTTCACCCACCATGTCATATCTCAAATACTCCGATGACACAGCCATCCTTGCACTTCTCTCAGACAACCAATCCACTCTGGACTATCACAACACAGTCACTCATTTCACCAAGTGGTGCACAGACAACCATCTCCAAATCAATGTCAATAGAACAAAAATTAAATTACTATTCAGCCCCCCCTCACCTCAGCACCCCACCATCATAAACACCCAAACAGTTGAGACAGTGGACACATTCGAATACTTGGGAATAACTCTGGACAATAAACTCACCTTTGATCAGCACACCACGGACATTCAAAAAAGAAGCCAACAAAGACTGTCAGCCATTCGCAAACACAAAGGACTAAACGTTGCACCTCACCTCCTGTTGTTACTTTATCAACCCATCCTTCTGTACTGTTCCACATGTTTCTTCACACAAATTAAAAAATAATAATAATAATAAAGTAGCTGCTATAGGCAGTCCTAGCCTCTTCCAGTATTTACCAGAGTTCTTCTTAAGATTGCAGCTGTCTCTTATTTCTTTCTCTGTCCAGGTGATCCCATACTTATGCTCAGTGTTTTATCAGTTATTTTCTCTTCAAAAATTATTTCACAGCACGAGCAGCAAAGTGAGGTTTGTATAGCGTAGTTAGACCATTATGCATTGGTTTGGGGTCAGTAGGTCACATAACTTGGAAGCTATTGAAATAAAAAAGTTATTTTCTCTTATAAAAAATATTCATATGAAAGCACTTATACAAAGTGGTGTGTCTTGTTATTCATCTAGAGTAGTTAGACCATTCTGCTTAAATGTAAAAAATAAAATAACCACGGATGTGTGTGGTTTACATAGACTGTAAAAAGAATGGACGTAGCGTCCGTGACGTCACCCATTGGTTTGGGGGAGTCTGTTTTGTGCCGCTACTACGGGGGTTTGAGCCGCGCCATGTTGGATTCTACTTGCCATATTTGGAGCGGTGCGGCCGTTGGCCGGCCGAGAACCCGCCCACTGGCCTCGTAGCAGCGGTCGCCGGACCTGTCACTCAACGGTTCCGCGCCCTAATTGGCCAGAACTTTAAACCTAATAATAGTAAAACGGTAGAGTTTTAAAAAAAATTCACCCCCCTCAGAGTGTGTGCGGGGGTAGAAACTATCGATTGAGACCAAAATAATAAAATGTACCAGGCTGTAAATATGTTTTTTTAAGCTGTAAAATTGGCTATTTTAACATGGGGCTCGATTGGAGTTGCTCCCTTCTGGAGCCAGCCCCCAGCGACAGCCGAGGGGATTGCAGCTTTTTGAATGCGGAAGTGAGCTTCACTTCTCAGACCGACAACTGCCCCCTTGGTGGTTTACAGTAGAGTTGAAAGCGGAACCTTTGACACGTGCTCTTGTTTGACGTCGGCGCTGCGAACCGGAAGTGACAACCTCAACAGGAACCGACGTCGGAGCAGCGTGAACTGCTGGTACATTTAAAGTCCAGATACTCGTTTGTTTACACATGTTAAATGTTGTTTTTTTAATAATTTATAAACCGCTGTGGCTGAAGATTCACTGCCATCACTTTATTTATTTACGTCAAAGTTCACAGCGACCGCAAAAGCAAACTAGGCTAACGTCATCACGTTATCAGCCTCGGGTTAGTTAGCATTTTAGAAAATTAGCATTTTAGCAGTAAATATTAGACAGTTCATACAGATACAGACACAGGTGAATAGAATTAGCCAGATCATAGCTGTGTTGGCTTATAATATGAATAATATAATAATAAAAAACTATTAATTCAGTGATGTGTGAATTCAGCTCTTTAGCAGTTTATTTCCACTTTAATTTGAGGGCAGAAGTCTCTTTTAAAAACTTGTACTTCTCGGTACTGTGCATCGTTTTTTGTCGGTTTTTATACATTTATACATTCACTGTTTGCACCGGACAGTGTGTCGACTTAAACACCAGCTTTCCATGATGTATATACCTTTTTAAATATAACACTATTATTAATGTGTGCTAAGAAGCAAAATGTAGCCTATTTTAAATGGTAGTAGCCTACTTTAAAAAAAAAAAAATCTTTATTTATATTCAACAATGAACAAAGTACAGTAGGTATACCATACATAAAAACAATCAGACATGACCAAACATGAATATAAGAGACAAAATAAAATAATAATAAAAGATAATGAGATGAATATATAATGGAATTAAATAAATAGGAATAACAGAAGCTATATAAAGTGGCAGACAAACTAAAATTAGATATTCTGAATAAAGATTGACAGGCTGATCAACATTTCTTTATTATTATTATCATTAATATATTTCAGAGACTCAAAAGTTCAATTAAAAACATCGTAAATAATAGGGTTGCTTGTTTTGGACATCTTAGCTTTGTGGCTGTGAAATAAATGAATTAAAAGGTTTAAAAGGATTTTAAATGGTGAGGTGGTTTATGAATGAGAGTTTGTTGCTGCTGTTGTTTTTGTGTCAGGACGACTTCCGGCCCTGACACTCTCTCTGACCACTGGCATCCCATTCCCGACTTTGTTTGGCTCTATATTGTAGTCATAAAGTCACTGATTTGGTGTTTTTGCACTCTCCAAATTGGCCTGAGTCACCCAGTGAAACACTCTCGGTGTGTCGAAAAAGCGACTGACGAGAAATAACCTCTGTGCTTTCCCAGAAAAACAGACCCATTACAGATCAGCGGAGAGGAGCCGGGAGCCCACAGGAGCTGCCACCGTGGTCTGCCCCCGGGGAAAGGTGGTGATTATGCGGCTGGGACGGCGTCTGTCGCGGCTTTAACAGATCTCAGTCCAGCGTTTGGGGGCGCATTCCTTGGAGGTGAGTGATAAAAAAGAAAAAAAAAGAGAGAAGACATCTGATAAAAAAAAACCAAATTACACCGTGTTTTGGGTGTATCCGCTCCCAGAGCCAAACTCAGACCTGCACACTGTCACATTAAATGTCTTTATATGGCTACACAAGTGTTTATTCTGGTGTTTAGCAGCAAAACATATTAGATTTAAACTCTGACAACGACTCCTCATTACACTGATTAGTATTCTCATTACATTTTTACTGTTTTAGCGAAAATCATATCATCTGAGGTCAAATTTAACCCAAATGACAACTATTAAAACACTAAATTCACAAAACTTTCAATCAAAACACGTGTATTTTAATGTAAATTCAGTTTCTGAAGCATAAAAAGTCCAAAAAGTAAATATGAAACTGGACTGAATGTTAATCATCATGAATTGCACTAGAATGTTTTAATTTTATTTTAATTCATTCTATTTTATTTTATTTAAATTCTTAATTCTATTTTTGGTACCTTTATGTTTGCACCTGACACCAAGACAAGTTCCTCGAGCTGTAAACTAACCTTTACTGCTCTTGGCAATAAAAATTTAAAAATAATCTCATCTGAAGCTCTGTGACTCTCCACCTTCAGTCTCTGTGTCATCCATCATGTCCACCATCGGCGGCGGCGGCGGTGCTCGGTCTGACGTCCTCCTCCAGCGCCCGTGGCTTCCTGTGAGCATCAGCGGCTGCCGGCTCCTCGCCAAGACCTGGTTTGGAGACTCTGAGTATCACGTCCTGCTCACCGACATGGTCTGCGTGTGGGAGGAGAGGATGGACTCGGCCGCCATCCAGAGCCGAGCTCAGGTTGGAATAAGTTTAAGGATGAAATACATTTCTTAAAGGGATAGTTCAACATTTTGGCAAATTGGCCCATTGCCATAATCGCTATAGTCATAGCAGTAGGTTTGTTACCTTTATTTGTCGGTGCAAGCTATTTTTAGAACGGCGGAGCAGAGCCGTGAGCTGCTCAGAGCTACGCTACGGAGGCTCATGGGATTTCTTGGTTTCCCTCATCAAACTCATCCAATACACAATCCAACAACTCCACAATGCTCCAGCTGAGCACACACCTGGACACACACAAACACCATAGATAGGTTTTGCATGAATTTCCCTCTAAAACAACTCTGTCTGGTAACGTTGTGTTATTATCTCATAGCGTGGTGAATGTGCAGGTCACAACTTGTCCACCAGAGCGTTGTGGAGTTGTTGGATTGTGTATTTGATGAGTTTGATGAGGGAAAGCAAGAAATCCCATGAGCCTCCGTAGCGTAGCTCTGAGCAGCTCCCGGCTCTGCTCCGCCGTTCTAAAAATAGCTTGCACCAACAATTAAAGGTAACGAACCTACTGCTATGACTATAGGGATTATAGCAATGGGCCAATTTGCCAAAATGTTGAACTATCACTTTAATTCTGATCCGAACCAGAATATCCTGCCGCTGCCCGTCGTTGTCTCTAAAAACCAACTGATAATTCACTAAAAACAACTGAAACAACAGCAACACTGATAATATTGATCAGTCGTTTTGCAGAGTTAACCCGTTTCCTTCCTTCAGGAGCTGAACCGACGTCTCCGAGCTCCGGTCCGAGCCTTCTTCTCTCACCTGAGTCAGGTGGTCCAGCCCTGTCTGACGGGAGGAGGAGCAGGTGGCCGATTGGACGGCGACGCTCAGATCTCCCTGACGCGGGGGGAGGACGGCGACATCAGCCTGAAGCTGAAGAGCGAACTGGCCGGGCTGCCCTTCTACTGGGAGTTCCTCTGCACCCCCGCCCCCGTCACAATGGTACGGTCCACACCTAAAATATCATAATAATAATAATAATAATAATAATAATAATAATAATAATAATTAATAATAATAATTATTATTATTATGGGTGTCAACAATAATCGATTCGGCGATGCATTGCAATGCGGGACATGCACGATTCAGCATCGATGCGGCAACGTGCCACAATCGATTATGTCACTGTTTATTTTCTGGCCTCAAATAAAGTTGGGAATTTACAATTACCTCCGGGGGCATTTACGGAGCAATGACATTCAGCCTGTAGCTGCTAAGCAGCAGCACCAGCAGTAGCAGTGTTGCCGCTGGCTTTCTCTTTCCTTTTTTTTTTTTCACCCGCGGTCGGGTTGAGAATTAATTAATTAACGCTCATGAGTCCGGCCGTGTTGGGTCCGAGATTCAACAAGCCGGTCTGGTTTTAGCGTTACTACAGGAAGTATGCCCGTTTATCACCAATAAACACAGTAGAGGAGGGGGAGTGACTGAGCTCAGGCTGGGGGTCTCTGATGCAGAGAGAGAGACCTGCCGTGCCGTGTAAAAAAACAACAACAAAAAGTGTCACGACTTCCTGTATCTGGCCCTTCAAAATAAAAGCCCCATAGTCTTTCATATTGATTTTGAGACAGGGCTCCAAAGGTTTGTTTTTTCCTGCGACCAATCGACCAAGGCTAATTTTGGGGGGCAGCCCTAGAAGTGATTTAAATGCCATATCCAATACATACCATTCAATTTTATTTTATTTAATGACATTTATGTAAAAGATACAGGAGAGTGATAATACACACATAGCAGCCAATAAAATCTCTTGTTGGGGCTTGGGGTGTTTTGCAATTTGTAAGAACAGAAGAGTTTTTAAAGGGATAGTTCAACATTTTGGCAAATTGGCCCATTGCCATAATCCCTATTGTCATAGCAGTAAGTTCGTTACCTTTAATTGTCGGTGTAAGTGTGGCTCCATCTCTTTTTACTTTTTAAACACACACTAAAATTATGGAGCGCAAGCATGTAGTTGACGCGTGTCTTCTGCCACAAAAACTCCACAGTTCTTCTTTATCACGAGGGTTTATTGAAACCTTTCTTCAAGTTACAACAAAAAATAAAAACTGTGTAGCAATCCAAAATCAGGCAATAATCATTAGCACAATTAGCACGACAGCACGGTCAAAAACTAGTGTGCTCTCCTCGCCTCCATAATCATAACTGAACCAAATTACGCATACATCACGTTACGCACGTCTCAGCCAATAAGAAGAGAGCAGCTGTTATTAACTAATAGGCATTCTTATAACCTCAAATACGGTATATAAAGGATAAATCCAACAAATCTGAATTATGTATCACCTTATGCATAATATACAAAATGGCTCTAACAGTCGGTGCAAGCTATTTTTAGAACAGCGGAGCAGAGCCGTGAGCTGCTCAGAGGTACACTACGGAGGCTCATGGGATTTCTTTGGTTTTCCCTCATCAAACTCATCAAATACACAATCCAACAACTCCAAAACGCTCTGGTGGACAAGTTGTGACCTGCACATTCACCACGCTATGAGATAATAACAGAACGTTACCAGACATAGTTGTTTTAGAGGGAAATTCATGCAAAACCTATCTATGGTGTTTGTGTGTCCAGGTGTGTGCTCAGCTGGTGCGCCCCCTGCTGGACATGAGCCGCCTGCTGCAGAGACAGGTGGAGCAGCTGGGAGCTCTGCTGCTGAGGAAGGACGCAGAGATCCAGGACTACAGGGAGAACGGAGCCACGCTCAGCAGAGGTACACACACACACACACACACACACACACACACACACACACACACACACACACACACACACAGAGGTGCATCTCAATAAATCAGAATATCATGGAAAAGTTTATTTATGTCAGTAATTCAATTCAAAAAGTGAAACTAAAACATTATAGAGATCCATTACACACAGAATGAAACATTTCATTCCTTTATTTATTTAATTTCTTTTAATTGTAATGATTATGTCTTATATTTAATGACCTAAAATTCAGTATCTCAAAAAATTTGAATATTACAAAAGATCAATTTAAAAAAAAGGAATGTTGTCCTTCTGACATGTATGCCCAAAAAAGGTAAATACAGAGACTGCTTGCTGAAAAACTGCCCCCGACGGGAACGCGCATCAGTGGTTTTGCATGAATTTCCCTCTAAAACAACTCTGTCTGGTAACGTTGTGTTATTATCTCATAGCGTGGTGAATGTGCAGGTCACAACTTGTCCACCAGAGCGTTGTGGAGTTGTTGGATTGTGTATTTGATGAGTTTGATGAGGGAAACCAAGAAATCCCATGAGCCTCCGTAGTGTAGCTCTGAGCAGCTCACGGCCTTTAAAGAGTCTTTTTTTTTTTTCAAGTTTTGAAGGATTTGTGAAATTATTTTCATGGAATCAATATGTTAAAGTGTGTGTGTGTGTGTGTGTGTGTTTGAACCCAGAGCGGCTGCAGACGGATGTTTTTGAGGAGCAAACCTACAGAGACGACTTCATGTCAAAGGTAAGAGGTCACACACATAACCGTCCTCTCTGCTGCGGCGCGCGGCGAGCGAGAACCACATGATAAAAAGTCGTTCGGCCGCTGGAACGATGACAGAAACTGTCGACCAATCAGAATGAGGCAGGAAGCTGAGCGGTTTTCATTTTCCGTGTGTGTGTGTGTTGTGGTTTACTGTATTGAGGTGTGGAATTTCTCATCTCTGACTGTGCTGCCGACCCCTGACTTCTGTGTGTGTGTGTGTGTGTGTGTGTGTGTGTGTGTGTGTGTGTGTGTGTGTGTGTGTGTGTGTGTGCATTTCAGATCTACCTGTGGAATTTTCCAGGTGTGTCTGATGATACATTCACTTACCTCAGTTTCTTTTATTGAAGTGACTCCAGTGTCTCTTCACCTTCATGTTCAGTTGTTTATTTAAAGACGACCCTTCAAAATAAGAGCTCTGAGACCATTTTGTCAATTATATAATAAGAAAACAGTTTTAAAAGTCACTGTTATTTAACATATTTCACACTTTGTGCCAAAACTAAAATCACATTTGAAGTCAGGGTTTAATCCCAAAGAGGAGGTGTGGTGTTTTTATTATTACCTGCCCTGGTCAGTGATGTTAACTCAGCTTGGAGCGGCAGTAATAATTACAGCCGAGCCGACTGCTCCTCCTGTAATTTAAATCCCATCTGGAGCCGTGTCCTTATATTTCAAAGTGGATCTTGGAGTAGTTTTTTTTTTTTTTTTTTTTCAGAAGAGCTTCTTTCCTTCTCCTGAAATGTTAACAGCTTAGTATGAAATTCAGTTTGGAGGATGGAGGAAATGTTTTCACCACTTTGAAACATGTATAGGCCTCTGTGACAGAACGAGCCACCAGCATGGAGGCAGAATTTTTACATATTTTTACCCTTAGACATAATAATAAAGTTGTTTTAGAGGTAAATTCATGCAAAACCGCTGATGCGTGTTGCGTTCAGGGACAGTTTTTCATCAACAGTCTCTGTATTTCCCTCTAAAACAACTCTGTCTGGTAACGTTGTGTTATTATCTCATAGCGTGGTGAATGTGCAGGTCACAACTTGTCCACCAGAGCGTTGTGGAGTTGTTGGATTGTGTATTTGATGAGTTTGATGAGGGAAACCAAGAAATCCCATGAGCCTCCGTAGCGTAGCTCTGAGCAGCTCACGGCTCTGCTCCGCCGTTCTAAAAACAGCTTGCACCGACAATTAAAGGTAACAAACCTACTGCTATTAGCCTCGTAAACCAGCCTCTCGCGGAAATGCATTTCATTTCATTCCGAGGGAGTCTGGCCTCATTGCCGTTGTAAGCGTTTGGCCTGAAACCCTCAGAAGGCCGAGCCAATCAGCGTCGCCGCTGTGATTGACACAGCACGTTGGCCAGTCAGGGACCGGCTGGTGCAAAGCCCCGTCACTACACCAACTTGCTGATTGGCTGAATGGGGTTGTCTGTCAACGCTACTACTCCCGCCCAGCTCCCGCCCAGCCCAAACGCTTACAGGGGGAATGAGGCCAGACTCTCCCGAGAAATGAAATGAAATGCATTTCCGCGAGAGGCTGGTTTACGAGGCTGTACTGCCATGACTATAGGGATTATGGCAATGGGCCAATTTGCCAAAATGTTGAACTATCCCTTTAATATCATCTGAATGGGCCTTCAGTATATTACACGCTCTTATTGTGAAGTTGCAGCAGCAGGAAATGCAGCGTTGGCATTAGCAGTGTTTTAATACAGCTCTGATCCCCCCAACAATTAAATCCTGTGTCTTTTATTCTGAAATCTGCTCCGTTTTTATTTTATTGGATCAGTCAGAAAACAATCGGCCAATGAGAAGCGAGGCTCAGAGCTTCTCATGGATCAACTTCTTCAAAAATAAATCACAGGAAGTGGGGAAACATGGAGCGTTTACATCAGAGAAGGTGATTGTGGGTAAATTTCCTCCTCGTTTGCTCGGCGGCAGCAGCAGCAGCAGCATAAAGTCCCAGTTTGTTGAGCTCATCGGTTGCATCATGCGGTGGTTTCTCAGGGAGGAAACCGTCTGTTTGTTGATGCTGTTTGTCTAAAAAGGACAAACCAGGAAAAGATTCACATTTAGAGGAGGAGGTGGAGCGGCTCCAGCTCAGGTACCGACCGACCGACCGACCGACCGGGAGTCATGGAAAGTTACATCAGGGTCACAGAGGCGGCTCTGTTTCCAGACTACTGGTGATGGTTGAGACCGCAGAAGAGGAGAAGAAGAAGAAGAAGAAGATCAAAGTCTCCTCTCTCATGGCAAATTCCACCGGGCGGCGAGGAGGAAGAGGAGGAGGAGGAAGAGGAGGCCGCCTTCAGACCAAAGTCCAAACTGGAATAGAACGTGTTCAGGAAAAATGTCACCGGGATGCGTCAAACAGAGGATCGCTTTTGGCATGTGTGTGTAGTATTTATCTATCAGGGTAGGGCCTTTGCATGCCTGTGTGTGTGTGTGTGTGTGTGTGTGTGTGTGCGTGTGTGTGCGCAGTCTGTCCACCACCAAGCGACCGGTGTTTGTGTTGCCGTCTGTGTCCGTCTCCATGGCAACGTCCACGCCACAGGCTCAGGAGGACTGATGATGTTTGATATATACTGTATTTGGTGCAGCTCAAATCAAATGGATCTGGATAATCAATCAATCAATAAGATTGTTTATATATAGATGTTCATTGAGATAGTCTGATGAATCTCTTAAAGGGATAGTTCAACATTTATTGCCATAATCCCCCTATAGTCATAGCAGTAGGTTCGTTACCTTTAATTATCGGTGCATGTTGTTTTGAGATCTCAAACTCATCAAATACACAATCCAACAACTCCACAACGCTCTGGTGGACAAGTTGTGACCTGCACATTCACCACGCTATGAGATAATAACACAACGTTACCAGACAGAGTTGTTTTAGAGGGAAATTCATGCAAAACCGCTGATGCACGTTGCCTTCAGGGACAGTTTTTCATCAAGCAGTCTCTGTATTTCCCTCTAAAACAACTCTGTGTGGTGACGTTGTGTTATTATCTCATAGCGTGGTGAATGTGCAGGTCACAACTTGTCCACCAGAGCGTTGTGGAGTTGTTGGATTGTGTATTTGATGAGTTTGATGAGGGTAAGGTGAAAGTACCTACCGTGCGCCTCCCCCGGCTCTGCTCCGCCGATCTAAAAACATCTTGCACCGACAATTAAAGGTAATTAACCTACTCCTCCTATAAGACTTAATAGGCGAATTTGCCAAAATGTTGAACTATCCCTTTAATAACCTGCTGTCAGTGTTTTTCTGATGAGGCACAAAACAGAAGTTGATCAAGGCCGAGGAAACCAAACCGAGTCTTGTTGTTTTGCGGTGCTGTCGTCAAGGAAACCTTCGTAGTCCTGTACGTTGTAGTTGCTGTTGTAGTGTGAAGGTGTGATATCGATCTCAGGAAGTGAATCAGCCCGTTTCCCAAAAACCTGTGCTTTTTTAAAAAGTGAGTTATAATGTGACTAAGAGACGCATCACAGGTACAACACACACACACACACACACACACACACACACACACACACACACACACACACACACACACACACAGTCGGTTTTTCCCTTCCTTCCTTCAACTTGAACTTCTCTGACATTTACGTTGATGTTTAGGTGCCGAGTGCCAAAAAAAAAGGGACGGCGGCAAATATCCACAGCAGCGTCTGAAGCGGATTTTGTGCTTGCGCCATTTGTGGCCTTTTGTTTCCCACAGCAACGGGGCAGAGGGGGGAGGAGGGGGGAGGAAGGAGGGAGGATGATGATGATGACAGGAGCAGGAGCTTTTATTTTCTACTGCAGCTTTCCATGAAACCCACTCACCCACCCAGTCACCACACAAACACCCCACCCAGCTCAGGTCAACATTTACATGGGTGGAATTAGCCTGCGCTTCCCACTGATACACACACACACACACTGACACACACACACACACAGAAACACACACACACACACACTTGGATTTAACTTGGGTACAGACTAAAAGCCGGTCGTGGAGCTGAAGGATGAAAAAAAAAAAAGTTCAAATCCTTTTAGGATCACATCAGCTTCCCTTAGGACCTAAATTTGGAGTGTGTTTGTGTGTTTCTCTCTCTGTGTGTGTGTGTGTGTGTGTGTGTGTGTCAGTGTGTGGTGGCAGCAGCTCATGACCGGGCAGAGGGGAGTGTCCGTCCGCTCGTCCAACACACAGCGCTGAAAAACCAAAAGCATGCGTCACAGCCTCCTCTGTGTGGTGTGTTGGTGTGTTGGTGTGTGTGTTCTGTATCTTCATGTTTATGTGCATGAATCTGTGTGTGTGTGTGTGTGTGTGTGTGTGTGTCAGTGTGTGTGTTGTGGTGACGCGTGCTTTGCAGTTTTTCTCCGCCGCCACCACTGCCGCCGCCGCAGCGTCACAGTTGTCACAGCTCTGAATTGAGTCGTCACCGTTTCGGGAACGTCGCCCACTTCCTGTCCCACGAGACGATGGCAACAGCAGCAGCAGCGGCAGCGGCTTCACATCTCCACGGCAACCACTCTGCAGCGTCTGATAATTAGTGGCGTCCTCCTCCCTGCGAGACAAACGCCTCGCCGAGAGCCTTCTTAGTGCGATTATTGTCAGAGAAATAATCACGGTATTACGATTATCACGACTATAATGCGTTAATAAATTTCCAACACTATCTATGTGTAAAATCAAATATAGTCTAAATAATTACAAAGCTAATCATTTACACAAAATATTTAATGTATCTATTAATAAAGGATCAATTATATTCATTCATATATTCATTATATTGATTAATTGTCATCTTTACCAAGTGTTTAAGTTTATTTTAATCCTTTTTTTTTTTTTTTTAAATTACAAAAGACATACAAACTTTAAAATTCCTACCGATTCAATGTTACATTAGGTAACTGGACCAGTATTGGTGCATTTACCTTTACTTTGGCGCACATCTGTTGAGATGGTTCCGACATAATCTATTTTTGGAAAGTGACGGTATTTAGGAATCTTTGCGATAAATTAATTGTGGCGTTTCATACCGCGATTAATTGTGAAAACAAGTAATCGTAATCGTAACATCCCCTCTTGTGCAGAGGTATTGAAAGTTACGGTGGCCCTGAAGGCACCACATAGGGACAGTATCAGCTCCAGTTCATCCACAAAGGTGCTAGAGCTCTCCCTCCTCCTCTTCCTCCTCCTCCTCCTCTCTCTCCTTGGTGAATCATTGACTCAAACGGAGCAGCAGCTCTTTATCTCACTCACCTGAGGAATTCAGGGCCCAGGTGATAAGTAGGCGAGGCCGATAGGAGCGAGAAACAACACAACGCTCAGCCCTGCTGCGTTCAACTTTTACATCAATGCCAGAGTCAGATATAAAACAATATGACACCCTGTGCTATTATATAATGCATTAAGAATCACTCTTAGGTCTTCAAGTGCAATTTCTTTTAGTGCAGTCACAGCCAAAATACTAAACAAATCCTAAAAAAGCCAGTAAAAACTTAAATGAAGGTTGTGCTTTTTATTAAAAGACACAATTTGTGTTTCTGTGCTTCGTGTTTATATAAATCCAGCACATTAGAAAGTTCTTCAGAGACAAAAAAATGTCTAAAACAAGGAACCTAACGCAGGAAAACATGCCTGAAGATCCAGGAAGAGCAGATGCAGAGATACAGACGGACCAAGATCTGGCGTCCGAGGGTTTCTCCTGTAGTTGATGAATCTTCAGACAGATTTACCTGAACCGTTATCGCTTGATGGTGCGATTTTAAACGTGAGATAAAAACAGAAACAGACACAGTTTGTTCATGAAACGAAGAAGAAGAAACAATCAGTCGACTGTCAGGAAATAAATCAGCAGTTTTATTTAACATCTATTGCGCCGACTTCTTATATCCTGCCACCTTCTTAGATAGATAGATGGATTTATTCCTTTACAGGAAAATTGTTTTCACCATTCCATACATACAGCCTCGAGAAGTGCAGACAGTCAAGAAAAAGGACCACAGGAGTGTGTCCTTGACCATATTACATACATTTACGTGCATTCCCACATTTCATACACCCACAAATACATAAAACATAAAACCCCACACCTTACCTATAGTTTCCCACATTTACATATGCATTCCCCATGATTATATTCTTTTCATTTTCTTATTTAGTTCTGTTATGGCATATGGGATTCTTCGTTGGTTTATCTATGAACATGAAACTCGTGAAACATGGCGGCGCAAGATGGCCACACTCTCTAAAGCAAGACCCTTGTTATATGTATATATAAAAGAAGAATTATAAGGCTATGAAAACCAAACAAACTTTATTTTATAGCGAGTATACACTTATATATATATATTCGTGGATAGTATATTCAGATTAAACCCTGACAAATGTTACACACTGGACCTTTAATCCAGTAATGACATTATTTCTGGCTGTAGTTGATGTTTTTGTGACGAGTTCCACGAGCGTCTCCGTACAGTAGCTCTTCCTCCGCCTCCTCCTGTGCCGTCTGTCAGTTGCACACAGTTTCCACAGGGTTGTCCCCGCTCTGCCTCTGTAATTAAAACCTCTGTGGCTTCAGCTGCTGCTGCTGCTGCTGCTGCTGCTGCTGCTGCTGCTGCTGATCGCTGGGCCGAGCCCCGGCCTGGACCGGCCCGGGTGCGGCGTCCCGCAAAGACATCATGAGACTGCGAGCAACATGAGAGCAGCAAACGGCAAAACACAACAACGGCAGCAGCAGCAGGAGGAGGAGGAGGAGGAGGAGGAGGAGGAGGAGGAGGAGGAGAAGAGGAGAAGAGGAGAAGAAGAGGAGAAGAGGAGGAGAGGAGGATACTGTATTTTATTTGTGACACTTAACACTTCCTGTTCCAGCAGCCGTGTGTAAGTGTGCGGTGCGCCGAGCCACGCAGGAACAGCTCTGAAAATCAACGCAGGCCACAAACAAATATTGGTCTTTCCTCCGCTGACAACATCTGGAGTTCGCAGATTAAACAAAACACTTTTTTTTTTTTTTCTTCTTTTAACTGTGATGGAGAGTTCCCTGAACGCAGCACCAGCTGACGTCACTCGGCTCTGTGAGGAGTCACGGACAACAAAAAATAGAATTATATGTGACACTTGAAGGCAGCGTCTTGACACAGGGATGGTTTGTTTTTATCACGTGACCTGCAGAGGAAACGGTGTCGCCGTAGCAACGCAGCATCTTCATCCTTACTTTCCCCCTCACTTTTAATTATAGTTCTTAATTTATCAGTAAATATTTTAGTTCATATTTGTAATTAATCATTTTTGTGGCCACTTTTTATGTGTTTATGAACTTCATTTGAAACTGGACCTCCGCGGGTCGTGACCTCAGGGTCTCTCACGGGAAGCTGAGGTGTCGGAGGAGAGAAAACCAGGTTGAGAGGAATGAGGGAGAGTAAATATGAGGTCAGCAACAGAGACGAGGAAGAGGGAGAGAGAGTGTGAGACTCTCCGGCACCAGAACTCCCTCCCCACACACCTCCTCCTCTTCCTCCTTTTAAAAAACAACCTGCTAATAATAGAGAAACACCAACTCCTCCTCCTCTCATCACCTTCACCTCTCATTCTTTACTGTGGAGAGGAGGGGGTGTGGCCAACAGGTGAGCTCTCCTCCTCCTCCTCCTCCTCCTCGTTTCCTGTCCGGTCAGACTTTGTTCTCTTATAAGAGCAGGGAGGGAACTTTCCAGAACATTACTCAGCCCGACAAAACGGGCGAGAGGTCGTTGACCCGCCGTAATCACCTTTTTATTCTCCGTCTGGCATCTCGTCCGTGGTCGGCGGCGGCAGATAACAATCCTCTCGCTGCCGTGTTCGCACCCTGTCGCCACTTTTATACCTCTCCTAAAATACAGGGAGGTATGGAGGCCTCGCACTGTCCCAAAAAAACAACAGCCTCTGAGTTATCTTTATGTTCAAGCTCCATACGGCATAAAGGTAGATGTTTGTGTTCAAGCTCCTTCAAAATAAAGGTAGATGTTTGTATTACAACTCCTTCAAAATAAAGGTAGATGTTTGTGTTAAAGCTCCATACAGTATAAAGGTAAATGTCCATGTGTAGTGTGATTATAAAGCAGCTCTAGGTTCTATATTAATACTGTGAAAGTATCAAAGCCTCAGTCCACAGAGAAATGCACACAGCCTGGATTCAGAAACTGAGCCTTAAAACCAGCCGGCAGGACTTCCTGTCACTTTGTGATGTCACAACAAAGCAGCCACCCCCCCAAAGCCCCGCCCACCATCCATCCAACATCTTGGCAGGATTTGGTTTGTGAGTGTTTTATTCTGAAATCTGCTCCATTTTTTTATTAGATCACTCAGAAAACAGTCAGCCAATCAGAAGAGCGGCTCAGAGCCTCCTCTCATCTGATTGGCTGACACTGACCTGTTGTTACTAGAGCTCCAGAGGGAAGATGGAAAACTACACTGAGATTTCTTTTTAGAAATTCTTATAGGTCAACCCTTCAAAATAAAACACAGGAAGTGGGAACTTATTATATTTTAGTAAAATTAAAATGTTTGTGGTGTTTTATTATTTTGTCTCGACGTCTCCCGATGTTTTATTTATGGAACCAGTGGGCTTCCGTAGCTTCAGAGGAGGAGCATTAAGCCTTCACATAAGCAGGATTTAACCAATTATAAACACAATATTTCAGATCAAATAATGTAAAGTGAGCTTGTTGGCACCAGAGGGGGAGGAGGTGGGGGTGGTGTGTGTGTGAGTGGGGGGGGTTATGTTAAAAAAGAGAGAATAAGGATCGGCTTTCTGCTGCTGTCTCTGCCCTCAGCACATTGGTGTCTCTGTGCCCAAAGCAGCACTAAGCCTCACCAGAGCATACATTTATTTTTACGATATTTAAACAAACAAATAACAAAAATAAATCAATGCGAAACCTCGAAACCTGACCAAAGTGTGTTTAGGAGCCCCTCTGCCCTGACAGCGAGCGGGAGACCACCAATTTCTCCCCCCGGTCAATATTTGAGGAGCTAATTTGGAGAGTTTGTCCTCTCCATCGTGGGGAGAAGAAGAAAAAAAATCAGGATCCAGTGAATAGTGTGTGTTTTTCTAACGCGTCGGCCGTGTGTTCGCATAATGTCGCATGAGTTTACACGCAGCCTTATCTGTCAGAGCTGCGGTTAGATAAAGCTGTGTGTGTGTGTGTTCCAGTTGTTCCTGCTCACCTTTCTACCGGTGGTCAGCTGTGCCAATAATGCAGCTTTGATTCGAGGCTTATCGCAGCTCCAGCACGTCTCCCTCTGCTGCAGGGCCGTAAAACAAACATACCCAGACCAGACCGCACCGAGCACCGAGCACCGAGCTGCAGCTGAAGGCAGAGCAACTTCACGTCATGTTTTCACCCCGTGCATCTGGTTATATGGCTTTGATTTATTGGCTTTAAAGGGATCGCCATAATCCCTATAGTCATAGCAGTAGGTTCATTGCCTTTAATTATCGGTGCATGCAACATTACGACACATGAAGCAAATGCTCGGAACTACTTGCGCTTTTGAAATCCCTCCGCCCAGCAGCCGTGTCTGGAATGTAGTTCCGGCTGCATTTACCTCTAAAACAACTCTGTCTGGTAACGTTGTGTTATTATCTCATAGCGTGGTGAATGTGCAGGTCACAACTTGTCCACCAGAGCGTTGTGGAGTTGTTGGATTGTGTATTTGATGAGTTTGATGACCTGTACCATTCACCTCCGTTGTGTTTGCTGAGTAGCTCACGGCTCTGCTCCGCCGTTCTCAAAACAACATGCACCGATTATTAAAGGTGATGAACCTACTGCTATGACTATAGGGATTATGGTGAGAGGAGGATCTGACTAAATGTTGAACTATCCCTTTAAAGCTGCAGAACCAAACAGATTGAGCAATAATGAACACACATATTCATTGTTTCCCTTTTTAGATTTGGTCACATCTGACAAAAGACAATGAAAAAAACCTCATCATTAACCGCCCTCTGTGTTTCTCTCTCCTCCGTCTTTCAGGCTCTTCCTCTGGTTTGTTCGCAGCAGCAGGATGGCAGCGGCGGCGGCAGCGACGATGGCGACGCTCTGGGCTTCGGCGCCGACCTGCAGGTCCTGTACGCCGCCATCACCGCTCACGCAAACTCACGGAAACGCAAAGCGCCCGAGGAGGAGGAAGAGGAGGTGGAGGAGAGGCCGGCTGCCACACAAGAGCCGGACCGCAGCCAGAGTTTCGGTGCGTGTGACGTTCACTGCCGACTCCTGTAACACTGAATTAAATCTGCACTGCAAAAAAAATCTGTAGTTATTGAGTTTAAATCTTAAATCTCGCCTCTGTTGTCGTTCTCAGCGGAGAGCGACAGAGACCTGAGTCACAACGGCCAATCGGCAGAGACGGCGACTGGAGCCAAGATGGCCGACAGCGCAGCAGCACAACAGGTACGAGTCGTTCATTCACTGTAAAAAAAAAAGTGTAAAAACTACGTAAACTGAAGTTAAAACAGGAAATTTACATGAAACAAATACTATTTTACAGATAAATAACATTTTCTCCTCTCTGTCCTCTTCAGTCTGCAGCCGCCTCGTCCAAACCTGCAGAGCGAACACAAAGCAAACCCAAGAAGAAGAAAGTCGGCCTGTTCAGATGAACCTGAGCAGTAGGACACACACACACACACACACACTAACACTGACATTTTTATTGTTCGAGAAACTTTCTGTTTTTATTCAGTTTTGATTTAATCTTGTAAAATAGGTTTTTAGATTTAATTTTAATTCATTAAATACGTTTTTCTGTTTTTAATCTTGTGTTTGTTGTTACATTGAAATCATCTCAGTTTTATGGAAGGATCAATTTAGCTGATTTTTTTGGTACTTTGGGTTTAAACAATTGATTAAAGATGTACATTTTATACTTTTCATGATTGTTTTTGTCTGTTATTTACAAAATTTGTGACAGAAATTGGTTGAAACTGAAAACAGCTCTATACTGAACGTTGTTTTGACCTTTTTTCGAACTAAATATTGATTATATTGATCTATTTCGACACAGTAACTTTCATTTTTCATCAGATTTGATCGTTAAAATCTGTTTTTCTCCTCATGCACGAGCCTCCACGTCTTTATATTCATGTTTCCGTCGCTATAAACCCTGTGTTTATGTCTGAGGAGGCGTTCAGGGACCCGGACAGACGCAGTATAAAGGGTGGATGGAGCGTCCTCCCTCCTTTTCTCAGAGCACAGTGACATGTTGACTCAAGGTGCAGCAGCATGTGGGGAATGCTATTGAAGTCTGGGCTGAGAAGTCGCTGTTTGTCTGCAGGATTTCAAGTGTTTCTGTTTGTGTGCTTTTATTTTGACAGTTCACAGTTTGACTCTTTAGAGCAGGAGGAAGCTGCTGGTTCGTGTCCGTCCTTAATTCATCTCCACCACCACCAGAGATTTATTAACTATAGAAATTAGCAGCAGCTTCAAATTAACATTAACAATTTAACAAGTTTTTTATTGTTACAACACTGTAAACACACGTCATCTATCAGTCGACTGAACAGCAGCAGTTGTTTAATGAAGCTTAGACTAAAATATTTAGGTTGAATATTAAAATTCATGTTATAATTTGATATATAATTGAGTTCAGGGTTAAAAAAAAGAATAAAAAGCAATGCTACAGTTCATGTTTTACAATAATAAACCAAATAAGAATATAAAAAATCATAATTAGGCTTTTATCATGTGTTTAAAAATCATTATTAAAGCAGAAGTAAGCGATCCGGTGGTTTTGGCTAACTTCTTGTCAGCCGATGGAGTTAGCAGTCCCCGCCCTCGTCCCTACGTCACCACATTCACGCGCATCCCATGGCTGCACACACAGAGAGGACCGCCCCTTTATGCCGTTCTCTCTCCTCATTGGATAAAGGTTGTAGGATACAAGGAAAGTTTTCTCCTCTGCTTACAGCAGAGCAGAGTGACTGACAGACCCGTGTTTCAGACCAAACACTCTATAGAAGTGATTGCTGTCGGAAGATACAACTATTTAAGACTTATATTAACACAAATATTCCTCTTACTTCTGCTTTTATATATTGAACGATACATATAAATATTAAAATCTGAGCTGTTTTGTTCTCCTCTACTTAATCGCTATATTTCTATCTAATTAGTGGAACATTACACAGAGCAGAGTGAACCTTGACCTCCAGGTTATAGTCAGTAGTGCCTGTCCTGGAAATACCCATCAGGAACCTCCAAAATAAGACATAATTTACTGTTTTCTGTTTTCTTTTCATTGATCCCACGCAGGAGAACATCCGAATCAACTGTAAGAAATAAATAAAGTACGCACATTTATAAGTAGTTGCATTCAGAAAGATATTTTACATAACCTGCATTGTAAATATTGAAATATATCGTCCTGAATCTTGCCAATAACATTCTGGTTTCTTGCTTGGGGGCCGTGGTGGAGCTCAGACCCCGGGTCGGCCTCCTGTGATGTGGGTATGAGGTCACCCTGCTGGGCTCAGCGGCTCAGCCTTCTCCCCCCCCACCAGATATAATTCAACGCTGCGTTATCCTCCAGCTGATCCGGCCGACTGTAAACGCCGTAAACAGCAAACAGCTGCCGATCAGTGTGGACTAATGTGTTTGTCTGCTGCTGTATTTATAGTGACCTGTGGTCCGCAGGCGTCGCCTCCTCTTGTCCTCTGCAGCAACGAGGATGAAAAGTTCAACGCTGTGACGTCAGGCAAAGAGTTTTAAAACCTCCGTCGTCAATCCAGCAACAAAAACCAGTGCAATGATCAAATAATCATTCAATCATTTGATCGATGCTGCAGGATCACAAAGGCCTGATGCTGCCGAGTCGTGTTTTCCCTCACAGGACTTGAACGCACCTTGGTTTTTTGAAGATTGTGAGAATTTGAAAGTGCAGCCAATGAAGCAGGAACCAAGTTTAGATCCTTGTTTCCCTGAGAGGAATCATCATCTTCTTCTCTATATTTAAAGATTAAACATAGCTGTTTTTTGTTTTGTGACAGCCCGTAGATAAGAAAGAGAAGATACACACAGACACATCTCTGTTGCGTCTCCATCCTGCAAGAGAAGAGTCAGCAGCTCAGATTGAAGAGCAGGTTCAAGGAACGATGACCCATATCAGCCTGAGTCCATCATTCAAGGTAACGAGCCCTGAGTTTATTGTGTTGGACTTGAACGCACCTTGGAGATGAGGAGGAAGTGTAACCAACAAAGTGGGAACTAAAGTTAGATCCTAGTTTAGTTTCAATTAACCCTCCTGTTGTCCTCCTGGGTCAAGGAAGGAAGGACAAAGGGAGCGATGGGAGAAAAGAAGGAAGGGGAAAAGGAAGGTAAGATAGATGAACAGATTGGGTCAAAAAGGAAGGAAGAAGCAAGGATGAAGGGAAGGAAGGAAGAAAGGAAGGCGAAAAGGGTTGTGGAAAGAAGGAAGGAAAGAAATACAGAGGGAGGGAACAGATTGGGTCAATTAGATCAAAAGGAAGAAGTAAGGACGAAGGGAACGAAGGAAGGGAAAAAGGGAGAAAAGAAAAATGGATGGAAGGAACAGATTAGGTCAAGGAAGGAAGGAAGAATTGTGGAATGATGAAAGGGAGAAAGGAAGGAAAGAAGGAAGGATGGAGGAAGGGAACCGGTTGGGTCAATTTATTTGGAAAAGTTTAAAAAGAAAAGGGAAACACAGACACATTTCTGTTGTCTCTGATGGTCCAGAGAGGGGGCTTCTGGGTAATGTAGTACAGAGTCAGCAGCTGAGATTGAATGAACATGGTGCGTTTGAGTGCAGATCCAGGTGAGGGTTCATGGCCACAGGTGTGTTTGTCACTTCGTCACCTGCAGCACAGACTCTTACGTCACATTGGAGAGAAAGAGAGACAGGGAGAGAGAGAGCAGAGGGAAGGAGGGAGAGGGGGTGAGAAAGTTTAGCAGGTCTTAGGGTCCAAAAGGGCGGAGGAGGGCAGGTCCAGGTCCAGCAGGGCGCGGTCTCCTTCTTCTCCCGCGGCGGCACCTCATCTGTTCTGTAGTAGGATCTCTTCCATTTGCAGCGCTGCCACAGGGAACTCACTGAGACTCACTGAGACGCATTGAGCCGCATTGAGGAGCGCGAGAGGCACAAACCGCTGCGGGGACACGCGCTGACCGCCAGCCTACGCACCGCGCGCCTCCGTGTCTGTCTGTTAGAGCCGTTTCTCACAGCTCCGACACAGAGAGGCCGCTTTGAACCTGCCTGCCAAGATAAACTCACCTCGCCTATTTATTTATGCCCCTGCCTCCTGGCCGGGCACTCGGGACAGCGCGCAGTCCGGATCCGGATCTCTCTGGGTCTCCGCGGACACTTTTACGCGCCGGGAATGGCGACTTTCCGGGAGCCAGCGGGGATGATGATGATGATGATGAGTCCTGCTCCGTGAAGCTTTCCCAGCGGTGACACTTTGGGGGCGGAATGCTGCTCCCCACGCTGGTGACGTGCCTCGCCGCCTGGTGCTGGTGCGCCTTGTCTCTGCTCAGCCTGGCGCCGCTCAGCGAGGGCTGCGGCCCCGGACGAGGCTACGGCAAGAGGCGCTCGCCGAGGAAGCTGGTGCCGCTCGCCTACAAACAGTTCAGCCCCAACGTGGCCGAGAAGACGCTGGGGGCGAGCGGGAGGTACGAGGGGAAAATAACGCGCAGCTCCGAGCGCTTCAAGGAGCTCACCCCCAACTACAACCCCGACATCATCTTCAAGGATGAGGAGAACACAGGTGCAGACCGCATGATGACACAGGTAACCCCCTAGACTAGAGCCTCTAATGTTCAGTCAGTCTGGAGCTTTTTCTGTGTTACCTGCTGCACTTTGCCCGGTCTTTACACACGTGGACACTTTGGTGTTTTTTTTCCTGGTTTCTTGCTGCTGCAGGACTCAGACACAAACACACACAAACACACAGATAAACTGGTTTATTGCTCTTTGACTCATTTTTGGTGACTTTCTCCACCTTGGCACCTGATTATCGGAGTTTTTTTTTTTTATTCCACTTGTCTGCTCAATAAAAACACGTCAGATTTAAGGTGGACTTGTCCCAGAGCCGCTGCAGCAGCAGCAGCAGCAGCAGCAGAGGGGGACCGGTCTCCTCTCAGTGGAGCCTTCAGAGGCGCAGTGTGGGCAGCTCGTCGTGCGTAAAAGAGGGCAACCCCGCGTCTAAAAATGTCTGGAAAAGCGGTCGCTCTTAATTAAAACACTATGTCCTCTGTTTTACATCATGTTTTTTGGTGGAAAAACAGCCAAAAGTCGTATTTAGTCAGAGCCCGGGTCAAGCGTGGACTGATGTTTACCGTGTTCGTTTTTAGCCCGACTGGCCTGAGTTAACAGTCGCCTTTTGGACTGTCAAACATTTTTACGACACCGTCATTGATGTGGCCCCGGGTGGAATTTATTTGACTCCCAATTTCCCCAGGAATAAAGTATTTATATCTGGCTCTTGTGACCGCGGGCTTCCTCCCCGAGCGGCGGCGTTTATGTCCACAGACCCACGTGGGGGGGAGTGGGGAGGGAGGGAGGGGAGTGGGGGGGAGCGCGCACTCGGCTCCTGTGGAGCTGTCACCTCAGCGCCGCTGCGCGCTGCAAGAAGTGTCCGAAAAGTGGAGGGAAGCCCCCTTTTTTCTTCTTTTCTTTACATGCATCTGCAACACGTGCAGCCTCCAGCCCTACAAAGGCAAAGTGCAGTAGGCTATCTGGTAGAATTTGATATTGGTACTGCTAAAATTTCCAAAGTTATTATTTTTATTTTGCTGTCCATCCAAAAAAACACTGTGAAACCAAGGCAAAGTGCTGTATCTTAAATCTGTCAGTTATTCATAATTTGATTCTTAAACCTGACAATGCAAAACACAAAAAGCTGTTTTTCTCAGTTTGGCATTTTTTACAGCACTTTGCCTTTGTAGGGCAGAGTCTACACTGCAAAAACTCAAAATCTTTCCAAGAATATTTGTCTTATTTCTTGTCAAAATGTCTAATTTCTAATCAAAACTAATCTCTTTCCACTTAAAATAAGAATCATCACCTAAAGATGAACTTGTTTTTAGATCATTTTCACTTGTTTCAAACCAATTTTCACTTGAAATAAGTAGAAAAATCTGCCAGTGAAAGCAAGTTTTTGGTGCTTGTAATAAAGAAAAACTCAGAAATCAGATTTTTCTACTTATTTCAAGTCAAAATATGTTTGAAAGAAGTAAAAAGTGTCTAAAAACAAGCTACTTTTTAGTCTTATTTTAAGTGTTTGTTTTGACTAGAAATAAGACAAAAATTCTTGGTAAGATTTTGAGTTTTTGCAGTGCAGGAGCGTTTGGCTCCATCGGCCGCGCATCAAACGCCTCATCGGCTGCACACGAGCTTTGTGCATGAAACCAGAAATCCACACACACATGAACACACACACGTCTCTCTCTCTGTCTGTGTCCTCCATGCGGGACATTTTTTGCAGCGCGCACCCCGAGAGCCCCGCTGCGCGTCAGCGGCGTTAAAACCTGCGCACAATTTATGGGCTGGAAGCCGCAGCAGACAGCCTCCTGTTTGTCTTTGTGCTGATCCCGTGTTACTTTTGTGTTTGTTTTCGCAGCGCACGTGTGTAAAAATAACCCTGAAGCCTCAATTATCCCGATTCTTTTTCTTTTTTTTCTTTTTAGGTTTTATTTTTTAGGTTTTTTTCCTCGAAGAAAAAAAAAACCTCTTTGTTGACGTTGAACTCCGGAGTTTAATCAGTTTCTGTTCGGGGTTTGTTGCAGCCTCGTTGACATGACTCTGATTCTGTGAAACAAGCCTTTTAGACGCCACATGAAACTCAACGAGGCGTTCAGGGACACTTTTTTTTTCTGCAGCGCTACCTCTGTGCATATAGGCGCATGTTGTCCAATGTTTGTGCAGCCAGCGGTTTGGGTGCAGAAACCGCTCCTACAGATGTGTGTGCGTGCGTGTGCGTGCATGCATGTGTGTGTGTGTGTATACCTTGAAAGGAAAACCAACAAAATGTATCGTCTGATTTATGAACTCCAAGTCGTTGCTGCGACCGCACAGAGAAAACATAAGAGGTTAAAATCCACAGTGGACACTGTGAAAAGGCATCTGTGGCCGCGCAGCCCGCGAGCTATTCTTATCACAGCCAACATGGAAAAAGACATTTATAGGGTTTAATCCCAGTTTTCAGGGCGAACAGGGAGAGATTCAGGAAACGCTGCATCACTGAGACGCGCATTCATCCGATCGCTCAATAAGTCAGTGAACAGGCGCCTTCTTTCTGCCTCTGCTCTCATTTCACTTGACATGTATCAGCTCCTCTGAACTTATTATTGACCTCACCGCAGCGACAGACTGACTGAACCTGGATCAGTTTAATTCAGTGTAACGTGGAGCAGCGCCCCCTTCAGGTCAAAACTATAGAGTAGTTTTTTTCTCTCTCAACTTTATTCTCCTCAGTTTAGTTTTTTTATGTTGTAAAATCTCAGATCTGATAATAATGACATGAAACAGCACGCTATTTTTAGAACGGCGGAGCAGAGCCGTGAGGTGCTCAGAGCTACGCTACGGAGGCTCATGGGATTTCTTGGTTTCCCTCATCAAACTCATCAAATACACAATCCAACAACTCCACAACGCTCTGGTGGACAAGTTGTGACCTGCACATTCACCACGCTATGAGATAATAACAGAACGTTACCAGACAGAGTTGTTGTAGAGGTTAATGCAGAGACTGCTTGCTGAAAAACTGTCCCTGAAGGCAACGTGCATCAGCTGTTTTGCATGAATTTACCTCTAAAACAACTCTGTCTGGTGACTATAGGGATTATTGGCCAATTTGCCAAAAATGTTGAACTATCCCTTTAATGTTTCTGTGAAGATGAAACCGCCTCCGTCCTTCAATGGAGCCTCTCACCTCCTGTTTGCTCCCTGACCAGACCCCAGGTTTACAGGGACACTGAGACACACACACACACACACACACACACACACACACACACACACACACACACACACACACACACACACACACACACACACACACACACACACACACACACACACACACACACACACACAACCATCACCACACCCCACCCAACATGGCGTTCTGGCCACAGAGAGCAAACATCGGGCCGAGCAGGGACAGCAGGGGTGCATTGTGGGAAACGCTGCCTGTCACCACAGACAAGGAGGTGACAGGGGTCAGTTGTGGCTTCTCAACCAGTGGGCGGGGCTTAGACTGTGACATCATCATCATCATCAGAGAGGTCAAACAGGTCACGTCGGCTGTGAGGAAGAAGAAGTTCTCCCAGTTTAAAGCTGCTGTCCATCACAATGTAACATAATCAATAGTCAATACTAATAGTGATCAGAATGATGAGGCTGCAGCTTAATGATGACGAGTGCATCAGCAGTGGGCGGGGCTTAAATATTGACCTCAAGAACAAAGTTCAGAGGTCACATCAGCTGTAACTAAAATAAAAACGAGAAGAAGGAGCTCTCTGAGTTTAAAGCTGCTGAACTATGTTGAAAATATATCAAATATTCAGTTTTTTTGACCATAAAACGGAGGTGCATCATGACAAAAACTTGGCAATTAAAGGCGTGGGGGGAAAAAAATCTTTTAAATTTTATATGTATGGTTCAAGCAGAAGTTGCTTTACAAAATTAATAAAAAAAGATTTTTGAAATAATAATTCATAATGTTTTTATAGCTTGAATTTACAATCGCAGATTTTTTACAAAGGTGTGTTAACGCAAGGCTATACTTTTTGGAAATTTGACACTGCAAAAAAATAAATGTTACTGCTAATCTTTCACATATACCAGGCTGCAATAATCAAAGCACAAATAATCCAGTTTGCATGAAGTATATTGCAAATATATCAAATATTCTGTTTTTTTAGACCATAAAATGGAGGTGCATCGTGACAAAAACTTGGCAATTAAAGCGTTAAAAGGGTTAAGAAAAAGAAGCTCTCCCAGTTTAAAGCTGCTGTGTGTCAAACTGATCAATAATCAATACTGATATGGATCCCTGTGTCCCTGCAGCGCTGCAAAGACAAGCTGAACTCTCTGGCCATCTCGGTGATGAACCTGTGGCCCGGGGTCCGGCTGCGCGTCACCGAGGGCTGGGACGAGGACGGCCACCACTCGGAGGAGTCGCTGCACTACGAGGGCCGCGCCGTCGACATCACCACGTCCGACCGCGACCGCAACAAGTACGCCATGTTGGCCCGGCTGGCGGTGGAGGCCGGCTTCGACTGGGTCTACTACGAGTCCAAGGCCCACATCCACTGCAGCGTCAAGTCAGGTGAGACGGGGAAGGACAGGAAGTAGATTTAGGAACAGGGTTTTTTTTTTTTTCAAGGTGAAGACAACATGGCGGCTACGAGCTTCCTGTTTCATGCTTCTTCTGTGGTTTCCAACGCTTTAACCGCAGCTTCTAACAGGAAGTGCTTCTGCTGCCTCCTCCTCCTCCTTCTCCATCTCCATCGCTCTCTCCTTCCTCTTCCCTCTCCGCTGCTTTGCTCTGACGGCTCCTGTGTGACCTCACGTCGCTTTGTGACCTCACAAAACTTCAGTTATTATTAAACTAAAAACTCCTTTTCCCACAATGCAAAGGGAAGTTATTGATTATCTTATAATAAAGGCGAATGGGGAGTGGATGTTTAAGGTTTTTTTTTTTACATAAAGGTGGTGGTTTTTGTGTAATTTAAAATATTATAACATTAGATTCAAACTGATTAATAGATTAGCAGTTAGCAAAGTAACAGCAGTGTCTCTCTCTCACACACACACACACACACACGCTGAAAGTCACACACTCCTGACACATTTGACACTGAGTGGTAATGAGATTTTCCTTTTTCTTTTTCCCCTCTTTCTTTTTCCTACTTTTTCTCTCCTTTCCCTTCCTCCTCCTCCTCCTCCTCCTCCTCCTCCTCCTCCTCCTCCTCCTCCTCCTCCTCTCTCCTCCCAGATCGGGTTGCGAGGGCCCAGTCCTTGACTTGATCAGAAGGGCAACAAATCAAGTTGGTATTTGTTTCACGTTTTTTTTTCTTCTGTTCTCCTTTAAATTCTTCTGAGAAAAAAAGAGGAAAGAATAGAAAAGAAAAGTGGCAGGTGAACAACAACCCCCTTTAAAAAAAAATCATCCTTAAAGGTCCAGTGTATAATATTTGTCAAGGTTTATTGGCAAAATCGGAATATAGCTACTACTCATAAATATATTTTTATCAGTGTACAATCGCTATAAAATAAAATGTTTGATTTTGTAGCCGTATAATTCTTCTTTTATATATACGTACGGAAAATCCAGCCAGCCAGAGCCCGATTCGCGAGTTTCACGCTCATAAATAAACCAACAGAGAAGAAGGAAAGAAGGAGGAGGAGGAAACAGCAGACAGTCGTCCCAGTCCTGGAGTACAAGTCTTTTTGTCCTCGGAGGCCACCGTCACTTTGCCGACGGGAGCGAGTGAGCGATGCGAACTAGAATATGAACGTGAGATATCACGGTTAGGTATCACTGTTTTTACACACTGGACCTTTAAATCCTCCTTAAGGCAGGAAGGACAAAGGGAAAGAAGGAAGGAGGGAGGGAAGGAAGGAGAAAGGGGAGGAGGGAAGGAAGGACAAGATGGAGGGAGGGAACAGATTCGCTCAAGGAAGGAAGAAGAGAAGGAAGGGAAGAAGGAAGGAAAGAAAGATGGAGAGGAAGGAAGAAGTAGTAAGGACGAAGGGAAGGAAGGAAGGAAGGAAGGAAGGAAGGAAGGAAGGAAGGAAGGAAGGAAGGAAGGAAGGAAGGAAGGAAGGAAGGGGAAAAGGATTGTGGAAAGAAGGAAGGGAGAAAGGAAGGAAAGAAGGAAGGATGGAGGAAGGGAACAGATTGGGTCCATTTGAAGCCCTGAGAGGTGGAGTTGGAGGGAGGAGCCACCAGGGGGCGGCAGAGCACCAGGACCAGGAAACACAGGAGTTAGAAAAACAAACGATAATTGACTTTTATTCCACATGAAGTTTATTGTTTTGTTTTGTTTTTGTTAATAATAAAAGGTTTAAGTGGATGTTAGAACAGAAACACGTGAGCAGGTGTCGTCTGGCAGGTGATTCTGAGTTTCCTGCTCTGCTCCTTCCTCCTTCACCCGACTTATCTTATCACCTCCACCCTGTCCACACACACACACACACACACACACACACACACACAGCTTTTGTTCTTTTATGTAGGACAGAAAAAGTCAATATTTAGCCAAGGGGAGTTCTTACTGAGGCTCGTTACAATGATTACGATGTAAAAAAAATATATGTTTTGTTTTCTTATTTTGAACTCTAATGACCTTTGACCTCTCTCTCTCTCTCTCTCTCTCTCTCTCTCTCTCTCTCTCTCTCAGATCACTCGGTGGCGGCCAAGTCTGGCGGCTGTTTCCCCGGCGACGCTCTGGTCACGGTGGCGGGCGGCGGTCAGACGTCCATCAGCGAGCTGCGGCCCGGGGATCGAGTCCTGGCCTGGACGGGCGGCGGCGGCGGCGATGGCGAGCTGGTTTACAGCGAAGTTCTGACCTTCCTGGACCGCGACCCCGTGACCCCAAAACTCTACCACGCCCTCCACACGGCGTCGGGGGCGGAGCTCTCGCTCACCGCCGCCCACCTCGTCTTCGTAACCGAGGGCAACTGCTCAGAGGGGGCGGAGCCAGCCCGCGGCGCCCTCAGGACTGTGTACGCCAGCGACGCCCGGCCCGGACAGTGCGTGTTGGTGTCGGAGGGTCACAAACCTTCGGGGCGTCTGTCGCGGGTTACCCGGGTAACGCTGAGGGAGCGGCGGGGGGCGTTTGCGCCGCTCACCCGGGAGGGCACGGTGGCGGTGGACGGCGTGGTGGCGTCCTGCTACGCGGCGGTGGACCGCCACGCGCTGGCCCACTGGGCGTTCGCCCCGCTCCGGCTGCTGCACCGCTGCTGGGCCGGCGCCGCTGGTCACCACGGCGACGGCATCCACTGGTACGCCCGGATGCTGCGCTGGCTCGGCGGGAAGCTGCTGGACTCAGGACGCCTCCATCCGCTGGGCGTCGCCCCGGACGACAGGTGAGGGAGGGAGGCAGCTGAGGCATGATGGGAAAAAAAAGAAAAAAAGACAAAATCAACAGAGAAATCGAGAAATGGACTCGAACGCGTTTGAAAAACATTATGACACAATAATTTATACAGAAAACAACTTTACACATTAAATTCAAAACTCATTCATTTACAACCGAACTGGATTTTCATTCAATTTCTCGTATTTATCCTTTAAATCCATGTGTAAATTAAGGGCTTTTTTCTTTTTCTTTTTTTTTTTTTACCTCCATGAATAATATAATAATATATAATAATAAAGTGAAGGAAATGAAGGGTTTAGTTTTCTAGTGCTCTTTTGTAAATAAGTTGTATTATTATTATTATTAACACAGATTGTAGAGTCAATGATATGATAGATGTGTGTTTGTTTACAGAGAATCCAGTGACGTCATTGTGGGTGAAGAGATATTGAGAATAAAAAAGATTTATTTTTTAAATTAAATTATGTGGAAATGAAGCCGAGTGTCTTCTTCTTTTTTCCTGCTGTCTGGTTGTACGTGAACGCACCTCCTGTGCAGCTGATGGATGTGTGTGCAACAGTTGTCTAGTTGTCTAATAATAACAACAGGCCGCTGCGCCTTTAAGACCGAGACCGAGGGGGGGTGAGAGAAACTTAATATGAGTCCATATCCAGCTCAGGTCTCCGTCAATTAACAGTCAGAGCCGAGAAAGGTTCGATTCCTGAGCCTGCCGCCGCGGCCCCTGCTGCACCGAACCGCACCTGACTTCTCCTGCTTTCTTCTTTCCTATTGTTCTGCTGAGTTGTGTTCAGTTGTGTTGTGTTGCGTTGTGTTGAGCGGCACAGACAGAACAGAACCCCGGATTAAATTACGCATTGCACCTTTAAGAAGCTGTCACCGGGATTAGAGTTACGCGCAGCGAGCCAAATCGCCGCGCTCCGGAGAGAGAGAGAGAGAGAGAAGAGGAGGGGGAGAAGAAGGGGGGGTTGGAGGTGGGTTTTACGCACCGTCGGTATCCAGGCGACATTTCTCCCTCCAGTCCCGACCGGACTCGAACCGTCGACACCGAGCAGCCATGGCCGAGATGGGGAAAGGAGTCACCGCGGGGAAACTGGCCATCAACGTCCAGAAGAGACTGACCAGGGCGCAGGAGAAGGTAAAGACACGGTGACCCGCTGTGTAACTGGATCCCTCCGCTCTTTATACTGCAGACACCACTTCATTCAGCATTTAATGCAGCTGGAAACTCCTTCTCTCAATGGGCATAATTAACATCCCATAATAACGATCAGAGTATCAGAGGGATTCAGGGGGCGACATCTACTGTAGCTACTTAAAGTTTAATTAACCTTTATTACCTGAACCTGTGATGAGGAGCGACACACGGTGACATTTAACCAGAGACACAGTTCACACCTGAGTTATTTTTACAGCTTTAAAGTTTAAAACTCAGTATTACCACCTTAAATTGCTGCAATGGTCCCTCAACTGTCAGTTTGTCGTGTGCACTTAAAAAAAAAAAGATATTAACAAGTAGCCTATTTACATTCACGACGAGCTTATAATTTATATTTAAATCCAATGTTTTAATGTGTTATCTGTGCAGTTTTGAATGGTTTGTGAATTAAGGGGAAAGTATCTCCACTCCACCTTAACTTTTTATGCTTTTCTGCACAATTTAAGGCTTTTCTTTAGTGAGTTGAACAGTCGCTGCTGAAGTGTCCTTGAGCAAGACACGGCTCCTGAACGCAGCAGCAGTTGTAGCCGATGTTTTCCACTAGAGGACGCTCAAGAGGACAAAAAGTGACAGGAGACCAGTATTAAATCTGTGATCGGGTTTCCTGCTGCTGCTGCTGCTGCTGCTGCTGCTGCTGCTTTACTACTGTCTGTTCTGCTGCAACATCATGATGACACTAATAATAAAACAACAGGAAGATGCATTTAAAGTCTAAAACACGTGACAGTAGAAGACAAACACTCAGGTGTAACTTTATATACAGAGATGGACAGAGTACTCGACTCCAGTACTTGAGTGAGAGTACAAATACTACTGGTCAAAATTTACTTCAAAAAGTACTTGCTTTTAAAGGTACTTAAGTATCCCAAAGTACATGCTTTTACATTTACTTTAAGTAAAAGTAAGAGTAAGAGTACATTTCTTATTTTTCACATCAATGAATTACTATAATTTTTTCTAAATGAATTTAAGGAGCTTTTAAAGCAGAAGTAAGTGATCCGGTGGTTTTGGCTAACTTCCTAGTTAGCAGTCCCCGCCCTCGTCCCTACGTCACCACATTCACGCGCATCCCTTGGCTGCACACACAGAGAGGACCGCCCCTTTATGCCGTTCTCTCCTCTCATTGGATAAAGGTTGTAGGATACAAGGAAAGTTTTCTCCTCGGCTTACAGCAGAGCAGAGTGACTGACAGACCCGTGTTTCAGACCAAACACTCTATGTAAGTGATTGCTGTCGGAAGATAGAACTATTTAAGACTGATATTAACACAAATATTCAGCTTACTTCTGCTTTAACTCTTGTTTCTGAGAATGAACTCTTTGAAAGCAGCTGCACTGATGTGCTGCTTTTAGGGGTTAGGGTTTCCTTCTTTGACAAACACAGCCTGTGTCCAATAGGATTTTAGAAAAAGACCTGAAAGTAACCAGTACTTTTCAGCCTTCCTACATATTAACTTGAGTAAAAGTAAACATATTTGTCTTGGAAATGTATTCAGGTAAGAGTAATAAGTACCAAAGAAATCTAATACTCAAGTAAAGTACAAATCCTCTGGTTACCTACTTAAATACAGTACTCAAGTAAATTTACTCCGTTACTGTCCACCACTGTTTATTTATTGAATTGACAATAATGTTTTGTGAACCAGAGTTAAACCTGTGCAGCAGCGTCTGAATGAAACCAGCCTGTGTCCAGCTCTCTGTCTCTGTCTCTGTCTCTGTCTCTGTCTAAGTTATTATTGTCCTAATCACTCGTGTTGCCTAAGCCTGCTGAGGTTTTACGCTCTAAGCACCTCGGTACGACACCACGGGGAGATTTACATTTTAAACCAGTCTTGTTTGTTGCTGTGTTTACTGATCACTCGGTTTTCCAGTTCAAACGTGAACGCACCCCGACCCACCCCAACCCCACCACCCCCCACCATGTGGCAGCTGCACATATTTAGCTTCTTACTTTCAAACCGTTCAGCTGTCTCTTTCTATTTAAACCATTTATATTCATAATTAAAGTTAGATTTTACTACAGGTGAATAGGGTAAAAAATAAAACTAACAGATATCACCATGAAACTTCCCAGGTGTATCACTTACATTAAGACAAATATTTTTTGTATTACAAGTTTTGTCAAATTTTATGTTTAAATATGTAAATGAGGCCATATCTAATTAAATATGCGCTAATTTGCATATATTTCCATAACAGAAATCTGAACAATGGATGAAGCTAAGTTTTTACAGAGGGGATTTTGGATATCTCTTTGAATGATGTATCAACAAACCCCTCTGTAAAAAAAAAACTATGTTGGCATTCCCACATTCATTACAGTAGTAAAAGATATTTAATTTATTTATTACCACCATTATTCTTAATGCATTTTATTTAGTGGTGATTAACACATTTATTCTGACAAGATAAATACTTATTCATTAACACCACCAGGCTATGACAAGGTTAACAGTTAGTCTGTCTATAGAGGCTTTATCATAATTATTGCCAATAATAAAATGTAAAGACCAAATATGATTCACAGAGAAAAGGCTGTACCACTAAAGTCACCAGTAAACTATCAACCAGCTAACGTAATACAAGAATGAATTTGCTCACTCAATGATACGTATGACTATCATCTCTTTTGGACAGTTATTTCTTTTCTTTATACAACAAATCAACTATTTTAAATTGTTTCTTGGCCTTGTGTCTCTTTTTCATTATGTTTCTGAGCAGAAATTGACAAATTATGACCAGTTACAGCTGGATTTAACTCGTATTTGATCAGCTGATTAAGGATTTTATTTTGAAAAGTCGCAGGGAGGAGTAATAACAAAGACACAGACAAGACAAGACAAGCAGCATGTGAACAGACTCAAACACCAGCACCTGAATGCAGCACTGAGGAACAAACCAGCTGTTTAATTAGCCGGCTTCGTTGTGCTGATGTGTGGGTCAGTGTCAGTGTGTGTGGAGATGTGGGGGTGAATTAAAGAGATAGTTCAACATTTATCACCATAATCCCAATAGTCATTGCAGTAGGTTCATTACTTTTAATTATCGGTGCATGTTGTTTTGAGATCAGCGGAGCAGAGACGTGAGCTGCTCAGTTAACACAACGGAGGCACGCGGTACTTTCGCCTTTCCCTCATCAAACTCATCAAATACACAATCCAACAACTCCACAACGCTCTGGTGGACAAGTTGTGACCTGCACATTCACCACGCTATGAGATAGACATGTAACGTTATGACACATGAAGCAAATACTCTGAACTACTTGCGCTTTTGAAATCCCTCCACCCAGCAGCCGTGTCTGGAATGTAGTTCCGGCTGCATTTCCCTCTAAAACAACTCTGTCCGGTAACGTTGTGTTATTATCTCATAGCGTGGTGAATGTGCAGGTCACAACTTGTCCACCAGAGCGTTGTGGAGTTGTTGGATTGTGTATTTGATGAGGGAAAAGGGGGACCTGTACTGTTCACCTCCATTGTGTTCACTGAGCAGCTCACGTCTCTGCCCCGCCGATCTCAAAACAACATGCACCGATGATTAAAGGTAATGAACCTACTGCTGTGACTATAGGGGTTATGGTGAGAGGAGGATCTGACTAAATGTTGAACTATCCCTTTAAGGTGCAGAGTCCAGGCTGGTGGTCTGATGTGAAGCACATCTGGATCTTTGCCCAGAGGTGTTTTAAATGCTTCAACTTTTGGTTTGGTAAACAGTGGATTTTGGATAGAAAGCTTCATTAGCACATTGTGCTGATGAAGCTCTTCAGGACGCTTGTACAGACAGATATGAATGGATATGAGGACTTCCCCTTGGATGAACTTTGACCTTCGCAGCAGCTGCTGTCCATGGCTGCACATGGATTCCTGTCAGGAAGTAGAAATAGACCAGGAACAGAGGAGGGTTCCCTGCAGGCTGAGTTTTAGTCACCTTACGCTGGAAATTTATACAGTGTTGTGTATTTGTCCTTTTAAAAGCCAGACTGTGCCGGACCGTGTATCTGTGACACATGCACTGTGCGCGGCAAAAACTCAAAATCTTGTCTTATTTCTTGTCAAAATGTCTAATTTCTAGTCAAAACTAATCTCTTTTCACTTAAAATAAGACTCATCACCTAAAAATGAACTTGTTTTTAGATCATTTTAATTTGTTTCAAACTAATTTTCACTTGAAATAAGTAGAAGAATCTGCCAGGTTTTTTGTGCTTGTAATAAGAAAGAAAAACTTGATCCACTATCAGATTTTTCTACGTATTTCAAGTGAAAATATGCTTGAAAGAAGTATAAAGTGTCTAAAAACAAGCTACTTTATAATGTGATGAGTCTTATTTTAAGTATAATGAGATTTGTTTTGACGAGAAATGACATTTTGACTAGAAATAAGATAAGATATTATTGGTAAGATATTGAGTTTTTGCAGTGTGACATGACCTCAGTGTTTATAACAGCGGTTCTGATCGTTCATGGATTTTAATCTGGAGGAAGAACCTGGACAGATAGAAAGGCTTCGTTCTGGAGGCAGTATGACAGAGTGTGAGGCGTTCAGGTCCCGTAGACGAAGGTCAGAGTATCATCTTCCCTCTGAGGAGGAGGAGGAGGAGGAGGAGGAGGAGGGGGCGGCGGCCTCAGCTGTCTGTCTGCTGGCACGCCGCCCTGCACCCCTCACCTCGTTCAGCACCGACTCTCTCCTCCTGAGCCGCAGCAGGAAGTTCAGTCATCACAGCAACAACAAACTTTATGATGTCACAAATGAGAAAAAATGAAAGTAGAGCTGCACGGTTAATGGATCTGTGTCGCTGTGTTGTTAGCACCGTTAGCTTCGTGATGCTACAGGTGATAATCTGCAGATGTAAACACAGTCAAAGAGGTCCCTGAACGCCTCACCCAACGGTCTCACATCCTCCAGTCTGAGCCCTCAATGCAAATCAGCTGAAAATTTGACCTAAATCAGTGTAATTCCAACATAATGGATCTTTATATATATATAGATTGTAGATATGTGTTCCGAAAGTAATAAATGATAATGAATAGAATAATCTTTATTTCTTTGGGACGTTGCAGAGTTTTTAAACCGTGAAAAACAGGATTAAATCAATGTAACTGCAGAAAAAAACAGCAGAGCAGGCAAATTTAATAATATATAGATATAAATGGTAAATGGTGTGTATTTATATAGCGCTTTTACTATACCTGAACGATACCCAAAGCGCTTTACAGTACATTGCATTCACCCATTCACACACTAAATATATAGTAAATATGACAGAGATGAGTCTAAAGAACAAACAAGAAAGGAAAATAGTCACATAAATTATAGTAATTATATGAAAACATTTTAGAATTCAGAATTTAGAAAACTTTATTGTCCCGCCAAGGCAGGAAATTCATCTTTGGTCTCACTTAGGAAGAACAGACGCTTGCCAGCAAGACTTACATGAGACAAAACAAATCAACCATGATCACATAATAAAAAATAAAATAAAAATACATACATACAGGTAACAACCGCACAAACATCCTACAGAACGGCACTTTTCTGTGTTAATATTACTATTTTTCTAACATCCACACTGTAAAAAGTGGAACTCTCTCTCTCTCAACACTGTAAAAAAAAAAAACCTGGAGCAGATATTTTTACGACTCTCTCTCTCGGATCAGTAACTCGAGTCCAAACTTATCAAACCTCGAAGTTGCCCTGCTTGGCCCGAACACCTGTCCCTCCCTCCCTCCCTGCACTCCCAGCATGCCTCAGTGCTGTGGGCAGGGCTCAGATATGTGTGTGTGTGTGTGTAGAGGGAGGGAGGGTGTATCTATCTATAGCCCCACCCTCCCTCCCCCAGGCCTCCTTCTCATCACTCTTAATACCCCACAAACTGACCGGTGTGTATTTTGGGGGGTTGAAATCAAACACCGGCAGCTACGGCCTTTTGTGAACACGCACACACACACACACACACACACACACACACACACACACACACACACACACACACACACACACACACACACATGCACGATTACAGCAGCGCACTTTCCCATTGTACCTGCATTTACAGTATAAATAACACAAACACGCACCGGCCGATATGTCGCCACCGTCATGTGATCTTTCCAGACTTTCGGAGGGATCGCCTGAACGCACCACGACACATCTGACTGGAGCACAATGAAGCCGGTTAATGAAAACAGCTGACTTTATTCTTCAGTGCTGCGTTCAAGTGCTTGTGTTTGAGTCTGTCCTTTACATGCTCCTTTCATTCAGTGTCTCTACGACTTTTCAAAATAAAATCCTTCATAAAATAACAAATAATAATCACCTGATTGAACACAAATTATTAGTTTTATTATCAGATTAATGATCATGATAATCTGACCCTTCACAATAAAAGAAGGATTTTTACTGTATTAGACTTCTACTAAAGTTTGACATTGATGTGTTTCCTGTCAGAGCTATAAACAGATTCAGTGTGTGGAGCAGGTGTGTGTTTGTGTGTGTTTGTGTGTGTGTGTGTGTGGGGAAGTCCCCTCCGGTTTGTGTATCCGTCCCAGGATTAGGGCGGCAGGTGGTGGTGGTGGTGGAGGAGTCGGAGCCTCGTCCATGTGCTCGCAGTCACTCATCTGAGCTGATTAGTCACCGATGACCTCGTTTGACTAACGAGCACAAAAAAACCAACTTTCCCTCCTCGCATTTAAACGTCACATCGGACAGTTTCTGTTCTGCAGGAGGATCAGTGAATGAATCATTGTAATTAACTAATCGCATTTAATATTTGACAGAAGATGGAACAATTTGCACTTAAAATTGATTTTGTATGATGACTTTCTATAGGTTCAGTCATACAGTATGTATAAAGCATCTGCAATGGACCAAAGTGCTGCACAGAATAATAAATGAATCAAAAATAAAAGACATAACGGCTCACATAATGCATAAAATTACATATAAATAAATTAAAAGACATATAAGGAAAAAAATAATAGCAGTAGAATAAAAGAACAATAAAATAAGATGAAATAAAGTAAAAGTCAGTGTTCTTCTGGGGGTCAAAGGCCAAGAAGAAGAGATTTAAAAAACATATAATTCACTTTATGACATCGCTTTATGACAGAAAATCTTGATATTTCTATAGCAGGCACTGTGTGTTTTAAAAAAGCAAAATCATATTTATTTATTTATGAAAATGTTGTTGTTTTTTTTGTCGCAGGTTCTGCAGAAACTCGGCAAAGCAGACGAGACCAGAGATGCGGCCTTCGAGGAGATGGTGGCGAACTTCAACAAGCAGATGGTCAGAACTGAAATCATTTCTACTCTTCACAGACGTTTAAAAACTCTTTATAATAAAAACTGAACCAGTGCTGAATAAAAACGTTTCTCTCCTGCTGTTTCAGACTGAAGGCTCCAAACTGCAGAAAGACCTGAAGGCCTACGTGCTGGCAGTGAAGAGTGAGTGTGTTTCTGTGTTTGTAAGGTCATCGATTATTTAACGGCATGTTAAGATGTGTGGAGGAAAACTGTCCATATTGATTAGACATGATGTGTGTGTGTGTGTGTGTGTGTGTGTGTGTGTGTGTGTGTGTGTGTGTGTGTGTGTGTGTGTGTGTGTGTGTGTGTGTGTGTCTCAGCTCTCCACGATGCGTCGCGGCGGCTGCAGGACTGTCTGGCCGACATGTACGAGCCCGAGTGGTTCGGTAAAGAGGAGATGGACACGATGGTGGAGGTGAGAACAGGAAACCACTTCACTTCACTTCCTGTTCCTGTTCTCTCGTCTCGTCCTTCTGGGTCAAACTGACCCAGTCTGTTCCCTTCTTCCATCCTTCCTTTCTCCCTTCCTTCTTTCCACCATCATTTTTTTCTCCTTCCTTCCTTCCTTCCTTCCTTCCTTCCTTCCTTCCTTCCTTCCTTCCTTCCTTCCTTCCTTCCTTCCTTCCTTCCTTTGTCCTTCCTTCTTCCTCGCTCTTTTCCTTTCTTTTTCCCTTCTTCCTTCCTTGAACGAACCTGCTCCCTCCCTCCATCTTTCTTTCCTTCCTTTTTCCCTTCCTTCTTTACACAATCGTTTTCCCTTCCTTCCTTCCTTCCTTCCTTCCTTCCTTCCTTCCTTCCTTCCTTCCTTCCTTCCTTCCTTCCTTCCTTCCTTCCTTCCTTCCTTCCTTCCTTCCTTCCTTCCTTCCTTCCTTCCTTCCCCTCATCCTTACGTCTTCCTTCCTTTTTGACCCAATCTGTTCCCTCCCTCCATCTTTCTTTCCTTCCTTTTTCCTTTCCTTCTTTCCACAATCCGTTTTCCCTTCCTTCCTTCCTTCCTTCCTTCCTTCCTTCCTTGACCCAGGAGGACAACAGGAGGATTAATATAACAAAACACACCAGAAGGAAACCTAACCAGCACATTTCACTGTATTTCTCCAACATACTGATTTTAGTTTTATTGTTTTTTATTAATCTGACTGTTTCAGATTCTTTAGTTTCTGGTTATCTATGTTTATTTTAACTGATAATGACTTTTTCTGTGTTTTAAATCTTTCGACAACTTAACAAACTGATGAGCTTCTGTTTCCGACCAGTTTTTCTTCTGTCGTTGCTCTTCTTCTCCCTCCTCTTCCTCACTCTTTGTTTTTCTTGACTTCATGCGTCTCTGAAGGAGATGATAGAAAAGGAGATGGACAATAACCTGGAGGTAAAACGTAGGACGCCTCCACCCTGTCCCGCCTACAGTAGACGTTTAGACCACCATGTAGACAGATGTTTAGACCTTTATCTTCTCATTCCAGATGTGTGTGTGTGTGTGTGTGTGTTTTATTGAAGCTGTTGCTGTGGGTGTGTGTTTCAGGACACAGACACTCTGTGGCTGGACTTCCACCAGAACATCACCGACAAGTCTGTGATGAGTGTGGACACGTACCTGAACCAGTTCCCTGAAATTAAGGTCTGGACGTTTGCTTCTAGTTTTTAGTTTCAAATATGTCACAAAAAAACTAAAATAAATTCATCATTAAACAGATAAATCATCATTTTTTACAGATTCACACATGTAAAGATAAAAATAAATGTGGAATTGTGTGAGTTTTACTTTGAAAAGAGGAAGTTATAATAGATAAATGCATCTGCACTCACAGTTTTAGTGCATGTGTTTGAAAATGGACTAAAGGGCTTTTATTTTGGAGGAGCATGTTTATGTTTCTTAATTTATAACAAACGACAGAAAATAAATGAATCAAAATAAAAAGTGTGTGCCCCGCCCGGCTGCAGGCTCGCATCGCCAAGCGCGACAGGAAGATGGTGGACTTCGACAGCGCCAGGCATCACTTCGCCTCCTTACAGAAAGGGAAGAAGAAGGACGAGGCCAAGATCGCCAAGGTAACGACAAGCGTGTGTGTGCATAATATGTATGTGTGTGTGTGTGTGTGTTTACAGCGTTATAACCCAATCTGCTCTGACTTCTGTTGGTTTATCTGTTTGGACTTAAGGTGGTATTGATGATTGTGTGGTTGTCATCATTCCACCTTAACACCAGCTGTGTGTGTTGATTGATTTCAAACTGACAGTTGCAACGTGAACTAAATGCTAATTCATTAACATGTTTTGCGTTTGTCTTGAATTGTTCTCGTTTGCTTTTTGTCTTTTTTCTCTCTTCCTCCACTCTTCCACCTTTTCTCTCTCTCCCTCCCTCCTTCTCTCCCTCCTTCCTCCCTCTCTCTCTCTCTCTTGCATGGTGTGTGTGGTTAGCCAGCAGCCCTGTTGGAGATGGCGGCTCCCAGCTGGGCTCAGGGTTTGATATCAGCCCACCAGGTGGCTCAGAATAACCTCTCCTACAACCAGGTGACACTCTGGTTCATCACTGCCCCCCCTCACCCACCTCACCCACCTTCACCCCTCCCACTCCCACTCCCACCCACCTGGCCTTTGGCCCCGCCCCCCTCGCAGCAGCAGGCTCTCTGCACATGATCTGCACTCGTTCTGAGCGGCGGCCATGTTGTTTTCAGGCCGTCCAGAGCCAAGGTTATTATAGTTTTATTATGGTTTTTATTTAGTTTTTCAGTAAGTAAGTTTAGTTTTAGTACGACAGAGTATTAGGGCCACATTGAGAAAACAAAACAAAACACAGACTTCGAGAATAAAGTCGTAAATTTACGAGAATAAAGTCGTACATATACGAGAATAAAGTCGTACATTTTCTACGAGAAAAAAGTCATAACATTATCGAAGTTTGTGATTTTTTTATTTGTCAATGTGGCCCTAATACTCGCTCGTATTTTAGTGATTTTTTTTTATTTCTTTTTTTATTCGCACATATGGAATAAAACAAACATTTACTCTTCATAGGTAGGAAGATACAAAAAAAATGTTCAGGTGAAGTCGGAAACCCGAAAGGCTTATAGCATGACCTCACCTTGACCTATACAGATAAGATAATATGGGTGAACGCGATGTATGTACTGTAAAGCGCTTTGGGTATCGCTCAGGTATAGTAAAGCGCTATATAAATACAGACCATTTACCATTTACCATTTACCAATAACAAAGTAAAGAAATAATATAGTTTGAGTTTTTATTTAGTCTTAGTTTTAGTTTTTCAGGTTTTAGGAGAAAGCCTCTGTCAGACCTCTGATGATGAACTTCCACATTTGTGGGATTTTCCTTTTTAGTTGCATCCCATAATGTTCCCATCAGTCCTCATCAGGTTCCATTCACTATATCTACCTGTGGGTCGTACTCCAAGTCGTCCCATATTGAGCTGTGGCGTTTTCTTCCTGCAGCTTTAGACATCGACAAGAAAACTACAACTAAGCTGATGTTATCTGACTCTACTTTAGTTTTGTTTTGCTTTTTTGGAAACTTTTTTTTACTTTTTTTCCCAGTTTATTAAATTATTTTTTCACTGCTAGTTTCAGTTTTTAGTGAACTATAATAACCCTGGACGGCGGACGCACAAACGCACAACAAAAAACCTTCATAGCCTAAGCAAACGCATCAGTTATGACAAAACGTCAGTCAACAAACAGTTAAATCTGATGTGGGACTAGTTTGTGTGGCGAAGGGATATAGTATTGATGCTGCTCATCATGTGTGGAGAGCTTCACTCTAATCTGACCCCAGATCAGATCCACTGTCCACAGCCGTGTTGTGTCTTAGCTGCCTGTGTGTGTTTGAGCAACAGAACTGTAGTTATTAAACCCTGTGTGTGCGTTTGTTTGTGTGTGTGTCTGCATGTGTGTGTGTGTGCTCGTTGAAAACAACATTGAGATGTGTTAATGTTTATTCGGTGTGTGTGTGTGTGTGTGTGTGTGTGTGTGTGTGTGTGTGTGTGTGTGTGTGTGTGTGTGTGCAGGCGGAGGAGGATCTGGGTCGCGCTCAGAAGATTTTCGAGGAGCTGAACGTGGAGTTACAGGACGAGCTTCCAGCACTGTGGGACAAGTGAGAGACAGTTTCATGTTTGTGTCAGAGATCAATCAATCCGATCAATCCTGATCGATCACAAAGATTTAAAGGGAAAGTTCAACATTTTGGCAAATTGGCCCATTGCCATAATCCCTATAGTCATAGCAGTAGGTTCGTTACCTTTAATTGTCGGTGCAAGCTATTTTTAGAACGGTGGAGCAGAGCCGTGAGCTGCTCAGAGCTACGCTACGGAGGCTCATGGGATTTCTTGGTTTCCCTCATCAAACTCATCAAATACACAATTCAACAACTCCACAACGCTCTGGTGGACAAGTTGTGACCTGCACATTCACCACGCTATGAGATAATAACACAACGTTACCAGACAGAGTTGTTTTAGAGGGAAATGCAGAGACTGCTTGATGAAAAACTGTCCCTGAAGGCAACGCGCATCAGCGGTTTTGCATGAATTTCCCTCTAAAACAACTGGTAACGTTGTGTTATTACTGTATCTCATAGCGTGGTGAATGTGCAGGTCACAACTTGTCCACCAGAGCGTTGTGGAGTTGTTGGATTGTGTATTTGATGAGTTTGATGAGGGAAACCAAGAAATCCCATGAGCCTCCGTAGCGTCGCTCTGAGCAGCTCACGGCTCTGCTCCGCCGTTCTAAAAATAGCTTGCACCGACAAATAGGGTTATGGCAATGGGCCAATGTGCCAAAATGTTGAACTATCCCTTTAAGTGTGTGTGTGTTTGTGTTTTCAGTCGTGTTGGCGTCTATGTTAACACATTCCAGAGTCTGGCAGGTCAACAGGAGAAGTTCCACAAAGAGATGAGCAAGGTGAGATCAATCACGCTGATGGAACTGACTGATTGATTGATCGATCGATCAGCAAACACAGTGATCAATATCTGTTCTGTTCTGTCGCCGCAGCTCAGTCAAAACCTGAACGACATCATGACCAAACTGGAGGAGCAGCGGCAGCTCAAGTAAGTCCACACACAACGTACACACACAACACAACACACACAGACACACACACACACCATGTGACCCAGATGAGTAACGTTGCTCACACGCCTCCTGCTGCAGAAAAGGTGGAACTGCAGCGGCCAAGACAGAAGACGGTGCAAAGAGGTAAAGACGACGCGGCGGTCGCTGCTCCTCATTGGCCGAGCATGTCTGTGCTGCTCGTCTATTAAAGGGATACTTCATCCAAAATCGATAATTCACCAACCATCTACTCACCGTCGTCATGACAAGGAAGGGTTTCTGAGTAAATGATTGGTGAATTATCGATTTTGGGTGAAGCATCCCTTTAATGTTCTAATTTAAATATTAACGAATGAAAGGGATGTTAAAGCTTTATTAATAACCTCACAAGTCACAATTACATCAGATTTTTTACAAGGAAAGTCACATTTAACAAGAATCAGCCGTGATGATGTCACTGTGACCTCATCAGTTAATCTCTGGTGTGTTGGAGCGAGTTTGGGATTTGAACCTGCGACGCCGCCTGTTTTTTTTTTTTTTTTTTTATCTGCCTGACGATAACTCTGTGTGTGTTTGTGCACGTTTTTTTTTTTTTTTTTTAAATCTGAGTGAGACGTCGGCCATGTTGATGACATCACACACTCACACTTCATCCGTCTTTTCCTCCTCTTCCTCATGTCTTTCTTTCTCTCCGTCAGTGAGGAGGCCAACCACAGCGAATCAGCCAGCTCAGCTCCAAAGGTAACACACACACACACACACACATACACACACACATGCACACACCGCACGTGACATCATAGCCTCGTCGCCCATGACGTCGTTTACTAACGTGTCTCTGTCGGCCTCGCTGCTCTGCATGTGTGCACGTCTCTGTCTGTCTGTGTGTGTGTGTGTGTGTCTGTGTGTGTGCACGTGTGTGTTGTTTGGCTCTAACCCACCTGGAGACTCTGAGGCCCGGCCCCCCTCCCAGTCGACCCCCCCCCAGACTGACGCCGTCTCCGGACCAGAGGAGGCAGCAGGAGAAGGAGGAGGAGGAGGAGGAGGAGGAGGAAGAGCAGGAGGTGAACACAGAGTCCAGGACAACAGCACAGGTCAGAGAACAGCTGGCTGACACCATGAGGCGTTCAGGGACAGTGACTGACACGATGAGGCGTTCAGGGACAGTGACCGCCACAATGAGGCGTTCAGGGACAGGGACTGACACGATGCGTTCAAGGGACAATGACCAACACGAGGCGTTCAGGCAACAATGACTAACACGATGCGTTCAAGGGAGAGTGACTGACACGATGCGTTCAAGGGAGAGTGACTGACATGAGGCGTTCAGGCACAGTGACCGACACGAGGCGTTCAAGGGACAATGACTAACACGATGCGTTCAAGGGACAGCGACTGACATGAGGCGTTCAGGGGACAGTGACTGACACGATGCGTTCAGGGACAATGACCCACATGAGGCGTTCAGGGACAGCGACCGACACGAGGCGTTCAGGGACAGTGACTGACACGATGCGTTCAGGGACGATGACCATCATTAGTTGTTCAGGGATTTTGTTTTACATATGACATGTTCAAGGACTTTGATAAGTATGATGTGTTCAAGGACAGTGATTTACGTGAGGGATTTAGAGACTCTCCTTACCATGAGACGTTCAGGGACTCAACTCACTGGGTGTGTGTGTATGTATGTGTGTGTGTGTGTGTGTGTGTGTGTGCGGCAGCGTGAGCCCTGGTCCGGGGTGAACCTGCTGGACTGGGATGTTGAGGTGTTACAGCCTGTCACAGCTCCAGCTGCCCAGGTGGGTGTGTGTGTGTGTGTGTGATGTCAGAAGTCAAAGGTCAGACTTTGTTTACCTACAGGTCCTGCATGTGTGCGTGTGCGCATGGTGGTTTGTTTGTTTTTTTTGCATATTTTTGTTTTCACTTTGCATGTTTACTCTTATACTGTACGTCTGGTTTCTGTCACATTTGTTTTAAATTTGCTGATTACTGTAAAAGTCGGGGTGGGGATCCTGTTCTGTGGCCCGACTGCAACCGAGTAACTAAATGCTTTTTTCACAAAAATGAAAAAAAAAAATCAGTCACAATCCTGGAAAAACAGCGTCCAATCATCTTGAACGCTCAGTTTGTCCAGGATCACCAACTCTATCTTTAAAGGGATAGTTCAATTTTTTGGCAAAGTTGTTTTGGAGGTAAATGTGTGCAAAACTGCTGATGCGCGTTGCCTTCAGGGACAATTTTTCATCAAGCAGTCTCTGCATTTCCCTCTAAAACAACTCTGTTTGGTAACGTTGTGTTATTATCTCATAGCGTGGTGAATGTGCAGGTCACAACTTGTCCACCAGAGCGTTGTGGAGTTGTTGGATTGTGTATTTGATGAGTTTGATGAGGGAAACCAAGAAATCCCATGAGCCTCCGTAGCGTAGCTCTGAGCAGCTCACGGCTCTGCTCCGCCGATCTAAAAATAGCTTGCACCGACAATTAAAGGTAACAAACCTACTGCTATGACTATAGGGATTATGGCAATGGGCCTATTTGCCAAAATATTGAACTATCCCTTTAAGTCCATGAATGAACTGAGCTGTGGTACAGGAGGTGACAGGTGAAGGCACCTGAACGCCTCACTGGTTCCGAGCAGCATATTATATTATAGTATATTATATATACAGTACTATGTGTCATCATGTAACGCGCTCCCGGTTGTTGTGTGTGTTGTTGCCGCGGCGAAGGCGCCGTCGTGGGACTCGTGGGTAAGTGTGACCTCACCTGAGCAGACGCCTCCTCCTTTATTCTTCCGTGACTTTGGCCTGTGATGTTAAACCTCCATCACACCCTCCTCCTCCTCCTCCTCCTCCTCCTCCTCCTCCTCCTCCTCCTCCTCCTCCTCCTCCTCCTCCTCCTCCCTCTGACCTCTTGACCCCGGGTCGTGACCTTTACCGAACGCTCCTCCTCCCGTGCGTCCACCTACCCGTCCTGCTCCTCCCTCCTTCCTCGCCACGATCCTCCCTCCTCCCTCCACCTCGTAGCAAGAGCAGCAGCAGCCGCAGCCTGACGACCAGCAGGGGGGGTGGGGCTACAGCGAAGGCTCCGCCCCCGGCTACACGGAGCCGCAGTGGGACGAGGGCGACACGGCGGCGGCGGCGGCTCAGGAGAACTGGAACGACGACGAGGAAGAGGAGGACGGAGGCTACGCCGCGCAGACGTACAGCGAACCCAACTGGGACGATGACAATGACGGAGGCGGCGGTGGCGGTGGTGGTGGCGCCAACGTGGGGCAGGGAGGCTGGGGCGAGGAGGAGGAGCAGGAGCAGGAGGAGGTGCAGGTAGAGTGGGGTGGGCGGGGCTTCAGGTGGGAGCTGAGGGGGAGGAGCCAAGGAACGACAGCGGGAAGTCCAGAACCGCCACGAGAAACTTTCAGCACGTCTCTCACTTCCTGTTTACTTCACTGCATCACTTCCTGTTTACTTCACTGCATCACTTCCTGTTTACTTCAACATATCACTTCCTGTTTACTTCAACACTGCAAAAACTCAAAATCTTTCCAAGAATATCTGTCTTATTTCTAGTCAAAACTAATCTCTTTCCACTTAAAATAAGACTCATCATTGTTTTTAGATAATTGTCATTTGTTTCAAACAAATTTTCACTTGAAATAAGTAGAAAAATCTGTAATAAGAAAGAAAAACTTGCTGCAATATCAGATTTTTCTACTTATTTCAAGTCAAAATACGCTTGAAAGAAGTAAAAAGTGTCTTATTTTAAGTATAAGTAGATTGTTTTGACTAGAAATAAGACAAATATTCTTGGTAAGATTTTGAGTTTTTGCAGTGTAAAACTTACTTCACTGCATAACTCCTCTCTCCCCTCCATCTTCTTGTTTGTTGCTCCAGAGTTCGGTGACCAACGGCGCCGGCGGCGACCTCCCTCCTGGTTTCCTCTACAAGGTGAAACTCCATCACATGCACAGTCTCTTTTTTTTCACAACTTTATTAAGAATTGTGCAAAACAATACAATTCAACACAGCAACAAAGATTACCGCCAGGGGGTTACATACATAAAGGCATTTACAGATGGCATTATAAAAAGATGTTGTAGCCAGCACATAGGTTCAAGGTCTTGATAGCTTTTGTGTTATTAGATTTTTCAATAGTTTTAATATAGGCCTACTGCTTGACTAAGTTCTTAAATGTAAGAAAAAAAGGATTTTGATTTGTGTATCTACATTTATGAATGTGCCATTTGGATAAAAGGATAATAAGATTAATGATGTAGTAGTGTCTAACTTTGGTAAATGGAAAGACAGTGAAGCCAAACATTTTCAAATCACACGCAGTCTCGTCATCAGAGCCCAGTTCAAACACAAACTTTATTCATAATGACCTTTGCTCGTCAGGTCAAAGCGGTACACGAGTACGCCGCCACCGACGGCGACGAGCTGGAGCTGCAGATCGGGGACACGGTGCTGGTCGTGGCCTTCGACAACCCAGACGAACAGGTCAGAGAGAGTCAAACAATAATGTGTCTGTTGTGTGTGTTTGTCTGTGGGCTTCGGCGGTGCGTTCAGGTGAAACCCGTCTTTCTCTGTTAGTTAGTTAGTTAGTTTAAGTTTATTTCGGACATGTTAAAAGAAATAAAACATAATACAGAAATGGACAGACATAACATATAAAAACTTTGCAAAAACAACATATGAACAAAAAAAGAAATATATATATATATATAATAAAAAAAAATAAAAGAAAATAATTGAAAAATAAAGGTAATTTGATTTTTTTTGTTTTTGTTTTGTTTTGTTTTGTTTGTTTCATATCCGAAAAGGAGTGGGAAGAAGTAAAACTTATTTACTCCCACCCCTTATTCATAAATTATTTATCAGGTTATCTAGTCATTATAATATATACAGTAAGTTAATTTATGAGTTATTTAACTGGATTTATTCTAATATATTATTATATTTATATACATATAGATTTATTCTAACATATGATTACTAATCTTTATCTCTCTATATAGTCATATACATATAAAAACATATACAAACACATTCATACATACAAAGACAAACTGAAAGTAACATGAACCGAGCAACAAATAACTAAGTGGGTAAATAATACCCAAATAAATAATAATAAGCACCTTGTGGTTGTCAGACACCCTCATTTCTGTACATACTGAAAATCATTTCTTTGTATTTCTTTTTGAACTGGATTATGTTTGGACATTCTTTTAACCCCACATTCAAACTGTTCCATAGTTTAGTTCCACAGATAGAAACACAAAAGCTCCTTCTTGTTGTTCGTATGTTCCTGATTTTGAAGTTAAATTTTCCCCTTAAGTTGTAACCCCCTTCCCTTTCAATGAATAATTTTTGAATATTTCCAGGCAGTGAGTTGTTTCTTGCTTTAAATATTATTTGAGCTGTCTGTAGATTAACAAGATCTTTGAATTTCAGTAGTTTTGACTGTAAGAAAAGAGAATTTTGACTGTAAGAAAAGAGAATTTTGTGCTGCTGTGTCTGCAGGACGACGGCTGGCTCATGGGCCTGAAGGAGTCTCAGTGGATGCAGAAGAAAGATTTTTCAGCCAAAGGTGTTTTCCCCGAGAACTTCACCCAGAAGATCTGAGGGGAGCGGCGGTCGAGCTCGTCTCAGATTTAAAAAGTGTCGACGTGGAGAAACGTTTCAGAGAGATCAGAGACATCTCAGTGGCACCAAATGTATTGTTTGTGCAGTTGAAACCAGTGTCAGTGAACTCATCACGGCTGATGCAGAAGACAAATTTAATCCACTCATATTCATACTGTCTTTTTCTTTCTCTGTATTCCTAAGTTATTTCTGTTGTGCTGAACTCAGACGAAACACAAACTCGTGCTTTAGCAACATTTAAAGACACACTGACGTTTCTGTCGTGGATGTACTGTATGAATGTGCAAATATTTATGTTGTGTGTTGTCAGTTCCTTGCATGAAGCATTTGATTGTTTTTTTTTGTCATTTTTGTTGTAACACAAACTCAACACTGTGAGCGCAGACGTCAGCAGCTCGTAGCTTCACCACAGGGAACAGCAGCAGTGTTTGTTTCTTATATCGGACTTTTTTTTTTTTGAGGACGTGTCTTGGCGTGTGGCTTAAATTTTCTAATGCACATATGGTTTTATTTTGACTTTTGAATCATCTTGTCGTAGAGGCATAAGATGCAAAGACCCGGCTGCTGATTTCTTCCTCTCGTTACCACTCTTCATGACTGTTTCCTGTTGGTTAAGTCACAGTGCGACGACGTGTTTTATTCCACTAAATGTTTTTCATATGACTCTCTCTGACTGTGGATCTGAGGCTCCGATTCAGAACGATGTGGATCTGCACTGTGGAGTCAGTGAACGTGTGGTAACTGATGCACCATCTGTTGGATCAATCAGACTCATTAAAGATGAATTTAACAACACCAGCAGTGTCTCACTTTTTACTTCACTCTGATTCTGTTCAGGTTAAAGGGATAGTTCACCCAAAATTGAAATTTCACTCATTATCTACTCACCCTCATGTCGACTAAGAGCTGTGAGAATTTTCAGAGTCCTCCGTGGCTTCTCTGAGTTACGGGGTCCGCGCAGCAGTATTTGCCCATATAATGGTTGTCAATGGATACCAACTTTCTTCGTCCAAAAAGACACACCAAAAAACATGCAAATACCTCCATAGTGCTCGTCTGTAATGTCCCTCTTGTATTGACATGAGAAATTGTTTGCACTGACACTGGAAGAGCAGCGAACCGAGACACTGGGAGCTTCCGCTACAAACAAGCTTAAAATATACACTTATTTAATTTTTTTTCGGAACAATTTCTCATGTCAGGGCTTCAATACAAGAGGGACATTACAGACAAGCACTATGGAGGTATTTGGGTGTTTTTTGGTGTGTCTTTTTGGACGAAGAAAGTTGGTATCCATTCACAACCATTATATGGACAAATACTGCTGAAGGAACGGAGGACTCTGAAAATTCTCACAGCTCTTAGTCGACATGCGAGTGAGTAGATAATGAGTGAAATTTGAATTTTGGGTGAACTATCCCTTTAATGTCACATTTTCCCTTTCAGATCAATCGATCACTTTATTTCTGTCGCATTTTTAACAGGAAGCATTGCACAGTAAATGTAGTAAATAATCAACAGGCTTCCAGGTTAGAGGAGCATCCCATTCCCAGAAGCTTCACTAGTTTCTAGAAGAGGAAGAGGAGGCCTGGATGGCTGCACTGAGGGAGGAAGAGGAGCAGAGGCTAATGAGAGAAGTTACCAATGAATTAAATATTGTTCAGTAATTATTGGACTGTAGGGTTTTATAAAACATAAAATGAAAACAAATGTATCTGCACTTATTAAAGTGTCCCAACATTTGCCACAGGAGCTGCCTACAGCTCCATCTGTGTTTCCTGTTGGGAGTTCCGGTGAAAACCGCCGACGTCAAACAAGCCGCGCGACTCAAAGGTTCCGTCTCGCTCCGCTCCGCCCCGCAGCTGACTGCCCCGGGACAAACCAGGAAGAAAGTTGTTCGCTAATAAATAAACAGACAGTTCACAGTTTCTTCTGAGTGAGTCCAGTTTCAACACTTCTGATTAAAACTGCAGATTCTCCTGAAGGTGAGATTCACACCCCACTAGTAGACAGGGAGGAAACTTCAGCAGAAGAGGAGGGAGGGGCTGACTGTCACTGACTTGACTTTGTGTCTGCTGTGTTTTCACTTTCACTTTCACTCAGAAACGAAATGGCTTCAAGGTTAGAGCCCGATCTCTGCTGCCCGGTCTGTACGGAGGTCTTCAGAGACCCTGTCCTCCTGCCCTGCAACCACAGCTTCTGTAAAGACTGTGTGGTGAGATGGTGGAGAGAGAAACAAGATCAACTGTGTCCAATTTGTAATAAAAGACATCCAACAGCAGATCTACGTCTCAACCTGGCATTGAAGAACCTGTGTGAGAGCTTCTTACAGCAGAGAGAGCAGAGATCTTCAGAGGCTCTCTGCAGTCTGCATTCTGAGAAACTCAAACTCTTCTGTCTGGACCACCAGCAGCCGGTGTGTGTCATCTGCAGAGATTCGAAAAAACACACCAACCACAGATTCAGACCCATTGATGAAGCTGCTTCAGAACTCAGGAAGGAACTTAAGGAAACTCTGGAGCCCTTAAAGGAAAAGTTAAAGGGCTTTGAAGAAGTTCAAGTGAAGTTTGATCAAACAGCAGAACACATTAAGGTCCAGGCCCGACACACAGAGAGGCAGATTAAGGATCAGTTTAAGAAGCTTCACCAGTTTCTAGAAGAGGAAGAGGAGGCCAGGATGGCTGCACTGAGGGAGGAAGAGGAGCAGAAGAGTCAGAGGATGAAGGAGAAGATGGAGGCTCTGAGCAGAGAGATAGCAGCTCTTTCACACACAGTCAGAGCCACAGAGGACGAGCTGAGAGCTGAAGACGTCTCATTCCTGCTCAACTACAAGGCTGCAGTGGAAAGAGTCCAGCAGCGCCCCCTGCTGGAGGACCCACAGCTGGACTCAGGAGCTCTGATAGACCAGGCCAAACACCTGGGCAACCTGACCTTCAACATCTGGACCAAGATGAAGGACATGGTCTCCTACAGTCCTGTGGTTCTGGACCCAAACACTGCTCATCCACGCCTCATCCTGTCTGAAGATCTGACCAGTGTTAAACTAGGAGACACATATCGGCAGCTTCCTGAGAACCCAGAGAGGTTTGGTAAAAACGCATACTCTGTCCTGGGCTCCGAGGGCTTTTCCTCAGGAACTCACAGCTGGGATGTCCATGTCGGAGACAATACAAGCTGGTTGCTGGGCGTGTCAGCAGAGTCTGTCCACAGGAAGAGAAACATCCAGTCCAGATTATGGAGGATAGGGTTTTATAAAGGAGACTATTCAGCGCGGTCACCACCAGCTCCATCCACTGATCTCCCAGTGCAGAAGAAGCTGCAGAAGATCAGAGTGAATCTGGACTGGAGCGGAGGAAAACTGTCCTTCTCTGATCCAGACACTGACACACACATACACACCTTCACACACACTTTCACTGAGAAACTGTTCCCATACATTTTGACTGGAGATCCCCTCCCGGTGAAGATCTCACCCCTGTGACGGAGATAAAGCGAAGCAAAGTGGATTAAAATCCTGCAGCGATGTCTGTATCTGCACTGTGGAGTCAGTGAACGTGTGGTAGCTGATGCACCATCTGTTGGATCGATCAGATTCATTAATGATGAATTTAACAACATGAGCAACGTCTCACTTTTACTTTTCTCTGATTCTGTTCAGGTCTGTATTTATTGTTTTATTTTATTTAGATTAGGGACAGTGCATATTAATGAACATTGTACATGTGTAAATATGCCGTCTGTTGTCCCCAGGCAGGCTGTTGTAATAGTAAAAAAGACACACGGGAAATACATAGAAGAACCATAGAAAACCAATGCAAGGAATTATGCTAAGAGGACAGACAAAGAAAATAAAAGCTATAATTTAAGCCTTTATTTCAAACATGTAAAGAAACTGACAGAAGACAAAGCAAGCAACAACAAAAAACTAAACAAATAGTAATAGAAAACTAATCAAATTAATAAATTATATTCATCAACAGTCTTAACATGCTGGAAAGGGAGTAGGAAGAAGTAAAAAAACAAACAAACAAAAAAAAACATAACAACAATAGGCTACATAATAAGTAAGTAAGAGTGAGTTTTTTTTTTAATTCAAAACTTTGTTTCACAATACAAAAACAGTTTTTCATGGTAAAATGCAATTAATAAAGCATATTTATATTATACGCCAGGGGGAATTTATAAGTTTACAACAAAATTTTCACAGTTTTCACATATATTGATAGTCTTGATCGCTTTCTGGTTGTTTGAAAATTTGATGGAGGTTATGTATTGCTTGAGCTCACCGTTAAAAGCAGTAAAGGAAGGTTTTTTTTTAATGAACTTACATTTGTGAATATGAAATTTTGCCATTAAAATAATAAGGTTGATAATAAAAGTTATGTTAGCTTTTTCCTTGTTTTTTTTTCAGGTCAGGGAGCCCAAACAGAACATTCCTCCAAAACAAAATAAAATCACCATCAACATTGATAGCAACAAAATTACAAATATCACTCCATAGTTTTTGCACAATAGGGCAGAGTGAGTTAATGTTGTTGTAAACTCCAGAAACACACCCACATCACATGAGTCAGTAAAAGTTGCACCACACACACGCACACAAACACACACACAGGAGCGAGCAGCAGCAGCTGGACTGTCAGGCACAGACATGGAGAGAGTCGGTGCTGGAGCTGAACCTCCAGAGGAGAAATCGTGGAGACACAGGTGAGTCCAGCTCCAGTTTCATATTTTACAGTAGGCTATGTTTATCTAAATGCAATCTACACATCTTAGTGTTGTTTTCCTGCTGAAACGCTCCAGAGCCGAGGAGGCTGCTGCGTCCTGCAGCGAGGAGGAGGAGGAGGACAAACTGACCCTCATCACCTGGAACGTGGACGGGCTGGACGACGAGGAGCAGCCGCAGAGAGCGCGAGGCCTCTGCTCCGAGCTGACCAGGTGAGTCTGAGCTCAGGAGAAGACATAGTCTGTCTTTCTGTCTGTCCAGCAGATATCAGTGGAATGTTTTTGTTAATATAAGTCCTAAATAGTCCTATTTTCCGTCAGCAATCACTTACATGAAGTATTTCAGCCTAAACACGAGTCTCTCCGTCACTCTGCTCTGCTGTAACCCGAGGAGAAAATTTTCCTTGTGGGATACAAGTGTTATCCAATGAGGAGAGAGAACGGCATGAAGGGCTGTGTGTGCAGCCAAGGGATGCGCGTGAATGTGGTGACGTAGCACGAGGACCAATTGATGCCTGACAAGGGCGGGGGCTGCTAACTCATGGTGCGTTCAAAGAAACTCGTACTTTGTGTTTTTCCTTCCTGTGAAGTCATACCAGTTCGATCTGGTACGAGTTCACGGGTCGGAAGTTACGAGTGGCCGTTATAGGGAACTTTCACAGACAACAGGATGGTAAAAACACGAGCTACGGGTTACCTGGAACGCTACCAAGTCGTAGTTGTGACTTGAAGCTGTAACTTACGGTTTCAAAAGCCTGCCTTGAACGCAGCATTAGCCGAAACGGCCGTGAAGCTGATATCTGCTTTAAGTTTCGTTTCCTCAGTTTCCCCGCTGGTGCAAGTGAATCAACAATCCGCTCTGTGTCTCCCCCTGCTGGTGACACGGTGTGGCTGAATTTGCTGTTGTTATTGATTGATTATTGATAATAACAGTGCAGTTATTAATAACAGAAGAATAGATATGCAAATAATCAAACAGGAGCTAGAGGGAGTTTTCAAATAATGAGCACAAATGAAAAGTTTTAGCAGCTTTCTTGTTTTTAGAGTCACTTTTCCCTTTGAAAACCTATAAATGAAGGTTTGAGTGACTAAATTTGGTTTTATGAATATGGTATTTCCCTAAAATGATTTATTACAGATAACTCTTTCTGTTTTTTTTTTACATGCTGTGTTGTTGTTGTTGTGTTGTGTCCACAGATTCTCTCCTGACGTTGTGTTTCTGCAGGAGCTCGTGCAGCCTTACGTCCGCTTCCTGCACAAACGTCTGTCTGACGAGTACACGTACATCGAAGGTTTGTAACGTCAGAGGAAACACTAGATAGATAGATAGATAGATAGATAGATAGATAGATAGATAGATAGATAGATAGATAGATAGATAGATAACTAGACACTTTATTGAAATTGAAGTACATCTCCTGCAGTGCAAAGTCATAAAAAACTCTAAAAGGCATAAACCAACACACAAATAGAAACATACAATATGTACTGTACTGTAGTTACTGAGAGGGTGGAGACTGTGCACACACACCTGAGACTTTATTATCTAGACAAACCAACAGAAGGGAGGAGAACAAACTCTGTGCTGATTATTATATCAATTATGATTCATATGGAGAGAGACAATAAGTTTGCGTCTGTTACCTGTGTTTTGAAATAGACATAATAATGATTATTATTATTATCATCATTATTCCATGTTTATTTATAATAATATGAAATATGGGATTTGTCACTGTTAAATCTTAGCTGTGGAGCTGCTTTAGGTAATTATTATTAATGAATTATTGGGTATTTGTCTTGTTTTGCACCTTTCCTCAGGTGGGAAGGTCGGTTACTTCACTGGGATGTTGCTGAAGAAGTCTCGGGTCACTCTGCTCAAGACTAAGATCGTCGACTACCCGCTCTCTCGGATGTTGAGGAACCTGCTCGTGGCTCAGGTCGGTCGGTCGGTCGACAGACACACAGTCACTTCACCTTCACCTGCACAGGTGTGTGAGTGTGTGTGTGTGTGTGTGTCTCTCTCTCTGAACCAGGTTCTGTTCAGGGGCCAGAAGCTGTGGCTGATGACGTCTCACTTCGAGAGCTGTAAGGCCAACGCAGAGGAGCGTCTGAGGCAGCTGGGGCTGGTGATGAAGGGGATGAGCAAGGCGCCTGCAGACGTCACCGTGCTGTTCGGAGGAGACACCAACCTGAGAGATGCTGAGGTGTGTGTGTGTGTGTGTGTGTGTGTGTGTGTGGAGCTCACAGAGCCAGATGTGTCCAGGTGTTGTGGAGAACAAGGCAGCTCACCTGTGTGTGTGTCTCTACCCGTCCAGGTGGCCAAAGCGGGGCTCCCTGACAGCGTGTGTGATGTGTGGGAGGAGCTGCGAAGACCCTGGTTCTCCCGCTACACATGGGACATGAAGTACAACGACAACAAGGAGATTTCGTTCCCTGTTCAATTCCGGTTCGACCGCGTGTACCTGCGCCGGGCCACCGCGGATGGAGCTCCGCCCCTGAAGCCTGACAGCATATCTTTGGTTGGGCAGGAGAGACTGGAGTGTGGATGCTTCGTTAGTGATCACTGGGGGATCCACTGCACCTTCTCTACTCATTAGAAACACATGAACTCAAAACAACTGTCTCTGAGGCTTCATTAAAAACAAATCTCAAATTTCAAAAATCTCAAACACCTGAATAAAACTGATATAAGAATCCTGCAGCAAGTGACAGGGTTCCCACTCTTTTCTTGAAGCTGCTACAGTCTGACAGACATGTTATTATTACACTACACAAATAAATCCCCCATCCCGTTCATGCTTTGGAGACGTGTACATTTAACCAGTTTGTTTCTATGTTTATTCCTCTCTCAGCCCCAGAAGTCTGATTTAAAGATATGCACTCTATGGCTCTAGGTCATCTTTGAAATAATCTCTTACATGCTTAGAAATTATGACAATTTCCATGTGTTTTCCATGACTGGGAAACTGGTCAACCATTTTCCAGGTTTTCCAGGACACGTGGGAACCCTGGTGTAAGTGTAAATGTATTATGATGATAATGATGATGATGAAAATTGCACAAAAGTAAATTAATTCAATGAATAAATGTTGTAAACAGCTCCATCTCCAAGGCTTCGTCCTGTCCCTTTAAGACAGCAGCGTCGTAACCTAGGAGACGTTTTGTTTACTTCCGGGTTGCTCGAGTCGAAAACAAGAGGGGCAGCTACACGCCCACGACGCCGAGCAAAGCGGATTAAAATCCCGCAGCGATGGCAGGAGAGGCTGAGGACGAGATACCAGGTCAGGAACTAGAATTATCTCCTTATGTTTCACTGATTATTAACGATTAAAACCCGAAACCTTCGTTTAACGGAACCGTTTTTGCTAATTAGCGGAGCAGGTAGTCGGCGTTAGCTTCGTCTTTAGCTCCCTGGCTAACCGAGAAGAAACCCAGAATAAACCCGTGTGTTGTTGACTTTCTCCGCGTTAATCTGTCGGTTAATTATGTTTGATTATTATGTTTTTCATATTAATCAATAATTACGAGTCGTTCAGCATTTGACTCTGTTTGATAATGATTCATTTCCAGCTCTGTGAAGCAGTTTAGAACTATAATTAAATGATAACAGGTTTTCTTCTGACCTTTTAATCCTCATATTTTGTCGCACATGAAAATATGTGAAAAATAATATAAGTTTTAGAAATTACAGTCAAGTTATTGATTGTTTCTTTTGATTGAGCAGATTTAATGTTCATATTTTCTTATTGATTTAGCCTTCAGAGCTCTGAAACAAACATTCATAAACTTCCCACATATTTACAAATTAACAGCTTCAACTGTTCAAGGTCATTGATTATTTGAGATTTATTTGTATAGATCAGTATTTCTAACTATAGTTGTTTTAGTTCTTATAACCATCACCATTCTTATTAGATAAGATAAGATAATCCTTTATTCGCGCCACAGTGGAGAAATGTACAGGGTTGCAGCAGCAGACAACAGCAATGAAATGTATAGCACAGATAATAAATAGCAATAGCAGTGTTTGTAACAGAGTATGATTAATGAATAATAGGAATTAGAAAGAAAAGCTCTTGTTGTGGAGTCTGATAACTGCAGAAAGGAAGGAAATATATTTGTGAATATTGCTGTCTTGTGCTACTATTTGTCATACACCTTGCCTATTGCCTGCTAATAATTTCCTCTTTCCTCTCGTCTCTTTTCTCTTTTCTCACAGAATCAGGAGCAGTTTTCACTTTTGGGAAGAGTAAATTTGCCGACAACATCCCCAGTAAATTCTGGCTGAAAAACGACGTCCCGCTCAGAATAGCGTGTGGGGACGAACACACGGCTCTGATCACAGGTGAGAGAGACTCTGGAAGTCTGGAGAGAAGATGCTTCTCTTGTTTACACCGAGTCGAGTCGAAGCTGAAGCGTCTTTGTCTCTGTCTCTGTCTCTGCAGAAAATGGGAAACTCTTCATGTTCGGCAGCAACAACTGGGGTCAGCTGGGTCTGGGATCCAAACTGACCGTGAACAAGCCGACGTGTGTCAAAGGTCGGTGTGAACAAAACAGCTGTCAGTTGACTGCTCAGGAGCGTTGTGTTGTGTTGTGTTGTGTTGTGTTCGAGTGCTGCCACTGACAGCTGCTCTCAGATAAAGACGTGACGTGAGGAGCAGAGGAGTCCTGCTGGAGGGGGGACACACAGATTTGTCACCCCTGTAATCCCAGTCTGGTTCATAATCTGCTGTAATCTGAAGACATAGAGATGACGTGTTATGGCTGCTTACGGCCTACAAAAATTAAATTTAGTGGTTGATAAACTTATTTCACTCCTATCTAACATATCTAACCATAGGAGGAGGATGGACCTGAGCTGCAAAGAACCATCATAATAAATAATAGTTTATCTACAATATATAAATATTTCATCATTATTATAATTAGCATTATTTTGATGTACCATTTTCCAAAAAACGTCTACATAAAACCAAAAAAGCTCCAACACGACATGTTCCTGTTAAACAGAGACGATTTCACAATAAAACGCTCAAACTTTTTTATATAGTGTAAATCATAACCCCAGTTTTTTCTCATCAATTCAGTTCAGTAGTTAGCATCCTAATGACGTCAGAACAGCAGATACTGTACGTCTCCATTGACAGACAGATAGATGGATAGATGGATGGATGGATGGATGGATGGATGGATGGATGGATGGATGGATAGATAGATAGATAGATAGATAGATAGATGGATAGATGGATAGATGGATAGATAGATACAGTTTATTTGCCATTTGTACGTTTGTTAGGGTACAAACATAAAAAGGTAAAGATATATAAAGAAAGTGCACACAATTATATAAAAAAGAAGATGTAAACAGTAAAAATTAAAGAAAAAGAGTGAACAGTAAAGGGTAAAAAGACAATAAATAAAAATAAATATCAGATATTTTACACATTTCCCATTTTAACATGTTGATGTCAGGTGTCACTTCCTGTTTGTTTCCAGCTCTGAAGAGTGAGAAGGTCCAGCTGGTGGCGTGCGGCAGGAACCACACTCTGCTCTGCACCGGTCAGTGTCTCCATCTTCTTCTTCTTCACCTTCATCGGCTCCGTCCAAACGCTTCTGGTCCGACTTTCTTCTCCTGTGGTGTTTTTTCTTTCCCCCTCTGCAGCCCAGGGGAGGGTGTACGCCTCGGGGGGCAACAGCGAGGGGCAGCTGGGGCTCGGCGACTGCGAGGAGAGGACGTCGTTCCGGCGGCTGGAGTTCTTCGATGCGCGCGGGCCGGTCAGGATGCTCGCCGCCGGGTCCAACACCTCGGCCGCTCTCACAGGTGAGGCTCTGACATCATCATCACCATCACCATGACAACTGGCGTCACGAGCTCGCCGAGGCCGTGTGACTGATTGATGATGAGGGAACGTCTGTCACCCTCTGCAGAGAGCGGCAGGCTGTTCATGTGGGGCGACAACACGGAGGGGCAGATCGGCCTGGGGAAGGAGAGCCACGCCTCCTCGCCGCAGGAAGTCAGCGTGGGCCGACCAATCAGCTGGGTGTCCTGTGGCTATTATCACTCCGCCCTCGTCACAGGTGAGCGCAGCCGCAGGCGACGTTCAACAGACAGACCTGAGGCGTATATAATATAATATAATATAATATAATATAATATGTCTCAATATAATATAATAGGTAACACTTTATAATAAGTACACACTATTAAAGGCCCCATGGCATGAAAAATGTGATTTTGGTTATTTTTTTGGTGCTTGGGGAGGTCTCTGGGCCACGTATATACTGTCCCATGCATCAAACTGGTCATAAACAGAGAAACACACACCGCCCATTTGTAGGAACATTCTCTTTAAGACGAGCAGATAGCACTTCCTCCTTTCTGTGATGTCACACACAAGGTAACTCCGCCCACCGTGACCAGTTGTTTTTTTTTCAATTTTTATGAATGCAGCTTAGGTTTCAGTTACTTGCCTGTGATTGGCCCGACCACATGCCACTCTAAAACAGTCAGCCAATCAGAGGAGAGGTTCTCATTCTCTCTTCTGATTGGCCAAATGACCTGTGCCTGTTAGAACTCCAGAAAGAGGCAACAGAAAGGGGCAATATAGACGATATTAAGCGGATCACAGGTACTCAAAACCAATGATAGCCTACATCTTGTTAGAGATATCAGCAGGTAAATAAACCCAGAGAAAAGTGCACAGCATGGGGCCTTTAAACATTAATTAAAGCAGAAGTAAGCAGAATATTTGTGTTAAAGGCCCCATGGCATGAAAAATGTGATTTTGGTTATTTTTTCGTGCATGGGGAGGTCTCTGGGCCACGTATATACTGCCCCATACATGAAACTGGTCATAAACTGAGAAACACACACCGCCCATTTGTAGGAACATTCTCTTTGAGACGAGCAGATAGCACTTCCTCCTTTCTGTGATGTCACACACAAGGTAACTCCGCCCACCGTGACCGGTTGTTTTTTTTCAATTTGTATGAATGCAGCTTAGGTTTCAGTTACTTGCCTGTGATTGGCCCGACCACATGCCACTTAAAAACAGTCAGCCAATCAGAAGAGAGGTTCTCATTCTCTCTTCTGATTGGCCAAATGACCTGTGCCTGCTAGAGCTCCAGAAAGAGGCAACAGAAAGGGGCAGTATAAACGATATTAAGCAGATCACAGGTCCTCAAAACCAATGATACATCTTGTTAGGGATATCAGCAGGTAAATAAACCCAGAGAAAAGCGCACAGCATGGGGCCTTTAATATCAGTCTTAAATAGTTATATCTTCCGACAGCAATCACTTCTATAGAGTGTTTGGTCTGAAACACGGGTCTGTCTGTCACTCTGCTCTGCTGTAAGCCGAGGAGAAAACTTTCCTTGTATCCTACAAGCTTTATCCAATGAGGAGAGAGAACGGCATAAAGGGGCAGTCCTCTCTGTGTGTGCAGCCAAGGGCTGCGCGTGAATGTGGTGACGTAGGGACGAGGGCGGGGACTGCTAACTCCATCGGCTGACAGGAAGTTAGCCAAAACCACCGGATCGCTTACTTCTGCTTTAATAAAGCATTAAATACTGAATTAATAATTTATAACCCATGAATATTCATTAGTGTGTAGTTTATAAACACAGTTAAAAATGTTTTACTTATCATTTATAAGCGCTAACTTTATTTATAAACTTCATACTAATGATAATTCATGTTCTAAATGAAGAATTCATTATTTATCAATGTTTAACTAATGCTTAATAGTGTGTAGGTATTATATATATTTATTATTATAATATAATGTGTCTCTTTTGATTTTCAGAAGATGCAAAGTTTATTATGCTTTTATATTCCTCAATATAATATAATATAATATAATATAATATACTGTGTGTGTGTGTGTGTGTGTGTGTGTGTGTGTGTGTGTGTGTGTGTGTGTGTGTGTGTGTGTGTGTGTGTGTGTGTGTGTGTCAGTGGATGGAGCTCTCTACACCTTCGGCGAGCGGGACAGCGGTAAACTGGGCCTGGGCACCGAGCAGCTGCCGCGACACCGCGTCCCTCAGCTGGTGAAGAGCATCAAGGAGCCGGTGACACAGGTGGCGTGTGGCGGCGGACACACGGTGGCGCTCACAGGTAACCAGCAGCACTCACACACACACACACAAACACACGTGGAGGTGGGAGGAGCTACGGCGGCCTGTGTGTGTGTCTGACTCCGCCCCCCTGTCTGTGTCTCAGAGGACGACGTCTACACCTTCGGCCTGGGGCAGTTCGGGCAGCTCGGACACGGGACGTTCATCTTCGAGTCGCGGCTGCCGCGGCCGGTGGAGCACTTCCGCAGGGGGCGTGTCTGTCAGGTGGCGTGCGGCGAGAACCACACGGCCGTCATCACAGGTGAGCACCGCCCACTTTTACACCCTCGCTTGGCTGCTGCCGCCGAGCCGAGCTGACCTCTGTGTGTGTGTGTGTTTCCAGACGGAGGGCTGCTCTACACGTTTGGAGACGGGCGCCACGGGAAGTTGTGTCTGGGGGAGGAGAACTTCACCAACCAGTTCAAACCCACGCTGTGTCCGCGCTTCCTCAAGTACAACATCCAGGCGGTGCGTTCAGGGACTGCCACGCCTGTTTGTTGTGAATTAGATAGATTTGTTGCCATGTCAGAAGTTGTGTTTCCATTAAAGGGATATTTCAACATTTTTGGCAAATTGGCCCATTGCCATAATCCCTATAGTCATAGCAGTAGGTTTGTTACCTTTAATTGTCGGTGCAAGCTATTTTTAGAACAGCGGAGCAGAGCCGTGAGCTGCTCAGAGCTACGCTACAGAGGCTCATGGGATTTCTTGGTTTCCCTCATCAAACTCATCAAATACACAATCCAACAACTCCACAACGCTCTGGTGGACAAGTTGTGACCTGCACATTCACCACGCTATGAGATAATAACAGAACGTTACCAGACAGAGTTGTTTTAGAGGGAAATACAGAGACTGCTTGCTGAAAAACTGCCCCCGACGGGAACGTGCATCAGCGGTTTTGCATGAATTCACCTCTAAAACAACTCTGTCTGGTAACGTTGTGTTATTATCTCATAGCGTGGTGAATGTGCAGCTCACAACTTGTCCACCAGAGCGTTGTGGAGTTGTTGGATTGTGTATTTTGATGAGTTTGATGAGGGAAACCAAGAAATCCCATGAGCCTCCGTAGCGTAGCTCTGAGCAGCTCACGGCTCTGCTCCGCCGTTCTAAAAACAGCTTGCACCGACAATTAAAGGCAACGAACCTGCTGCTATGACTATAGGGACTATGGCAATGGGCCAATTTGCGAAAAAGTTGAACTATCCCTTTAAAAGTCTGTTCTTCATTCACAAGAAGAGAAGTTACACACTTTGTACAGTTTTTTAGAAGTATCGTTTTTATTCTGTGCTCCAGGCCGTGTGCGGCGGCTGTCACATGGTGGTCCTGGCGCGGCCGCGTGAGGGAACGCGTGGCGAGGCGACGCTGGAGGAGGACGACGTGACCGAGGACTTCCTGGAGAAGCCGTACGTGGAGCTGCTGGGCGACACGAGCGACTCCTCCGCCGCCCTGCAGAGGAGCCTCTCCGCCCGCGTCCGCCGCCGGGAGAGGGTGAGCGCACGCCGCACGGACGGAAGGAAGGAAGGAAGGGGGCGGAGCTAAACCCCCCCGGACAACAACAACGCAGCTCATTGGCTGACGGTGCGTGTTGTGTTTCCCTCTGCAGGAACGCTCTCCGGATCAGTTCGGCGCCATGTTCCGCACTCTGCCCGTCGCCATGACGGCCGGGTTCCTCCACCCGCCGCTGCCCGTCTCCGCCCACACCGCCCCCCCCCGCCTGCCGCCGCCGGAGCTGAGCCACAGAAAGGTGCTCAACGGGTCGATGCACCAGGGTACCTACCTCACCCCCTCTCCCTCCTTCTCCTCCTCCTCTCTCTCCTCTCCCTTCTCCTCTTCCTCCTCTTCCTCCCTCTCCCTCCTCTTCTTCCTTTTCCTCTTCCTCCCTCCTCCTCTTCCTCCTCTACTTCCTTCTCCTCTTCCTCCCTCCTCCTCCTCTCCCTCCTCCTCCTTCACTTCCTCCCTCCTCCTCTTCCTCCTCTTCTTCCTCCTCCTCTTCCTCCCTCCTTCTCTCTTCACTTCCTCCCTCCTCCTCTTCTTCCTCCTCCTCTTCCTCCCTCCTCATCTCCCCCTCCTCTTCCTCCCTCCTCCTCTCCCTCCTCCTCCTCCTCTTCCTCCTCTCCCTCCTCATCTCCCCCCTCCTCTTCCTCCCTCCTTCTCTCTCCTTCTCTTCCTCCTCCTCTTTCTCCCTCTCCCTCCTCTTCTTCCTCCTCCTCTTCCTCCCTCCTCATCTCCCTCCTCTTCTTCCTCTTCCTCCTCCCCTTCCTCTCTCCTCCTCACCCTCCCTCCTCCTCTTCCTCCTCTCCCTCTCCTCCTGGTTTAGGTCGAGAACCGTTTGTCTGTTTGTTGTGTTTGTTTGTTTACCTGCGGACTAACATGGCTTCGTGTTCAGCGCAGGCAGGCGGTGAGACAGACGGCGCTGCTGAGAGCCTGACGGACGCCGACAGCGTTAAAGGCCTCGGAGACACGACCGACCTCCTCAACATGGTGAGCTCCGACCTCTGACCTCTGACCTCTGAGCTCTGAGCTCTGAGTCGATGGCGCTCTGTGACCTACTTCCTGTTTCTCCTCCTTCCTCCTCCAGACGCACATGATGACGATGGACCCCAGCGACAAGTCCCTGGCTCTGTCTCCGGTGCAGAAGGTAACGTTCACGCCGACGCCACCTGGTCGTCGATACATCTGATTGATTATGAGACTGATGATTAACGGGCAACACGTTTAGACACGATCGATCTCCAGGGCCGAGTCGTTCAATACGTGTAATCTAATCGGATTTGTGATCCAGTCTTGGTTTTAATATGTATAATATGGTTTTAATATAATATAATATAATATAATATAATATATAATTATAATAATAATCTAGTTTTAATCTGGATCAAACCCTCAGTATGTGTTGTTTAAAACTTTTTAGTGGGATCAGGAAAACTTTGATCCAGAACATCAGGATTATTCTGATCCCAGCAGTTTGATGGATTCAGGAACAACATGTGATTTAAATTCAAATCAATCCGTCAAATAAACAACATTTATAATGTAGTATATAAACATTTATTAATTTATATGTTGCACCTGAGTTTTAAACCATTACACTAATAAAGTAAGTAGTAGTAAGTAGTAAGTAGTAGTAAGAACTTTTCCCCAACTACTGGATTATTTAATGGAATTTGAAGTTTGAGTTTGAAACACATGAAAAAATATTCACAATGTATTTGACTAATGTATTGTATATTTGATTTTTATTTTTTATTTAAAAGACATTGAAGAAACGAAAAACAGCACAGAAAACAACAGATTACAGACCGATCAGCCTTCAGTCTGATACACAGTCACATTTAAAACTCATTATCAAGATTTAATAATCTAGAAAAGTTTGTATCTGGATCAGCCTGATCCAATCCAACTGTGTTTGAACAACTGGGATAAAAGTAAAGACGGATTAAATTATCCTGGATGGAAATCTGGATAATTTTGATCCAGATGAAACCTTTTGAACAACTCGGCCCTGGTTTTTGTTTCCTCACATAAAAACTTTACCACCGATTGGTTTCTGATCAACAGCTTTGATCCAAACGTCCTCCATCATCTCCCTTCATTCTTCTTTTTTTTCTTATTTCTTATCTCTCTCTCTCTCTCTGTCTCTCCTGAGTTGTCTGCATGTCTCTCGCCCTCTCTAACGCACGCCTCTCTTTCATCCTCTTCCTGCTTTCCGCCGGCGGCCGTAGACGAAGCGCGAGCACGGTAAGACTGGGAGCGCGCCGTCCGAGCAGAGCAGCTTCTCCTCTTCCTCCTCCTCGTGCCGTAGGAGCGGCGAGGCGGCCTCTCCTCGCCGGCCGCTGCCCACCGAGCTGCTCCGAGGTCACGGTCGCTCTCGGACGACGAGTCAGAACAAAGAGAACGTGATGGCGGCCGAGCTGCGGCGGAGCGGCGGCGGCGAACGCAAACCTCTGACCATCGAGGACATCAGGAAGGCGGCGTCCACCACGCAGCGGCGGCGGCGGCCGACGCAGGGCAGGAGTCAGCTGATCCAGGTCGGCAGGAAGCGGGAAGCCTCAGGCGGCGGCGGCGGCGGCTCCTCGCCCGACGTCAGCACAGGAAGTTCTGCAGGTTTGAGCAAAACCTCCAAGAACGAGAAAAACAAAAAAGCTGCTCAGTCCAAAAAGGAAACGCTGAAAGGCGTCGGCCTCGTCGCCACGGCCGCCGCCGCCGCCGCCGCCGCCGCCGCCGCCGCCGCCGCCACCACGTCGGCTCTGGTGCATCAGGCGGCGTCGAGAGGCGGAGTCAGGTCGCCGTCGTCTTTGTCGTCGCCGAGGAAATCGAGAAGCGGCGAATCGGAATCCAGCGCCGCCGCCGCCGACGTCAGCAACAAATCGGCCGTGAGCATCAACATCACGCCGGCGTCGGAGAGTCGGGACGAGAAGGGGACGGAGGAAGAGGAGGAGGAGGAGGAGGAAGAGGAAGAGGAGGAGGAGGAGGAGCAGACGACCTCCGTCAAACAGGAGGAGGAGCAGAGGACGAGTGCAGACGTAAGCGAGGAAGAAGAAGAGGAGGAAGAGGAGGAGAGTGTGAAGAAAGAAAAAGAAGACGAGGATGAGAAAGACAGTGACACTCTGCAGGAGGAGGAGGAGGAGGAGGAGGAGGAGAAGAGTGATGTAGAGGAGGAGGAGGGTGAGGAGGAGGAGGAAGAGGAGGAGGAGGAGGAAACAGGAAGTGACAGCGAAGGCGTGACTGTAGGGAAAGAGAGCAAAGGAGGTGATGCAGAGGAGGAGGAGGAGGAGGAGGAGGAAGGGTCAAGTCAGGAGACAGAAAGTAAAGGAGGAGAGAGTGAAGAAGAGGAGGAGGAAGAGGAGGAGGAGGAGGAGGAGGGCTTGGAAAACAAGGGAGAGGAAGAGGAGGATGAAAGTGAGTCCTTAAAGTCTTCCGAGGAAGAGGAGGAGGAGAGTGGTGAGGAAGAGAGTGAAGAAGAGGAAGAGGAGGAGGAAGAGGGAGAGGAGGAGGAGGAAAAAGAGAGTGAGGAGGAGGTGGCAGAGGAGGAAGAGGAAGAAGAGGCGGTGGAAGAGGAGGAGGAAGAAGAGGAGGAAAAGGAGAGTGAGGATGAAGTGGCAGAGGAAGAGGAGGAGGAGGAGGAGGAGGCTGAAAATGAAAGTGAAGAAGAGGTAGCAGAGGAGGAGGAGGAGGAAGAAAAGGGCGAGGAGGAGGGAGATGAGGAGGAGGAGGAAGAGGAGGAGGAAAAGGTTGATAATGAAATAGAGGAAGAAGAAGAGGAGGAGGAAGAAGAGGAAGAGGAGGAGGAAGAAGAGGAGGAGGAGGAAGAAGAGGAAGAAGAGGAGGAGGTGCAAAAGAAGAAGTCTGTGGTGAAGCGAGCTGCAGGTAAACGGAGGTCGGGGGTCAGAGGTCAGGGGGCGGAGCCAGAGGAGTTCTGGGGCGACGTTTTACCTCAGTACCTGAACCTGAAGTAACTGAGAGGTCACATGGTTTCTCCTCCTCCTCCTTCTCCTCCTTCTCCTCCTCCTCCTTCTCCATCTTGTTTTGTTTCCGCTCTGCTGCAGTTTTCAGACTCGGTGCCTTTAAAACAGAAGCTTCTCGCTTTGCTGCTTTTTACATTTTTTATTCTTCTGCTCTCAATTCTCTCGTTTATTTTTTGTTTTGTTTTTTGTAATAAACGTGTGTTTTCTTTAGTTTGTGTTTGTGTTTTTGTTTTTGTGTCGTTTCCTCTTCATCTCCGTCTTCTTCTTCATCATCATCAAGTTCGATCTTCAGGTTAAAAGTTCATTTTCTTTAAGATAAAACAGAGTTAGAAAGTTTTTTTTTTCGACTGGCGTGACCTCGTCCGGCGCTGTGATTGGTCGGTTTCAGGAGCAGGTGGGACTTGTTTTCTTCTTTCTGTTTATATCGTCCCATCATCCTCCAGTTTCCCTCCTTTAATCGGTGATGTAGCTCCTCCTCCTCCTCCTCCTCCTCCTCCTCCTCCTCCTCCTCCTCGTGTTTTCTCCTGTAGCTGAAACTGAGACTTGATCCTGTGTCTTAATTTCCTCTGTTTTTTGTTTTTTTTAGGATGTGACGAAGGGATTCACTTCAACTCAGAGCAAAGACGAGGAGAAAGAGGATGAGGATGAAGAGGAGGAGGAGGAGGAGGACGATGCTGCTGCTGATGATGAAGAGGAGGCGGAGAAGGAGGCTGAAGCTCCGTCGCCTCAGAACCAGGAGGAGGCTCCGAGTGGAGTAGGTTCACTGATCTGAGTTCAGCGTTTTGACTCTTTCACTCACTCGGCGTTGGTAACACGAACGTCTTTTTTTTTTTACAGAAACTTGAGGAGCTGAAGGAGGAGTCGGTGCCTGACGGAGAGCAGAGAGGTGAGAGGAGGAGGAGGAGGAGGAGGAGAGGAAGTGGAGGTGAAGGTGAAGATGAGGCTGTAGGGAAAGGAGGCGATGCAGAGGAAGAGGAGGAGGAAAGAGAGGAGAATGAGGAAGAAAAGGAGGAAGAAGAAGAAAGCAATGAAGAGGAGGAGGAGAATGAGGAAGAAAAGGAGGAAGAGAAAGAGAGTGTAAATGAGGAGGAAACAGGAAGTGAGAGTGAAGCTGAGGATGAAGGAACAGAGAGTAAAGGAGGTGAAGTAGACGAGGAGGAGGAAGAAAGTGAGGAGACTGATAGCGAGAGTGAGAGTGAAAATGAAGAGGAGGAAGATGATGATGAGGAAGATGAGGAGGAGGAGGAGGAGGAGGAAGGTGACAGTGAGAGGCTTTTCATAAAAACAAGTGATAATAATAAAACGAAGCTTCATCGTCATCGGTTTGTGATTCTGATGAACAGTTTCCTCGTGTCCAACAGCAGCGGAGATCACAGAGGACGCCACGGGCGACGCCTCCAAACCGGCCAATGGGACGGCAGACGGCGACTCAAAGAGCCAACCAGGCGTCAACAAAAAGGTAGAAGGCTCAAAACACACACAGCGACACGTTTATCAACACAAAGTGAGATACACAGTACATGGACATCCGGTTGTGAAATCCGTGGTGGCGGACGGTAAACGTTAAAATATTTCAATTTAGGACACCTCAAGCTATTTCACATCTTTAAATTATGGCAAAACAATCTCATTATACTTAAAATAAGACTCATCATATTAAAAAGTAGCTTGTTTTTAGACACTTTTCACTTCTTTCAAGCATAATTTCACTCAAAATAATCTGATAGTGGCGCAAGTTTTTCTTTCTTATTACAAGCACAAAAAAACTGCTTTCACTGGCAGATTTTTCTACTTATTTTAAGTGAAAAGTTGAGTCTTATTTTAAGTGGAAAGAGATTAGTTTTGACTAGAAATTAGACAAATATTCTTGGAAAGATTTTGAGTTAATGCAGTGTACAAACTGTATGAGAGAATGAAGGTGAGAAATAAAATAGGCCGACATGACGTCACAACAGGGCGGTTGCCATGTTGACTGTGAAGATGCTCCAACACTTCTTCTCCCTCTCCCTCTCCGTCCTCCCCCCAGCTCTCCCTCTTCAGACGCCTCTCCTTCACCAGGGCGAAGCAGCCCAGTGACAGAGACCAAGCCCCAGCGGAGGGCACCGTCAGCGGGGAGGCAGCCGCCCAGGGGGAGCCTCCGTCCCCCAACGCCACCGCTAACGCCAACCCAGGGACGAGCAGAGGCGGAGCTCAGCAGAAAGCCGTGGCGCCCGGAGGAGCCCGAGGGCCGCGCTCCGGGGCCTGCACCCTGCTGTGATCCCAGATGACCACGGCTTGGTTTGGTTTCCCGTGTTTGCGTGCAGCTTTAAGAATCAACTACTTTAACTTTAACCACTGTTCACAAGTGACCTACAGCTGAGCCTCCTGGACCATCCAGCTGCTGGGAGGTTTTACCCTCTTTTTAAAAAATGTTGTGTTTGTGTGTGTGTGTGTGTGTGCGTGAATGTGTGTGTGATTTTTAAACTGTGAGGATGTAAATATTCTTATTTATTAAGACGTGGTCCTTGAGCACATTTGCACTTTTGATGTGATCTGTTTGCATTTCGAGGAGATCCGTCAGTTTTATATTTTGTGGTGATAATCTCATCCGACTGACTCTCATGTTCGTCTTTTTTTAACCTCTCTGGATTTTATGTGATCACCAGTGAAACATTTTTGATATGAAGCTGAACAGGAGTCATTATTTTTGTATTGTGAAAAAGCCTATTGCATAAAAAATATATCAAACGTGTTTTTGACCTTTTTCTTTTTCTTGTTAAAACATGATGAACTGTTCTCACACGGGTTAATATTCTGCAGTGCAATATAAAATATAACATCTTGCATAAATCCAAAGCCATTGCAATAATTATAATATAAAAGAAATTAAAATTGAATAATAAAATATTATATTATATTTAAAATTCAAATATAGCTGATAATATTTTTTTTTAAATTGCAGAAATAATGGTGTTGATCGTTTAAAATGGCTTCAAATGTTGAAATGAGTCATTTTATTCATTATTAAACGTTTTAATAATAATGTCAGAAAGGTTAGCATGCAAATTGTCTTAAAAAATACAACTTTATTCTTTATTTAGAGTTTGAGTTTAACAGTAGGCTACGTATATAATATATACAAACAATCAGGCTTTTCCAAATCGCAATGCATACATGAAATAAAGATTAAAAAATAGTAATAAACAAAATAATATAATAAAAGATTGACGCTAATTCGTGCGTTACCATGGTAACATCACCCAAAAGAAGAAGTTCAGATCGCTAATTAGCTCCACCTGCGGTCGTTCAACCTTCTGCACACAACACACCGAGGAGCTGACGGTGAATCTTCAAGTGCACAGGTGAGTTTAAACAACATTTATGATACACTGTCATAAAACATTCCTGTGAGTGAGTAAAGAGAGTTTATTTGACGGTTTTACGGAGATAAAAGTGAGTTTTGCGGCTGCAGGCTGTTGTAGTTGTAGTTCCGCCAGTGACCACCAGGGGGAGACCGACCACCGCGCCCTCGCTCTCCCCGCGGCTCCGTCGCTCTTGTCGGCCCCGTCGTTGACTGTTGACACCCGGCAGGAAGTCCGCAGCAGCTCCGTTGTTGTCCTCCGCTCACTTCGCCTTTTCTATGCTTTTTTCCCTTTAATTTCAACCCGAAAAACGAACTGTTCGACCCCCGAGAACCGCCGCTAAACACCGGGAACGATGGAGTACCACAACGGAAACGAGGTTTGTACCCGCATCGCCTTTATTTTTTATTTATTTTTGTCCTTGTTGCTTTTAGCAGAGCAGCCACTCCTTAATGTTGACGTTAGCCCACATCCACATGACTAACACTGTTATTAAAATCATTATATTATACATATTATATTATATTTTATTCATAATAATCCAATAAGATGCTAATGATACGTAAATTACCTGATGCTGCATTGATTTACTGATGAAACCTGCAGGGCCTTGATGCTAAACTGGCAACCATTCGCTCTTATAATATAACAATGTTGAAATGATTTAATTGCATGTTTTAATCTCATATTGCATCATTTACATAGTTGTAGATATGTATTGGCAGTTGTTCCCCCCCTGATGACAGTGTAATCTGGATGTGTTCACCGTTGAGTGTCGACTTTAATTATTTATATTTGTGTCATTGTTGTTTTCAGGGCTCCTTCAACTCTGAAGAAGCTGATGGTATTGTCAAAGAGGTGATTCCACTTTTATTTTTATTTTCCAGTAACTTTACGTTGGTTAAAAAAAATCACAGTTTCCCACTGAGATTCAGATTTGTATGAAAAGTGAAAAGTCAAAACTCAGATTTGTCCTAATTCAGTCTATGATTAGATCTTAATATGGTTAGGAAATGATGAAATAAAGTGTCACGCTAACACACAGTTTGGATTTATGATGTGATGTGTTTGAGGTCAGTATTTGTATTTATTAAAGATACTGTAGCTCAGGGCTGCTCAATTAAACCAAAACATGTCAAATCTGCTATAAATAACATAATGAATTGATTTATTTCCAAGACGTTGCTGCTTTTAGGTGTTTGTAGCTTCAGTAGGAGGTTTATTAAAGATCTGGTTCATGATTAGTTACTCATTTTTGATTTAATATATAAAAAAAAGTGTGAACACATGATGGGGTTTTGTCCTCCGGCTGCTTCTCGGAGCCGTTCTCACGTCACATTCTGGAGAAATGTTTGTAGAAAATGTGCTGGACTCGGCTCAGCGACACCGATGTTGACTGAAGAGCAGAACAGTGTTTGCTCTTTTACTTCAGCGTCCTCGGGGGCGAAGCAGCATCCAGTGACTTCCACATGACTGGAAACACTCACAGTGTGTGTGTCTGTGTGTGTGTGTGTGTGTGTGTGTGTCTCAGTGCATCGAGAGCGTCCTGGGCAGCGACGACTACAGCCAGAGTCTGGTGAACAAGTGGACGGCGAGCGTGGTGGAGCGCTGCCTCACTCAGCTCGTCAAACAGGGGAAACCGTACAAGTACATCGGTATGAGACCACAGCACATGAGAGTGAAACTTTTATTCAGTTTTCTTTCATTCATACACGTGTCTCTGTCTCTGTCTCTGCAGTGACGTGCGCCGTGATGCAGAAAGTAGGAGCTGGACTCCACACGGCCAACTCCTGCTACTGGGACACAGCCATGGACGGTGAGGACACACAGAGACACAGAGACACAGACAGTGTCCACACAGAGACACCACAGATCAAAGATCCCTATAGTCATAGCAGTAGGTTCGTTACCTTTATTTGTCGGTGCAAGCTGTTTTTAGAACGGCGGAGCAGAGCCGTGAGCTGCTCAGAGCTACGCTACGGAGGCTCATGGGATTTCTTGGTTTCCCTCATCAAACTCATCAAATACACAATCCAACAACTCCACAACGCTCTGGTGGACAAGTTGTGACCAAGTTGTGATCTGCACATTCACCACGCTATGAGATAATAACACAACGTTACCAGACAGAGTTGTTCTAGAGGGAAATTCATGCAAAACTGCTGATGCACGTTGCCTTCAGGGACAGTTTTTCAGCAAGCAGACTCTGTATTTCCCTCTAAAACAACTTATGATCTTTAGTCAACAGCCAGCCGGTGCAGACGCCATGTTGCTGTCGTTTAGTTACTAAATGCTCATTTTTCTAATAATAATGTAGTTGTTAAGTTGTTTTATCAAGATACAGCCTGCTACGTTAAATGTTTGAGCGTTTATCTAACCATAGTTCCAGCTGCTGTTTGTGGAGACTTTCAGCTGAATGTGTCCCTGGTTGTGGTGTTTATACACATTATTTGTTTGAATATCAACTTACAACTAACTCAACTAACTTATAGGCTACAAAAACAACTAATAACTGACAGATAGTCCACAACAATTTCAAAAACATGGACCTGATGGAGACGTCGATGATAGCTGTGTTTGTGGTTTATGATTAAACTGGAAGGATTAACAGTGCAAATATAAAAAAAATAATAAACTAATGTCACAAAATAGCCCTTAACACTTGGTTTTGAGGGGATACTAAGGTTAGGGGTTAAGATTGGAATTGGAATTCACCCTAAAAGTCAAGGATTTACCTTAGATTTTTCCAGTCGCAGCTAAAATCAATCACTCACACCTGTCGCAGCCTCTCAGCTGGTGTGTGTGTGTGTGTGTGTGTGTGTGGTTTAATTCTCTCTGTGGCTTTCAGCTGAATTGGTTTAATCCCAGACTTCCTCTCTGCTCTTGAGGTGTTAAAGCTGAAACTCAGCTCAAACTGTGTCCTGGTGTGTCTGTCCATCATGGACATTAATGTGACTGATGAATCCACATCACAAGAGATCAGACACTGAGGTTTGGACTAAAACTGCACAGCTGGAAGACGTGCACTAATGATTATCTATGAACAGAAGGTCTTAGTTATTTACTTCAGTGGTTTTTAATTTAATTTTTTATTGTTTTACCCTTTAATTATTCTATTAAATCCTGTGTTCTGCTTCGTCTCTACAGGAAGCTGCACGGTCAGATGGGAGAACCGCACCATGTACTGTGTGGTCAGTGTGTTTGCTGTGGCCGTGGCATAGGACACACACACACACACACACACACACACACACACACACACACACACACACACACACACACACACACACACACACACATATGCACACACTATATATATATAAATAAATCAATGTACAGAAAGGAGCACCACCACCAGGAGAGAGTTGCAGTGAGTCCCTGTGACCAGCAGGGGGCCACACACTCCACCATGCAGCTGCAGAGAGGAGAACATCTGGATGTCCGTCAGCTTCTCCTCCTTCAGCCTCCAGATGCACGTCAACGTTATTTATGAGCTTGTGTGCTTCAGCAGCTTCACTCTGTCAGTTTGTCGTGAGGATCATGGAAACAGGACTTTTGTACTCGATCGGTTCGCTGCAGGAAAATAAACAGGAGATTTCTGACCAACACCGTTTTCATGAGTTCTCTTTTATTCAACCGCAAACACTTCCTCTGTCAATTGTTTTTAAAATTAGAAATTAATGAATGAATGTAGGACACACTGAAAGAGACACACACAGTTTCTCTGGTCTTTGTCTCTTTGGTCATTTAGCATATTTTTATGATTATTTGGGGATTTTTTTTAGTTGCCGTGTCTCTTGTTTGTTTTATAATGAATTAATTAATTGAATTTTATTATTGTGTCATGCATACCAAGAAAAAAAAGGAGGACCAGAGCTCTTCAACACGACAAAGAAATAAAAGAAACAGGTTCAAAACCATTATCCAAAGAAAGAAAAAAAACCGAAGCTTCAGAGGAAATCATCTTGTCTTCTTTTCCAGGCTTTGGAAATAGTCTAAACATACTGAAATTAAACAGCCACTGCAGCTTCTGCTCATCAGAGCACCAGAATATTTCAGGGTTTTTTTGTCCACAGATTTCATGAAATAATATCCTCATACTTTGTACAATATAAAAGGAAATGAAACTCACTTCCCACTTCATCTAACTCACACATTTCACATTTTCTGCTCTCCTCAGGAATATATTTGAATCAACCAATAATTCAGGGCCAAAATTAGATTTAATCTGCATATAATATGTCCTAAATTTTGGTTTTGATGGAACATTTACGAACCATTTTTCTTCAAATTACAATAAAAGCTTATTCGTAACAGCGTTCCTGTAAATATACAGCATGTCCACCTCCTTGTAAATGGAGTAAATCTCTTTTGACCAGGGGGAACTATGTAATTTGCTCCATATAAATACTTTTTTATTTATTCTATCCTCTGCCGTTTTGTTCAGTCGATTCCACTGTCGAATCATTTCACATTTTCGTTGTACACGTCCTTTTTTTTCTATTGTTTTGTGTCTTTTTTTGTAGTTTTGTGTCTCTTTCAGTCTCTGCATTGAAAAACCAGTAAAAGAGATATAAGGAATAATTCTGCAGCTTCTCTCTGTCTCTGAAACATCTGGACCAGCTGATGTTTAGAAAGTCAGTTATGTAACATGCATGTTCTCTATTCTGTGTAAAAACCACTGTTTCACAAAATGTCAAGGAATTTAAAAATAGATCTTACTTTTTTTTGGGTTGCACACATAATTACAACATCTATTTAAAAAAAACTGTGAGGAGGCCTCTCTCTGAAAGTTCAGGTTTATTCTCCATAAAAGGAAATTCACTTGGTCACGGGCACATGGACGCAACAACACTGAGGGCAGTAAACGCACCACACACACACACACACACACACACACTGACATTCACATAAAATAGAAGCTATTTCCATTTATTTAGCTAAGTTTGCACATAAAACTAAAACATTCAGTCACGTTTTTCCCCCCAGATAAATAAAACCAAACACAAAAACTGCAGGTTTGTAACTTTTCTAACCAATCAATCAGTATTTAGATCATTATTTAGAAGTTTCTCCTTGTTTCGCAGCAGCTTTGGAAACTTCAACCATCTGGATTCAAATCTGCTTTTCAGAAACTGTGACTGTGGCCACGGCACGGCTGGCGGGAGCTGAGGAGGCTGTGAAAGCAGCAGCAGCTTCACACACACACACACACACACTGATGTAACAACAAAAAGAAGAACAGAGTAATGTGGAAAACAGCACAGAGGCGTTTGAGCAACGTTAACGTCTTTGCAGAAGGTTTTTGTGGCGAGAAGCGTCGAGCTGCACGGCTACTTGGGAAGCTGATGCCCTCTCTCTCTCTCTCTCTGTCCTTCTGCCTGTGGTCGTTTGTTAATTTATTTATTGACACTTATTAGAAGTTTTCCTTGTTGAAGATGAACTTGACGTCTTCCTCCGAGTGGGACCGACACTGCTTCCCCAGGGACTTGGCCAGCTGCTGCGGGCCGCACAGGAAGACGCCCACTTTGGTCCTGAAGACACAAAAATAACCTTTTAATTCATCGCCATCAGTTTTCACTCATGCAGCTAACAGACGTCATATTAAACCTTTATTTGATTCATTTTTAATCCACTAATTATGACAAAAAACCCCAAAAAACCCTGGTGGTTCATGTGCAGCTGTGCAGAGTTTCCTGTTTCGTTGTTACGGTGCACAGCTCAGATAATTGTGTCCTCGGGAAGTGAACGTCACACTGAGTCTAAAAGTATGTGTGTTCCCATTTGACCGAGAGACTTAAACACTAATTGCGTCAATTACCCCGCCATACCCCCCCCCCATCTGTTCTGCACTTTATGAACTGCTCATTTGTTTCTTTTATTTTGTGCACGAGGCGTTGGTTGAGTCGGCTTCCTGTCGGAGGCGGCCATGGCAGAGCTGTGCGTTAACAGCAAACGAGGCGTCTTGTGACGCCGCCGTTCCTCCTCGCTTGTGTAACGCTCGCATTAAAACTCACTTTGTTATTCCTCTAAGGTCCGTGGTTATAGACGGATGACTGTGCGCCGCTTGTGTACAGAGAGCGATAATGTGACAAAAGGCCTCACCCCGGGTGCTTTGACGCAATGTTGGTGAACTCGTTGTCCCAGTTGGGTTTCCCATAAAGTGTCTTCTGTTTGAGCCCTGTGATCGGGTCGTTCTCCGCCTCGTGGTGGACACGGAAGTGAGCCGCCTGACGGAGGAGGAGAAGGAGGAGGAGGAGGAGGAGGAGGAGGAGGAGGAGGAAAAACAGACGTTAGGGACTTTCAGCAAACACACGTGGACAAAGGTCGTCGACCGTTTAATCTAACCGGTCCGAGCAGCTTTCCAGGAACAACGGAAACCTCCGGAGTCCTACCTCGGTCTCCTTCCAGCGGGTGAGGTAGATGTTGTAGCTGAGGAAGTCGGTCACGTCCTTCTCGGCCATCTGACCCTCCAGAGACTGCAGCAGGTCGGCGAACCACTCGAAGGCCTGCGTCTCCGGGCAGAGCCAGTAGAAGTAGATCTGGAGAGAAATCAACACAAAACTTTACCAAACGTCCAGAGGTCACCCGGGGCGACCGGACCGAGTGTCGGACGGTTCCTCACCTTCTTGGTGAAGACGTCCTGGTTGTTCTGGATGCGTTTGTACCACACAGACTTGAGGATGGAGGCGAAGGGAGTGACGCCGATGCCGGCGCCGACCAGCATCACCACCTCGTAGCGAAACACGTCCTCGCTGGCCGTTCCAAACGGACCGTCGATGGCGATCCTGACACACACAGAGTTGATTGAACAGAATCATTAATATATTCTTCAATACTCCTCCTGTGTGAAGAACAGGAAAGACCAAATGCAGAACCAAAACAAGGCCGTCAGCGTCACTTCTACTAATTTCCATCCGTCGAGTTTCAGTTCATCAAACGGTGAAGTGAGAAACTCTGAAATCTGAAAATCTGGGTTTTCTACACCCGGACGTTTTCAGGCCTGATGGTCGTTTGGTTCGTCAGAGTGAAACCGACAGAACAAACGTCTGGAGCTGCTGCAGCTCCTCGACGAGCCGGAGGAGGAAATTGCTGCAGAATGTGGAGCAATTTCAACCGTTTCCTTTTTTGCCTCAACAATCGCTCCTTGCAGGGATGTGAATTACAGACCTGCAGTATAATAAAGCACTCAGGGCTTCGTACTGTATGAGTCACCACTGCCCCCCCGCCCCCCGCTGAGAGAGCTGATGGAGCCGCTCGCTCGACACAATCAAGAGCCACAATTTCCCTCTTACTTAGGCAGCTTCCAGGCCTCCTGAGTCTCGTTCTTGTCCCCGCCACAGGCCTCGTACAGCGCCTGGGTCCAGTCCCCCACGATGCGGATGTGGGCGCTGAAGTAGTCCTCCTCGGGGGCGGAGGTCAGGGTGAAGGGATGCCACTCCAGCCGGGAGACGGACGGACACTGGATGAATACGTACTGCCCCACCTCCATGTTGAAGCCTTTCCTCTTCATCTGCAGCTCCAGAGTCTTGTGGGGGTGCATGACCACCTGGAGAGCAGGTAACACAACGGGGTTAAAGGGATTCATCGTCTAAAGTGTCGCTTTACTTCATGTTGAATATATAAAAAAATAAATATATCGATAAAGCTCAGGAAGCAAAGAAAAGCAAGAACGTAAACAGACTTGGAGGACAGATAATAACAGACCTGAACGTCCTCTTCATGTTCAAATCCATACTCACCTTGGTGATAACGACTTTCTGGTGCGATCTGTAGAAACGCACCATCCTCTCGCACACGTAGAGAATCATGGGAGCGAGCACCCACTGCCACGTCTGAGGGAAACGAGCGGTGATTACTGAGTGCAGCTGGAGCAACGCTGTAATTTACTGACTTTATTTTGGTGGTTGTGAAGTGAACAGAAATCGTCCCTTTTCACACCACGGATGTAAAAGCAGAAGCAGAACAAACAGAGAGGTGGTGGTGGACTAGACTCACCCCCGGTGCGTTTCCAGCAAACACTGGTACCGAACAGTTGGACCCAGGTTTCCCCCAGTCCTCAAACTGGTCGGCACAAACATCTGGATCGTTGTTTTTAAGGTCTTCCACCTGCTGTCCTCGCACGATACGTCTGCAGCCGTAGACAAAGAGGACGGATCAGTGGACAAATAACAGTTCAGAGACAGAAGGTCCAAATGTGGTTCTGTCCAATTCTGAATGGGCTCATGTCTGAGTCAAAACCATTAGAGGTCTTGTTAAAGGGATAGTTCAACATTTTTGACAAATTGGCCCATTGCCATAATCCCTATAGTCATAGCAGTAGGTTCGTTACCTTTAATTGTCGGTGCAAGCTGTTTTTAGAACAGTGGAGCAGAGCCGTGAGCTGCCCAGAGCTACGCTACGGAGGCTCATGGGATTTCTTGGTTTCCCTCATCAAACTCATCAAATACACAATCCAACAACTCCACAACGCTCTGGTGGACAAGTTGTGACCTGCACATTCACCACGCTATGAGATAATAACACAACGTTACCACACAGAGTTGTTTTGGAGGGAAATTCATGCAAAACCTGCTGATGCGTGTTACCTTCAGGACAGTTTTTCATCAACAGTCTCTGCATTTCCCTCTAAAACAACTCTGTCTGGTAACGTTGTGTTATTATCTCATAGTGTGGTGAATGTGCAGGTCACAACTTGTCCACCAGAGCGTTGTGGAGTTGTTGGATTGTGTATTTGATGAGTTTGATGAGGGAAACCAAGAAATCCCATGAGCCTCCGTAGCGTAGCTCTGAGCAGCTCACGGCTCTGCTCCGCCGTTCTAAAAACAGCTTGCACCGACAATTAAAGGTAACGAACCTACTGCTATGACTATAGGGATTATGGCAATGGGCCAATTTGCTAAAATGTTGAACTATCCCTTTACGGTCAGGACCAGCTCCAATAGACATGTTGTTTGAGTAAGAACCGGATCTAGATCTAGGGTTATTCAGGACCAGGTGCAGTAGAGGTCGTGGGTTCGGTTGGGGTCAAGAGTCACGTCCAGATGTGGTCACGTCGAAGTCATGGGTTTCTGAGTGTTGTCATGGGAACTGGACTGAGTGGAGACGGGGGAACAAACACCCACGGGACCAGGACAAGTCCCTTCTTCAAACCCACTAATCATATAATCAACGCTAACGAGCGGCGGCTTGTCTGGTGGTGGTGGTGGTGGTGGTGGTGGTAATTAGAGACCCGTCGTCGTGGTGGTGGTCGTCATGGCGTCTCACCCGTAGCCGTGGAAGACGAGGCCGATGAAGAAGACGATGAAGAGGTGGTGCGTGTACCAGAACACCTCGAAGTAGGACCTGCGGATCACCTCCATGGACGACGTGATGATGAGGATGAGGGCGAGCGTGATGGCCACGCCCGTCAGCCCGGCGATGGTGGTGAACATGACGATGGTCGGGTTCTGCATCGGACACACACACACACTCATTACTACACACACACACATTACTACACACACACAACCTCCCCTTCACCCGCCAAAGGTCACGGCCATTGATCAACTTCCTTCACGTCTGTGTCGTCATAGTTCCCTCACATTGACCTCGCAAGAGAAACAAGAGTAAAACCAAATCCTCAACGCATCAGTGAAGTGGTTTTGAGTTATTTAATGTGTTTGTGAGATTTGAATCGTTTAGTTAAATTAGTTTCCTCTTTGTGTTTTTGTCTTTTGAAGAAATGGGAGAATTTTTTGGGGGGGTTGGAGGCTTTAATATTGTAGGCTAAGTGAGGGAAGAGGAAGTTTCAGAAAAGACAAAAAGCTCCAAAGAGGAAGTTTGTCAGATGCAGTAATCCTCCTGAAACCAAATTTAGCAATCAGCCGTCAGAAATTTCACAGAGTTTAGCAACAACAAGAACAACAACAGAAGAGGAGGAAGAAGAAGAGATAGAAGAAGAGGAAGAGGCTCTCACCGTCTCGTTGGTTCTGATCGGGTTCAGGAACGGCAGGTTGTCGTCGGTGCCGATCTCGGACAGGACGAAGGTCAGGAGGCTGCTGTTCCGGTTCAGCTGGGCGTCCATGAAGTACTCAAAGTTAAACAGATGTGCCACGATGTGCACGGCTACGACAACGAGAGAAACATTTTAAACATTTTGCAAAACATTTCCTGACATACAGTATGACTTTGAAAATGTGTGATACGATGAGAATAAATAAATAATAAAATGAATAGATGAATAAAAGGGGGAGAGAAGGAGGAGGGAATAAAATATGAACTAAATAATAAAAGTAGAATTAAATGATGAATAAAAATAAGTAATAACATACATCTTTCCTACATATTCATGCATACATATACACCTTCAAACACATGTGCATACATATGTAGTATAATTAAATTAAGATAAAGAGGTATATTAATGCGTAAAAATAATATGTTAAAACAGGATAAGTAAATATAATGCAGACTAGAAAAGAATGTGTAAAAGGTAAATTTAAAATGTACATATGGTAATTATGATATAAACAATAGTAACGGCACTTTTTACACTTTTTTTTTTTTTTTTTTTTTACATTAGCCTATATAATATTTAATACAAGTTTTACATTTGTGAAAACAATGTTGATGTCTTGGCCTTTTCAAAATAAAAGCAGCAAAGATGTTTAGGTGTTGATACACTGCAAAAACTCAAAATATTTCCAAGAATATTTGTCTTATTTCTTGTCAAAATGTCTCATTTCTAGTCACTTGAAATAAGTAAAAAATCTGCCAGTGAAAGGAAGTTTTTTGTGCTTGTAATAAGAAAGAAAAACTTGCTCCACTATCAGATTTTTCTACTTATTTCAAGTGAGAATATGTTTGAAAGAAGCAAAAAGTGTCTAAAAACAAACTACTTTTTATGTGATGAGTCTTATTGTAAGTATAATGAGATCTGTTTTGACTAGAAATGAGACAAATATTCTCGGTAAGATTTTGAGTTTTTGCAGTGGACTGATCATTTGAGAAGCAGTTTTTGCAGGTCAATGACTAAAAGCCATAAGGACCATAAACCACTCTTATTGAGGTCAGTGAACTGAACACCACCTTGACCTCCCGCGTTATGCTAATGAGGCGTTGTTACCTGTGTGGAAGGCGATCATGTACGCCACCAGCTTGTGGAAGGTGATGTTTCTGTCCAGCTGTCGAGCAGCTGTTCGACTGCAGTGCTGGACGACACAGAAACGAAACAAAAAGAAAAAACTTGTATCATAGAAACCAAATAATTCATAATAATAATAATAAAAGTTTGTTTTGGAGCGAGTCCTCCACGGTCGTCATGGTTACCTGGATGGAGCCGCGGAGGAAGGAGAGGAGGTTGCGGCAAACAGGAAGTAGGATCAGCATGCAGTTGAAGTTGAGGGCGGCGGCGGGAGCTCGGGCCCAGGGCAGAGCGTGCTGATGATGGGATGGGATGGAGAAAGTAGTGGATTACTCCCAGCCAAAAGAGTAATCAGATTACTCCTGAGCAAGGGGTCATTATTCTCATCTAACGCATATAACATGGTCACATTGACTTTTTTTTTCTAAAATTCAGCTTTAATTGTTGTTTTCTTGTTCAAAATAAATAAATTAGATATTACATGTAAAGCTTAATTTTCATATTGACTATAAAAGACGTTTCAGTTTGATTAAATGACGCTGAGTGCTCCTGCTCATTTGACCCACTAACACAATATCACTGTTGATGTAATCCCTCCATCCTTTACACTGTAAACATCAACATCCACTTATCCTCCTCACACAGCAACAATATAACATCTGTATTTTATTAAATCTGAACTGAAACTAACATTGTTTACTTTTTAATCTTCCCTATTTCATGATAAAAAGTTCTTTATCTGATGTCTAAAAATAAAAGCGGAGTCTCTTGTGTTTTCACTTCTGCAGACTTGAGACCAGCAGCTGTTGTGAATCCAGCTGCTGTGAGGGACCGTGACATCAGAGCTCCTTCCCCGCCGTCGACATGAGCTGATAAGAGCAGATTAGAGCAGCAGGCGTTTTATTGTGAAGGGCTGACAGCTCTTAAAACTGTGTCACCACCTCGTTACGGGAAAGAAGTGGAATCAATAATTCACCTGGTGATGAACTGAGACTGACCCACTGGACTCTGGTTTACAGAAGGATCCAGATTAAACTGATTATTCTTAGCTTCCTGTTAATCAATTGATCTATTGATCGTCCTGCTGCAGAGTGAAAGAGGAGAGGAGGAGGAGGAGAAGTGTGTGAAGCAGCTGCTGCATCATGAGGAACTGAAAAAGACCAGGTCCTGTTTTTCAAAAGGTTTCCTCCAACTTTCATGAATTAATTAGTTGTTTTTTTTATATTCCCTCTATTGTATTGAAACTGAGAATTAAACCGCTTCATTGAAACACAACAGACGAGTGGGACTCACCCCGAGCAGGGCCCTGCTGTAAAACCACCTCTTGACCAGGAAGTTGAAGTAGAACTGGACAAACAGGTAGCTGTTCAAGCCCAACCACACCAGCTGCAACACACACAAACACACACACACACACACACACACTTAATAAATCAACATTATATTGCAGGTATTAATTCAGTTATCTGACGTGTGTTTTATCTTTAGATGTTTAAAGACACATTAACCACTAGTTCACACAGCTCAGATATGACCTCAGTACTAATGACTCAGAACTGATTTGAGTCATTAATTAAATAAAAATACATATTTATATTTTTAAACGTGTAAAAAGCTTCTTAAATATGATTCAAACAGTTATCATTAAACATAACAGACGTTTAAAACTAGAGGAAACAAGTTTATTTCAAAATAAACACAACGTGACTGATGCATGGACTGTTTCAAAATAAAAGCTGCTTCAAAGTAAAAGCACGGCGGAGTATAAATCTGAAGTAAAGTCAGAAAATGATGCACAAACACAGTATAAAGTTAATAAAAAAGCTAATAAATAATAGTAAATACTCACAATGACAAAGATGGAGAGTCCCTCATTAGCCACAAAGTTCCCCATGGTGAGAGTCGGTCGGTGTGTGTGTGTATGAGGAGAGAGAGTGTGTGTGTGAGTGTTATATTGACAGCGTGAGAAGGAAGCGGGAAGGAGACAGTAAAGAGTTGACAGGCATCGTCACTCGTTTTATAACCTGTGTCAGGAACAAATAAGGAAGTGAGGTCATCGGGTCGTTTCCCCCAGACAAACTCAACTACAGTTCTACTCACAGAAGAAGAATCATAAAAATCTTTATTTAACATAATAATAATACACTTATCTTATTTTTATTCATTTAATACATTTAAATCATATTTTTTGCTCATGGTTTAGTCTGTTTTCTGTGTGTTTGTCAAATATAAAAGTCTTGATTTGACTTCAAATTAGTTTAAAAAGAAACATAACTGTTCTTTATACCAGTGTATGAATAAAACAATATGATATATAAAACAATATATAATATAGTATAATATAATAAACTGATCTCCAGCTCAGTGTTCCTCACCCTGCAGATACAGTGCAGCCACTCAGGTCCTCAAACAGACCAATTAACTAATCAAATATGAAAAAACAGACTTATACTCTCCATGCTGTGAAGACAAAGAGCGATAATCTGAGTCACTTGTTTCTCTACGACTTTAAAATGACTCAAACGACACAAAAACACGTTTCCAGGTGGATGAAGGTGAAGATGTGAATCTGTGAATCTGTGCAGCGGAGCGTGAACTCAGAGACGGTTGAGGAGGAAGTTAATGTTTGATGGTGACACTGTGAAGTTTGGAGGCAGAGGAAGTGGAAGATTTCTAAATGTGAAGTAAAACACAAGATTAATTACCACACATACACACACACACACACACACACACACACACACACACACACACACACACACACACACACACATACACATACACATACACATACACATACACATACACACACTTCCTGTTTCAGACGACAGCGCTCAAGAGGGGAAACACCTGAACCAAAACCTGGACCAGGTTCAGATCACTGGGCCCAGGTCAATATCGATCAATAATCAGACTTTACTTGGATATTTAAAGGGATAGTAGCATTTTTTTAAAGTGGGGTTGTATGATCTACAAATAGCCCCTAAGTACTTTAATTGCAGTAGAAGACTCTCTGCACTCCTCCCGTTAGCAACGCCAGCCCATAGCCCTGCCCAGAGATTTACAACATACAGTGTTGTGAACAGACCCAAAGAAACGGCCTATTTTCGTGGCCTAAAAGAGGTTTTACCTGAAAAAAAAAAAGCACAGTTCCATTGTTCGCTATAATATATTATAGTGCTAACAGGAGGAGTGCAGAGAGTCTTCTTCTGCAATTAAAGTACTTAGGGGCTATTTGTAGATCATACAACCCCACTTTAAAAAAAATGATACTATCCCTTTAATTTAATCTCCAGCACGTCAAAAAAAACACAACAAACGTCTGTCTTTTATTTTGAAAAGCCTTCTAATGAGCGTCTACTCTACACAGTGGGGAGAGTTTAAAGCGCCGACCCTTTCAACACAATTGCAAGGAATTAAAATGCGACTTTCACTCAGGATTACAGTCTATCAGATCGCTGCTGCGGATTAGATGTTGTAGATTATGTCACACCAGCCGAGGTTAAGACCCCACGAGGTGTCGGACCGACACAGGAAGTGACCACCGGCCGAGGCTCCGCCCACCAACCTGGTTTGATCCGGTGAAAAGAGCAAAATAAACGAAATGAACTCAGGTGTCAGATTAAAAATGTGTGGCGTCAGCGCGACACTGACACCTGCCTGCTGAGCGCCGCAACTTCAGTTAGAAACAAACATATTGGCAATAAACGTTTAGTGTGTTTTAATGTGATGTGATGATCCGATCAGAAATCACAAGATCAATGAAGCACGAAGAAAACAACGAAGCGGTTTTAATGACTCTATGAACCTGTGTGTGTGTGTGTGTGTGTGTGTGTGTGTGTGTGTGTGTGTGTGTCGTACAGTATTGGACTCATTCTGTCACATCTCGTGTTTGTCACTCTGCCATTAAACTTCAACCTTGTTCAGACTGAATTATGTATATTTCCCTGTTCACGACCACAACCATCTGTCTGCTCACCACACACACACACACACACACACACACACACACACACACACACACACACACACACACACACACACACACACACTAAACCTAAATGAAAACATGCGCTGCTGCGTTAACATGCAGCTCGATGTCAGCGGCTCAGTCCTCACATAGGTTTTATTACGACTATTATTATTATTATAAATACTAAATCATCTGAATTATCTATTCTGTAGGACGTCGGTTGTTGAATAATAAACTTTAATCACACAGATCTTTAGTTGTTTTAAATATAATTTGAACTAATCAGGGTGACAAATGATGACAAACTTTCATTTAAAGCTGTGAACATCGACACAGGAAGCTCCTCCCCCTCCAAAATAAAAGTTTTAAATAATAACCACTATAATTTTTGCTCGACTGCTTTTACAGTCCAGTGTAAAATCCACTTGTTTGTTCTTCTCTAACTTCCAATTGTTCAGAGCTGTTGTTCCAGTCGTATTGTTGTTATAATAATTAATATTATTGTTTCTTTAGCGTCTCCTCTCATATATTAGTTAAAGCAGAATTAAGCAATCTGGTCGTTTTGGCAAATGCTGCGTTCCAGGCAGGCTTTTGAAACCGTAAATTACAGCTTCAAGTCACGACATACGACTTTGTAGCGTTCCAGGCAACCCACTCGTGTTTTTCCGACCTGTTTTACTTGTGAAAGTCACTATAACGGCCACTCGTAACTTCCGACCCGTGAACTCGTACCAGATCGAACTGGTACGACTTCACAGGTCGGAAAAACACGAGTTACGAGTTGCCTTGAACGCACCATAAAGTCTTGTCAGCCGATGGAGTTAGCAGCCCCCGCCCTCGTCATGGATCTATTGGTCCTCGTCCCTACGTCACCACATTCAGGCTGCACACACAGCCCTTCATGCCGTTCTCTCTCCTCATTGGATAAAACTTGTAGGATACAAGAAAAGTTTTCTCCTCGGCTCAGAGCAGAGCAGAGGGACTGAGAGACCCGTGTTTCGGTCCAAACACTCTATGTAAGTGATTGCTGTGGGAAGATAGAACTATTTAAGACTTATATTAACACAAAAATATCGCTTACTTCTGCTTTAAGTGTTTTCGGCATTTTAACACTTCCTGTCCAGAGGTGATGAGTCGGATCTTTGAAAGCAGTCTGGATCATCTCAGCTGCACAGCCCAGACTGATGCTGAATAAAAGTGTGCGCTCTCAATTTGTTGGTCTCACAACTTCACTTTCTATTTTAAAGAGCTGCTCGTGTGACACGTCAGCAAAGCGGCGTATGCCAAACGCTAAAGGAGGTGAAGGTTAGAGCGACGCTCACATGCTGTGTAATTTAGACAAAAGGCCTTCGAGTGATTTTCCCTCTTAATCTGGTGGTGGTGGGGGGGGGGGGGGGGGGGGTAGAGGAGGGGGGGAGATTAGATTAAATCTGTTGCATAGCGACTGTGACATCACCACCGACCCATTTCACAATGCATAATCACAAAGTGTCGTGCCAGACCGCCGCCGTCGCCGCTGCAGCTGGTTCCCCTTCACCTGGACGCTGCAGACAATCTCCAACAACCTGCAGTGTAATTACTCATTAATCTACGGTGGCCCTGAGGGGTCAACACACAACACTTGAGCTGCCAGGCTAAAGGCTAATGCTTAAGCTAAGAGTCAATATGATCAATAACACGTGATCGTGTGATATTGAACTTCATATTGTCTCTGTTTCCTGTGACTCGGCTGAGTTCAAGTTCACAAAAGTTTAACCTGTGGATTTTTTTTTTTGCTTTGTGACTTGTGATATCTTTGATATGAGACGACCTTTGACCTCTGAACTCCTCTCTGTACTTTTGTTAGAAGGGGAAAAAAGAACGAGGATTAAAAGAGAGAAAGAAAACAGTTGGGTTCATCTAGACTGTGTTGTTCTGTTTGACCTCCTGACCTTTGTGGAGGCGGAAACACAACGACTCGACCTCGGCAGCACGGTAGCAAGATTTAGATTTTTACAAATTGGCTTTTCTCCATCCTCCTCCTCCTTCTTCTCCTTCTTTTTTGCCATTGCTACAAATGCTTTTATCTCCGTTTTTAACCCCGATGTGTCAAACCGGTGCCCTTCCTGTGGCCTGCTTTTAGCGAGTGTACGAGACTCACTGAGCTCTTCACTCTGTTAACAAATGTTTTTAATCTTTTCAATGAAACTTTTTGCAGAACAGTGTTTATTTACGGTGCGAGGTACAAGAAAGTGAACCAGGTGGCCATTGATATGTCCAGTTAAAGTAAGCTAGAGAACGCAGCCTCAGTCTGGTACTGCCATGTAAAGTGTAGACTGAGAGACTTCTTCTCAATCTCCTTCTTCATCTTCATCTTCTTCCTCTCCTCCGCTCAATGCTGCGCAATGCATGAATGATGCATGAGCTCCTTCTTGCAAGACATGACAAGGGTTTGCATATTAATATCACTGCAGCTGTTTTTTTTAAAACCATGTTAATGTGCATGAGATCCGTGGTCATTGAACACATCGTGTCTGAGGCGGTTGCTATAATCTCCATGCAATAATAATCACATGTTAACTTTTTGACAGTGATGTGTCTCAGCCAGGTGTACTCGAGGAAATTTGTGATGCCAGTTTGTTTGTAGGCTAGTGTCGTCTTGGAGTGTTTTACTTTGAAAGGTTGTGAAACTTCCCTTCTCTTCCTGCAGAGCCGTAACGTTGGCCAAAGGTCTGGGAGCTGGTTAGTGAGTTTACTGTACAACCATACGGAGACATGTTCATGTTTAAACTGATAGAAAAACGGCCTTGAACACACCACCACCCCCCTCTCCTTCTCCACATCAGCTCACATTTAGCCGCCTGGTTGCTTTCTCCGCCGCGTCCAGGGATCTGGATCGGTTTTTGATGAATCATTCAGAGGAAGATGCACTCTAGCTAATTTGAGCCGTGGCTGTGTAGCTGCAGGGCCCGCAGCAGTCACGCTGTTCTCATTGGTAAAACATCAGCGGCAGTGAAAACAGAGCGACACACACTCGAGGCCTCTCAGCGAGGGGAACCAAACAAGCTGCTCTGGAGAATAATCTGATTATTTTCGTCTCTGTGGGGCAAATCTAATACTGATCTGAGGTGACGGCTCTTTCACACATCGTCGCCGCTGCAGGGCCCGGGTTTCCTAAAAAACACCACAACACAGAGGAACTCATCGTTCACATCTCTGCACTGGTTCGACTCTGAATGTCTATCTGTACTCGTTTAGTATAAAGACTTTCTAACGTGGAGCTTCAAACACTTTAACAAATAAAGAAGCAACATAACGTGGAGCGTCGTAAAGCGCCCAGAGAACAATTAAAAATTAAACCTCAGCCGGGAAAATGTCCATCATGTGACATGAACTAAATGGATGTCGTGATGAGGATGTTCTCTTATGAATTAAAGATGAATACATACAAAAAAATCACAATAATAAATTGGGTTTTAATTATCTATTCAATTATACATACAGTTTTCCATATAATCCTGTTTTATTTACTTTGATAATGGCCACTTTGGACTTCCATATTATGTGACACTTGAACGCCTCAGAAAAAAAATCAATCCAGTGATGGTGAGAGCTCAGAATATTCCTTCACTTATCCTCAATGTTCTTCATTCGTTTCTGTAAAACATATAAATAAGAATAATACATTTATAATACATGCAAAATAAATGCATTAAAATATATGCATGAGTAATAAAGTGAACACAAGTGATGAGTATTGTCTTACTGTAGATTAGTATGGAAGCTCAATTGTGCAAAAGAAAAAGTGTATAGAAATAAAAATGATCAAAATCATGACTTTAATTTGGAATCAAAAGTTTCTATTTCTATTTCATGGTGTAAATTATGGTTTTGCTTGAATTATTTTAATTCGGATTAAGTGATTTGTAATTATGATTCATTAAGTCACTGCTATAATGAAGTCGAAACTTAAATAACGATAATATATAATTATAATAAATGTATTAATAATGCACTAGTTGCTGTTGCTACATGTGTTCCATGAAATAATACAAAAAAATATATTTTTAATGAGAGAAACTTTGTAAATTTAATAAACGATGTTGATTAGTTCGTGCTTTTATGGTGAAGCAGCATTTAGCTGTTATGCTGCACACAACTGGAACAAACTACCAGCAGAACTGAAATCAGCCCCAACTGTCAGCACTTTTAAATCCAGGTTAAAAACATTTCTCTTTTCACGTGCTTATAGCTGAGCTCTTTTTAAGAACTTTAAACTTTATCTATTTTCTTTTATTTTACTTTTATTTGCTCTTGCTTTTAACCATGTTTTTAGTGTTTGTTTTTATTCTGTTTTATGCTTCTCTCTCTCTCTTTTTTATTTTTATGTTTTGTCTTTATGTAAAGCACATTGAGTTGCCTTGGTATGAAACGCGCTATATAAATAAAGATGCCCTGCCATGCCTTTATTTTGTAGTAGTTTTTCTTTTTTCTGTTGGCACTCTTGTTCCTCCGTACGCCCTCTGGCGGAGCGGCCAGGAGGTGTTGAGGGGGGGCGGGAGGGGCGGGGGTCGGAGCTCCAGCTGGTGTTTGGCTCATGACGCGGGATCAGGTGGAGGAAAATCTCCTTACAGAGGAGCGCGGCTGTAGAAATATACAGGGGCGGCAGTGAACGCACCACTCGGCTCAGACACAAACAGCGGCCACTCGATCAGCAGCAGCTCCGTCCGCTCCGCAGGGACTTCACCCGGACTACACGACCGCAGCTCCCGGCTCCTCCTGGTCCTGGTCCTGGTCCCGGTCCTGGTCCTGGTTCCCATGTGGGTCTGTGTTTGAGGCTTCAAAGCAGCGGTGGTCGCGCGCTCTCCAGGGGGCTTCACTCACTCGACAGGTAAGACAGAGTCATGTTTTATCACGCAACCGGTGCCTCTAATTAATTAAAAGTTGAGAGGAAACAGAGATTCAGCTGTTTTAAATCTGCATGTTTTGATTTTATTCAGCAGAAAAAGAAAAATCAAAATCAAAATAAAAGAAGTTTCCAGACTTCTATCTATAATCTGCTTTTATTTTGAAAATCAGAAATGTTGAATAACCACAGTTTTTTTTTATTGGATAGAGGATTAAATGATTATTAAGTGTCAATAATTAATTTTCCAGCTTCAAAGAGCACACACACACACACACACACACACACACACACACACACACACACACACACACACACACACACACACACACACACACAAACACACAGGCACAGTAGGCTAAGTCTGAAGAAATGTACTTTAAAAACACTATTCACTAAAGTAACAACGATGACGACCCCCCCCTCCTTCTCCACTTCCTGGATGTACAGCAGCTACACATGTGCTGGGACAGATAAGAGACTGTCACACCTATAGAACCTACTGAACGTTAAATTACCCAGAATCCTCTGCAGAACATTAACCATAGAGCTGTACAGACACCGATCTGTTAAAGTTTAAAGCTCCAACACAAACTCTGACCTCTCACTTCTTCGTCTCTTGTTATTTATTCATCGTCAGCACCGACTTCAGTGGTGTTTTTGAACGGTTTTTGTTGCTGTTTCTGTCCCACAAGTCGCCATGAACCCACACTTTGATTAATAATATCCAGATTTATTTGTTCTAATTATTTAAAAACCTGCGGCTCAGATTTGGTCGGTTTGTTTCACACTCCTCTGTCTCTCCCTCTGGAGCTTATGTAAGTATGAAATCAGTGTTTAACGGACGGCGGCAGCGGCAACAAAGACTTTCCCTGTGTCTTTATCAGCCGCTCACAGTACGTCCTGTCTGCCGCCGTAATACGCTGGAGCGGAAAATCCATTTAAACATATATACATTTAGTTCCATCGTTTGTCATGTGACCTTTAATGTCACATGTTCGTTATCGGCGCAGAGACCGCAGGAAGCTGCCGGCGTCTTGTCTCTGTCTCTGTCACAACAGCAGGACTCTGTGTCTCTCTCTGCACAGGCCCATGCAGCTCGGAGGCTGATGATGCGTTCAATTACCTCGGAGATCTGAGCCAGTAATCGTGTCACAGTTGGCGATAAATCATCTATGCATGAAAGTAACACAACAAATCGTGTTCTGTCTTTACAATGTATTCAAGAACAATAAACCAAGACAAAGATGAACGGTGTGATGTGCAGCGGCCATCTTGGATTGTGAGCTCATTCATTTTCCGGCTGGGAACTCTGAAAATCTCAGACCTCCGAGTTGTAATTGAATGCACCACGAGAGAGATTCCACTTCCTGCACGATGCCGCCTGCAGCATGTTAGCATGGTGGCGTTGGCGTGTTGCCATGGGAGAAAGAAGGGCCGTGGTTCCTTTTCTGATCACTTCCTGTTTCTGAGTCATGTGACATCTCCGCCCACTTTTCATCTGGGAAAAGAGGCGGGGTCAATTTCTGAGCTTAAAGGGATAGTTCAACATTTTTGCAAATTGGCCCATTGCCATAATCCCTATAGTCAGTAGGTTCGTTACCTTTAATTGTCGGTGCAAGCTGTTTTTAGAACGGCGGAGCAGAGACAGAGTTGTTTTAGAGGTAAATTCATGCAAAACCGCTGATGCGCGTTGCCTTCAGGGACAGTTTTTCATCAAGCAGTCTCTGCATTTCCCTCTAAAACAACTCTGTCTGGTAACGTTGTGTTATTATCTCATAGCGTGGTGAATGTGCAGGTCACAACTTGTCCACCAGAGCGTTGTGGAGTTGTTGGATTGTGTATTTGATGAGTTTGATGAGGGAAACCAAGAAATCCCATGAGCCTCCGTAGCGTAGCTCTGAGCAGCTCGCGGCTCTGCTCCACCATTCTAAAAATAGCTTGCACCGACAATTAAAGGTAACGAACCTACTGCTATGACTATAGGGATTATGGCAATGGGCCAATTTGCAAAAATGTTGAACTATCCCTTTAAAACTCTGTGTTTTCAAGTTTAAAGACGCACACATGCGAGAAAACATTTACACGAGAACTCTTCACAGGTTTGTTGATGATTCTGGATAAAATATTACAAATATTTATTTATTGATTAATTGATTAGTTTGGTCGAAGATTTTTGAACTTTACTCTTTGAAACTTAAACGACCGTAGTTACAGCGTTGTTGCTTAACAGCGATGGAGCCGTGTTGATTAGCCTCAATGTGTGTGTGTGTGTGTGTGTTGATAATGTTAACTGTGTGTGTGTTAATTAGTAACAGGTCAAAGTGACCACAGGATTACATAACGCTGCTGTGTTCATGCGAGACCTCACATGTGACTCCCTGTGGATCGAAGGCCCTGTCTGTTCACATCTGTGTTTCCTGTGTCTATCAGTGTGTGTGCGTGTTCTGCCTGCGGCGCCGTGTGTGTGTGTGTGTGTGTGTGTGTGTATAAGTGTGTGTGTGTGTGTGTGTGGTGAAGGGTGGATGCTCTGACCACTGCTGGAATGAGCAGCAGCGTAGCTACATCCTTCAGATAAGACTTATCAACACTGGATCTGCACATGACGGTTAAAGTCGAAGCCACAAAGTCCGACGCAGCGTCAGACACTCAAACGCCTCTTCTTCTTCTTCTTCTTCTTCTTCTTCTTCTTCTTCTTCTTCTTCTTCTTCTTCTTCAAAGGGAAAAGCGTACATTTTAGATATTCTGTTTCCATGGAGAACGTTTGTTTCCTGAAAAGAAAAACTACCTTAACCCTCCTGTTGTCCTCCCGGGTCAAGGAAGGAAGGAGAAATGGAAAGGAAAGAAGGAAGGAAGGAAGGAAGAAGGGAACAGATTGGGTCAAAAAGGAATCAAGAAGTGAGGACGAAGGGAAGGAAGGAAGGAAGGAAGGAAGGGAGGGAAAATGATTGTGGAAAGAGGGAAGGGAAAAAGGAAGGAAAGAAAGATGGAGGGAGGGAACAGATTTGTTCAAGGAATGAAGAAGGGAAAGAGGGAAGGAAGAAGGGGAAAGGGTTTGTGGAAAGAAGGAAGGGAAAAAGGAAGGAATGAAAGATGGAGGGAACATATTCGTTCAAGGAAGGAAGAAGGGAAAGAAGGGAAGGAAGGAAGAAAGGAAGGAAGGGAGGGAAAAGAGTTTGTGGAAAGAGGGAAGGGAAAAAGGAAGGAAAGAAAGATGGATCAACTGGATCAAAAGAGGAAGGAAGCAAGGAAGGGGAAAAGGATTGTGGAAAGATGGAAGGAGAAAGGAAGGATGGAGGAAGGGAACAGGCTCCAGGCCTCAACACTTTCACACTGAGTTCTTCCTGCTGTGCCCATATAAGGCCGCTGCTCCTTTTCTTCCTCCTCCTTTCATGTCGTCCATGCTTGAAAATCACTGAGCAGAAAAACCTCAAGAGAAAAATGGCGGCGCCTGTGATCCGTTGACCTTCCCGTGACCTTGCGCTCTTGACCCCACAGGTCCTTGAACGCACCGCTCTTTGATTGGTCCGCACAGTCTGTTGATGTGTTGAATGTCACTAGAAATCCATAAACGACTTGCGTCTTTTTTTTTTTTTTTTTTCCTGTTTGTGCGCCGGGACTTAATGAGGAGTCTTTGTTGTTGAAGGTCAGACCGTTGCCCACGGCGACGGAGCGGCGCCCGTTCAAACCGTCCTTATCTCTTATTTCTAAATGGCTTTTTAAACGTTCGCAGTCGTCGTCGTCGTCGGGGCTGAATTCCTGCGTCGTCGTCGTAGTTAATCAGACGTTCGCAGACGAGTTCCCTTCGCAGAGAAAAGTTAATTGTTTTATTTTATAATTAGTGCTGCTTTAAATGTCAGCGTGTAAATATGAGACTCAGGGAGAGAGAAAGGCAGGTATACAGCTGCTCCCACAGCTGGAAACTGTTGACATGATGGTACAGATGTGGAGAGCAGAGGGTTGAACCAGATGTGAGATTATGAAGCAGCCCTGGAGGAGTGAGCAGACGTTCAACAAACCCAAACAGCTGGATCTGGGACAGCTGTTTTTTATCTCATGAATTCTTTTTAGTTATTTTACATTTGCATTTTCTTCGAGTAAATATTATTTCTTGTAGTTTTTCTTCTTGAACATTTTTTTTACTTGTTGTCTCAATTTTATTTTGTCTCAGGAATCTTTTTGAGTTTTTTTTTTTTCTTGTAAAACAAACTGTGTCCTTCAAAATAAAACTCCACCCTGCTGGACTTTTCAGAATAAAACAAAGCCTCAGTTTTAAAGGAGGTTGTGAACTCGGGGTCGTGTGGCCTGAAACTCTCCGTCGGCCCCAGTCTTGAAGCTCCTGTGGGGTCGTTAAGCCTCCGGAGTCGCTAAGGTCACATGAGCAGGAGGTGAAGGGTGTGTGTGTGTGTGCGTGTGTGTGTGTGTGTGGGTGTTTAAGCTCCAGACTCAACAGCTGTGATGAGGTGGAAAGAAACATCTTTACAGCTCATGCATCCTCGTCTCTGAGGTGGAGCTCGTCTTCATTTCTCTCCTCAGACTTTATTTAGAAAAGATCTTAGCAGCCGCCGCCCGGGGGGAGAAACCTCCTCCTCCTCCTCCTCTTCCTCCTCCTCCTCCCATCACTCGATACGTGTGAGTGCGAACAAGTGAAGCTACTTAACGTGGACTGAAAGATGGTCTCCTGCGAAACCACCACAGAAATATTTATGTTGTTTCTTCGCAGCCTCGAAAAGCCTGAAAAGAACCAGATCACTAAACTGTATCATAGTCACATAAGAATCGCAATTCTCATTTAATACGATACGCAGCATGTTTAACTGCACTATTTTTTTTAATAAAGAGGCACTTTTAATTGTGTTACTTAACCAATATATGATGTTGCTTTTATGCAACAGTTTCAACAATTCCATCTAAGCATGGATAAATTTAAAACTCAATAAATGTGAAAAAGACACTTTAGTCATTCTGTCTTGCAGAGCAGACTGGAGTAGATCATGAGGATCCTTTACACACCGACAGACTGAAGCAGAAATCATTAGGAATCAAATCGTTTTGAATCGAAAATCCATTTTGAATCGAATCGTAGCCCCAAGAATCAGAATAGAATCTAATCGTGAGACAGTAAAATATTCCCACCCCTACTATATCACATCATCAGTTAAACCAAAGGGATTCAAGTTTATTTTTCTATTCGAACGTCTGCGTTTCAACTTCCTCAAGTCAAGAAAACAAGAAGAAAAAATCTCATTTTGATTTGTTCAATCGATTTCTGATCGATATTTAATAAAGATTCACAGCTGGAGCGTCGTCATCGGTGACGTCATCGGTCAAAGGTGATGTCAGCTTCCACCGGGCCAGTCGATAACGGCCGAGAGACTCCGGCTCTGATCGCCTCCTGGTGTGAACGTGTGTGTGTGTGTGTGTGTGTGAAGGTGTGTGTGTGTGTGTGTGTGTGTGTGTGTGTGTGTGTGTGTGTGTGTGTGTCACGTTGAGCTTTTCCCGCTGCAGTCGTATGGATTTTTCTCCGTCAGCTCCGGTGGTCGCCGTAGATGATGAAGGGGCAGCAGGAGGAGGAGGAGGAGGGGGGGGGGGCGGGATTGAGGATTGATCGGGGAGACAGTCGTCACGGCAACAGGTGAAGCAGGTGTTGTGATTGGCCGCCGAGGATCAGATAGCGAGGCAGGGATGCTGCGTTGGTGTGACAGGTGAACCTGTGTGTGTGTGTGTGTGTGTGTGTGTGTGTGTGTGTGAAGGTATCTGAGCTCAACAGGCTCCAGCTGCAGCTCTGCCCTCCAGCTGTTGTACAGCTGTGTCACACACACACTAACACACACAGCACGAGGTTTAACGACTTTAACTAAGGAGTGGACATGTGAAAACAGGCGGAGTTCCACTTCCTGTCCTCAGTGTTTTAATCTTATTACATGTCATACTTCTTCTTCTTCTTCTACTCAATTACAGCGCTGCATGTCCCATAATTTCTCACTAATTATCTGGAGAATGGAGACGTTTCATTAAGTCGGCGTCCCGAAATAACACGTGGAATATAGACTTAGAAAAATGTTTCGAGTCCAAATCTCACTACAGTCTGGTGTGTGTCTTCTCTGAGCTCTTATTTTGAAGGTTTCTGCTCAGATTCTGCCTCTAATGGGCTGATAACTTCATTTCTAAAAACTAATTAACAATGTTTTGGAAAGTATTTTTAGTTTGGGGCTAAAACCGGCCCAACAGAGACCGACTTGTTGACACACGAGCACTTCCTGTCCCCTCGCCCGGATTTCACCTCCGAGCTGATCAGACATCGATGAGGAGAAGAAACATCTCTGGTTCTGGGTTTAGACGTATAGAAACACTCGGTTGAACCTTGAACGCATCGTGACCTTTGAACCTGCAGCAGATACTTGTCTCATATCTGATAGCGAGGAAAAAAACAGAGCGACGCATTCAAAGTCCTCACACAGTGTGGGACATGAGGCCTCTGTGTAGCCTACTGGACCGAACCCGACCCAACTGGACTGGACCGGACCGAACTGGACTGGACTAAGTGTTGAATCATTGGTCAGAGCTCCACAACTCATTGTTGGTTTGAGTTGCGTTCAGGATCGACGTGTTGTTGTTGTTACGTAACGGAGGCCCCTCACTCACCTTTGGATCTCTGGTCTCGGCCACGTGTTGCCACGGCTTTACAGCGCCATAAAGGAGGCTATCGCTGTGATGTCATGATCATAGATGTACTGTAACCAGGGGTAACCAATCAAACCATCAAAGCAACACCTGAGCTAATTAGCTTCAGCTGCTCAGTGATGAAAGTTTGAGGCTCTTCAGACACAAACTAGAAGAAAGAGGCAGCTCCTCTTCCTCCTCCTCCTCCTCCTCCTCCTCCTCCTCCTCCTCCTCCTCCTCCTCGGCCCCGGGGCCCGGTCACATGCATGTGCAGGGTTTCCCCCCCGACCAACCAACCCTCATCTCCCCTCGGGGCCATTTTTATAAAGTGCATGTGACAGGAAGTCGCGAATTATCTCATAATAACCGCGAGGAAATCTGCGTCATTCATAAAAAAAAAGAAAAATAAGTGTTTTTTTCACCAAGAAAACACATGACGAGCTCCCAGCTGACAGCGGGCGGCCATGTTGGTGTTTACATGTAAGAACACACATTCACACACATATACACACACACTGCTGTGACCTTTCAAAGTAAAAGCACTGGGTTGGGATCCCATGACAGGAAACACACCTGTCGTGTTGTTGCTGCAGAGTTTTTTTTACTTTATTTAAGGTCATATATAACCATTCAATTAAATATTCACCAAACATTCCTTCTGTAATCTCAAAATGAAAATTATACGTTCCATACTGTATATATCATTTATTATATTTTTCCATTGGTGCAGGGTGGGAGGTTTTCTAAGAATCCAGCATCTGGTTATTGCTTTTTTTTTTACTTGCTACCATGAGGATTTTAAATCAATATCTGTCCCTGTTAATGCAGATCCTTTGATATATTCCCCAAATAAAAAGAAAGACGAGTAAAGTCGATATCAAATCCCAGAATCTTCTTGAGTCCAGAACGGTTTTGTTTTCTATAATCTGTTGAGTGGTTCTTGATCAGAAACCTGGAAAAGTTTCAAATATTTCAACAACAATCAGTTTTTATGCAGCCGGGATATTAACTTCTTCTTCGTCATGGTTTCCGTGGCAATGTTTGTTTGACAGGGTGATCTGAGGTCTCATTTTAATCCACCACCCTCCTCCTCCTCCTCCTCTTCATCCTCCTGCAAGATCAAGGCCGGGATTATTCACAGTGATTGTTGTCTTAGCGCTGCAGGATCAAGCTGCTGTTTGCATGTCACTCCTGTCGTCCTGCTCCACCATGTGACTCCATCGGCTCCAACACACCAGCAGCCTTCTGCCTTTATTGCTTTCTCATGTCGCTGTGCGTCCGACGGCCCCCGAACGCCTCTCACACAGCAGCTGGAGACCAGAGAGGAGAGCGAAGAAGATATGAGGTTAGAGAGGAGGTGAAAGACGAAGAGGAGGAGGAGGAGGAGGAGGAGGAGGAGGGTGGCGGTGGCGTCCTGCAGCTCGAGATAAATCATGTGAGATTGAGGTTAAAGAGTCGATGAATCAGATCCTCAAATGAAATTAAGTCAATCAGAGTCCGTGACCCGACCTCCACTCCTGGCGCCCCGCCACAATAAGAGTCCGCTGTTTATGCCTGCACTCAGGACAGGTTCATTCATCATCTGATCGGTCATTGATCCTTGATCTTCATCTCTTGTTCTGTCTATCAATTTGAATATACTTCCATACTTACACACACTGCAAAAACTCAAAATCTTTCCAAGAATATTTGTCCTATTTCTTGTCAAAATGTCTCATTTCTAGTCAAAACTAATCTCTTTCCACTTAAAATAAGACTCACCGCCAAAAAAATTTATTTGTTTTTGGATCATTTTCACTTGTTTCAAACTAATTTTCATTTGAAATAAGTAGAAAAATCTGCCATGTGCTTGTAATAAGAAAGAAAAACTTGTCCCACTATCAGATTTTTCTACTTATTTCAAGTAAAAATACACTTGAAAGAAGTAAGAGTGTCTAAAAACAAGCTACTTTTTATTTGATGAGTCTTGTTTTGAGTATAATGAGATTAGTTTTGACTAGAAATGACATTTTGACTAGAAATAAGACAAATATTCTTGGTAAGATTTTGAGTTTTTGCAGTGTGTGTGTGTGTGTAAGTGAGTTCACAAACACAGTGTACTGTAAGAACCTGGATGGTTTCACTCATAACGGTCAAAAAGTTGAGTGTGGAAAAAAAAGAAGACGACCGTTGTGATCGCTATTTCGGCGAAGTGCACAAAGACGGTATTTGATTTGCCACAACACTAACTGTACAGAAGTAAATACATAGTTTAGGCCAAACGTTGAAGCTGTTTGTTGTGGATGGATTGTGTGTTTGAGACGTTCCTGATGGAGCCGGGCCTCGGTCCGTCCTGGCTGGTCTGTGATCTGTTCTGAGACGGAGCTGGTGATGATGTGTGGCTGGCGGCTCGCTCTGTTCTGGCAGAGGGAGTGAAACATTTTCCAGCTCAGTTTCCACGGAGTTCATATTTCCCAGTGTGTTGCTGTTGCTGCGGCCCGACGTCGTGCACATGCTCAGTGTGGTGTCTGTCTGCGCGAGTAGTTCACTGGACTAAGCTGATTAGAGTAATGAGCTTTGAGCAGACCTCTAAACCCAGAGATCTGCAGCTCTGACGGGCAGAAGCCTAATTAGAGCTGAGGGACGCATGAAGACCTTCATATGTTCATCACTGACTTTGCTGCTTCACGCATGAGTGCTTCAGAGTATAGCTACTGTACGCTTCCCAACGCTCCTCAGGCTCCGCCCCTTTTAGAGGAGGGGGGGGGGCATCACCTGCTGAGATATGTGCACGAGGTCACGGCGTCCTCACAGTCACCGGGTCATTTGGTTATTAAATCAGGATCTGGACGTAATTCAGATTTAAATTGGATTTTTAATTTATTTTACATGTTTCCGTTGCACAAGTCTAAAAATGTCTAAAAACTCGTGTTACATGATGTGCACGTCGTCGAACTGAGAACGACCTTTTAATTGAGAGCGTGATCGAATAATTGGACATGAAAAGACGGACTTTAGGAACACAAACGAGCTTAATTAGTTTTTTCTGTTATCTACTTTGCTTCCAGGAAAGTGGGCGGGGCCAGTTTCCAGAGTTGGGAATCTGCACTGTGAGCTCATCTCTTTGTTTGTTGTGTTTTTGACAGGTGGGAGGCAGGATGCTGTGGCTGCTGATCTGTCTGTTGCCCATGGCGACCTGCAGCCGTACAGCGGTGCAGGACGTCACCTACAAAGACGACAGCGGCGGCGGCGGTGGCAGCAGCATCAGTGACGACGACCACAGTGAGTCTCCATCTGTGTGCCAAACACTCATTATATATATATAATTGGAGCTTCCTTGCTGATTAAACACTAATTAAATTACATCCCATCTTCTCACACTGAACCACTTCACACTGACCTTTCAACCTGTTCACGTTCATGCGTTGTGTCTCTTTAAATCAGAGATGTCAAACTCAATTTAGTTCAGGGGCCACAAACAGCACAATTTAATCTCAAGTGGGCCGGACCAGTAAAATAATAGCATAATAACCTTTAAATATATCTAAAAAACTGAAATTTTCCTCTGTTTTGGTACATTAATAAGATGTTTTACAGTTACTGAACTATCCTTTTACAAAACGTATTATGAACCACCTGAAATTTCTTGATAAAAACATGTGCAATTTCAAATTTTCGCACTTGACAAATTCATCCTGAGGGCCAGGTTGGACCCTCTGCAGGGCCGGTTCTGGCCCACGGGCCGCATGTTTGACATCCCTGCTTTAAATAAAGTAGAAACCTCAGTGTCAGTGTCAGTGCCGTCAAACAAGCCATCGATCCGGACGTTGTCGCGGTGGCGGTGACGTAGGTGGAAACTTTCCGCGCACCGAGGCAACTGCAACTGTTTGAACTGAAATGAGCGGTGCAGGCAGCTGCTGTTGTGACGGAGCTCAAGCTCAGACGCTTTATTCACGCTCAGCTGCATGTGTCAATGAAAACTCGGCGGGAGGACGATGAGTCACTGCTGCTGCAACTTTAAAATCACAGAGGAGGAATTTGTGTTAAAGCTCCTTATAGTATAAAGATAGATGTTTGTATTAAAGCTCCTTCAAAATAAAGGTAGATGTTTATATTAAAGCTCCATACAGTATAAAGGTAGATGTTTGTGTTAAAGCTCCTTCAAAATAAAGGTAGATGTTTGTATTAAAGCTCCATACAGTATAAAGGTAGATGTTTATGTTAAAGCTCCATACAGTATAAAGGTAGATGTTTATGTTAAAGCTCCATACAGTATAAAGGTAGATGTTTATGTTAAAGCTCCATACAGTATAAAGGTAGATGTTTGTGTTAAAGCTCCATACAGTATAAAGGTAGATGTTTGTATTAAAGCTCCATACAGTATAAAGGTAGATGTCCATGTGTAGTGTGATTATAAAGCCGCTCTAGGTTCTATATTAATACTGTGAAAGTATCAAAGCCTCAGTCCACAGAGAAATGCACACAGCCTGTATTCAGAAACTGAGCCTTAAAACCAGCCGGCAGGACTTCCTGTCACTTTGTGATGTCACAACAAAGCAGTCACCCACCATCCATCCAACAACTTTGCAGGATTTGGTTTCTCTGGGTGTTGAAATCTGCTGAAATCTGCTCTATTTTTTGTTGGATCACTCAGAAAACAGTCAGTCAATCGGAGGAGAAGCTCAGAGCCTCCTCCTCTCTTCTGATTGGCCGACACTGACCTGTTGTTACTACAGTAGAGCTGCAGAAAGAAGACAGGAGATGGAAGAAGAGTAGAAACATGAATGTAGAGAGATGTTTCTCTGCAGATACGTTCACATTATGTGACTGAATGAAGGAGAACGAACCAGAAAATGACAGAAAGATTTCACAGCTTCTCTTCTCCGTCCGTTTTCAATCAACGTTATCAATGAGTTTCTGCAGCCGATGAAGCCTGTGGAGTTTGAAACTGTCCTTGTTGACATTTGTCCGGTTGTAAAAGAGCGATCAGGGGGCGTCATGCAGCCTTCACAGATGATGGCAGCGGGAGGCCGGCGCTAAATCCATCAGAGAATGCACAGCGCTGCAGAGCGAGGACACAAAGGCCCATTGTGTCGGCTGTAAGGAGCTCAGCGATCGAATCAACAACCTCCACTTCTCAGAATCCAAGTCTGAGTAGTACCTCAGGTCGCTCTGCCGCTGCTGCTGCTGCTGCTGCTGCTGCTACGTCCACTCTGCTTTTTAATGGGGAATTAAGGCGGTTTAATTGCAGCTCGGAGCCAAGTGGAGCAGGAGAGAGGACGTCCTCGCTGGTTCGACACGTGTCAGCTCCTCAGCCAGTCAGAGCAGATGTAGACAATCAGGACACGAAACATGAGCCAAGGCCATTAATATAAACATCAACCTTTATTCTGAAGGAGCCTTCATATAAACATACATTTATTCTGAAGGAGCTGTAATACAAACATCTACCTTTATTCTGAAGGAGTTATAATACAAACATCTACCTTTATTCTGAAGGAGCTGTAATACAAACATCTACCTTTATTCTGAAGGACCTGTAATACAAACATCTACCTTTATTCTGAAGGAGCTGTAATAGTCAAAGTCAAAATCTTTATTTGCCATTTGTGCATGCATACACACATAGGAATTTTTGTACGGTTGTTCCAGGTCAGGTGGAGAAACAAAGAAGAACACACAAGGACATACAAGACACAACGGAAAAACACTTTAAAAAGGCTCAAGCCTGGGATTAAGAAAAGGACAAGGACATACTTTTTTTTTTTTTTAAATACAAAAAAATACAAACATCAACCTTTATTCTGAAGGAGCTTTAATACAAACATCTACCTTTATTCTGAAGAAGCTTTAATACAAACATCTACCTTTATTCTGAAGGAGCTTTTAATATAAACATACCTTTATTCTGAAGGAGCTTTTAATATAAACATACCTTTATTCTGAAGGAGCTTTTAATATAAACATACCTTTATTCTGAAGGAGCCTTCATATAAACATACCTTTATTCTGAAGGAGCCTTCATATAAACATACCTTTATTCTGAAGGGGCTCTAATATAAACTACAGTAAATAACGTCAGTGACAAAATCACAGCTGCGCTCAGGTCAGATGTTTCTCCTCCTCCTTCTGGTTTAATGCTTAAATAAAATAATCTTGTTAAAATATTTCTGTTCAGCCCAGAAACATCCACAACACTGCCTCTAATGATAAGTGTGTGTACGTGTACGTGTATCTGTGTGTGTGTGTTCTTACTTCCTGCTGTTTTCAGATGCTGATCAGTTTTCCACTGCTGCTCTAAATCACAGTCATGGGACCAACGGCCCATCAAACGCAGAGGGAATAGATTGAGTGTGTGTGCGCGCGTGTGTGTTGAAACAGATGAAATTAGGGGATGGATTTTGTGGAGGTGAGAGAGAGGAGCGATGACAGTTAGATAATGGATTTTTCTTCTACCCCCCCGTCGTTCTCCTTGTGTGTGTGTGTGTGTGTGTGTGTGTGTGTCCATTATCTGTCATTTCACACATTCATATTGAAAACTGACTCATTATCTGACACAGAGGAAATGACCGTGGTGTTTGGATGTGATAACGTCGACGCTGCAGCTTCAACGTTCAACTTTTGACTTTGAAAAAAACCCGAGCCCTTCACAATAAAAGCCCACAGAGACAGAAACACCTGTCTGTCGCAACCTGTCTGCACGTGCATTAAAACAAAAACCACCTGTTCTTCTTATTCAGGCACTGACTCGCCTTTTGTTTTGTTTCCACCCCCCTTCCCCCCTTCCCCCCTTACAGTGGAAGTTGCCGTGACAACCAGGCCTCACATCTACTACTGCCGCTCGCCCAACATGGAGGACTTCACCTGCTGGTGGCACCCGCTCGACAACCTGACGGAGGGGGAGGAGGTGTCGTACGTCCTCACCTACTCCAAAGAGTACGTAGAGGAGGCTTTTATTTTGAAACTCTGCTGCTTTTATTCTGGAACAACAAACAAAGAGTGAACCAAAGTTTCTGGGTCGGTCGGGCTTTAAATCCACTTTGATTTCTCGTGCTCCACTTCAGAAGCTTTTAACCCGTCGATGTGAAAATCCCGGCCCCGGCCTCACGTGGCGGCGCCAAGAAGCCCCCCCCCCCCCCCCCCCCCCCCTGCTGTATTCAGGACAGATTGGATTGTGCCTTTGAACACACAGCTCCATTGATTGTGTTTAGGGACAATAACAAAACAAAACAAAACCAAACCAGCAGCTCCTCTCTGCAGAGTCGAAAAACCGACGCATCACGGCTTAAACCAGACGTTGCTATTATTATTTTTTAAGAACAGGGTCAAACAAAAGCTGCTTTACTCAGCTCGATAAAGATTTATTTGTTCTTTTTCTGTTATAAAACTGTGAGACTGTGAGAGACGCACACTCCTGGAGTCACGTATCCCTCCGCTGCTCAAACTAGTTAGTTCCAGCCGGTCACATTAGCTGCAGTTCCTCTAACGACCACTAGAGTGAGTCAGTCCCATGTTTACCCTCAAGGATAGGAGTGTGAGTTTAACGTTCATATCGTAAAATTATTCCCCAATACTTCCCCTACAGCTTTTCAGTCAGCTCCGTCCATAACCACAGTTTTACACTTTATTTTTTAAATTTTATGGTCAACAAATTGGGAACAGAAGGTCTTGGTCTTGTCTCGAGCTGGACTCAAGGCCGCAGCTGCAGTGACATCTTTTTCTTTCTTTTTTTTTTTTAAACCAGAAATGTCTCCTCTGTCTGGTCGCTTTGGTTTATGTGATGTGATTAAATAACGTTAAGATAATTACAACTGTTGTGTAACCATCTGAAAAACCATCTGGTTGCACCGGAGACTCGTGTTCTTCTGTTCAATCCTAACTATGGTCATCTTTTCTTTTTAGTTGAGGAGGAATAATGTAAATTTCAAGCCATATGATTATTATTATTATGAGTTGTGGTTCTGAATGCAGTGATGGTCTTGTTTCAGTCTTGACCACAACACGACACCTAAGTGAAACCTGCCTGATGCACACAGAAGTTGAAGCTCTTATCGTCTTTATGGAGCCAGTGACAGCCCAGTGCTCAGGAGTCTTTGACCTTGAACATCTAGTTGTGTTGTTATACTGATATCTTCTTAGAAACAGGACACAGGCATTTAAACAAACAATCCTGGCATTTTCACACAGAAATATTAAAAAAAAGTAGAAGATTTGAAGTAAAAGCAAAACAACAGCTCTGTGAAGTCACACTGCAAAAACTCTTCTCAAAATCTTTCCAAGAATATTTGTCTTATTTCTTGTCAAAATGTCTCATTTCTAGTCAAAACTAATCTCTTTTCACTTAAAATAAGACTCATCACCTAAAAATGAACTTGTTTTTAGATCATTTTCATTTGTTTCAAACAAATTTTCACTTGAAATAAGTAGAAAAATCTGCCAGTGAAAGCAAGTTTTTTGTGCTTGTAATAAGAAAGAAAAACTTGATCCACTATCAGATTTTTCTACTTATTTCAAGTGAAAATATCCTTGAAAGAAGTAAAAAGTGTCTAAAAACAAACTACTTTTTATGTGATGAGTCTTATTTTAAGTATAATGAGATTGTTTTGACTAGAAATAAGACAAATAGATTTTGAGTTTTTACAGTGCATTTTTGAACAAAATCTAATCACCGTTCAGTGCATCCTGCAGAGAATGTGTTTTATGAGTCGGATGTGTGATTAAAACTTTGTCTTCTCTCCGTCGTCCACAGCAAAGGCCCCACTCACGAGTGTCCGGACTACGTGGCGGCCGGCGCCAACAGCTGCCACTTCGACAGCAGCCACACGTCCATATGGAAGATCTACTGCATGAACGTGACGGCGGTCACCGCCCGCAGGAACTACACCTCGCAGGAGCACTGCCTGGACGTGGCCGAGATCGGTGAGACCGACTGACTGACTGATGCACGTTCACCACCTGCAGCTTCTCACACACAGCGGCCGAGGATTTGGTGCAGCAGCAACATGAGCCGAGCGCTCGGTCGGCAGGTGTCTGCATTCACTAAACCGACCGTGTGCTCATGTGAGATGCCTTCAGGCGCGGCTGGTTTTTAATTAAATCCACATAAGGCCGGACGACGTGACAGAAAATACACATGTGCTATAACATTAGATATTCAAATATTCACTGTGAGAGCTTTGACACACACAGGAGACACATGTTGATGGGATTCAGTCAGTGTGACCGACACCTTCACAATAAAACCTCAAGGAAAACATCTGAAACCTGCTGTTTTTTTAGCCGCTAATTCATGTTCGTGCTCCTAACAACAGAACAGAAGCTTCTCCTGGGAGCACGTGATGCTTTTACAGACAGATGCTGCTGCTGAGGCGTCTGTCTTTAGTTTCCTCTTATTTCCTGAAAGTCAACATTTTTCACAATAAAAGCCTGTGCAGCTGGAGTCACGCTGTATTCACGTGAAGAAGAAGAAGAAGAAGAAGAAGAAGAAGAAGAAGAAGAAGAAGAAGAAGAAGAAGAAGAAGAAGAAGAAGAAGAAGAAGAAGAAGAAGATGCTCTATTCCTCTTTATTTACAGGACAGAAGTTTTTCTGTTATAGCAGCATTATAAAAACACACATTTCCCAGTCATGTGAAACTTTTCGTTTTTACGAGCTGTGTGTGTGTAAAAAATTCTTTTTGCACACACATTTAGAGGCTCTTATTTTGGAGGAGCATGTGTGTGTGTCTGCCATCGGCTAATGTGGTTTATTGGGGAGCGAGTGTGTGTTATTATCCAGACGCTGCAGCCTCCTCGGAGCTGGTCTGAGTGCAGCTCTGCTCTGTGTCATGTGTGATTTATCAGCACCAACATGTGTGTAACAGTCGTGCGCGCGGATCCTTGTGACCACAGTGGTGCTCTTTTGTTGCGTGGTGGTGGTGGTGGTGTTGGGGGGTCGGGGGGTCGGGGGGGTCGGGGGGGTTATCACCACCCTGCAGGAAGTGGAGCAGATACAGAGCACTGCAGCTCTTACACTACACAGATCTGATGTGGCGTTCATGTGCATGTCGGGAAAACAAACAACTGAGATAAGAAATGTGTGTTTTTATTATTTGAACAACGACCTGCAGGAAGTTGTTTCCAGAATAAAAGCTCAACATTTGGAGATTTAGTCCATCAAATAATCGCTTTTAGTAGTTTTTTAAGAAAAAAAGGTCCAAATTCTCTGATTCCAGCTTCTTAAATGTGAATATTTCTGGTTTCTTTGTTCCTTTATGATAAACTGAGTCTCTTTTTATTGACCAAACAACTAATTTATTAATCGTTTAAATAATCGACAGATTAATCGATAATTGAATTAATCGTTTGTTGCAGCCCTACATTGAACCTTTGTTTTACAGTGTAGCTGAGTAAAAGATAAATTAAAGCGTCACAATGTCACAATGAAAATCACAAAAACAGAGTAACAAATGGTTTTTCTGTCCTTCATACCTCAGAGAAACAGAAAGAAGAGATAAATAAATAACATACAAAGAGTTTGATATCTACAGGAAAGATGAGGTTTATATTCTGAACATGAAGACAGAGGATCCACAGAGACGCTGCGGGATTTACAGCAGCATATCACCGTGGATCAGTGCACCAGTGCATTCTGGGAAGGAAAATATTGAAACACTGATTATTATATGTATGCAGAGCCTCTCTAACCATGCCTTCCTCTGTGTGTGTGTGTGTGTGTGTGTGTGCAGTTCAGACGGAGGCGCCGGTCAACCTGACCTACACTCTGTCGGACGCCGGCGGCGACGAGATGGGTCACAACGCTCAGCTGTCCTGGACCTACCCGGTGCCGTCGGCGCTGCGCTACGGCTGGATCACACTGGTGTACGAGCTGCAGTACCGCCGCGTCACCGAGCCCGACAACTGGAAGGTAATGCAACTAACGATTATTTTCATTATCGATCAATCTGTTGATTATTTAAACCATTAATCGATTAGTTGTTTGGTCAATAAAATGTTAATAAATGTTGAAAAATGTCAATCAGTGTTTCACTGATTGACGACGTCCTCAAATGTCTTGTTTTGTCCACAAACCAAAGAGAGACTCAGTTTATTGTCATAAAGGAACAAAGAAAAACAGAAATATTCACATTTAACCCTCCTGTTGTCCTCCTGGGTCAAGGAAGGAAGGATGAAGGGAAGGATGAAAGGAAGGAAGGAAGGAAGGAAGCAAGAAAGGAAGGCAGGCAGGAATGGCAAAGGGAAAGTTGGAAGGAAAGAAGGAAATGAAAAAGGAAGGAAAGATAGAAGGAGGGAGAGAACAGATTGTGCCAATTGGGTCAAAAAGGAAGGAAGGAAGGAAGGAAGGAAGGAAGGAAGGAAGGAAGGAAGGAAGGAAGGAAGGAAGGAAGGGAAAACGGATTGTGGAAAGAAAGAAGGGAAAAAGAAAGGAAAGAAAGATGGAGGGAGGGAACAGATTCGTTCAAGGAAGGAAGAAGAAGGAAGAAGAAGGAAGGAAGAAGGGAAAGAAGGAAGGAAGGGAGGGAAAAGGATTGTGGAAAGAAGGAAGGAAAGAAAGATGGAGGGAAGGAACAGATTCGTTCAAGGAAGGAAGAAGGGAAAGAAGGGAGGAAAGAAGGAAGTAAAGAAAGATGGAGGGAGGGAGGGAACGGATCAAAAGAGGAAGGAAGAAGAAATAAGGACGAAGGGAAGGAAGGAAGGAAGGAAGAGAAAAAGGATTGTGGAAAGAACGAAGGAGAGCTTTGCCAATTGTAGTTTTCATTTAGTTCTCGTTTTTGGAAAAATTGTAATTTTTATTTTTATTTCAGTTTATTGTTTCACTGCTAGTTTTAGTTTGAGTGAACTATAGTAACCCTGGTGTGTGTGTGTGTGTGTGTGTGTGTGTGTGTGTGTGTGTGTGTGTGTGTGTGTGTGTGTGTGTGTGTGTGTGTGTGTGTGTGTGTGTGTGTGTGTGTGTGTGTGGCAGGTGAAACACCCTCTGCGGGAGCCGCACGTGGAGCTGCTCGGTCTTCCCTTCGGCGACTACGTGGTCAGAGTTCGATGCCGCTCGCACAACTACGGCCTGTGGAGCCGGTGGAGCTCCACGCTGCTGATGAGCATCCCCACGCGGCCGCCGGCGGGTACGCACACACACACACACACACACACACACTGAGACCTCTCTCTGTAATCACAGTAATGATGATTATAATGTATTGATAATATTGATCCTGTTGCAGGTAAACTCCTGGTGCTGATCCTGGTCACAGGGGTCGGAGTCGTCGCTCTGCTCGTCATCGCCTTCGGTGTCATCCCACAGAGCAAGAGGTCAGAGAGCACACACACACACACAGCTGCTGCAGTGACGATTTTTATTATTTAAAGGTATAATGCGTAGGAATTCCCCCCATCTAGCGGTGCGGTTGCATATCTGAACGTATTCTTGATGTTGCATTCAGGTGAAATCGGGCAGACGTCAGACAGACAACAGACGCTGCATGTAACAGGATAAACAAGCGTCTATGTAAACAAGTGGTCCGCCACCACGAGACAATATGTTGTCTTGGTGATGTGATATTGTTTTACCGTCTTTCTCTGATGGAGTAATATGACATCCGGTTGGTTTGCCGACGGCCGTCTGCCTGACTGCACCTGAATGCAACACCAGTGCCTCCTCTTCCTCACACTACACAGTGGTGACAGTTTTAACAGGCCGAGCCCACAGCTACGCTCAGTTTCCGTGGTTACCTACGGTCACGCTGCCACCAAGGGGGCAGTTGTCGGTCTGAGAAGTGAAGCTCACTTCCGCGTTCAAAAAACTGCAATCCCCCCGGCTTCCTCTGGGGGCTGGTGTCAGAAAGCAGCATTCCCCATAGACCCCCATGTTAAAATCGCCGACTTTACATCCTCAGTAAACATGTTAAAAGCCTGGTGTCAGAACGTTTTTTCGTCTCAATCGATAGTTTCTACCCCCGCACACACTCTGAGGGGGGTGAATTTTTTTTTAACTCTACCGTTTTACTGTTATTAGGTTAAAACTCTGGCCAATTAGGGCGCGGAAACGTTGAGTGACAGGTCCGAGCAGCTCCGTGGACAGCTGCTTAGAGGCCAGTGGGCGGGTTCTCGGCCGGCCAATCCAACATGGCGCTGTTCAGGCCGCCATATTTGAGTCACAAAAACGACTCCCCAAAACCAATGGGTGACGTCACGGACGCTATGTCCATTCTTTACAGTCTATGGCTGCCACTCGACGTAAAAAAAAAAATGGCGATGCAACATGGCCGCCTCGGTTCGGTGCGTCGCCCACTTATGTATTTGTAACGACTTGTAACAACTCATTCTAAGGTAGAAAGCTTTCATTTGTATGCGGCTGTGATTCCACTTCAGTGAAATACAGATTTATGACAGACATATTTGATTTTTGATAATAAAAAGCCAAATAAGTTACATACTGGGGCTTCAGATCAAGAAAAACAACAAAAATGAAAAGCATAAAGAAAAGAAAGTTTCTTCTGTTGCTGTTGTTGATATATATTCAACATCTTCTGTGTGTGTGTTACTGCCGTAGGATCAAAGAGTACTTCCTGCCGCCCATCCCCAAGCCGCGGATCATCGGCATCGACCCGCTGCTCCTCAAGGTAACACACACAGTTGTTGTTGTTGGGGATTAAAGTGTGAGGTCATTTCAGGTCAGCAGAGAGAGGTCGACTCAGCCAATCAGAGAGCTGAGAGTTTATTTTGTTTGGTGCTTTATTTAGTTTTTACTTTATAAAAAAAAAACCAAAAAAACTTCACAACACCGTAGCGTAGCAACCAGCATAGCAACCAGCCCAGGCCAACTGTCCACCACCTCCATGTTTGTTTTTACTCTGAAGTAAGAGCTATTCACACTGACCTTGTGTTTCCTTTTCTTTGTTTCTCTGCCTCCTCTGGTCATTGTCTCCGTCTCTTATTCTCTCTATTCTTATTTTCCTTTTAACCCTCCTCCTCCTCCTCCTCCTCCTCCTCCCTTTTGTTCACATCATTCCTTCGCTCTTCTCCTCTACCTCCACTTTATCTTTTTGATTTTCCTTCTCTCTTCCTTTTCTTGCATCATTCTCTTCTTTCCTCTTCTCTCTTTCTCTTCCTGCTTCACTTTTCCTCCTCTGTTTTCCCTCCATTGTCGTCGTTGTCCTCCTTCCTTCCCTCCTTCCTTCCTTCCCTCCTTCCCTCCTTCCCTCCTTCCTTCCTTCCCTCCTTCTCTCCCTCCTTCCTTCCCTCCTTCCTTCCTTCCCTCCTTCTCTCCCCCCTTCCTTCCCTCCTTCCTTCCCTTCCTTCCTTCCTTCCCTCCCCCCTTCCTTCCTTCCCTCCTTCCCTCCCTCCCTCCATCAGAAGGGGAACCTGGATGAAATCAACCACCACTTCAGTAACTTCCATAGTTACCGTCCTCCCAGCTACACGTCGGAGGAGGTCTGGGACCAGGTCAGCGCCGACCACGTGTACCGCGCGGCGCCGAAGGACAGCGTCTCCGCCGACCTCGAGAAGGACGGGCTCATGGTGCCGTGTGACGTGGCGCCGGCGGCCGCTCGCCTCCAGCTGTCCGCCCCGACCGGCCCGACGTCGTACGTGCAGAGCCCGTCGCCCTACTGCCCGCCGCCGCCACCGCCGCCCGAGGCCTTCGCCGTGCCGCTGGACGCAGCCGTGCTGTGGCCGAGGCCGGAGATCGTGTCGCTGCCGGGGACGGACTACAGCATCGTGGGACATCCCAACGCCGCCGCTCTCGCCCACGCTCCGGACGCCGCCGCCGCCGCCCGGACCGCCAGCCGCTCGCCGCAGGACTTCTACACCTGCGTCCAGCTCATGAACGAGAGCGGCGAGGTGCACCTGGTGCCGTGCCTGCCGCCGCCGTACTGCCGCGAGTTCCCGCCGCCGCCGGCGCCACGGGTCGACTTCCACACCGCAGAGAAAGAGGAGAAGAAGAAGAAACTGTCCGACTACCAGGCCAGGAGGAACGGCGGCGGCGGCGGCGGCGACGAGGCGGAGAGGAGCGAGGCCGCCGTCCCACTGCTGCCCGTCACCGTCGACAACAAGGGCTGAGTGACAGGAAGCACATCCACAGACACACACACTTCTCATGGAAACTGTTGCCACGAGCGACGCTGGAGTCCGCAGAACAATTTAGCTCCAGACGTCGCAACAAAAAACAAACACGCAAACTCTACAGAACCGAGCGTCGTTCCGGTTCCGGTTCCTCCGGACCTCGGCTTGTCTCTGTCCTTTCAGCTGCACCACACTCTGGGGACCAAACCTGTTGATGTTGATGTTGATGTTTTTGTTCTTGTTCTTGTTCTTGTTGTTGTTGAAGCTGCGGACGAAGAGATTTAAAAATGACAATGAAAGTTTCCGCTGAAGAGAATCGAATCAAATCCAATCGGGTTCATTGATAAAGCGCCAAAATCTGCGTCACATCCAGGAGGAGGAGGGAGGAGGGGCTGCAGGTGTGTTCGAAGTCGAGCTCTCGAGATTTTTCACGTCTGCGATTGTTGATCATATCCCATAATTCCACGCCCCAGAATGTTAATCCACATCTGTGTGAACCCCGACACGTTACGTAACGATGTCTGGACACGAAAGAAGAGAAACGAAGACGTAATAAAACAAAAAATCTCAAAATCTTACCAAGAATATTTGAGCATATTTTCACTTGAAATAAGTAGAAAAATCTGATAGTGGATCAAGTTTTTCTTTCTTATTACAAGCACAAAAAAAATTGTTTTCACTGGCAGATTTTTCTACTTATTTCAAGTAAAAATTAGTTTGAAACAAATGAAAATTATCTAAAAACAAGTTCATTTTTAGGTGATGATTCTTATTGTAAGTGAAACGAGATTAGTTTTGACTAGAAATGAGACATTTTGACAAGAAATAAGACAAATATTCTTGGAAAGATTTTGAGTTTTGCAGTGCATTAACTCATGAGTAAATAATAGAGTCTATAAACAGGGATAAATAACTGGATTTTACACAGGATCTTCTAAAAAACAAACAAAATAATTTTAAGCACTAATAGGAAATGCAGAAACAGAATCAGGTTAGTTTTCCTATTTATAAAAGGACTTTTCATTCTGTAATTGATTCATCAGTTAATAGAAATGTGTCTAAATGACTTTTTCTAAATCTATTTTTAAAAACATTGTGTTTCCTCTGAAGTCCTCGCTCCTCTTCCTCCGCAAGCTCCGCCCTCAGGAAGTCAGAAGCTGTGAATTTGTGAAAGGATTCGTGTTTGTCGTCCACGTGTCAATCATCACGTTCATCTCAGACCTCCAGGCGTTTCATCCAGAGAGCGTGATACAGTATATTTTTCTACAGTGGGTGGCTGTCGTCCCGTTATTACACACGCTGTTTTGTTTTTACTGCTGTAGAAGCTCCTCCTCCTCCTCTACCTGGATGCTTCAGGTGTTGATGATGAAGGAGCATCATGTGTCAGGTCCTAACTGGAAGCCTCCACATCTGCAGCATCTGTAACACATCAGATGATGGTTCTGATCCACTGGACACTGTGTCACTGTGTTTGTCGTTGCCGCTGCAGGTCGACGTCGTGCTGTAAATCTTTGTGCCTTCATGTGCCTTGTTTTTCACAGAGCCGTGTTTGTTTGTTTGTTCGTTCGTTCGTTTGTTCGCTTGATCCTCTGTTGTTGAAAATTCAGCTGCCATCACCAACACACACACACACACACACCTGGAAACTTTTCCATGTGAGGACAATGGTGGACCTGCAGTATATGCACATTGTGTTGAGTGTTAGATACATTTTCACCTTTTTATTGTGACACAAGCGACGATAATAATAACTCTTAAATGCAATAAAGAGTGAAAAGGAAGTTTTTGTCATTTGTCATTAATCTGAACATATGGTGGCCTGTTAGGGTCACTGTAGGTAAAATGGGAATAAAGAAGCTGGAAAAGAGGTGGGATGAATGTATACGTATATTCAGAGACATAAAATAATTAGAATCTGTTGTTTTTGTTGAAACAACAACTCGGCCTTCAATTTCAAATGGACAATACGGCAATGACCTAATTTTGTTGTGTGTGATGATGTGTGTGTGAGAGAGACCCTGTGACTTAAATTAGCTGCACTCTGCTGATATAAATAGTGGATTATCAGCTGACTGCAGATAAACACACTGGCTGAGCTCAGAGGAAACTGGACCACAGCTAGCTGCTTAGCTTAGCATGCTAGCTTTTAGTCACATGACAGATTATCACTTCCTGTTGATGCTCATGCATGTCAGAGCTAAGTTCTGCTACATTGTTGTGTAGCTATTATTAACAGGCTGTTAGGGAGTTGTTGTTTTGGAATCAAAAATTCAAGCTGGCCTGTAGCTAGCTGGTTAGCATTGCTCACTATAGGAAAGGTCACATAAATAGAAGCAAAACAACGACTCTACTCTCCACCTCTATCTGTATTTGATGCTGATATTAGCTATGTATAATAACCAAAATGGACTCAGAGCTCCTTTAAACTTAAAATCACAAAACTCCAAGGACACAGTTTGCAAAAAAAAAGAAAAGAAAAGACTTTTATTTTAATTTATTGAACAATATTATGATATTAAAAGTAAAATGGAAAAAAATAGACAAAAAAGTAATAAAAGAAAAGAAAATAACAGTGGAAAGTGAACAGAGCTGTTTGTTTAAACTACTTTTATTTGAGTAAAAGTACTCGATTACTTGCAGCTCTGGTGTCGGGTGTCAGGGCGTCCACACAGGCCTGGTGGGGGGTGAGGAGGGTGAGGGGGGGTGAGTGACTCTCTAACTTTAGGAGCCTGTGTCAGTTCGGCTGCCGTCAGACCTCAGAGCAGACGACCTCGTCCAGCCTGAACCGAGGTAAGAAATCACACACACACACACATAGGTGAGGTGTTTTATACAAAACTGAGAACCACAAGGGTCACTGTGTGTGTGTGTTTGTCTGTGTGTGTGTGAGAGGTTTCACACTCCTGATTAGTGTTGTTGTTCTGTTGTTTAAGGCCTGAAGCTGTTTGAGCTGCTGCTCTCAGGCCTGACGGGCTCTGAGGCAGCTGTCACCGCTAAATATAGACCCACTGCAAGGCCTCATATCACACACACACACACACACACACACACACACACACACACACACACACACACACACACACACACACAAACATGCACATGCACACACACACACATGCACTTTCTGTACACTGATTTAAATCAATGCCAGTTTGAAAACCCTTTTTTTAATTCACACATGAGCACAGATCGGCCACGACAGGTGGTTGTGTCTTGTTATTTGTGCGAAAAGAACTGTTTAATTATTAATAATAATGATAATACATTTTATTTATAAAGCGCTTTTCAAGAACTCTGTTATTTTGAGTCATCTTTGTCATTGTTTAAGTCTTTCTTACTTTCAAATATCCTGCTGAGATTCAAACTACAGGTCAAAGTAACACAACGTGTGTTAATCTCACGTCAATATTAATAATAATAGTGTGAAATCTCTGACGCAGGGAACCAGTCTCATCAGTGGGAAGTATCTTGGTTGCCATGGCGTCGCCCGGTGAGAACGGGGAGCACAGGGATCAGACGGTTCCCGATGGCAACAAGGAGGAAGTGGCGGCGGAAGGAGAGCAGCAGGAGGCGGAGGAGGAGGAGAGGAGCATCAGAGGAGTCCAGTCTCATTACCTCCGCTGCCCCTCCCCCAGGTAGGAGAGACTCCTCCCACCTGGTTCTTCTTCATCATCATCTTCATCATCATCATCATCTTCATCATCATCATCTCTTCTTCTTCTCTCTGTCAGTTTCTCCATGGTGTCTGAGTCCAGGTTCTCCACCATCTCAGGCTCCGACGCCGCGAGCATCTTCATGGAGCCCATCCACCTGTCGTCGGCCATCGCTGCCAAGAAGATCATCAACGAAGGTGAACAAACATTATTAATCAATAAAACTCAGAACAAAAGCATCCACAACAGGGCTCCAGACTGCCCCTAAATGGGTGCAATTTGAGAGCATGCAAGTAAAATCTTATGTGCAACCAGTTAATTTGCTGTTTTCTTTTAGTACTATAGTGAAAGTGGCAACTCAAATAATCTGGTATCTGTCATTTAAGGTGTCACGCCAATGAAAACGAAATATAAATATTTGCTTTGCAAGTTGATTTACGGTGTGCGGCCCTAAATTTTCTGCGTGCACTCCTAAACATTAAAGCTGCACAACAGTAAAACCAAATATATACTGTAGATTAAATATTCAGCTTTTGGAAGATCTGTCCCAAATTTCCAGTGATGTTATTGATCATTATGATGTCAGACGGAGACAAATTTGTCTTCTTCTTTTACCGTTAAAGTAAAACGGTGAAATTCCTGCAGTGTGACTTTGATCTGCTCATGTATTCAGCTCTGAGAAGCCTCACTCTGCCCCTCACTCCTCATATAAATGCAGCAATTGGAGAAATGACTCCTACGTCCACATATAACCATGGAGTGTAATTTGGTCAAACGCTCTTCAATTAGAGTGAAGCCGTGTCTCATTGTTTCGGCTCGTTATGAGGCCCCAGAGTTTTTCTCCTCGGAGAAACGCTGATTGACTAAATCAGCGTGGACGACACGTCGAGACGGCGGCTCCTGCTTCACACGTCTCCTCTGTCGTTTCCTTACATTAGCAGCAGCTTAATACACGATGCATGTTTCATCTAAGGAGGGAGACGATGAATACGGCAGCGTCTGTGTTTATGAGCTGCTGGTATTCACAGAGATCAAACACACACGCACACACACACACACACACACACACACACACACACACACACACACACACACACACACACACACACACACACACACACACACACACACACACACACACACACACACACACATACACACACACACACACACATGTTCTGAACAGACTGTACCTGGGAAATGAAAAAACCCTCTGACATGCACTGGTTATGAATTTCTGAGGAGTTTGTCAGACATCGACTGTGACGGCCTTTAAACCAGGACAAGATCGATGTCAACGTTGTAACACAAACAGTGATTCACCTACTGTGGGTTCACACACACAGAAAACCATCCAGCTGCTGTTTAATAAGAAGAGAAAAACATTTCAAGGTTGAATTTAAACCTTCGCCTCTTTGTCAACAGTTAGAAAAATCTATCTATCTATCTATCTATCTATCTATCTATCTATCTATCTATCTATCTATCTATCTATCTATCTATCTATCTATCTATCTATCTATCTATCTATCTATCTTGTTTCCTGTGGCTAGGGGGGAAGTACGACCATTTCTATGGTAACCATGGAGGTAGATGATGCTGAGGACATATTTAAAGAAGTAATAATAGTTATTATGGGTAGAGTTAAGAAGGCCTCATGCTTTCTTTTTTCTGTACAGTCCATCGATTTCTCTGCAGGAAGTTACAAATGATTGGTTTAAAGGGATAGTTCAACATTTTGTCAAATTGTCCCATTGCCATAATCCCTATAGTCATAGCAGTAGGTTTGTTACCTTTAATTGTCGGTGCAAGCTATTTTTAGAACGGCGGAGCAGAGCCGCGAGCTGTCTGGTAACGTTCTGTTATTATCTCATAGTGTGGTGAATGTGCAGGTCACAACTTGTCCATCAGAGCGTTTTGGAGTTGTTGGATTGTGTATTTGATGAGTTTGATGAGGGAAACCAAGAAATCCCATGAGCCTCCATAGCGTAGCTCTGAGCAGCACGCGGCTCTGCTCCGCCGTTCTAAAAACAGCTTGCACCGACAATTAAAGGTAACGAACCTACTGCTAAGACTATAGGGATTATGGCAATGGGCCAATTTACCATAATGTATAAACAATCCTTTTAACAGGGGTTTACTGTAACACAATGTCTGTGTCTCCTCAGAGCTGCCGCCTCGAAGCGTGCGTGCCGAGTCCATCCCGGAGTCCATGCTGGAGACGGCGGAGCAGCTGATGGTGGAGGACCTCTACAACCGGGTCAGGGACATGATCGACGACCGCAGCCCCTACAACACCCCCTGTGTGCTGGACATCCAGAGGGCCATGGTGCAGGACCGGCTGGAGGCGCCCGTCAACCCGGTGGACGAGGTGTGGCCCAACATCTTCATCGCGGAGAAGTGAGTCTCTCCACATGGAAGCTGTGTCTCAGAAATCCAACCGACCTTTCAAGAGAATCTCACTCACAGCGTTTCTTCCATCTGTTTTATTAGTTGCTATTTATTTTATTTGCAGTCTTTTATCCAGTCTGTATGCACTGGTCTGCATTTTAACTGTTTTAATTGTCTGAATGAGTGAGAGACACCTGAATTTCCCTACTGGGATGAATAAAGTATCTATCTATCTATCTATCTATCTATCTATCTATCTATCTATCTATCTATCTATCTATCTATCTATCTATCTATCTATCTATATATCTTGTTGCCTGTGGCTAGGGGGCAAGTACGACCATTTCTATGGTAACCAAGGAGGTAGATGATGCTGAGGACATATTTACATTTTCAGTAGTTCAACATTTTGTCAAATTGGCCCATTGCCATAATCCCTATAGTCTTAGCAGTAGGTTGGTTACCTTTAATTGACGGTGCAAGCTATTTTTAGAACGGCGGAGCAGAGCCGCGAGCTGTATCGTAACGTTGTGTTATTATCTCATAGCGTGGTGAATGTGCAGGTCACAACTTGTCCACCAGAGCGTTGTGGAGTTGTTGGATTGTGTATTTGATGAGTTTGATGAAGGAAACCAAGAAATCCCATGAGCCTATCTATCTCATCTTCCTCAGATCTGTCGCCGTCAACAAAGCTCGTCTGAAGCGGATGGGCATCACCCATATCCTGAACGCCGCCCATGGCACCGGCGTCTACACGGGCGAGTCCTTCTACACCGGCATGAACATCCAGTACATGGGCATCGAGGTGGACGACTTCCCCGACGCCGACATCTCTGCGCACTTCAGATCCACCGCTGAGTTCCTGGACGAGGCCCTGCTGACCCACAGAGGTGAGCCGCCGGGGGGGGGGGGGGTTGTGTGTTGTCTCTTTCAACGTCTTCCAGCGACTTTTACAGTAATTCAATGTCCAAAGAGCCATTGTGCTCCTGAGCTGCAGAGTCAACAACATTCAGTTGTGTGTCCTTATCATGTTTTAAGGAGGAATCACATGGTTTCAGTTCATTAACTGTTTTAATGTCTCAAAAATAAAACAGAGAGTGGATTTGTTGTTGTTGTTGCTCTGTGATTCCTGGAGATTTTGTATTTATTTCATTATTAACTTAACATGGGAATGATGCACAATACTCCCATTTTACCAGATTTAGCCAAAAGCGCACTTTTTAACAGCCTGTCCCCCGGCAGAGGTCGACAGTGACGCAGTCAGAGATCACGAACAGCTAACCGGAAATGTCTCACCGATTTACACAGAATCCCAGTTTCTGAGAAGTGTTTCATGGAGCATACAGAGAAACTCCTCTGTTCCTGGCAGAGCCTCTCGTTACAGTCGCTGTGACTCTCTTATTCTTTGTAACTGCAGCTGATTCTGACGTCAGCAGCAACAGCAACTGTAGTCCTGGAGGCCAAAACTCTTTGAGCGTCAAATCTGCATTATATATATTTTTTTGTTTTTAACACAGTTTTGCTTTTAATCCAATATTCAAAAACAAAGTGGACAAGATGGCTGCCCCTTTGACTCAACGACGCCAATCATTCATGATGCAGCCATTAATCAGGTAGCTACATATAAAGACCTAGGCAACACACTTACATGGCAGGTGTACATTGACAAGCTTTGTTCCCGACTGCAGCAAAGAATGTATTTCCTGAGAAGACTCAGGCTGTATGGTGTGAACAACAAGATTATGTTTTTATTTTACCAGGCGATTTTTGAGAGCGTCATTCGATACAGCATGCAAGTTTGGTATGGTAATACCTCAGAACTGGCGAAGTCTAAACTTGCACGCCTGGCTCAAACCGCCATGAAAATCATAGGGAGGGAGGAGCAGAACTATCTTAAGTTGTTATATGAGAAATCACTGCTCAGAGAAGTACAAAATATTTTTAACAACCGGACACACATCCTCAACCCAGTATTTGATGTGCTGCCCTCAGGTCGAAGGCTCAGAGTTCCAAAAAGTAGACAGGAACTCATTTATACCTTCCGCCATTAAGGCACTAAACAGTAATATGAAGCACTTTACTGCAGAACTGTAGGTTTTACCTTTTTTGTATAATTTTATTGTTTTTATATGCAAGCATTGTGAATGTAGCACTCTAGTTTATTTATGTACCGTTGGTTTTATTCTATTGGTTTATTTTTTCTCCGTATCGAACCACTGCGCACATAGCACTTTATCTTACAGTAAGAGCTGCTGGTTTGATCAGTTCTACAGATTTATTGATTTTAATGATTTATTTGTATAGAGTGGAAGCACCCTTCACTGTTTTGAATGTGTGCTAAATGTGTGAAAGTACTTTGTATGAATGTCTCGTATGTATTGTTTTGTGTATGCAGTGGCTCCGAGCCCAAAACAAATGTACAATCCAATCCAATCGTCATTTTCTCTCCTCACAGGAAAGGTTCTTGTGGTTTCTATGATGGGCTCCAGTCGCTCTGCGGTCCTGGTGGCGTCCTACCTGATGATTTTCCAGCACATGACCATCATGGAGGCCCTGACCTCCATGAGGAAGAAGCGTCCCATCAACCCCAACGAAGGCTTCCTGAAGCAGCTGCGAGAGTTCAACGAGAATCTGATGGAGGAGCGGGACGACGACGACGAGACGCTCAGCCAGTGCTCCGTGATCGACGCTCGCACCCGCGGCCGCATCTTCAACGGAGACGACGACGACGACGATACCGATAAAGAGGAAGAGCAGAGCATGATCGGGGTCAAAGCTCAGTCCATCACGATGGAGGAGGAAGAGGATGGTGAAAGCGTGATGAGCAGCGTCGCTTCGTCTGCGGCCGCCGCGGCGCTCAGGAGCGGATTGATCGGAGTGCAGAACGGACTGGACAACGCCGCCGGTCCCGAGGAGATCGTCCTGCCCGAGGAACGGGGCGACGAGGACGATGACGACGGAGTGGGCAGCATGATCCGCGAGTGGCAGCGGAGAAATGAGAAATATAAAGACGAGGACTGGTGGGAGGCCCAGCTCAACAGCGACGTCGACGAGGCGGAATCTCTTGCCGGTGGCCGATCGAAGAAGACGGCGGAAGGCGCGGACGGCGACGTGGAGAGCGTCACCAGCGAGGACGTACGAGCGGTGAAGGAGCGTCTGAAGCGTCGCAACAGACGTCCGCCGTCGGACGCAATGTCCACCTCCAGCTGCACCAGCTACTCCGATCTTTGGAAACAGCGGCTGAAGGAGATCGAGGAACAAGCCGCCGCTCGCTACCGCAAGAAAGAAGACGACGAAGGCAGCGAGAGCACCAGGACGGAGGGAGAAAAGAAGAATATCGACGTGGAGGTGGAGAGCATCCTCTCCGACACGAGCTCCATGTACAACTTCTGCCAGAAAAACAAGGAGAAGATGTCGCCTCTGGAGCGTTGGCGCGTCAAACGGATTCAGTTCGGCTGGAACAAGAAAGATCGAGAGGACGGAGAGAAAAGCTCGGTCGCGGACGGAGAGAAAGGTGACGGCGAGGGAGAAACAAAGACGCCGTCTTTCCAGGACGTCAACCTGACGGCGTACCAGTCGTGGAAGCTGAGGCAGCAGAAACGCCTCGGCGAGGAGAACACGGACGAGATTCTGGAGATGAGTCGAGGCGAGGACTCGGCCACAATCAAAAGGAGGCAGAGGCGCGAAGAGCTCCTAGAGCGCTCGAAGAAAACCTTAGAGGAGAGTCAGTCCATGTGCGGCTGGGAGAGCGAGAGCTGCGTCAGCGGAGGAACGATTCCGCTCTCGGCCTTCTGGGCCGGAGCCGGGGTCACGGGCCCGCCGAGCGTCGCCAACGATGACAACATGTCCATGCTGAGCGGCAGGTCGTCGGCCATATCCTCGGTTTCACAACCTCGTAGCGCGCGATCGGCGCAACACGCAGCTCCTATGACTCCCATGACTCCCGTTCCTCCCATCCTCCCGGTCCCGGCCGTCCCGGGCCCGGGAGGCGAGCCGATGGTCAATCTGGCCAGCATCCAGAACTGGATCGCTAACGTCGTCTCGGAGACGATCAAACAGAAGCAGACCGAGATGAGCCTGCCTCCGCCGTCACGGGCAGGGTCAGAGTTCAGCTACGGCGGCGCTGCAGCGAGTCTGATCTCTGGAAGAGGAGCAGATGACGACAGAGCGTCCATGTTGAGCGGCGCGTCCTACTCCAGCGCTCTGTCCCAAGGTCGGGGCAGAGCAGCGTCCGTGCTCTCAGGCGTCGGCGGCGGCTCAAGCAGCTTCTCAGGTCTCAGTGGTAGAGGTTCAGCTCTGGGCTCCACTCTGAGCTCCACTCTGAGCTCCAAGAAGAAGATCACCACCACCAGCGTCCCACTCTTCAGCCTCTTCCAAGACCAGGTCAACCTGGGCAAACTGGACGCCATGGACAAGGAGATGAAGTCCGATATGAGGGACAAGATGTCTACCTACGAAAAGAAGAAGATCTTGGAGGACAACAAGCGCAGCACTTTGTACAAGAAGAAGAAACCAAAGGAGGATGAAGATGAGGAGGAAGAAAGAAAGCAGAAAGAGGAGGAGTTTCTGGAGGAGACTAAGAAAAAGGAGAAACCCAAGAGGAGTTTCGGCCTGTCCGGGTGCCTGAACCTCAACCCAGCGCTGGAGAAAGAGAAGAACACCAGCGTGGACGACTGGTTGGAGAGCGTCCGGCCTCCCCAGAGGAAAACCGCCTACGGAGCAGAGGCCGGTGCAGCAGAGGATCCCTATGATGACCTCGATGCCTCCGCTTCTGAGTTCGACTTCTCGAGCCGCCGGGCATCCTACGCTGCCGACGAAGGAGAAGAGGAAGAGACGACGTACAGCTCTAGGTACCGGTCGAGGTTACGTGAAGATCTGTCCAGCGAAGAGGCGGATTATTCCTGCAACGGGTTCTCGCAGTCCCGAGCGGGGAGGTCGTACTCGGCTCGCAGCGAGAGGGAGGAGGGAGCGGAGAGCTACGGCGACTTCTCCTCCAAGAGGAAGTACGGTCACCAATCGCGATACGAAAGCAGCGAGACGACGGAGGCGAGGAGCGGGAGGAGGGTGCAGGCCGATGCCGAGGAGGAGGAGGAGGACATTGCGACCTTCATCGCCCAGACCAGGCAGCGGATCAGAGCTCGAGCTGCTGCAGAGGCTGAAGACGACGAGGTTGTCGCCGCTTGGAGGGCGCAGCTGGAAGCCAAGTCAAACAGCCGCAGTGAATGTTAGAAATGAATCCTGGTGGAGAGGAAACTCCAGTACACAATCTTTTGAATGTAAATGTCCCTTTTTTCAAATGGTGGACGAAGTATTTACACTTGTAGGGAAGATAAAGCACCTTCACCTGTTATAGAGTTAATATTTCTTCTCATCAGTGTGCATAAGTTATTAGTTTCACCACTGTAGAATGTAATTGATTATAAATCACACTTAGTGCTCAATGTATTTTCATAACAGATGATGTAAAGCTCCTGAAAATAGAAAACCCAAGTCCTATTTGTACTGTTCTGTTATTTTATTATTGCAATAAATATCATGGCACATGACAAGGTTGGTGATTTGGATATTAATTTATCGGTTAGAGGATGGAAGCAATAATAAACTGAAAGAAGAAGAAGAAAGCTGTTTTTAATATATAGAAATAATATGCATATTTTGTGCAGGAGGTGGAGGCTTTAACATGAGGGGCACTTCCCTGTAGCTCTTATGTTACAGCGCTCTCCAGTGGACAAAGTGAGTAAAGTCAAGGATGAGATACAATTATATAATTTTCTTTAATGACTGATTTACCTCGTCACAAGTGTAATAATGATGATGATGATGATGATGGTGCAGGAGGAGGTGTCGACATAGCTGCAACACACGTGAGGCTGTTTCTCTTATTGCAGCTTATTGTGAAGCTTTACATACCACAGAGGGATAAACCACGTGGGAATGTTGATCTTCAAGCTGTTGTGTTGTATATGCATTTAAATCCAGAGTCACAGAAACAAGCTCCATATTTCTACCTGACCTATTCAAGTTTCTCTTTCCTCTGTTTTGTGGTGCATTTTGAAACATGAAGGTCGTTTGTAAATAGAGATGATGCACAGTTGTTTGAGCTGATTTAATTGAACTTTTATTTTGAAATATAGAAGCAGTGTAAATGTGTTTCTATGCATTGGACCAATAATAATAATAGTAATGATTATTATAATGAGCAGTTTGTGAGCGTGGGAGGAGAAAATGAGGGATTAAAGGTCTGAGAGGTGACGTGTGCTGCATTATGGAAATTCTCCTTTAGTTTTACTTCACTCTGAGCAGAAACCACAACGACAGCCGCAGTGGTTCTGGTTCTGGATCTGGTTCTGGTTCTGGTTCTGGTTCTGGATCTGGTTCTGGTTCTGGTTCTGGTTCTGGTTCTGGTTCTGGCTGGTGATGGCGAGCTGGTGGACGGAGGCCGACGTGTTGGACAGTCTGGACCTGGAGGAGAACTCCATCATGTCTCGGGTGATTCAGGCCGTCGGTCTGTTTGGAGACTTCCTGTCGCTGGAGGACGCCATGGAAACGACGACGAGGTCAGAGGTCAAGAGACGCAGACGTCCAAGTGACCGGGAGGAAAACTGTGAAGATGAGGATGAGGATGTGATGGTGAAGGACGAAGGAGAGAAGGTGGAAAAGGGAGGAGAAGACCAAGAGTATGAAGACTGGAGAGAGGAAAAAGAGAAGGAACACAAGGATCTGCAAGGAAGAGGAGAAGAAAATGTGGAGAAGGAAGAATGTGATGATGATGGAGGTGAAGGAAAAGAAGAAGAAACTGCCAAGGAAAAAGTGAAAGAACTCAAATATCTGCAAGGAGGAGAAGAGTTTAAGGTGGCGGAGGAAGGAGAAAAGATGGATGATAAAAAAGAAGAAGAGATTGAAAAAATAGAGGCAGAAATGGAAGAAAAAGAGATGAAAGGAAAAGTGGAAAAGATGGCGGAAAAAGAAGAAAAAGAAAAGGAGATGGAGGAAAAAGACGAAGAGGTTGAGGAAAAAGAAGAAAAGATGGAGGAAAAAGAAGAAAACATTGAGGAAAAAGAAGAAAAGATGGAGGAAAAAGAAGAGGTTGAGGAAAAAGTAGAAAATATGGAGGAAAAGGAAGAAGAGGTTGAGGAAAAAGAAGAAAAGATGAAGGAAAAAGAAGAAAAAATTAAGGAAGAGGGAGGAAAGATGGAGGAAAAAGAAGAAAGGATAGAGGAAAAAGAAGAAGAGGTTGAGGAAAAAGAAGAAAGGATAGAGGAAAATGAAGAAGAGGTTGAGGAAAAAGAAGAAAAGATGGAGGAAAAAGAAGAAAATATGGAGGAAAAAGAAGAAGAGGTTGAGGAAAAAGAAGAAAGGATGGAGGAAAAAGAAGAAAGGATAGAGGAAAATGAAGAAGAGGTTGAGGAAAAAGAAGAAAAGATGGAGGAAAAAGAAGAAAACATTGAGGAAAAAGAAGAAAAGATGGAGGAAAAAGAAGAGGTTGCGGAAAAAGAAGAAAGGGTGGAGGAAAAAGACAAAGAGGTTGAGGAAAAAGAAGAAAAGATCAAGGAAAAAGAAGTAAAAGAAAATAAGATGGAGGAAAAAGAAGAAAAGATGGAGGAAAAAGAAGAAGAGGTTGAGGAAAAAGAAGAAAGGATAGAGAAAAAAGAAACTGAGATGGAGGAAAAAGAAGAAAAGATTGAGGAAAAAGAAGAAACAATGGAGGAAATTGAAGTAAAACAAAATGAGATGAAGGAAAAAGAAGAAAAGGTTGAGCAAAAAGAAGGAAAAGAAAATGAGACGGAGGAAAATGAAGTCAAAGAAAATGTTTTGGAGGAAAAAGAAGAAAAGATGGATGGAAAAGACAAAGAGGTGGAGGGGAATGAGGAAAAGGTGGACAGAAAAGAAGAGATTGGTGAAAAGGAGGAAGCGATGATAGAGAAAGAGGAAAAGATGGAGAGAAAAGAGGACAAGACAGAGGTAAGAGAGGAAGAGATTACAGGTAAAGAGGGCAAGATGGAGGGACAAGAAGACGAGGTGGAAGAAAAGATGGTTGAAAAGGAAGAGATGGTGTTAAAAGAGGACAAAGTGGATGGAGAAGAAGAAAAGAAGGATGAACAAGAAGTGGAGATGCAGGGAAAAGAAAAAGAGATGAAAGGACAAGAAGAGAAGATGGAGGAAAAAGAAAACAAGATGAAGGGAGAAGATGAAGCTCGGTCCGATGAAGAGTGGAGCTCAGTCTCTGGCAGGAACCACAGAGAGGACGATTGTCCCACGTCGCTTAGCAACAACAACGAGGAGGAGGAGGAGGAGGAGGAGGAGGAGGAGGAGGAGGAGGAGGAAGAGCAGCTGAGCAGCACAGACGCTCCAGCTCCGACTGTGACGGACACAGATCTCCACAGTGTCGACGACCAGCAGCTACACCTGAGGATGGAGGAGGAGGCGGAGCCTGGAGGTGTCTCACCTGAGCCACGTACAGGTAGTAGTTTGATTAAACAAGTCCAGAAGTAAAACTAATCTCTGAAGTCAAGTTTTTAATTTCACTAGCCTATATCTGAAATGGATCATTTTCTCTACTTTTTAAAATAAAAGCACCGTGTTATCTGTGTAAAAAAGAAGGAAAAACTGCAGCAAATGTGCAAAAATGATAGTTTCCACAAATTAATGAAGTAATAAAAGTAAAAGAGCTTTAACATTTGCATAATGTCAGTTTGCTGCTTTTCCCCTGCAGTGTTTGAAACTTTTAATTTGTTTTGCTTCTACATTTTTCTCTCATTTAATCGTTTAAATGTTGAACTTGAAGTTGTCCCACTTTGCTGTGGAGCCTGCAGTGTAGACAGGTCGTTACATAACTGCTGCAACACAATTACTCAAAGTGGAGATTCAGGTCAGAGAGTTAATTCATTCATCAAAATCTAATTAAAATTCCACACAGATGACACAAAACAACTGTTGGATGATTGAAAAGCCCTTTATTACATTTGATATTTCCACTTCCAGAGAGAGGAGAGACACTGATGGACACAGAAGCTCAGTCGACGGCGACAGTGTCCAAACTGGAAGACGACAAGGAGACCAGTCCACAGAACTTATCCGGGACAGAGAGCTCTGAGCTGGAGACAAAGGAGGACAACGGGGTCAAACAGTACGGAGGTGAAAACTCCCCTAACAAGAGTGAGGAGGAGGAAGAGGAGGAGGCGAAGAAGAATGGCGGCCATCAGTCCTCCAAATTCAAAACTGTGTCCTACAGGAGGATCCGCAAAGGAAACACCAAACAGAGAATTGATGAGTTTGAGGCTATGATGAACTCATGATCAATTATTATCAGAGGGTTTGATTTAATTGGCCCAAGTGGCAATTTAATTAAACTTTATAAGACATATAGATGATAAATATGCCTGTTGAAGAAACGACTTTTCTAAATTAATGCATCTGTAAAGTCCTAGGAAATAAACTCCAGTAGAAACAGTGACCTGTAAACTTCACTGTAGAGTTGTTGTTATGAATGAAAGCCGGAAACAGACTCTGGGGCTCAACTGTCACGTTACTTTGGCGACATCTAGTGGTCGCAATCCTGAACTGCAACAAGTTGGCTGTGTTAACGCGAGCTTGTTTTTAAGCTGTAAATACAGTGAAAGTGACAAACCTGCGTGTGTCTGACATCATCATAAACAACAATAAATGAAATATGTTAAAATCAAACGGTTACGTGTCATCTTATTGTTAAAATTTGCTCCTCCTCTTCCTATTTCTGACTCTTAACAGGAAGTAGTTAAATCTGCAGGGTTCGAGTGAAGACGTCCTTCTGCTGCTGTTTGGACTGAGATAAGCCTGCGGAGTAAGTTTAGTTCGTTTGTTAACTTTAACTTTTATGACGTAGGCTATTTCAGTCTGTGTGTGATGTTAATAGAGGATCATTTCAAATAGCTTTGTTTGTCCAATCAGGAACAAGTTACAACGTTCTGGGTTAGGATCACAACACACACACTGCCCGACTCTCCCTGCGCTTAAAGGGATAGTAGCATTTTTTTTTAAAAGTGGGGTTGTATGATCTACAAACAGAGGTGGCTAGAGTAGCCAAAAATTGTACTCAAGTAAGAGTATGGTTACTTTAGAATAATGTTACTCAAGTAAAAGTAAAAAGTAGCCATTCAAACATTTACTTGAGTAAGAGTAGAAAGTACTTGGTGAAAAAGCTACTCAAGTACTGAGTAACTGCTGAGTAACCTCTGATTTGTTCGTTTAATGATCAGCGCATAAATGTAGGCCTAATCAAATACACAAAAATATAATAGCAATGAAAAAATCCAGATATTGCCAAAGAACAACATTTAACAAGACAAAAGCCTAAATGACATTTTTTACAAAGTAACATAAATGAAGACAAATTCAGCCACAATAACTTACATAGGCCTATCTATGAAAGATCTATGTACTGTCCAGAAGCTCTTTGTGTGGGTGTGGTGTCTGTGTGTCTGTGTGTGTGTGTGTGTGTGTGTGTGTGTGTGTGGGGGGGGGGGGGGGGGGGGGGGTCACATGTCTAGGAGTCACATGTCTCCAGGTGTGTATGGGGTTTAAACTTCCTGGGGAGGAAGAAGAATAAGATGACCTGGATGACTGAGAACCTTCACGGACATTATCCACTATTATCCACGACATACCAGGGCTGACGTCATCCCAATCATTTAGCTACTAGCCGCAGTTTCTCAAATTTGAGGCGGAGTGGCCGCCCTGTTTAGCCTACTGCGGAGATTTTGTGTGCGGTCATGTGACTGCCTGGCTCTGTCTGATTGGTTACACGGAGGCAAACGTCGCGAGTGGCTACATCTGATTGGTGAAACGCAGTCATGTGACAGAGGCTCGGAAGTATCTCCATTAAAACATAAACAGACAGATCGCACATTGGATCAATAAGAAAAAGTGACCGGAATGCAGCTCAATGTAATGGAGTAAAAGTACCGCTTCTTCTGAAGAAATGTACTCAAGTAAAAGTAACAAGTATGCTGCATTGAAACATTGAAAGTACAATTTATCCAAAAAAGTTACTCAAGTAAATGTAACGGAGTAAATGTAGCGCGTTACTACCCACCTCTGTCTACAAATAGCCCCAAGTACTTCAATTGCAGTAGAGGACTCTGCACTCCTCCCGTTAGCAACGCCAGCCCATAGCCCTGCCCAGAGATTTACAACAAGTGTTGTGAACAGACCCAAAGAAACGGCCTATTTTCAGGGCCTAAAAGAGGTTTTACCTGAAAAAAAAAAATACACAGTTCCATTGTTCGCTATAATATAATTTTTTCCAGCCCTTCAAAGTGCAGGAAAAACACAGTTACGTGAGTTGGTTAGCTCCAAATAAAAACTGTGTTTTTCCTGCACTTTGAAGGGCTGGAAAAAATTATATTATATATAAAATCTCTGGGCAGGGCTATGGGCTGGCGTTGCTAACGGGAGGTTTATGATCTGACTCGGTGTCAGTCAGTCACAGTGAAGTGAAATGATCTCTTCCAGTGGTGTAGTCTAGTCTTCCAGTGTTATACCTGCGTATGACATAGACTACACCACTGATCTCTTCCATCTTTCAGCAGTCATCACACCCATGGAGGTGACACTGGTGTCTGAGGAGCGAGTGAACACTGAGATACCGTCTGTCTGCTGTCAGCCATCGAAGCTGTGAGTAACACTGATGTTTGTCCTGTGTAAAGATGGAGGAAAGCTCATATTGGTCCTACCATTGTTAAATGTATTTATTAATCAGCCAGGGATGTGATGGCTGTAGATAGCATCACACTTCCTACCATGACGAATTGTTGTAATCTGGACCTTTCATTCTTGGTGAAAAGTGTCACTGAGCTCTAAAACCATCTGGTTCTGTCAGGCAGCAAAGATGGAGCCGTCTGTGAAGGAGCAGCTTCTGCACATTTTGCAGAATTTGAGAAATAAAGAGCTGGACCGCTTCCAGTGGTACCTGCAGGATGATGACTTAATGGGCGGTTTCCCTGCCATCAAAAAGTGTCATGTGGAGGATGCAAGCAGAGAGAAGACGGTGGACTTGATGGTCGGCATGTACACTACTGAGAAAGCTCTGCAGGTGGCGAGGTTCATTCTGAAGAAGCTTGGAATTAATGAAGGTCAGTCATGGAAAGTGCAGCAAGTTTGTAACTATTTCCACACAGAGGACAAAGTAAACAGGGTTGGTTGATTAAAGATTCCTTTTCCTCCAACAGGAAAATGGTCACAAGTTTGGCCTCAAGATCCGTCAGCCTCAGCAGCAGCAGCAGCAGCAGCAGCAGCAGGTAAAGTTCAGAACAGTACAACAATCCAAATATTTCTGTCTATGTTGAGACTAATTTCACAGAGATCTGTTGTGACCAGACCTCTACCATGTTTTATTATCTGGTTTTTTTTCATTCAGAAGCTCTTCACAAATGCCAGCCTAAACTTAAACACAACCTGAGGAAGAAGTTCAAGTATGTGTTTGAGGGCATCGCTAAAGCAGGAAACCCAACCCTCCTGAACCAGATCTACACAGAGCTCTACATCACAGAGGGAGGTACTGGAGAGGTCAATGATGAACATGAGGTCCGAAAGATTGAAACAGCATCCAGGAAACCAGATGGAGCTGAAACAACCATCAGACTAGAAGACATCTTTAAAGTCCCACCTGGAAGAGACGAAGCAGTCAGAACAGTGATGACAATGGGCGTGGCTGGTATTGGTAAGACAGTCTTGATACAGAAGTTCACTCTGGACTGGGCTGAAGACAAAACCAACCAGGACATAGACTTCACATTTCCCTTCACCTTCAGAGAGCTGAATGTGCTGAAGGAGAAGAAGTTCAGCTTGGTGGAACTTGTCCATCACTTCTTCTCTGAAACCAAAGAAGAAGGAATCTGCAGGTTTGATCAGTTCCAGGTTGTCTTCATCTTTGACGGTCTGGACGAGTGTCGACTTCCTCTGGACTTCCACAACACTGAGATCCTGACTGATGTGACAGAGTCCACCTCAGTCTACGTGCTGCTGACCAACCTCATCAGGGGGAAACTGCTTCCCTCTGCTCGCCTCTGGATAACCACAAGACCTGCAACAGCCAATCAGATCCCTCCTGAGTGTGTTGACATGGTGACAGTGGTCAGAGGGTTCACTGACCCACAGAAGGAGGAGTACTTCAAGAAGAGGTTCAGAGATGAAAGGCAAACCAGAAAGATCATCGCCCACATCAAGAGATCACGAAGCCTCCACATCATGTGCCACATCCCAGTCTTCTGCTGGATCACTGCTACAGTTCTGGAGAAGCTGTTGAAGACCAGAGAGGGAGGAGAGCTGCCCAAGACCCTGACTGAGATGTACATCCACTTCCTGGTGGTTCATCTAAAACTGAAGAACATCAAGTACGATGGAAGAACTGGTACAGATCCACACTGGAGTCCAGAGAGCAGGGAGATGATTGAGTCTCTGGGAAAACTGGCTTTTGAGCAGCTGCAGAAAAGAAACCTGATCTTCTATGAATCAGACCTGACAGAGTGTGGCATCGATATCACAGCAGCCTCAGTGTACTCAGGAGTGTTCACACAGATCTTTAAAGAGGAGAGCGGCCTGTACCAGGACAGGGTGTTCTGCTTTGTCCATCTGACTGTTCAGGAGTTTCTGGCGGCTCTTCATGTCCATCTGACCTTCATCAACTCTGGACTCAACCTGATGTCTGAACAACAACCAACCTCCCAAAGACTGACCACAAGAGAAAGTAAATTTCTAGACTTCTATCAGAGCGCTGTAGACACAGCCTTACAGAGTCCAAATGGACACCTGGACTTGGTTCTTCGCTTCCTCCTGGGTCTTTCCCTGAAGACCAATCAGAGTCTCCTACGAGGTCTGTTGACGCAGACAGGAAGCTGCTCTGAAACAAACAAAGAAATAATCCAGTACATCAAGAGAAAGATTAAAGAGAAACTGCCTCCAGAGAAGGTCTTCAGTCTGTTTGAATGTCTGCATGAACTGAAGGATCTTTCTCTCAAGGAGGAGATTCAGCAGTACCTGGATTCAGAGACAGTGAAAGTAATGGGTGGTTTGGCTTTATTGTAAGTAACTGGTCTGGGGAATTATGTTCATTATTTTTCTAAGGTGCAACCTTTCAGAGAGGAGCTGTGGAACTCTGTACTCACCTCCAGACATGTTTTGTTTGTGTTTCTTTCCAGACCCATATTGGGGGCCAATCCGTTGCTATGTATAGCAATGAATTCAGCAATGAATTGGTGATTTTCAGAGGGCCTTTGATAGGATCAACGCTGAACACCGCAGGTAACTGTACCCTTTCTGGTATGTCACTTTGATCTAATGGATAATTGGACTAGTAAAAGTCAAAGGGAGTTGGGTTACAACCAAAGAAAAGACATGAATAATATCAATGATAACATACAAGGTAATATCAAAATAAAAAAGACATAGTCTAAAAAGTAAAGTAAACATTTTTTAGAGTGTGATTTGGAGGGTGTTCCTACAACTGAATAATATTGGTATTTCTCTCAGACTCTGATGCACATGTCTCTAGGCTACTCAACAACTTTGACACAGTTTTAACATCTTGTCCCTTTTTTACAGGAATCTTCTCCGGAATCGTCTCCGGAATCTTCTCAGGTGTAACTCCTGGCAATTATGCAAGAGTACCCGTATGCAGGGAAAAGAGCGCCGCCATTAGCTCAGCTGATCCATACCGGAAGTCACGGCCGGAAGTTGCTCTTCTTCGTGTGTATCATTTCTCAGATAAAAAAAAACAACAACTCAGTAACTCAAATGGTCCATGATAAAAAAAAAAATTCCCAGCGGATATCTTAGTTACAACATGATTGAGCTAACTAAATATTTTTTTATGGATCGTTTATTAAGTTATTGAGTTATTAAAAAACGCTGTTAACGGCTAACAACTACCAGTTGCCCAGCTGACAGCGGGGCCTCATGTATCAATACTTGCGTGGATTTCATACTGAAACATGGCATACGCCAAAATCCAGAAACTGTCGTACGCACAAAGAAAATCTGATGTATCAAAGTGTGCGTACTCATGGATCCAAGCACTTTTCCTTTGTACATCCCAATCAACGTGGATTTGAGCGCACATGCCGAAGTGGTAATCTCCTCCCTGTCCACGCCCCCATTTAAATATGCAAATCAATGTAAATAAGGCCTGCACCAAAGATTCCCTTCTCTTTACGGTCAGAAAACACCATGAAAAACTGTGAGGAACAGCAATTTAACCAAATTTGAGTGGAAGGTGCTCCTCGATAAAGTTGAGCCGTGTAAACATCTTTTTTTTTTTTTTTTTTTTGCCGTCCTCCGGCACCATCACAAAGGGGGTGGGAGAGTGTGTGTGTTATATAAAGGTGAATGTGAGGCGGAGGACCGCTGTCATCCCAAATGAAAGCAGACAATGTACTCTAATTAAATTATGTAAAATGGATTTACAATTTTATTTGCCTTCTTTTATACACAGATCGCGTAGTAAATAAATGCAGAAGTGCGCCAGGGAGGCTGATAAAGACACATGTCCAACTTTACGCATGTGTTTATTGACATTAAGTAGGCTACTTCACACAGTCTGTGTAGTTTAACCAGCAAAAAGAAAGTCACTGACAGCGTGATATTTCGGCAGACATGCTCAATGTGCATCGGGGGGTTACATAGGACAATTAAACAAATACATTTACTTTGCGCGCATACAGTCCCAGGCTGTAATCTGTACCCAGCTATGCTGAATGAATGAATCGTGCGCTGAACCAGCCATCTCGCCACAATGTTTGTTAATATGTGATGCATTTACGCATCACATATGATCTGTACATTTATAGTATAAACATGCTTCCTGTTCACAGTGTGGTCAGCACCTGAATGGAGGCGATGGCTCCCCGACGTGTCGCGCTCTCAGGCCGGTTGCAGCGCACTGCGCTCAGTTCCAAGAGAATTGCCCTCGGAGTCATCATGTGCAAAAAAAAAAAAAAACCTCCGGGACTCGTGTGCACTTCGCACTGCAGCATCTGCAATATCTTAAGACTAAAGCTGATGCTATTTTCTGCACCACTTTGCGCATGCTTTTCTATCCACCTATCTAATTGCAACATGTGGATGGGTTAGTTGTTCATAAATGTGTCTCTGATGTGCACATTACTCTGAGGACTAATTGTTTTCACATTATTAACAGTTTCCCAGCTTCACCTCTAAGTGTCGCCAAAGGAACAACAGCAGTAGAAACGTGCGTACGCCAGCTATGGAGTTGGCGTGGGCCACCGCACTTTTCCACGGTCATTTCACTTTTGATACATCTGAACGTTGGCGTGGAAAATGACGTACGCCACTTTTTTGTGCGTACGCAACATTGATACATGAGGCCCCAGGTAGAGGCTAGACAGGCCAGAGAGAGAGAGGGGGTTCTTAGAATAACATAGAAATAATATACACGAAGAAAAGCAACTTTCGGTCGTGACTTCCGGTATGGATGAGCTGAGTTATGGCGCCGCCCTTGTCCCTGCACACAGGTCCCTCTCCAATTATGTGCCTGATGTAATACCTCTTCCATGTGTTCACTTGCTCTCCTGTTATGGGGTTACATGTCATCATAAACTTACTGATACTCAAGCAGTTTAGGTGGAAAGATATTGTTCTCAGTTTTTATCTGAATATCCAACGTTTATTTCGCTAGAGCAGTGAAGAGACAGGAAAGTTCATGGGGAGAGAGGGGGGAGTTTGAAACAGCAAAGATCCACAGGTTGGATTCAAACCCATTGCAGCTGCATTTAGGATTAGGCCTATATGGTGTACTCTGTGATTCAGTGTCATGAAGAGTCATATTTAGATATCTGCGCCTCTTTTATAACTGGCAACAGTTCTGGCTTTTTTTCTTCTTTTTTTTTTTTTTTACACAACATTGCTTGTTGTATTGGTTCATTATTTAACTGTATAATTAATTATTTTTCTATTTAAATCACTATATTTTTTTCCAACAAAATAAATAAAGTGGTAGAAATGACTTGTGGAAATGACGTTTTGTTCATCATATAACACCGAGTTGGAGTTGGTTGGAGTGGGGAATGATGTCACAGCAGAGTCCACTGTGTTCCAGTTATTCATAAGTGAAGCTCAGTAGAACAATATGTGATTAGTCTCCGCTGTTATCTGTTCTTACTTATACAGTTTGCATGCATGGCTGTAACTACCATTGAGGACACCGAGATCATGACCTCGGTATTTTTTTCGGCCTAATTAATGAAATGAAAAATAAATAATATAAAAAAATGTGCGGTGAAAGTAGGAGGCAGGAGTCAGGACAGATGGACGGTGATCAGTGACTCCTCTCTTCTCCATAACAACAATTCTGGTAGGCCTATAATGCTCTTGTTTATTGACGCACTCACGCACGCCGATGTTTACTGTTTTCTGGTCACGGGAGGAAAAAAAAGCGATTCATTCAGAAAAAGAAGCGAGTGATACAGCGCGTAGCGGAGCCTGCGTGCTGCGTCAGGAGACACATGATAAATAGACCTGTTGAAGAAAAGACTTTTATAAATTAATGCATCAGTAAAGTACTAGGAAATAAACTCCAGTAGAAACAAACTTTCACTGTAGAGTTGTTGTTGTTGTTGTTATGAATAAAAACCGGAAACAGACTCTGAGGCTCAATTGTCACGCTACTTTGGCGACATCTAGTGGTCGCAATCCTGAACTGCAACACGTTGGCTGTATTACAGTTTTTCTCAATTGCTAAACACTAAACCCTATTGTCTGAACCAAATTCTCAGTTGCCTGAACCCACAGATTGAATCAGTCACTCTTTTGGAAAAACCATCAGCACTTTTCACCTGTTTAGACACAACTTACCAACACATTTTCATTGTGATGCACCTGTGTTGCATAATGCTGAGCACAGGTGGCAAAAGTCAAACACAACTAAAGCTCCGGTTGAACACAACAACTCAAAATTGATCACACTTTTGTCCAATGATGTGAGGGCACATATACTGTAAGCTAGTTCAGGATGAAGTCCTGTGGCCTGACCCAGTACAGAGAAACGATGCTGTGGCTGAGTTGTGCACTTCTCATTTCTATATTTTTGTACTTTATTTTTACGCAGGCCTATACTGCATACAAGTGCTAAATGCACAAGATTTCTGTTTGTTTTTATACTGTACAAGTGCTACGTGTAAAATGCACAGGATTTCTTTTTTTTTTGTAGTTTTTTTCTTACTGTACTATGTACAAGTGCTAAATGCACAGGTTTTTTGTTTTGCAAGAGGAGAAGATGAGAGACGACAGGGTGAAGGAAGAAAGGATGAGGGAGGGAGGGAGGGAGGGAGGGAGGGATGAACTGGGAAGAAGGAAGGAAAAGGGGATGAAATGAATGTGGGGAGGGAAGGAGGAGGGTGAAAGAAAGGGAATGAGAGAAGTGCTACAGTAAATGCACAGGTTTTTTGTTTTGCAACATGCATTTAGCCTACAGTGAACAATAAACATTTATTTCTACAGCTTCATGTCCTGAGCATTGTGTTTTCTATTTTTCTATGTCGTGTTTAATGACTGCTCAGTAGTGTTTTTAATTTTGATTGGCTTGGGGCACGATTTGACAACATAGTTCAGTTCTGGGCACAGATTGAACTGTTTTGAGGTGAAAGTTTGGTTTTGCAAGAAGAGTCTGAGGTTTTGTGAATGTAGCTTGAAAATTGGGGTTTGTGTTCAGTTTAGAGAAAATGAGAGAAGCTTTCGAGAAATGTGTCTTAGCAATCGAGAAAAACTGGTAACGCAAGCTTGTTTTTAAGCTGTAGAAATACAGAAAAAGTGACAAGCCTGCATGTGTCTGACATCATCATAAACAACATTGTTAAAACCAAACGGTTACGTGTCATCTTATTGTTAAAATTTGCTCCTCCTCTTCCTATTTCTGACTCATAACAGGAAGTAGTTTAATCTGCAGGGCTCGAGTGAAGACGTCCTTCTGCTGCTGTTTGGACTGAGATAAGCCTACGGAGTAAGTTTAGTTCGTTTGTTAACTTTAACTTTTATGACGTAGGCTATTTCAGTCTGTGTGTAGTGTTAATAGAGGATCATTTCAAATAGCTTTGTTTGTCCAATCAGGAACAAGTTACAACGATCTGGGTTAGGATCACAGCACACACACACTGACCACTCCCTGTGCTTAACATTAGATTCATGAAACTAGTTAGACTTTTAAAATATTGTACTTGTACTTTTCTTAACCTGTTTGTTGCTATTTTAGCATAGGGGGACTGGCAATGGAAATTAGATTGGTAGCCAGAATTGGGTAGGCTACATACATTTTATTTTAAAATGTGTATTAACCTACATTGTCCCTCTCTATCAAATAAAACGGAATAGAATTGAATAGAAGTAAATATTGAGAATCTGTCTTCAAACAAAATGAATCAACATGAAATAACTGTTTATGTACAGTATGTTCATATGTCTCAGACTAGGTGGGATCCAACATCTGTTGGTTCATGTTTATTGATGGAAGAAGAAGAAGAAGTCCCACGAAAGGTAAGTTATTGACTTTGGCAGCAGTTTGGATCACAGCTATTATTCACACATATTCATGAGTAAAGCTCAGTAGAACAATATGTAAATAGTCTCCACTGTTATCTGTTCTTAGTTCTACGGTTTGCACTTTGACTCTGTCTGAACTCTCAGACTCTACGTGGCTCAGTATTTTAAGTGAACCAGGAAGTTGCTCCACAGAATAACTTTATGATCTGATTTGTTGTCACTCAGTCAGTCACAGTTAGGTGAAGGTGTAGTCTAATTTGTTGTTGTGGGTATACTGCTTTTTAGGTACACTTTTCATATTGGTACCACATAGACTATAGGTAAATAGTTCTGTTATAGTGGGTATAAGTGAATGTATTTTCAGTGGGCATACTGCGTATACCTGCGTATCACATAGACTACACCACTGATCTCTTCCATCTTTCAAAAGTCGTCACACCTATGGAGGTGACACTGTGGTGTCTGAGCTGAGTGAACATTGATATACCGTCTGTCTGCTGTCGGCCATCGAAGCTGTAACTCTTAATGTTTGTCCTGTGTAAATGTAGCGGATGTGCACTCACTCCACCCATAAAAGACGTGCTAACCAACCCGCCAAGTGGTTGTCAACCTCTTGGCGAAGAGGTTAGCATCGTCGCCTCCGGTGCGGGAGGTCATGGGATCGAACCCCACCTAGGGCAGGCCGTGAGAAACACAACGCAGAGGGCCAGATATGACATCGGCTACATAAAGATGGAGGAAAGCTCATATTTATCCTACCATTGTTAAATGTATTTATTAATCAACCAGGGATGGCACTAAATTTTGTCACACCCCCTATAATGATGAATCGTGGTATCATTCTTGGTGGAAAAAGTGTCACTGAGCTCTAAAACCATCTGATTCTGTCAGGTGACAAAGATGGAGCCGTCTGTGAAGGAGCAGCTGCTGCACGTTTTGCAGAATTTGAGAAATAAAGAGCTGGACCGCTTCCAGTGGTACCTGCAGAATGATGACTTAATGGGCGGTTTCCCTGCCATCAAAAAGTGTGATCTGGAGGATGCAAGCAGAGAGAAGACAGTGGACTTGATGGTCAGCATGTACACTACTGAGAAAGCTCTGCAGGTGGCGAGGTTCATTCTGAAGAAGCTTGGAATTAACGAAGGTCAGTCATGGGAAGTGCAGCCAGGGTTTTACCTTTGTTAAACCTCTTGGCTTTGTAACTATTTCCACACAGAGGACAAAGTAAACAGGGTTGTTCCTGCTGCTACTCATGATTAAAGATTATTTTTCCTCCAACAGGAAAATGGTCACAAGTTTGGCCTCAAGATCCGTCAGCCTCAGCAGCAGCAGCAGCAGCAGCAGCAGGTAAAGTTCAGAACAGTACAAGAATCCAAACCTGTTGTGACCAGACCTTTTACCATGTTGTTTTATTATCTGTTGTTTATTCATCCAGAAGCTCTTCACAAATGCCAGCCTAAACTGAAACACAACCTGAGGAAGAAGTTCAAGTGTGTGTTTGAGGGCATCGCTAAAGCAGGAAACCCAACCCTCCTGAACCAGATCTACACAGAGCTCTACATCACTGAGGGAGGGACTGGAGAGGTCAATGATGAACATGAGGTCAGACAGATTGAAACAGCGTCCAGGAAACCAGACAGACCAGAAAGAACCATCAGACTAGAAGACATATTTAAAGCCCCACCTGGAAGAGACGAAGCAGTCAGAACAGTGATGACGATGGGAATGGCTGGAATTGGTAAGACAGTCTTGATAAAGAAGTTCACTCTGGACTGGGCTGAAGACAAAACCAACCAGGACATAGACTTCACATTTCCCTTCACCCTCAGAGAGCTGAATGTGCTGAATGAGAAGAAGTTCAGCTTGGTGGAACTTGTCCATCACTTCTTCTCTGAAACCAAAGAAGCAGGAATCTGCAGGTTTGATCAGTTCCAGGTGGTCTTCATCTTTGACGGTCTGGACGAGTGTCGACTTCCTCTGGACTTCTACAACACTGAGATCCTGACTGATGTGACAGAGTCCACCTCAGTGGACGTGCTGCTGACCAACCTCATCAGGGGGAAACTGCTTCCCGCTGCTCGCCTCTGGATAACCACACGACCTGCAGCAGCCAATCAGATCCCTCCTGAGTGTGTTGACATGGTGACAGTGGTCAGAGGGTTCACAGACTCACAGATGGAGGAGTACTTCAGGAAGAGGTTCAGAGATGAGCAGCAGGCCAGAAAGATCATCTCCCACATCAAGACCTCACAAAGCCTCCACATCATGTGCCACATCCCAGTCTTCTGCTGGATCACTGCTACAGTTCTGGAGAAGCTGTTGAAGACCAGAGAGGGAGGAGAGCTGCCCAAGACCCTGACTGAGATGTACATCCACTTCCTGGTGGTTCAACTGAAACGGAAGAACATCAAGTATGATGGAAGAACTGGTACAGATCCACACTGGAGTCCAGAGAGCAGGACGATGATCGAGACTCTGGGAAAACTGGCTTTTGAGCAGCTACAGAAAGGAAACCTGATCTTCTATGAATCAGACCTGACAGAGTGTGGCATCGATATCAGAGCAGCCTCAGTGTACTCAGGAGTGTTCACACAGATCTTTAAAGAGGAGAGCGGCCTGTACCAGGACAAGGTGTTCTGCTTCGTCCATCTGAGTGTTCAGGAGTTTCTGGCTGCTCTTCATGTCCATCTGACCTTCATCAACTCTGGACTCAACCTGGTGTCACAACAACAACCAACCTCCCAAAGACTGACCACAAGAGAAGGTAAATTTCTAGACTTCTATCAAGGCGCTGTAGACACAGCCTTACAGAGTCCAAATGGACACCTGGACTTGGTTCTCTGCTTCCTCCTGGGTCTTTCCCTGAAGACCAATCAGAGTCTCCTACGAGGACTGCTGACACAGACAGGAAGCTGCTCTAAAACAAATGAGGAAATAATCCAGTACATCAAGAGAAAGGTCAAAGAGAAACTGCCTCCAGAGAAGGTCTTCAGTCTGTTTGAATGTCTGCATGAACTAAAGGATCATTTTCTACAGAAGGAGATTGAGCTGTACCTGGATTCAGAGAAAAAGAAAGCAGAACAATCTGCTGCTGACAAGTAAGTAACTGGTCTGGGGAAAAATGGGAATTATATTCATGATTTCTTCTAAGGTGTAACCTTTCAGAGAGGAGCTGTGGAGCTCTGTACTCACCTCCAGTCTGACAGACTTGGTCCTTACATGTTTTGTTTGTGTTTCCTTCCAGAAACTTGCAACAAATGTTACAGATAATCGGCGACGAACTGCGAGATAATGATGACGCTGAACGCCACAGGTAACTGTACCCTTCCTGGTATCTCACTTCGATGTAATGGATAATTGGATAAATATGAAAAAATGTTCTATCAATTGGAGACGGCCAAAGAGCTTTACAAATATAGTAAAAGTTAAAGGGAGTTTAATTACAACCAAAATACATGAATAATATCAATGATAACACACAAGGTAATATCAAAATAAAAAAGACGTAGTCTAAAAAGTAAAGCAGACATTTTTTAGTGTGATTTGTAGGGTGTTCCTACAGCTGAATAATATTGGTTATTTCTGAACGTAGAATTGATCTCAGACTCTGTCAGAGTTGTTGAGTAGAGATGTGTGCATCAGTTTAAACATCTTGTCCCTTTTTTTCAGGAATCGACACATGAAGGAAGAATGTGTTGTGTTGTGATATAATACCTCCTCCGTGTGTTCACTTGCTCTCTGTTATGGTTTCACATGGCATCGTGGACTTCCGGATATTGGGGCCGTCGAGATGGGATGAGATTGTCACCATTATTTTTCTGAATATCCAATGTTTATTTCGCTAGTGCAGAGACAGGAAAGTCAGTGGGAGAGGGGGAGGAGTTTGAAACAGCAAAGATCCACAGGTTGGATTCAAACCATTGCAGCTGCATTTAGGATTAGGCCTATATGGTATACTCTGTGATATTCAGATTGTTGTATTGGTTCACTATTTAAATGTATGAACAATTATTTTTCTATTTAAATCACTATATTTTATTCGATCAAAATAAATAAAGTGGTAGAAATGACTTTTGTGGAAATTATGTTTTGTTAAATCATATAATACTGAGTTGGAGTTGGTTGGAGCTCAGAATGGTGTCACAGCTGAGTCGCCACTTTTCCAGGGCAACAAGTCAGTAAAAAACATTTTGTCAGCTATTTTGTAAGCCTTGTTATGTAATATATCCAGGGCTGTCCCTGACCAAAATGGGGCCCTAAGCGGAAAAATTTCTTCGCCCCCCCCCCCCCCCCCCCCAGGTACAAAACGACAGTATAATGAAATGCCATTGAACTTGACAACCTTTATTAGTAAGAACAAAGAACAAAAATATAAACCTAAATTCACACTGAATTAAATAAATAAATAAAATAAATAAAGCGGACTCACAAAGAGTGAGTAAAATGTAAAAGTAACTTCAAAGTAAATGAACAGGCAGGAAAAATAACTTAAAGCAGAAGTGAGTGATATATTTGTGTTAATATAAGTCTTAAATAGTTATATCTTCCGACAGCAATCACTTACATAGAGTGTTTGGACTGAAACACGGGTCTCTCAGTCCCTCTGCTCTGCTCTGAGCCGAAGAGAAAACATTTATCGTATCCTACAGTTTTTATCCAATGAGGAGAGAGAACGGCATGCAGGGCTGTGTGTGCAGCCAAGGAACGCCGTGAATGTGGTGACGTAGCGACGAGGACTGTTATGGTGCGTTCAAGGAAACTCGTATTTTTCCGACCGTTAGTTAGTTAGTTAGTTAGTTAGTTAGTTTAAGTTTATTTCGGACATGTTAAAAGAAATAAAACATAATACAGAAATGGACAGACATAACATATAAAAACTTTGCAAAAACAACATATGAACAAAAAAAGAAATATATATATATATAATAAAAAAAAAAAAAGAAAATAATTGAAAAATAAAGGTAATTTGATTTTTTTTTGTTTTTGTTTTGTTTTGTTTTGTTTGTTTCATATCCGAAAAGGAGTGGGAAGAAGTAAAACTTATTTACTCCCACCCCTTATTCATAAATTATTTATCAGGTTATCTAGTCATTATAATATATACAGTAAGTTAATTTATGAGTTATTTAACTGGATTTATTCTAATATATTATTATATTTATATACATATAGATTTATTCTAACATATGATTACTAATCTTTATCTCTCTATATAGTCATATACATATAAAAACATATACAAACACATTCATACATACAAAGACAAACTGAAAGTAACATGAACCGAGCAACAAATAACTAAGTGGGTAAATAATACCCAAATAAATAATAATAAGCACCTTGTGGTTGTCAGACAACCTCATTTCTGTACATACTGAAAATCATTTCTTTGTATTTCTTTTTGAACTGGATTATGTTTGGACATTCTTTTAACCCCACATTCAAACTGTTCCATAGTTTAGTTCCACAGATAGAAACACAAAAGCTCCTTCTTGTTGTTCGTATGTTCCTGATTTTGAAGTTAAATTTTCCCCTTAAGTTGTAACCCCCTTCCCTTTCAATGAATAATTTTTGAATATTTCCAGGCAGTGAGTTGTTTCTTGCTTTAAATATTATTTGAGCTGTCTGTAGATTAACAAGATCTTTGAATTTCAGTAGTTTTGACTGTAAGAAAAGAGAATTTGTGTGATCCCTATATCCTGCCCTATGAATGACCCTTACAGCTTTCTTTTGCAGAGTGATGAGTGGATGTATTGTGCTTATGTAATTATTCCCCCAAACCTCTGCACAGTAAGTTAGATAAGGAAGGACTAGTGAACAGTATAGAATGCGGAGTGTTTTGTGATCCAGAACCTTTTTTTGCTCTATTTAATACTGCAATGCTTCGTGACACTTTGGTTTGTACATGATTAATATGAGATTTTCAGCTGATTTGATCATCTATTGTAACCCCCAGAAATTTGATCTCATTGACTCTTTCAATAGCAACCCCATCCAATTGAATTTGCATTTGTGTATTAGATCTGCAGTTCCCAAAGAGGATTATTCTTGTTTTGCTCAAATTTAATGACAGTTTATTTCTATCAAACCATAGCTTAAATTTAATTAATTCTGTATTAATCTCTTGCATTAGGAGTTGTAGATCACTACCAGAGCCAAAAATACTTGTGTCATCTGCAAATAGCACTAGCTTAAGTACTTTTGATACCATGCATATGTCATTGATATATAAAATAAACAACTTAGGGCCCAAAACTGACCCCTGTGGGATGCCACAAGTAATGTCCAAACATGCTGAACAATAGTCACCCAACTTCACAAACTGTTTCCTGTTGTTCAGGTAACTCCTCACCCAGTCCAATACTGTTCCCCTGATGCCATACTGCTCTAGTTTCTTGATTAATATGTTATGATTTATTGTGTCGAAAGCTTTTTTTAGGTCTATGAATATTCCAACTGTATACTGTTTCTGATCTATTGCATTTGTGATATCTTCAATGGATTCTATTAGTGCCAGTGATGTCGTTCGTTTAGATCTGAACCCGTATTGGCTTTCAGAGAGTAATTTGTGTTTGTTTATGAATTTGTCAAGTCGATTATTGAAGAGTTTTTCTAAAATTTTTGAGAATTGAGGGAGTAGTGAGACAGGTCTGTAGTTTGTGAAGTGGTGTTTGTTCCCAGATTTATACAGAGGTATAACTTTTGCTATTTTCATTTTGTTTGGCACTGTACCAGTCTGAAAGGATAAGTTACAGATATATGTTAATGGTTTAACAATCCCCTCCATCACATTTTTCACAACAGACATATCAATGTCCTCACAGTCAGTAGATCTCTTATTAGTGCATTTTGAAATTATATCTATAATTTCTTTCTCCTTAACTGCTGTGAGGAACATTGAATTCAGATTCCTTTCAATTAAGTTATTGCTATCTTCCTACGCTGTTTCTAGATCAGGGATTTTTTTTGCCAGGTCAGGTCCAACACTTACAAAGAATTCATTAAAACTGTTAACTACTTCATTCATGTTATACTTTTCGGAGTTATTAACAATGAAGTACTTAGGATAGCTTACTTGTCTGGGACAGTTTTTTATTACAGTGTTCATTATGTCCCATATTCTTTTAATGTTATTTTTGTTGTCCACTAATATATTGTTGTAATATTCTTTCTTAGCTGTTCTCAATATATTAGTTAATTTATTTTTATACCTTTTATATTTACCTTCAGCCTCTTTAGTTCTTAGTCTAATGAACTCTCTATAAAGTGTATTTTTCTTTTTGCAGGCATTTTGTAACCCTTTAGATATCCAAGGACGGTCTTTATATTTTAGTTTCCTATTGATTTTTTTTAGAGGACAATTTTTATCATATAAAGTGGTACCGTATCATATAAAGTGGTACCGTGAAGTGGTACCAGTTCGATCTGGTACGAGTTCACCGGTCGGAAGTTACGAGTGGCCGTTATAGTGACTTTCACCGGTAAAACAGGTCGGAAAAACACGAGTGGGTTGCCTGGAACGCTACAAAGTCGTAAGTTGTGACTTGAAGCTGTAATTTACGATTTCAAAAGCCTGCATGGAACGCAGCATTAGCGAAAACGACCGGATCACTCACTTCTGCTTTAACACTAGGGATGGGTATTGATAAGAATTTAGCGATTCCGATTCCATTATCGATATTGCTTATCGATTCGATTCCTTATCGATTCTCATTGGGTGAGGGAATAAAAGAGAAATGGGTTTGTTTGCATTAATGCAGTGGTTCCCAACCTTTTTTGGCTCATGACCCCTTTTGACATCACAAATTTCTGGTGACCCTCAATCAAGATGAGCAAGCTCAGATATTTGTATATGCTGCATTTTATTTGATCTTGATTTATATTCAAGAAAGTGGAATGTATAAAGAATATAGTTGTTTTAGATTGTGAAAATGAATTAGTTTATTTTAAAAAAAAATGTAATCAATTACTAGACATTTAAGGCGATCCCATTTGAATTCCAGGCGACCCCACATGGGGTCCCAACCCCAAGGTTGAAAACACTGCATTAAAGCAGAAGTAAGTGGTCCGGTCGTTTTCGCTAATGCTGCGTTCCAGGCAGGCTTTTGAAATCGTAAATTACAGCTTCAAGTCACAACTTACGACTTTGTAGCGTTTCAGGCAACCCACTCGTGTTTTTCCGACCTGTTTTACCGGTGAAAGTCACTATAACGGCCACTCGTAACTTCCGACCGGTGAACTCGTACCAGATCGAACTGGTACCACTTCACGGTCGGAAAAATACGAGTTTCCTTGAACGCACCATAACAGTCCTCGTCCCTACGTCGCCACATTCACGGCGTCCCTTGGCTGCACACACAGCCCTGCATGCCGTTCTCTCTCCTCATTGGATAAAAACTGTAGGATACGATAAATGTTTTCTCTTCGGCTCAGAGCAGAGCAGAGGGACTGAGAGACCCGTGTTTCAGTCCAAACACTCTATGTAAGTGATTGCTGTCGGAAGATATAACTATTTAAGACTTATATTAACACAAATATATCACTTACTTCTGCTTTAATGGCTCTAACAATAAAAAAGTTGACAGGACCGACCTGCCTGGACAGGTTAACACTATAGACCACTGTGGCTGTGGGCCAGCTGTGCTCACAGGAGGAATTTAACAATGTTTCCATTACATGGTTTTTATGCATCTGTATTCTTCTCACTAGTTATTGTTTTCATAGCGTTCGTTTTTATGCGGAGTGAGTGAGCGAGCGAAAGAGAGAGAGCGCGCGAGAGAAAAGACACAGGGCGCACCGTTTCACGTGGCTACGACGAAACCTGAAAGGAAGTGGTTATAATAAAGAGAGAAAAACACAAAGAATAGACATGTAGCCTGTTCAGGAGACATTGACCTGTCCTCACGACGTGAGGGAGGGAGGACCGGAGGGTGGCTCACAGGTTTAGTGATGAGGAAACGTCACTGTCAGCTGCATCTGTCAGCAGCTCCGCTCCATGCAGACACGCCACTAACTTTATTCTGTGAGAACAAACGGCGACATGTGGATATAAACACTAAGCACCCCCATTTATAATGATGATTGGTTTTAACGTAACGTCACGTAATTAATCAATTAATGCGCGAGTTTCTGAACCAAACGGAATCGATAAGGGAATCGTTAAAGCAGACACGCACACGATTCCAAGAATTGATCCAAGCTGGAACCGGTTCCGAAGAGGAACCGGTTTTCGATACCCATCCCTACTTAACACTGAATAAAATAAATAAATCTGAGTCACAAAGAACAATTACATATTAACAGTAACTTCAACTTGTGTCTACAAAAAACTAACAGTCAGACCTTTGAGTCTTTCAGGCACTGAAAGAGTGCAAAACAAGCTTGTGTGCCTTTTACAGATGCACACGTCTGCATTTTCTGGATGCAAAGTCATCAATGAGGTCGTCATATGACAGCTGCTGCGCCAATTCTGAATTGATGCTTATGATAGCCAGGCCACTTAAACGTTCTTGTGCCATTGATGAGCGGAGGTATGTTTTAATGAGCTTCAGTTTTGAAAAGCTTCGCTCAGCAGAGGCAACTGTGACAGGGAGAGTTAATGCAATGCGGAGGGCAATCCAGAGATTTAGATACAGTTCCTGCAAATGATTTTCATGGAGAAATGACAGCATCTCCAGAGCAGTTGTTTGTGTTGGCAGTTCTGGAAGGGTCATGATTTCCTGGGCCATCTCTGCACCATCAATGTCAGACTCTCCTGCTGCAGTCAATGGGCCTCATTCACGAACCGTTCTTAAGAACAAATTTGTTCTTAAGTCCTACTTACGAAGTTTTTACGAAGATTGTGGCATTCATGAATGTTTTCTTATCCAGAATTTGTTCTTAACTACGAACAAAATCTACGAACAGTCAGGAGTATACTTACGCACTTTTAAGTGCTGAGACTTCTGCAAAAATAACCCATTATAGCGTTTTCTTTTGTTCTGCAGTTGTATGATATTATATGATTTGAATAAGAATTATTTTCTTATCTTTTATGATGTTTTTATTTTGATTATTAATTATTAGAAAATTAATTATTTTTTAATAATCATATATCAATAATAATAATTGACAAATCATTGCAGTCGCTTAAAAACATTATAGACACTTAATTCATATCAGGTTTTTTTTCTCTTTTTTTTTTTTTGGGGGGGGGGGGGGGGGGGGGGGTTTCATATGTGATAATATGATGATATTTATGATGGCACACGTGAGAGTGTGGTTTCTCTGATAACAACCCGAAGAGCTGCATCCACTGCTGACGCTACTAAATATAGCCTAAATATAAATATAAAAATATAAACTAAATATAAGCCTTTTGTTTGTTTCTTTGTTTCACTCCTGCCGCAGTAGCGCCACTTCACTACTCAAGTTCTTTTTACGTTTGGAGTCTGGTGCTCCCTCCCAGATTTTCATTTGAGCATTTCAACTTTCTTTCTCACTTCACCTTCTCTGCTCAGTGCCTGTGGGTTCTGTGTGCACACGGCCCTGCAGTCTCATGCCCTTTTACGGGCATTGATGGGGCAGTTACCTATGCTAATCATATGTTAATTAGACTCACCTGGTACACGCCCTCAACTTACGAGGAGATGGCATTCATCAAGTAGAAACACAGCTGCGAACAATTCTGAGGCTTACGAACGCGTTGATGAATCTGACGTAGGGTTTTCTTAAGGAACCTCTTAAGAACAACTTAAGAAAGAATCTAAGAAGGTTCTTAAGAAGATATTGGTGAATGAGGCCCAATGTTTTCTCCACCTTGGTGCAGTGTTCCTGCAAGGTGTCTTTGGGCATCCCTTTAAGCTGGCTGAAATCAAGCAGGCCACCAAATTTTTCCTTCACCTGAGTGAATGTCTCAAATCTGTCTTCCAGTGATGTGACAGCAGAGTCCACAACAGTGTTGAAAAATTCCACCTCAAGCTTCTTCAAAGCATCATCCATGGGCTCATCTGCAGCTTCATAGGCAAAATGCCTTTTGGTACTCCTCAGTCTCTTCTTCTTGAGTTCTGGCTCTATGTTAACTCATTGAGTGCCAACCACGTAATTTCTCGTTTTTCGTTCCCATGCGTTGAGTGCCGAAAAAGTAATTTTACGTTTTTTGCTTTTTTTTTTAAATTATGAAAATAGACACTTTAATACACATTATATGTAAATTTGGGGACTCTACGACGAGGAGAACTGAAATAGATGACGATCAAAGTCACATGACAGCTCATGATCTGGAAGTTTTTATCATAACTCGGCTTCTGCAAACGAGTTCTGCATGCAGATGCAGCGCAGCTGCTCCGCTGCTGCTCCGCTCTCACCCGCGCTGCTGCTCCAGCTGCTCGAGCTGCTCGGAGCTGAACCAGGAAGCTCTCAGCCGACAGTCCGCCCGGTCTTCAGCTGGAGCAACACCGTGTCCTCCCCAAAGTCCTCCCGCGGTAAAATCTGATGGTCTCTGGACCAAAGCAGACCGCCGTCACCGACCCGAACCACAGAAGGACCGCGACCACCGGCGGGACCGGTCTTCCCGAGCCGCGGTGGCCGACTGACCCTCACGCTCCGCGGGGAGAAGCTGTGACACGGCACGGTGCGTCTGTGTTATTGTTGTTTAGTGGCGCCCCCCCCCCGCCCCCGATGGTGGTTTTGCGAATAGAACAACAACTGTTGTATATATTTATCTTATACGAGCCCTTTGATCCAGAAATGCGAGTGTCAGAAGAGCGACAGACACAAACAGCGCACCTTTCATAAAAGACGCTGTATCTCCTTTTCTAGAAAAAAAGGAGGGATTTTGGTGAAACCCAGCCATGTTTAGCTTGACTTTTCTCAGGAACAGAGGCACGTAGAAACAAACGGTTTGTGGCCACTTGAAGCATTAAGGTAAACCTTTCAATTGAGCCACAGTATGTGTTGGTGGCAATAATATAGAATACACTGTGGCTCTACATAAAAAGTCAAAAATGGTCTAAATTGCCGGTACACTTGACTAAAACTTTGGAAAGGAGCGCGGCACTCAATGAGTTAAGGCCCTCGCAGAGTTCCTTGGCGGTTGACTGAGCATCAGCAAACCCAGTCTTTCTGTACTCAGAGAGAGAGGTTTTTGCTCGTTCAATGAGTTTTACAGCAATGTCAAGTTGCATTGAACTTGACTGAAGCAGCTTGTTCACCTGGTTGGTGGTGGTGGTCAGAATGTCAAACCACACAATGGAGCAGATCAAAAACCTGTAGGAAGCCACTTCCTCTGCCAGAGCCTGGGCCTCTACTTTTGCAACTGGATCATTAACAGTTTGCCTTGCCTCAAGGAGAGCATCCCGGATTTCTTTGGTTTGGTGTCTGACAGCTGCAATGCTCTGAAGTCTGCTTTCCCATCTAACATCACTCCAGGACTTCAGTGTCACGTTGACATGCTTTGTCAAGATGCTCCATCGCTGTGTGGCTCCTGAGAAAAAAGTAAAGAGCTTCTGTAAATAGCCAAAATAACCCACAGCATCCTTGGAGGACTTTGCTGAATCTGCAATAACAAGATTCATGGTATGTGCACCACAAGGCACAAAGAGGGCTCTTGGGTTTTTGTTGAGCAATCTTGCTTGTACACCCTGCTTCTTTCCTTTCATGTTTGCCCCATTGTCATAGGCCTGTCCCCTGCAATTTTCAAAGGGAATATGCAGCTCTTCCAGTTTGTCCAGTATTACATTTGATAGGTTCAGGCCAGTAGTTTCCTCAACTACCAAATAGCCCAAGAAGTATTCCTTCACTTCTGGCTTGGGGTTCAATGCCACACTGCGCAGTACAACTGACATTTGTTCTTTGTGACTTACATCAGGGGTGCAGTCAAGGATAATGGAATAATATTTTGCTGCTTGCACACAGGAGACAATGTTTTGCTGGACTTTGTCACCAACTGTCTGTATTAGTTCATTTTGTATTGTCGGTCCGAGATAGTGAGTGCGGGTGATGTCATCTCTTATTCTCATAAGGTGATTTTCCATCACAGGATCGAACTTGGCAAGCAGCTCAACTTCCTTCAGGAAGTTGCCATTATCTGGCTCATAAAGGTGTTGTGAAGTGCCCCTGAAAGCCAGATTTCTTGATGCAAGTGACAGGGTGATACCAATGAGACGTGCGAGGACATTTCTCCATCTTTTCCTCTCTTCCTCTAGTAGAGTCAGTTCCTGCTGGTCAATCGTCTGGCCCTTCCTCAGACGAAGCTCAAGTTCCCTCCATTTGAGCATTGACTTTGTGTGTTCTTGGTTATTATCATGACTCTTGAGAGCAGCATTAATATTAGACCAATCATTATGTCCCCGGGTAGTCAACTTTATATCTTGGGCACTAAAAAGTTTGCAAGCAAAACAAAACACAGAGTTGTTGTGCTTTGAATACACAAGCCAACTTCTTGTTACCTTGTCTCCATTTGCAAGTGACCGGTAGGACAGTGCACTGTGAAAACCTCTTCCATCTGTCTTAGGGAAAGTGAAATCTGACACAACCCTAAAAGGCCCTCTGCGCACAAATTCAACCCATTCGGCATCTGGTAAGTGTGCTGGCCAAAGAGCAGGATCAACTGGTTGTGCACTTGGAGTAGTGATGGTAGTATCTGTGGCTGAAGAGAAGCTGCTTGATGGTCCTGGTGATGCACTTGGTGCTGCTGCATCAGTACCTGTAGTTGTGCTGCTTGATGGCCCTGGTGATGCACTTGGTGCTGCTGCATCAGTACCTGTAGTTGTGCTGCTTGATGGCCCTGGTGATGCACTTGGTGCTGCTGCATCAGTACCTGTAGTTGTGCTGCTTGATGGCCCTGGTGATGCACTTGGTGCTGCTGCATCAGTAACTGTCGTTGTGCTGCTTGATGGCCCTGGTGATGCACTTGGTGCTGCTGCATCAGTAACTGTCGTTGTGCTGCTTGATGGCCCTGGTGATGCACTTGGTGCTGCTGCATCAGTAACTGTCGTTGTGCTGCTTGATGGCCCTGCATCACTGGGTGCTTCCTCTGTGTCTGCTGCTGATGCTGTCCCTGAGTCTCCCTTGGTCACAAATTTCAGCATTGACCCTGTTATGACAAGAAATTCAGACAAGAAATCCATCATACAAGCAGATCATGAAGATATTTTCTGGTCTTAATGGTAAACTACAGAATGAAATTCAAGTAAATACTAGTCTGAAAAAGATTAAAACGCAATTAATGCAAATACTACAACAACAAATAATAATCACTGATTTAAAACTGTTACAAATATAATACTAATATATGTATACTATATTAGTAGTATCTACTATAATCGATTATAATGCAAACTACAACCACTAATACTGGCAGTAGCTACTACTACTTCTATACTCATACTAATATTAATTTAAAAAACTATTGCTATTGCTATCTATTATTACTATTATTGTCATTATTATTATTATATAGGCTACAACTACAATCCTAATAAAACAATAATATAATATATAATAAAACATACTAATTCAGTACCAAACTGACTGACATTTCAAAATGTAGCTTCATTCAAATTTAGTTCCTTCTGTCAACTGAAGTATCAAATACACTCATTTCTATCTATATTTATCTCTAATATCTCCTCCAAAACTGCCTGTCATAGATTAAATTCACCAACAGATGGCGACATTTTACACCCATTAAAATAATTAGCCAAATCCTTGTGTGGTGATAAAATAGATTATAAACTTTAGCCGAAAATACGACCAACAACTGATACATTTACCACTGCCTTTCAACAGAGGTGAATGCATATGCAGACAAAGGTGTTAACAAGACATTTAATAAATGGTAAGGGCCGCTGGAAAATTACTTTCATCTCCAGACCACAGTCCACATCTACTGGAGGCTAGCATCTCTCCTCCTACCTGCAGCAGCAGCAGTGCTGAGCATGGAGGATTAGTGCTTGCTTATGCCACAAAGTTTTACATTTTTACTAGTGCTGGAGCACTAACTTCAACAAATACCCACCTTCGAGAGAAGCACGAGTTTCCTCATGTTTTGCTTTTTTCCCCCTCTTGCTCGCGCCTGACTCGTAGGTTCTTTTCGAAGCCATCACGTCTTCACCTGCAGCTACTTGACAAGTGCCTGCAGCGCATCTGACCAGTGATTGGTCAGATCGATTGCTGTCAATCATTGCAGTGACGGCGCGTGCGGTGTCAGATTACAAAAAAAAAAAGGTCTCTTCTCGCGCTGACAGCTGATCTAGTAGCCCGCACCATGGCTGTGCATATGCGCATCCTTTGCGCAAAACGGGGCCCCTATCGGATCGCGGGGCCCTACGCACTGTGCGTGATCTGCGTGTAGGCAGGGGCGGCCCTGCGTATCGGGCCCCCTACCGATACTAGTATCGGTATCGGTGCAACACTAATTGATATCAGAGCAGCCTCAATGTACTCAGGAGTGTTCACACAGATCTTTAAAGAGGAGAGCGGCCTGTACCAGGACAAGGTGTTCTGCTTTGTCCATCTGAGTGTTCAGGAGTTTCTGGCTGCTCTTCATGTCCATCTGACCTTCATCAACTCTGGACTCAACCTGATGTCACAACAACAACCAACATCGCAAAGATTGACCATAAGAAAATGTAAATTTCTAGACTTCTACCAGAGCGCTGTAGACACAGCCTTACAGAGTCCAAATGGACACCTGGACTTGGTTCTCCGCTTCCTCCTGGGTCTTTCCCTGAAGACCAATCAGAGTTTCCTACGAGTTCGCTGACACAGACAGGAAGCTGCTTTGAAATAAATAAGGAAATAATCCAGTACATCAAGGGAAAGGTCAGAGAGAAACTTTCGTCAGAGAAGGTCTTCAGTCTGTTTGAATGTCTGCATGAACTGAAGGATCCTTCTCTACAGGAGGAGATTCAACGGTACCTGGATTCAGAGAAAGAGAAAACAATGGAATCTCACTCTCATTAGTAAGTAACTGGGCAAAGAAAAAATAATTTTTATTGATGCTCATTCATTCTTTTCTGTGAGCAGCTTTAACATGTCAGAGAGAAGCTCTGCTGTCTTCAACTCCTAGTTCTCTAGTCTGAGAAACATGGACCTTACATGTGTCTTTTATGTTTCTGTCTAGTATGTTGGCCCGTGCATTACAGAGGTTAGGGGAAGAACTGGATGACAACATTCAATTACAGAGGATGATTAATGACCCTGCCCTTGAACCCCAACAGAAACGGATCATTCTCTGGTAAGTTAAATCTTTGTGATGGAGAAATCTATACCAATCTAATCAGGTTTATAGCAGATTTAAAACAACTTGAGGTGACGAAAGAACTGTACAAAGTTTAGTTGAAGGCAAGGTGAGTAAACTGACACAAACAGATAAAATGCAGGATAACAACAATACGATACAAAGCAATATTAAAGAAGGTAAATAAAAAAAAACGAAATCAAATGTATAGATATAGGCTAACAACCCTACTTTACAGTATGACATCACGGTGTTACTGCAGCTGCATGTAATATTGTTATTTCTCTCAGACTCTGATGCACACGTCTCTACTCAACAACTTTGACACAGTTTTAACATCTTGTCCCTTTTTTGCAGGAATCTTCTCTTGAATCTTCTCCGGTGTAATTCCTGGAAATTATGTGCCTCTGATGTACGTGTGTAGCAGAAACTGCCTCCAGAGAAGGTCTTCAGTCAGTTTGAATGTCTGCATGAACTGAAGGATCCTTTTCTACAGGAGGAGATTGAGCTGTACCTGGATTCTGAGGAAAAGAAAGCAGAACAATCTGCTGTTAATGAGTAAGTAACTGGTCTGGGGAAAAATGGGAATTATATTCATGATTTCTTCTAAGGTGTAACCTTTCAGAGAGGAGCTGTGGAGCTCTGTACTCACCTCCAGTCTGACAGACTTGGTCCTTACATGTTTTGTTTGTGTTTTTTTCCAGAAACTTGCAACAAATGTTACAGATAATCGGCGACGAACTGCGAGATAATGATGACGCTGAACGCCACAGGTAACTGTACCCTTCCTGGTATGTCACTTTGATGTAATGGATAACTGGATAAATATGAAACATTTTTATATCAATTGGAGTCTGCCAAAGAGCTTTACAAATTTAGTAAAAGTCAAAGGGAGTTGAATTACGACCAAAGAAAAGACATGAATAATATCAAGGATAACATACAAGGTAATATCAAAATAAAAAAGACGACGTCTCAAAAGTAAAGCAAACGTTTTTTAGAGTGTGATTTGGAGGGTGTTCCTACAACTGAATAATATTGGTATTTCCGAACATAGCATTTATCTCAGACTTTGTGTCAGAGTTGTTGAGTAGAGATGTGTGCATCAGTTGTAACATCTTTTCCCTTTTTTTCAGGAAACTACAAAAGCGGCAATGTGCTGTGATGTAATACCTCCTCCTTGTGTTCACTTGCTCTCTGTTATGGGGTCACATGTCATCATGGACTTACTGATGTACAGGCCGTCAAGGTGGGGTGGTATTGTCTCCATTGTTTATCTGAATATCTGGCGTTTATTTCACTAGAGCAATGGAGAGAGACAGGAATGTTTGTGGGAGAGAGGGAGGAGTTTCAAATAGCAAAGATCCACAGGTTGGATTCAAACCCATTGCAGCTGCATTTAGGATTAGGCCTATAAACGCTGTGATATTCAGTGTCATGAAGTGTCATGAAGTGTCATATTTAGATATCTGTGCCTCTTTTATAACTGGCAACAGTTCTGGATTTTTTTTACACAACAGTGGTTGCTGTTTTGATTAATTATTTAATTGTATTATTGTATTATTTTTCTATATATGCCACAACAAATTTTCCCACCAAAATAAACAAAGTGGTAGAAATGACTTTTGTGGAAATTATATTTTGTTGAATCATATAACGCTGAGTTGGAGTTGGTTGGAGTGGGGAATGATGTCACAGCTGAGTCGACTGTGTTCCAGTTATGTGTGGGTAACAAGTCAGTAAACAAACATTTTGTTTACTATTTCATTGTTAGCAAATACCAGCTGATAGCAACACACTGATACTTTGTGCAACATGACAATATTTCTACAGGTGGAAGTTTTTAGGAATAATTAAATGTATGAGAGGTGACATAACTGCTGCTACACAAGAACTCAAAGTAGAGATTCACATCAGAGTTGATTCATTAAAATCTTATTAGAATATTTTCATAGTGTTTGATTTGATGGAGTGATTCAATTAAGCTTGATAAGACATGAATAATATACAGGCCTACTGGAGACAATATTTAAATGTACAGTATTATAACTTAAAGCAGAAGTGAGTGATATATTTGTGTTAATATAAGTCTTAAATAGTTATATCTTCCGACAGCAATCACTTACATAGAGTGTTTGGACTGAAACACGGGTCTCTCAGTCCCTCTGCTCTGCTCTGAGCCGAAGAGAAAACATTTATCGTATCCTACAGTTTTTATCCAATGAGGAGAGAGAACGGCATGCAGGGCTGTGTGTGCAGCCAAGGAACGCCGTGAATGTGGTGACGTAGCGACGAGGACTGTTATGGTGCGTTCAAGGAAACTCGTATTTTTCCGACCGTGAAGTGGTACCAGTTCGATCTGGTACGAGTTCACCGGTCGGAAGTTACGAGTGGCCGTTATAGTGACTTTCACCGGTAAAACAGGTCGGAAAAACACGAGTGGGTTGCCTGGAACACTACAAAGTCGTAAGTTGTGACTTGAAGCTGTAATTTACGATTTCAAAAGCCTGCCTGGAACGCAGCATTAGCGAAAACAACCGGATCACTCACTTCTGCTTTAATGTTTCTGTAAAGTCCTAGTAAATGAACATCAGTAGAAATGTAACCTGTAAGCTGCACCTCTTTTATTTTTATGATTGAAATCACATGATGACCAGAAACAGAATCTGGGGCTCAAACTGTCACTTTTCTTTGGCGCCATCTAGTGGCTGGAAAACGGAACTGCAACATGTTAGTTTTTATTTACACGAGTTGTTTTATCTAACCGTAACTGTAAATGTGGAGAGAAAAATAAGCCCACGTGTGTCAATTATCGGAGGCAACAAAATAAATGTGTCCAAATCAATCGGTAGGCTATGTTTGAACTTGTGGAAATCATAGATATATATAAGAACTAGATGACTCACCCGCAGCTGTTTCCCAATGACAAAGCGTAGCCAGTATGGCGGCCATCTTGGGACGGGCAACTCTCTCCCTCAGAGCATTAAGCCTATGGTGCATGTTCTGCTATAATGACCATAACTTGCTCAGTTTTTGTCCGATTTCAAAACGGTTTGATTTTTATGAACGTTTATGCAGTTATGATGCAGCATATTTAGAATCACGGATAATTTTAAAGGTGTACAGAAATGGCCGTTTGTCCTGTTTGTCGCGCCGAGTTGTCACGAGCTGCAACACGAGTTTACCCGAGTGAGGAAAACGAATTTGATTGGTCGGTATCGAGCGGGCGGGATATTCAATGCTTGGGGCGAGCCCGAGCTCCGTGTGTGTGTGCGTGTCTCAGACGTTTGAATGACGGATGACGGATCCAATATCAGTGGCTGGTGAATCGTGTACAGGCTGACGTATAATCCGTGCGCCTGCATTATCCAATGCGGAAAAAAAAATACACACTTTCATCCCGGATTTACTCAAAAATAGAATTTTGCACAAAGTTTGGCCTACAACGTCTGAAAGATGAGTTATCACATTAATATTATGACCCAAAGTGGGCTCAAATTCAATTTTCTTTTCTGTACACCTTTAATAATGTATTTTTTTTTTGTAAAAGTAACATTATAGTGACATTATGCAAATAGTTAAAGTAATAGCTACATACTGATTTATTTTTCACAGAGTTATGAATCGTTTTTTTAGTGCAGATGACTGGATCACCTATCTACTGCACTGTAACTGCAGCCAGAGTCAGAGCAAGTTGCCCGTCCTCATATGGCCGACTGTGAGCTACGCCTGCGTGTGGTCCGATCCACCCCCTTGGTGGAAATCTGCTCCTTCTCTTTCGCTTCCCATTCTTTACCGGAAGCAGTTCACCTGTCAAACTGGAGCTCTGCAGGTGTTGAGTGAAGCGTCGAGTGAAGACGGTAGTACTTCTTCTGCTGCTGCTGTTTGGACTGATTAAAGGGTAAATTTAGTTTGTTTGATCCGCTAAACTTTAACTTTATCTTTAAGGACTTGAGTAAGTCTGTGTGCAATGTTTAATAGAGGAGACGGACGGTTGTAACCAGTTCAAACATGTCATAATGGTATAGCCTATTCCCTTTTTTGGAAGCTGATGACCTCTCCTTGTGTTTAACAGCAGATTCATTGTTATTTCATTGTTAAGTTTTTGAAAAACACTGTCATCAAACAAAATGAAGTGACATGAAATCACTATTTATGTTCTTAAGATGTCTCAGACCAGATGAGATCCAACATCTGTTGGTTTATGTGATGGAAGTCCCACAAAAAAGTAAGTTATATTGACTTTGACAGCAGTTTGGATCATAAAAATGATTCGCACATATTCATAAGTGAAGCTCAGGTGAACAATATGTGATTAGTCTCCACTGTTATCTGTTCTTAGTTCTACAGTTTGGACTTTAACTCTGTCTGAACTCTCAGACTCTACATGGCTCAGCAGATTAAGTGAACCAGGAAGTTGCTCAACAGAATACGTTTATGATCTGATTCAGTGTCACTCAGTCAGTCACAGTTAGGTGAAAGGTGTAGTATAATTTGTTGTTGTGGGTATAGGCCTACTGCTTTTTAGGTACACTGTTCATATCGGTACCACATAGACTATAGGTAAATAGTTCTGTTATAGTGGGTATAAGTGAATGTATTTTCAGTGGGTATACTGTGTATACCTGCGTATCACTTAAACTACACCACTGATCTCTTCCATCTTTCAGCAGTCGTCACACCCATGGAGGTGACACTGTGGTGTCTGAGGAGCTGAGTGAACACTGAGATATCGCCTGTCTGCTGTCGGCCATCGAAGCTGTGAGTAACACTGATGTTTGTCCTGTGTAAAGATGGAGGGAAGCTCATATTTATCCTACCATTGTTAAATGTATTTATTAATCAACCAGGGATGTGATGGCTCTAGATAGTGTCACACATCCCACCATGATGAATTGTTGTAATCTGTAACTTTCATTCTTGGTGAAAAGTGTCACTGAGCTCTAAAACCATCTGATTCTGTCAGGCAGCAAAGATGGAGCCGTCTGTGAAGGAGCAGCTGCTGCACATTTTGCAGAATTTGGGGGACCCTCAGCTGGAAAGCTTCCAGTGGTACCTGCAGGATGATGACTTACTGGGCGGTTTCCCTGCCATCAAAAGGTGTGATGTGGAGGGTGCAAAAAGAGAGAAGACGGTGGACTTGATGGTCGGCATGTACACTACGGAGAAAGCTCTGCAGGTGGCGAGGTTCATTCTGAAGAAGCTTGGAATTAATGAAGGTCAGTCATGGGAAGTGCAGCAAGTTTGTAACCATTTCCACACAGAGGACAAAGTAAACAGGGTTGGTTGATTAAAGATTCCTTTTCCTCCAACAGGAAAATGGTCACAAGTTTGGCCTCAAGATCCGTCAGCCTCAGCCTCAGCAGCAGCAGCAGCAGCAGCAGCAGCAGCAGCAGCAGGTAAAGTTCAGAACAGTACAACAATCCAAATATTTCTGTCTATGTTGAGACTAATTTCACAGAGATCTGTTGTGACCAGACCTTTACCATGTTTTATTATCTGTTTTTTTTTTCATTCAGAAGCTCTTCACAAATGCCAGCCTAAACTTAAACACAACCTGAGGAAGAAGTTCAAGTGTGTGTTTGAGGGCATCGCTAAAGCAGGAAACCCAACCCTCCTGAACCAGATCTACACAGAGCTCTACATCACAGAGGGAGGGACTGGAGAGGTCAATGATGAACATGAGGTCAGAAAGATTGAAACAGCTTCAAAGAAACCAGATGGAGCTGAAACAACCATCAGACAAGAAGACATCTTTAAAGCCCCACCTGGAAGAGAAGAAGCAGTCAGAACAGTGATGACGATGGGACTGGCTGGAATTGGTAAGACAGTCTTGATACAGAAGTTCACTCTGGACTGGGCTGAAGACAAAACCAACCAGGACATACACTTCACATTTCCCTTCACCTTCAGAGAGCTGAATGTGCTGAAGGAGAAAAAGTTCAGCTTGGTGGAACTTGTCCATCACTTCTTCTCTGAAACCAAAGAAGCAGGAATCTGCAGCTTTGATCAGTTCCAGGTGGTCTTCATCTTTGACGGTCTGGATGAGTGTCGACCTCCTCTGGACTTCTACAACACTGAGATCCTGACTGATGTGACAGAGTCCACCTCAGTGGACGTGCTGCTGACCAACCTCATCAGGGGGAAACTACTTCCCTCTGCTCGCCTCTGGATAACCACACGACCTGCAGCGGCCAATCAGATCCCTCCTGAGTGTGTTGACATGGTGACAGAGGTCAGAGGGTTCACTGACCCACAGAAGGAGGAGTACTTCAGGAAGAGGTTCAGAGATGAGGATCAGGCCAGAGAGATCATCGCCCACATCAAGACCTCACGAAGCCTCCACATCATGTGCCACATCCCAGTCTTCTGCTGGATCACTGCTACAGTTCTGGAGGAGCTGTTGAAGACCAGAGAGGGAGGAGAGCTGCCCAAGACCCTGACTGAGATGTACATCCACTTCCTGGTAGTTTATCTGAAACTGAAGAACATCAAGTACGATGGAAGAACTGGTACAGATCCACACTGGAGTCCAGAGAGCAGGAAGATGATTGAGACTCTTCGAGAGCTTGCTTTTGAGCAGCTGCAGAAAGGAAACCTGATCTTCTATGAGTCAGACCTGACAGAGTGTGGCATCGATATCAGAGCAGCCTCAGTTTACTCAGGAGTGTTCACACAGATCTTTAAAGAGGAGAGCGGCCTGTACCAGGACAAGGTGTTCTGCTTCGTCCATCTGACTGTTCAGGAGTTTCTGGCTGCTCTTCATGTCCATCTGACCTTCATCAACTCTGGACTCAACCTGATGTCACAACAACAACCAACATCGCAAAGATTGACCATAAGAAAATGTAAAACAAGAGAAGGTACATTTCTAGACTTCTACCAGAGCGCTGTAGACACAGCCTTACGGAGTCCAAATGGACACCTGGACTTGGTTCTCCGCTTCCTCCTGGGTCTTTCCTTGAAGACCAATCAGAGTTTCCTACGAGGTCTGCTGACACAGACAGGAAGCTGCTCTGAAACAAATGAGGAAATAATCCAGTACATCAAGGGAAAGATCAAAGAGAAACTTTCGTCAGAGAAGGTCTTCAGTCTGTTTGAATGTCTGCATGAACTGAAGGATCCTTCTCTACAGGAGGAGATTCAACGGTACCTGGATTCAGAGAAAGAGAAAACAACGGAATCTCACTCTCATTAGTAAGTAACTGGGCAAAGAAAAAATAATTTGTATTGATGCTCATTCATTCTTTTCTGTGAGCAGCTTTAACATGTCAGAGAGAAGCTCTGCTGTCTTCAACTCCTAGTTCTCTAGTCTGAGAAACATGGACCTTACATGTGTCTTTTATGTTTCTGTCTAGTATGTTGGCCCGTGCATTACAGAGGTTAGGGGAAGAACTGGATGGGAACATTGAATTACAGAGGATGATTAATGACTCCGCCCTTGAACCCCAACAGAAACAGATCATTCTCTGGTAAGTTAAATCTTTGTGATGGAGAAATCTATACCAATCTAATCAGGTTTATAGCAGATTTAAAACAACTTGAGGTGACGAAAGAACTGTACAAAGTTTAGTTGAAGACAAGGTGAGTAAACTGACAAACAGATAAAATGCAGGATAACAACAATAAGATACAAAGCAATATTAAAGAAGGTAAATTAAAAAAACTAAATCAAATGTATAGATATAGGCTAACAACCCTACTTTACAGTATGACATCACGGTGTTACTGCAGCTGCATGTAATATTGTTATTTCTCTCAGACTCTGATGCACACGTCTCTACTCAACAACTTTGACACAGTTTTAACATATTGTCCCTTTTTTGCAGGAATCTTCTCTTGAATCTTCTCCGGTGTAATTCCTGGAAATTATGTGCCTCTGATGTAATACCTCCTCCTTGTGTTCACTTGCTCTCTGTTATGGGGTCACATGTCATCATGGACTTACTGATGCACAGGCCGTCAACGTGGGGTGCTATTGTCGCCATTATTTATGTGAATATCCGGCGTTTATTTCGCTAGAGCAATGGAACGTTTGTGGGAGAGAGGGAGGAGTTTCAAATAGCAAAGATCCACAGGTTGGATTCAAACCCATTGCTGCTGCAATAAGGATTCGACCTATAAACTCTGTGATATTCAGTGTCATGAAATGTCATATTTAGATATCTATGCCTCTTCAGTTCTGGAATTTTTACACAACATTGATTGCTGTTTTTGGTTCATTAGGCCTATTTCATTGTATGAATAATTATTTTTCTACTTAAATCACTACAGTTTTTCCCACCAAAATAAATAAAGTGGTAGAAATGACTTTTGTGGAAATGATATTTTGTTCATCATATAACACTGAGTTGGAGTTGGTTGGAGTGGGGAATGATGTCACAGCTGAGTCCACTGTGTTCCAGTTATTCATAAGTGAAGCTCAGTAGAACAATATGTGATTAGTCTCCGCTGTTATCTGTTCTTACTTATACAGTTTGCATGCATGGCTGTAACTACCATTGAGGACACCGAGATCATGACCTCGGTATTTTTTTCGGCCTAATTAATGAAATGAAAAATAAATAATATAAAAAAAATGTGCGGTGAAAGTAGGAGGCAGGAGTCAGGACAGATGGACGGTGATCAGTGACTCCTCTCTTCTCCATAACAACAATTCTGGTAGGCCTATAATGCTCTTGTTTATTGACGCACTCACACACGCCGATGTTTACTGTTTTCTGGTCACGGGAGGGGAAAAAAGCGATTCATTCAGAAAAAGAAGCGAGTGATACAGCGCGTAGCGGAGCCTGCGTGCTGCGTCAGGAGACACATGATAAATAGACCTGTTGAAGAAAAGACTTTTATAAATTAATGCATCAGTAAAGTACTAGGAAATAAACTCCAGTACAAACAAACTTTCACTGTAGAGTTGTTGTTGTTGTTATGAATAAAAAACGGAAACAGACTCTGAGGCTCAATTGTCACGCTACGTTGGCGACATCTAGTGGTCGCAATCCTGAACTGCAACACGTTGGCTGTATTACAGTTTTTCTCAATTGCTAAAACACTAAACCCTATTGTCTGAACCAAATTCTCAGTTGCCTGAACCCACTGATTGAATCAGTCACTCTTTTGGAAAAACCATCAGCACTTTTCACCTGTTTAGACACAACTTACCAACACATTTTCATTGGGATGCACCTGTGTTGCATAATGCTGAGCACAGGTGGCAAAAGTCAAACACAACTAAAGCTCCGGTTGAACACAACAACTCAAAATTGATCACACTTGTGTCCAATGATGTGAGGGCACATATACTGTAAGCCAGTTCAGGATGAAGTCCTGTGGCCTGACCCAGTAGAGAAACGATGCTGTGGCTGAGTTGTGCACTTCTCATTTCTATATTTTTGTACTTTATTTTTACGCAGGCCTACTGCATACAAGTGCTAAATGCCCAAGATTTCTGTTTGTTTTTATACTGTACAAGTGCTACGTGTAAAATGCACAGGATTTTTTTTTTTTTTTTTTTAACTTTTTTTCTTACTGTACTATGTACAAGTGCTAAATGCACAGGTTTTTTGTTTTGCAAGAGGAGAAGATGAGAGACAACAGGGTGAAGGAAGAAAGGATGAGGGAGGGAGGGAGGGATGAACTGGGAAGAAAAAAGAAGAAGGAAGGAAAAGGGGATGAAATTAATGTGGGGAGGGAAGGAGGAGGGTGAAAGAAAGGGAATGAGAGAAGTGCTACAGTAAATGCACAGGTTTTTTGTTTTGCAACATGCATTTAGCCTACAGTGAACAATAAACATTTATTTCTACAGCTTCATGTCCTGAGCATTGTGTTTTCTATTTTTCTATGTAGTGTTTAGTGTCTGCTCAGTAATGTTTTTAATTTTGATTGGCTTGGGGCACGATTTGACAACATAGTTCAGTTCTGGGCACAGATTAAACTGTTTTGAGGTGAAAGTTTGGTTTTGCAAGAAGAGTCTGAGGTTTTGTGAATGTAGCTTGAAAATTGGGGTTTGTGTTCACAGTTTAGAGAAAATGAGAGAAGCTTTCGAGAAATGTGTCTTAGCAATCGAGAAAAACTGGTAACGCAAGCTTGTTTTTAAGCTGTAGAAATACAGAAAAAGTGACAAGCCTGCATGTGTCTGACATCATCATAAACAACATTAATTGAAATATGTTAAAACCAAACGGTTACCTGTCATCTTATTGTTAAAATGTGCTCGTTCTCTTCCTGTTCCTGACTCAGAAGAGGAAGTAGTTTAACCTGCAGGGCTCGAGTGAAGACGTCCTTCTGCTGCTGTTTGGACTGAGATAAGCCTGCGGAGTAAGTTTAGTCCGTTTGTTAACTTTAACTTTTATGACGTAGGCTATTTCAGTCTGTGTGATGTTAATAGAGGATAATTTCAAATAGATTTGTTTGTCCAATCGGGAACAAGTTACAAGGATCTGGGTTAGGATCACAGCACACACACACTGACCACTCCCTATGCTTAACATTAGATTCATGAAACTAGTTAGACTTTTAAAATATTGTACTTGCACTTTTCTTAACTTGTTTTTTTCTATTTTAGCATAGGGGGGCTGGCAATGGAAATTAGATTGGTAGCCAGAATTGGGTACATTTACATTTTATTTTAAAATGTGTATCAATGTACATTGTCCCTCTCTATCAAATAAAACTGAATTGAATTGAATTGAATTAAATATTGAGAATCTGTCTTCAAACAAAATGAATCAACATGAAATTGTTGATGTTGAAACTGTTTATGTATGTTCATATGTCTCAGACTAGGTGGCATCCAACATCTGTTGGTTCATGTTTATTGATGGAAGAAGAAGAAGAAGTCCCACGAAAAGTAAGTTATTGACTTTGGCAGCAGTTTGGATCACAACTATTATTCACACATATTCATAAGTGAAGCTCAGTTGAACAATATGTGATTAGTCTCCACTGTTATCTGTTCTTAGTTCTACGGTTTGCACGTTGACTCTGTCTGAACTCTCAGACTCTGCATGGCTCAGTAGATTACGTAAGTGAACCAGGAAGTTGCTCAACAGAATAAGTTCATGATCTGACTCAGTGTCACAGTGAAGTGAAATGATCTCTTCCAGTGCTGTAGTCTAATCTTCCAGTGTTATACCTGCGTATGACATAGACTACACCACTGATCTCTTCCATCTTTCAGCAGTCGTCACACCCATGGAGGTGACACTGTGGTGTCTGAGGAGCTGAGTGAACACTGAGATACCGTCTGTCTGCTGTCGGCCATCGAAGCTGTGAGTAACACTGATGTTTGGAGGATGGAGGAAAGCTCATATTGGTCCTACCATTGTTAATGTATTTATCAGCCAGGGATGTGATGGCTCTAGATAGGGTCACACTTCACACCATGACGAATTGTTGTAATCTGGACCTTTCATTCTTGGTGAAAAGTGTCACTGAGCTCTAAAACCATCTGATTCTGTCAGGCAGCAAAGATGGAGCCGTCTGTGAAGGAGCAGCTGCTGCACATTTTGCAGAATTTGAGAAATAAAGAGCTGGACCGCTTCCAGTGGTACCTGCAGGATGATGACTTAATGGGCGGTTTCCCTGCCATCAAAAAGTGTTATGTGGAGGATGCAAGCAGAGAGAAGACAGTGGACTTGATGGTCAGCATGTACACTACTGAGAAAGCTCTGCAGGTGGCGAGGTTCATTCTGAAGAAGCTTGGAATTAACGAAGGTCAGTCATGGGAAGTGCAGCCAGGGTTTTACCTTTGTTAAACCTCTTGGCTTTGTAACTATTTGCACACAGTGGACAAAGTAAACTGGGTTGGTTGATTAAAGATTCCATTTCCTCCAACAGGAAAATTGTCACAAGTTTGGCCTCAAGACCCGACAGCCTCAGCCTCAGCAGCAGCAGCAGCAGGTAAAGTTCAGAACAGTACAACAATCCAAATATTTCTGTCTATGTTGAGACTAATTTCACAGAGATCTGTTGTGACCAGACCTTTACCATGTTTTATTATCTGGTGTTTATTCATCCAGAAGCTCTTCACAAATGCCAGCCTAAACTGAAACACAACCTGAGGAAGAGGTTCCAGTGTGTGTTTGAGGGCATCGCTAAAGCAGGAAACCGAACCCTCCTTAACCAGATCTACACAGAGCTCTACATCACAGAGGGAGGGACTGGAGAGGTCAGTGATGAACATGAGGTCAGATGTATTGAAGCAGCGTCCAGGAAACCAGATGAGGCTGAAACAACCATCAGACAAGAAGACATCTTTAAAGCCCCACCTGGAAGAGATGAACCAATCAGAACAGTGATGACAATGGGAATGGCTGGAATTGGTAAGACAGTCTTGATACAGAAGTTCACTCTGGACTGGGCTGAAGACAAAGCCAACCAGGACACACACTTCACATTTCCCTTCACCTTCAGAGAGCTGAATGTGCTGAATGAGAAGAAGTTCAGCTTGGTGGAACTTGTCCATCACTTCTTCACTGAAACCAAAGAAGCAGGAATCTGCAGCTTTGATCAGTTCCAGGTCGTCTTCATCTTTGACGGTCTGGACGAGTGTCGACTTCCTCTGGACTTCTACAACACTGAGATCCTGACTGATGTGACAGAGTCCACCTCAGTGGACGTGCTGCTGACCAACCTCATCAGGGGGAAACTGCTTCCCTCTGCTCGCCTCTGGATAACCACACGACCTGCAACAGCCAATCAAATCCCTCCTGAGTGTGTTGACATGGTGACAGAGGTCAGAGGGTTCACAGACTCACAGATGGAGGAGTACTTCAGGAAGAGGTTCAGAGATAAGGAGCAGGCCAGAAAGATCATCTCCCACATCAAGACCTCACGAAGCCTCCACATCATGTGCCACATCCCAGTCTTCTGCTGGATCACTGCTACAGTTCTGGAGAAGCTGTTGAAGACCAGAAGGAGAGGAGGGCTGCCCAAGACCCTGACTGAGATGTACATCCACTTCCTGGTGGTTCATCTAAAACTGAAGAACATCAAGTATGATGGAAGAACTGGTACAGATCCACACTGGAGTCCAGAGAGCAGGAAGATGATTGAGACTCTGGGAAAACTGGCTTTTGAGCAGCTGCAGAAAGGAAACCTGATCTTCTATGAATCAGACCTGACAGAGTGTGGCATCGATATCACAGCAGCCTCAATGTACTCAGGAGTGTTCACACAGATCTTTAAAGAGGAGAGCGGCCTGTACCAGGACAAGGTGTTCTGCTTCGTCCATCTGAGTGTTCAGGAGTTTCTGGCTGCTCTTCATGTTCATCTGACCTTCATCAACTCTGGACTCAACCTGATGTCTGAACAACAACCAACCTCCCAAAGACTGACCACAAGAGAAGGTACATTTCTAGACTTCTACCAGAGCGCTGTAGACACCGCCTTACAGACTCCAAATGGACACCTGGACTTGGTTCTCTCCTTCCTCCTGGGTCTTTCCCTGAAGACCAATCAGAGTTTCCTACGAGGACTGCTGACACAGACAGGAAGCTGCTCTGAAACAAACAAGGAAATAATCCAGTACATCAAGAGAAAGGTCAAAGAGAAACTGCCTCCAGAGAAGGTCTTCAGTATGTTTGAATGTCTGCATGAACTGAAGGATCCTTTTCTACAGGAGGAGATTGAGCTGTACCTGGATTCAGAGAAAAAGAAAGCAGAACAATCTGCTGTTAATGAGTAAGTAACTGGTCTGGGGAAAAATGGGAATTATATTCATGATTTCTTCTAAGGTGTAACCTTTCAGAGAGGAGCTGTGGAGCTCTGTACTCACCTCCAGTCTGACAGACTTGGTCCTTACATGGTTTGTTTGTGTTTCTTTCAGAAACTTGCAACAAATGTTACAGATAATCGGCGACGAACTGCGAGATAATGATGACGCTGAACGCCACAGGTAACTGTACCCTTCCTGGTATGTCACTTCGATGTAATGGATAACTGGATAAATATGAAACATTTTTATATCAATTGGAGTCTGCCAAAGAGCTTTACAAATTTAGTAAAAGTCAAAGGGAGTTGAATTACGACCAAAGAAAAGACATGAATAATATCAAGGATAACATACAAGGTAATATCAAAATAAAAAAGACGAAGTCTCAAAAGTAAAGCAAACGTTTTTTAGAGTGTGATTTGGAGGGTGTTCCTACAACTGAATAATATTGGTATTTCCGAACATAGCATTTATCTCAGACTTTGTGTCAGAGTTGTTGAGTAGAGATGTGTGCATCAGTTGTAACATCTTTTCCCTTTTTTTCAGGAAACTACAAAAGCGGCAATGTGCTGTGATGTAATACCTCCTCCTTGTGTTTACTTGCTCTCTGTTATGGGGTCACATGTCATCATGGACTTACTGATGTAGGCTACAGGCCGTCAAGGTGGGGTGGTATTGTCTCCATTGTTTATCTGAATATCTGGCGTTTATTTCACTAGAGCAATGGAGAGAGACAGGAATGTTTGTGGGAGAGAGGGAGGAGTTTCAAATAGCAAAGATCCACAGGTTGGATTCAAACCCATTGCAGCTGCATTTAGGATTAGGCCTATATAGTACACTCTGTGATATTCAGTGTCATGAAGTGTCATGAAGTGTCATATTTAGATATCTGTGCCTCTTTTATAACTGGCAACAGTTCTGGATTTTTTTACACAACAGTGGTTGCTGTTTTGGTTAATTATTTAATTGTATGAATGATTATTTTTCTATATATGCCACAACAAATTTTCCCACCAAAATAAATAAAGTGGTAGAAATGACTTTTGTGGAAATTATATTTTGTTGAATCATATAACGCTGAGTTGGAGTTGGTTGGAGTGGGGAATGATGTCACAGCTGGGTCGACTGTGTTCCAGTTATGTGTGGGTAACAAGCCAGTAAACAAATATTTTGTTTGCTATTTTCATTGTTAGCATTGCTAATACCAGCTGATAGCGACAGTGTGATCGTTTGTGCAACATGACAACAAGAACATGTCTACAGGTAGGAGTTGTTAGGAGTAATTAAATGTAGGAGATGAAGTGACATAGCTGTTGCTACACAAGAACTCAAAGTAGAGATTAACTTTACAGAGTTGATATAGTGGTATTTATTAAAATCTAATCAAAATATTGTCATAGTGTTTGATTTGATAGACTGAAACGGTAATTTAATTAAACTTGAGAAAACATGGAAATACACAGGCCAACTGGAGACAATATTTAAATATCATTACAACTTAATGTTTCTGTAAAGTCCTGGTAAATGAACACCAGTAGAAACAGTGCAGCTGACCTGCAAACTGAACATCTTTTGTTATATGATTGAATACCGGAAACAGACTCTCGGGCTCAACTGTACGTGTCTTTGGCGCCATCTGGTGGCCGGAAAACGGAACGGCACCACGTTGTATTTACAGAGTTTTTTTCCCCCCCGAACCATAACTGTAAATACGGAAAAGAAAAATAACCCCATGTGTGTCTGACATCATCACAAGCAACAATAAATGAAAAATCAACCAGTAATGTTCCAATTAGTTGTGGAAATCAGCACAGTGGTTCAGTGTTGTATGTTGACCAGTGACAGAGTGTGAAGATGAATTTCCCTGGTCTATCTATCTTCTCTTCCGCTTCCCCTTCCCACCGGAAGTAGTTCGCTTGTTAAACCGGTAAGGTTACTCTGCAGGTCTGGAGTGAAGACGGTACCTCTTTTGCTGCTGCTGTTTGGACTGTGATTAAAGGGTAAGTTTAGTTTGTTTGACACGTTAACTTTATCTTTATCTTTAAGGACTTGATTCAGACTGTGTGTTGTGTTTATAGAGGAGACGGGACTGTTGTAACCCGGGTAAATTCCAACTGCATTAGGAACAAGTCACAGCAATCTGGGTTATGAAACTAATGTGTCCTGAATTTCAACACACTGTCACTTGCTTCACTAACTGAATTGACAGGAAATTACTTTTTTCTGCCCTAGATGTGTCAGACCAGATGAGATCCAACATCTGTTGGGTCATGTTTATTGATGTAAGCAGAAGAAGTCCCACATAGAGTAAGTTATATTGACTTTGGCAGCAGTTTAGATAACAATTGTTCACACATATTCATAAGTGGAGCTCAGTTGAACAATATGTGATTAGTCTCTACTGTTATCTGTTCTTAGTTCTACAGTTTGGACTTTGACTCTGTCTGAACTCTCAGACTTTACATGGCTCAGTAGATTAAGTGAACCAGGAAGTAGCTCAACAGAATAAGTTTATGATCTGACCAAGTGTCACTCAGTCAGTCACAGCTTTTTAGGTACACTTTTCATAACTGTACCATAGACTATAGTTAGCCTACATAGTTTTGTTGTAGTGGGTAAGTTCATGTATTTTCAGTGGGTATACTTATACCTGCGTATGACATAGACTACATCACTGATCTCTTCCATCTTTCAGCAGTCGTCACACCCATGGAGGTGACACTGTGGTGTCTGAGGAGTGAACACTGAGATGCCGTCTGTCTGCTGTCAGCCATCGAAGCTGTGAGTAACACTGATGTTTGTCCTGTGTAAAGATGGAGGAAAGCTCATATTTATCCTACCATTGTTAAATGTATTTATTAATCAGCCAGGGATGTGATGGCTCTAGATAGGGTCACACTTCCTACCATGACGAATTGTGTAATCTGGATCTTTCATTCTTGGTGAAATCGTCACTGAGATCTAAAACCATCTGATTCTGTCAGGCAGCAAAGATGGAGCCGTCTGTGAAGGAGCAGCTTCTGCACATTTTGCAGAATTTGAGAAATAAAGAGCTGGACCGCTTCCAGTGGTACCTGCAGGATGATGACTTAATGGGCGGTTTCCCTGCCATCAAAAAGTGTCATGTGGAGGATGCAAGCAGAGAGAAGACGGTGGACTTGATGGTCGGCATGTACACTGAAAAAGCTCTGCAGGTGGCGAGGTTCATTCTGAAGAAGCTTGGAATTAATGAAGGTCAGTCTTGGGAAGTGCCTCCAGTGTTTTACGTTTGTTAAACCTCTTGGCTTTGTAACTATTTGCACATGGAGGACAAAGTAAACTGGGTTGGTTGATTAAAGATTCATTTTTCTCTACCAGGAAAATGGTCACAAGTTTGGCCTCAAGACCCGACAGCCTCAGCCTCAGCAGCAGCAGCAGCAGCAGCAGGTAAAGTTCAGAGCAGTACAAGAAAAATATTTCTGTCTATGTTAAGATTCCACTGTGATCTGTTGTGACCAGACTTTTACCATGTTGTTCTATTATCTGTTGTTTGTACTTTCAGAAGCTCTTCACAAATGCCAGCCTAAACTGAAACACAACCTGAGGAAGAGGTTCCAGTGTGTGTTTGAGGGCATCGCTAAAGCAGGAAACCCAACCCTCCTGAACCAGATCTACACAGAGCTCTACATCACAGAGGGAGGGACTGGAGAGGTCAATGATGAACATGAGGTCAGAAAGATTGAAACAGCTTCAAAGAAACCAGATAGAGCTGAAACAACCATCAGACAAGAAGACATCTTTGAAGTCCCACCTGGAAGAGATGAACCAATCAGAACAGTGATGACGATGGGCGTGGCTGGAATTGGTAAGACAGTCTTGATACAGAAGTTCACTCTGGACTGGGCTGAAGACAAAACCAACCAGGACATACACTTCACATTTCCCTTCACCTTCAGAGAGCTGAATGTGCTGAAGGAGAAAAAGTTCAGCTTGGTGGAACTTGTTCATCACTTCTTCTCTGAAACCGAAGAAGCAGGAATCTGCAGGTTTGATCAGTTCCAGGTCGTCTTCATCTTTGACGGTCTGGACGAGTGTCGACTTCCTCTGGACTTCCACAACACTGAGATCCTGACTGATGTGACAGAGTCCACCTCAGTGGACGTGCTGCTGACCAACCTCATCAGGGGGAAACTGCTTCCCGCAGCTCGCCTCTGGATAACCACAAGACCTGCAGCAGCCAATCAGATCCTTCCTGAGTGTGTTGACATGGTGACAGAGGTCAGAGGGTTCACTGACCCACAGAAGGAGGAGTACTTCAGGAAGAGGTTCACAGATGAGGAGCAGGCCAGAAAGATCATCTCCCACATCAAGAGATCACGAAGCCTCCACATCATGTGCCACATCCCAGTCTTCTGCTGGATAACTGCTACAGTTCTGGAGAAGCTGTTGAAGACCAGAGAGGGAGGAGAGCTGCCCAAGACCCTGACTGAGATGTACATCCACTTCCTGGTAGTTCAACTGAAACTCAAGAACATCAAGTATGATGGAAGAACCAGTACAGATCAACACTGGAGTCCAGAGAGCAGGGAGATGATTGAGACTCTTAGAGAGCTTGCTTTTGAGCAGCTGCAGAAAGGAAACCTGATCTTCTATGAATCAGACCTGAGAGAGTGTGGCATCGATATCAGAGCAGCCTCAATGTACTCAGGAGTGTTCACACAGATCTTTAAAGAGGAGAGCGGCCTGTACCAGGACAAGGTGTTCTGCTTCGTCCATCTGAGTGTTCAGGAGTTTCTGGCTGCTCTTCATGTCCATCTGACCTTCATCAACTCTGGACTCAACCTGATGTCACAACAACAACCAACATCACAAAGACTGACCACAAGAGAAGGTACATTTCTAGACTTCTATCAGAGCGCTGTAGACACAGCCTTACAGAGTCCAAATGGACACCTGGACTTGGTTCTTCGCTTCCTCCTGGGTCTTTCACTGAAGACCAATCAGAGTCTCCTACGAGGTCTGCTGACACAGACAGGAAGCTGCTCTGAAACAAATGAGGAAATAATCCAGTACATCAAGGGAAAGGTCAGAGAGAAACTGCCTCCAGAGAAGGTCTTCAGTCTGTTCGAATGTCTGCATGAGCTGATGGATCCTTCTCTACAGGAGGAAATTCAACGGTACCTGGATTCAGAGAAAGTGAAAGCAGCAAAGAAATCGGCTGCTAACAGGTAAGTAACTGGGCTGAGAAAAAAAGCTATTGTAATTATGATAATCGGAGAAAAGCTGTGGAGCTCTGCCCTGTCCTCAGCTTCCAGTTCTTCAGTCTGAGTTACCTGGACCTTACATCTATTTCTATTTCTGTTTCTTTCTAGAATGTTTTCCCAGATATTACAGAAGATAGCCGACGATCTACAGAAGAAAAGCTCGTTTGAGGCGTTGATGGATAAGCTCAGTGCTGAAGCACACAGGAACGTGATCGTGGGGTATGTAGTGTCTTTCTACAGCAGCGCTTATTCAGGCTGATTCACGTTGCACCTTTAAAACAATTGGACTTCATCAAAGAGCTGTACAAGTTTTAGTTTAAGGCAAAGTGAATAAAGTAACATCATTAGTAAAAGCACAAATAATAGAAAAGACATGAATACCAACAATAAGATGATAAGATACAAGACAATAAAAGGGAAATTAAAAGACATTTTTGGAGCGTCATATAGCTCACTGGGTTGAGCCGGCGCCACATAGGCAAAAGTCCTCACTGTAACTGCCCTGGTTCAATTCCCAACTTTGATGTCAATTAAAGGCAAAAAGTCCCCCCAAAAAAACTTAAAGGAAAAAAAAAGGTTATCAATCAGTTGAGTTGAAATTTAAAATGAGTCTAAATTCTGCTTCTCAAACCAACATTAAGTGAAACTTTACTGTAAAATGTTGGAGGGGATTACTACAACTGCATGTCATATCGGTATATCTAAGCATAGAAATAAATTCTTACTTTGATGCACACGTCTCTTCTCAACAACTCTGACACAGTTTTAACATCTTATCCCTTTTTTCAGGAATCTTCTGTGTAATTCCTGGCAGTCATGTGCATCTGATGTAATACCTCCTCCGTGTGTTCACTTGCTCTCTGTTATGGTTTCACATGGCATCGTGGACTTCCTGATATGCGGGCCGTGGAGATGGAATGAGATTGTCACCATTATTTTTTGGAATATCCAACGTTTATTTCGCTAGTGCAGAGACAAGAAAGTCAGTGGGAGAGAGGGAGGAGTTTGAAACAGCAAAGATCCACAGGTTGGATTCAAACCATTGCAGCTGCATTTAGGATTAGGCCTATATGGTATACTCTGTGATATTCAGATTGTTGTATTGGTTCATTATTTAAATGTATGAACAGTTATTTTTCTATTTAAATCACTATATTTTATTCCACCAAAATAAATAAAGTGGTAGAAATGACTTTTGTGGAAATTATGTTTTGTTAAATCATATAACACTGAGTTGGAGTTGGTTGGAGCTCAGAATGGTGTCACAGCTGAGTTGCCAGTTTTCCAGGGCAACAAGTCAGTAAACAACCATTTTGTCAGCTATTTTGTTAGCATTGTTATCTAATATAGCTACACACTACGTGATAGGCTAGTTTCTGCAACATGTCTACAGGTAGAAGTTGTTAGGAATAATTAAATGTAGTAGAAGAGGTGATATAATCTCTGCTACACAAGCTCTCAAAGTAGAGATTCACACATCAGAGTTGATCTATTCATTCAAATCTAATTAAAACATTGTAATCATGTTTGATTTGATAGACTGAAATGGGAATGTAGGCCTAATCAAACTTGATGAGACATGAATAATAATACACAGTACTACTGCAGACTTTAAATGTGACAACGTAATGTTTCTGTTAGGTCCTAGAAAATTAACACCAGTAGTAACGGTGCAGTTTACCTGTAAAATCACCTCTCTGTTATTTTTATCATGATATTAAGAGCAGAAACGGATTCTGGGGCTCAACTGTCACATTTCTTTGGCGACATCTAGTGGCCGGAAACCGGAACTACAACACATTGCTTGTATTTACACGAGTTGGTTTTTTAACCGTAACTGTAAATATGGAGAGAAAGAAAAGCCCATGTGTTTCTGACATCATCACAAGCAACAAAAAAATAAAAAAAATGAATTGGTAATGTTGTAAGTAGTTGTGGAAATCTGCTCCTCCTCCTCTTCCGCTTCCCCTTTCACCTACAGGACGTAGTTCACCTGTCAAACCGGTTCCTCAGGTGTCGAGAAGACGGTAGGCTACTTCTGCTGTTGTTTGGACTGTGATTAAAGGGTAAGTTTAGTTTGTTTGACACATTAACTTTATCTTGATCTTTAAGGACGTAATTCAGAGTGTGTTTAATGTTTATAGAGAAGACGGGGCGGTTGTAACCCGGGTCAGTTCAAACTGCTTTGTTTGTCCAATCAGGAACAAGTTACAGCAACCTGGGTTAGCAGTCATAACAACAACACATTCATACCAGTTATGTGAAGAAGTCAATCAAATGACGTCTGTCTGCTGTCGGCCATCACTGCTGTGAGTCACATCAATGTTTGTCCTATGTAAAGATGGAGCTCAGATTCATCCTACCATTGTTAAATGTATTTATTAATCCACCAGGGATGTAATGGCACTACATTTTTGTCACACCCCCTACCATGATGAATTATGGTATCATTCTTGGTGGAAAAAGTGTCACTGAGCTCTAAAACCATCTCTGTCAGGTGGCAAAGATGGAGCCGTCTGTGAAGGAGCAGCTTCTGCACATTTTGAAGGATTTGGGAAATAAAGAGCTGGACCGCTTCCAGTGGTACCTGCAGGATCCTGACTTACTGGGTGGTTTCCCTGCCATCAAAAGGTGTCATGTGGAGGATGCAAGCAGAGAGAAGACGGTGGACTTGATGTTCGGCATGTACACTGAGAAAGCTCTGCAGGTTGCGTGGTTCATTCTGAAGAAGCTTGGAATTAATGAAGGTCAGTCATGGAAAGTGCAGCCAGGGTTTTACGTTTGTTAAACCTCTTGGTTTTGTGACTATTTGCACACAGTGGACAAAGTAAACTGGGTTGGTTGATTAAAGACTAATTTTCCTCCAACAGGAAAATGGTCACAAGTTTGGCCTCAAGATCCGTCAGCCTCAGCAGCAGCAGCAGCAGCAGCAGGTAAAGTTCAGAACAGTACAAGAATCCAAAAAATTCTGTCTATGTTGAGACTAATTTCACCGAGATCTGTTGTGACCAGACCTTTACCATGTTGTTCTATTATCTGTTGTTTGTACTTTCAGAAGCTCTTCACAAATGCCAGCCTAAACTGAAACACAACCTGAGGAAGAAGTTCAAGTGTGTGTTTGAGGGCATCGCTAAAGCAGGAAACCGAACCCTCCTGAACCAGATCTACACAGAGCTCTACATCACAGAGGGAGGGGTTGGAGAGGTCAATGATGAACATGAGGTCAGAAAGATTGAAACAGCATCCAGGAAACCAGATGGAGCTGAAACAACCATCAGACAAGAAGACATCTTTAAAGACCCACCTGGAAGAGATGAAGCAATCAGAACAGTGATGACAATGGGCGTGGCTGGAATTGGTAAGACAGTCTTGATACAGAAGTTCACTCTGGACTGGGCTGAAGACAAAACCAACCAGGACATACACTTCACATTTCCCTTCACCTTCAGAGAGCTGAATGTGCTGAAGGAGAAGAAGTTCAGCTTGGTGGAACTTGTCCATCACTTCTTCTCTGAAACCGAAGAAGCAGGAATCTGCAGCTTTGATCAGTTCCAGGTCGTCTTCATCTTTGACGGTCTGGACGAGTGTCGACTTCCTCTGGACTTCCACAACACTGAGATCCTGACTGATGTGACAGAGTCCACCTCAGTGGACGTGCTGCTGACCAACCTCATCAGGGGGAAACTGCTTCCCTCTGCTCGCCTCTGGATAACCACAAGACCTGCAGCAGCCAATCAGATCCCTCCTCAGTGTGTTGACATGGTGACAGAGGTCAGAGGGTTCACTGACCCACAGAAGGAGGAGTACTTCAGGAAGAGGTTCAGAGATGAAAGGCAAACCAGAAAGATCATCGCCCACATCAAGAGATCACAGAGCGTCCACATCATGTGCCACATCCCAGTCTTCTGCTGGATCACTGCTACAGTTCTGGAGAAGCTGTTGAAGACCAGAGAGGGAGGAGAGCTGCCCAAGACCCTGACTGAGATGTACATCCATTTCCTGGTGGTTCAACTGAAACTCAAGAACATCAAGTACGATGGAAGAACTGGTACAGATCCACACTGGAGTCCAGAGAGCAGGGAGATGATTGAGACTCTTCGAGAGCTTGCTTTTGAGCAGCTGCAGAAAGGAAACCTGATCTTCTATGAATCAGACCTGAGAGAGTGTGGCATCGATATCAAAGCAGCCTCAATGTACTCAGGAGTGTTCACACAGATCTTTAAAGAGGAGAGCGGCCTGTACCAGGACAAGGTGTTCTGCTTTGTCCATCTGACTGTTCAGGAGTTTCTGGCTGCTCTTCATGTCCATCTGACCTTCATCAACTCTGGACTCAACCTGATGTCCGAAAAACAACCAATATTCCAAAGACTGACCACAAGAAAAGGTACATTTCTAGACTTCTATCAGAGCGCTGTAGACACAGCCTTACAGAGTCCAAATGGACACCTGGACTTGGTTCTTCGCTTCCTCCTGGGTCTTTCCTTGAAGACCAATCAGAGTCTCCTACGAGGTCTGCTGACACAGACAGGAAGCTGCTCTGAAACAAATGAGGAAATAATCCAGTACATCAAGAGAAAGGTCAAAGAGAAACTGCCTCCAGAGAAGGTCTTCAGTCTGTTTGAATGTCTGCGTGAACTGAAGGATCCTTTTCTACAGGAGGAGATTCAGTGCTACCTGAAATTAGAGAAAGTGAAAGCAGCAAAGGGATCTGCTGCTCATAAGTAAGTAAAGGGAATGAGAAGAAAAATCAGTTGTGATCATGCTTATTATTGTTGTTGATAACACCTCAGAGAGAAGCTATGGGGCTCTGTCTGTCCTGTTCCCATTCCTCTAGTCTGAGATACCTGGACCTTACACTTCTCATCTGTGTCTCTTTCCAGAGTGTTGTTCCGGATATTACAGGAGGTAGTTACAGAAGGCCGTGCGAGGGACGAAAGCACCTATCTGGTGATTATGGACAAGGTCATTGGTCAACAACGCAGGAAAATGATCATGAGGTACGTAGAGTCTTACTGCAGACAGAACCTATTGAAATCAAGTCAGGTTTATCAATGTGACACCTTTAAGGACCTTGTTGGAGGTTATAACTACAGCTGTATGTAATACAGTGTATATCTAAGCATATTAGTTAACTAAATAAACATCTGCACATGTCTTCTGCTCAACGCCTTGTCCCTTTTTCAGGTATTTTTTCCAGTGGAGCTCCTGGCAGTTATGTGCATCCGATGTAATACCTCCTCTGTGTCTTCCGTTTCTCTCTTATACAGTCTCATATTTCATCATAGACATGCTGATACCAAGTCGGTCTTTTATTGAGGCGCTACTCTGGTATTTATTTCAATAAAACTGTGCAGAGAGACAGAAAAGTCAGTTGTAGAGAGAGAGGAGGTTGAAACCCATTGCAGCTTCATTTTGGATTACTTCTATGGTATGCTATCCTTTGAGACACTGTCACATTTAAATATTTATTTCTCATTTCTCGCATTTCTTTTACACTACAATGATTGTTGTCCAGTGTATATGTATATATGTGTATGTGTATCCAGTACCAATTATAAAAAATCTGTACATGATGAATCAATTCTTTGTATATTTTGCTGTTCACCACTGGACTGTACATGTTTCTGTACATGCTTATTTATTTATTTTACAAATATAGATTTTTATTGCTTCATATTTATTATTTGTGGTCTTTATTCCTTTCGCTGCTACAATACTGTACATTTCCACCAGAGTGGGAAAAATAAAGGAATGCCTTATCTTGTTTTATCTTATCTTGGTTAATTGTTTAATTAAAGGTGCCATATGTAAGAATGTGGCCAAAAACGGTTACTGCAGTCAAATTCAAAACACAGCGATCTAATTTTTTCTCCCAGTCGTAGCGGCAGCTCAGTGGACCAGACCGTAGGCTGAAACGCCACTGACGCCGCCGTGACTGGGAGAGAGGGCTAGGTGGCGCAACATGTAAACACGTAAATTCAAAACATAAACATGATTTGCAGTCTGCAAAAAAAGATTTTTAATGCGAAAACTCTGGCTGTGCTATTGTTGTTGGTGAGTTCATCATGTTATATGAACATTATTCCTGAGTCTCTGTGACATATTAGGAGGATTTTACGGCCAGTTGCTTTAGATTTCTTACATACTGTACCTTTAATTGTATGAATAATTATTTTTCTGTAGGCTATATTCCATAATATTTTATTTACACCAGAATAAAGAAAGTGATTTTTAAAAAGAGTGTTGTGGAAATTATAATTTGTCAAATCATGATACATTAGCATGCATGCTATTTCCAATTACGAGTTGGGAAAAAGTCAGAAAAGCATCCACTTTGTTATCTTTCGACATTGTTAGCTAGTAGGCCTACCAGCTCATTTGTGGAGTGCAACAACATGTATACAGTTGAGTTGCTAAGAATCATAACACCGTCATTCACAGCTTTTATTCACTGTTGATTCACAGGGCTTCTTGGATTGTGAAGTCAGGGTTTCTGAGGTGTCTGAGGGCTGTTTTCTCATTATTACGAGATATGGTGTCCTCTTTTTTAAGTGTTACTGACTGGAACACACCGTGAATCGTGTGTAATTAAAATAGAGTAAAATAAAATGAGCAAAGAGGCCTCAGTGGTACCTTAATTTAAGAAAAAAAACCCTGTTTCACTAAAAGTAGAAAATGGCGTGTGAAAGACTACGAATCCCATGAGCCTCTGCTCCTGTCAATGACGTCATCCGGAGCCCGGACCCGGCGTAGCTCTGTCAGCGGTGGTGTGCGTTTGGCAACAAAAGAGTGTTTCTGAAGGAGTTCTTGACGTTTTTTCGACGCCACGGCTGTTTCTGTCGGACTTGATCACAGGTGGGTTTATTGGTGAAGTTATATCTACTGGTGTGGCCGTTTTTTTGTAAGTTTCTAGCTGAAACACAGCTTATTTTTTAACGTTAAAGTTATCCGGCTAGCCAGGCTGCTAGCAAGATGGCTCCGACTAATTGCTGTGAAACAATAACAAAGAATGAATCACTGCGTTAACTTTAAAGTGGCAGGAGTGTGTGTGACGCCATTTAAAACCACACCGAAGTCAAAGAAAGAAAGAAGGTTTAGTGTTTAGTTTTTTTCTTAACGGACGTTGGTTTCCGTTTCAGGCAGTAGTCGGGAGCGATGACACCGACGCCGCCGCCGCCGCTGTCCGTTGGAGGAAGAGGAAGAGGAAGGAGGTGATGATGATGATTACAAGCAGTTAGTTAGCTGGCTGCCTGGCTGACGGACCGGAGCCCACTTTCGTGTCGGGTGTCTCCCGCTGCAACCGGGACCGAGACCCGGAGGGAACCGACGAGAGACCGAGAGAGAGGCGAGGATGCCGCGGAGAAAACAGTCCAACCCGCAGCCCGTCAAATGTGAGTTAATCCTGTGTTTTTTTCCCCTTTTCCTCCTCCTCCTCCTCCTTCTTCTCCTTCTTCTTTTTTAACTCCCCAAAACGCCAAATCACAGCTTCGATCGGAGGAAGTGGCGCTTTGTTGCTTTAAATCCACGCAAAAGTCGCTTCAAGACGTATATTTACCACAAGTTTAAACCCGTTGTGGGGGAGTTATACTAATGTGTTGCCAAGGAAACCAAAAAAAAAAAAAAAAAAAAGTTGCCTAACTGGTCTGACATATTATTGACTCTGCAGGCTCGGTTCCTTCCTCATTATCTGTCAAAGAGGAAGACTGCTGGAGTCGTGTTGTCCTTTAAGCAGATGTGTGTGTGTGTGTTATCTCATCCTGACTGCCCTGGCTCAACTTGGACTCTCCACTTCCTCTCTTCCTCTTCACACAGGCCTTTACCTGACCTCCTTCCCCCCTCCCTCCCTCTTTTCCTCCCTCCCCCTCCTCATTCTTCCTTTCTTTCTTTCATCTCTTCCTGTGTCGCTTCCTTTGCTACACACACAAACCTTGTATTTATATGTTGTTGTTTTCTTATCCTTTAATTCAGTCGAGTTGGTTCATCTTCAGTTTATTCTAAAATGAGGTTTTCCAGTTGGTTTACAGACATCTTAAATCATCTGTGTTGCAGAAAAACAGTGAATCCACTTCATTAAAGCACCAAAATAAACTAAAAGAAGGTTTTTGGTCGAATAAAATGACGTTTCTCATTCCTTCTTTCACTTCTCTTCCTCTTCCTGACTCATTCCTCCTCACCCTCCGACTCTTCCTCCTCTGCACTTATCTCATCCTCACTGGTTTCCTCTGCCCTCTGTTTACTCCCCTTCGCCCTCGTCCATCATCATCATCGTCTTCCTCCACCTCCTCTGACCAAACTTATCACTCCTGTCCAGTTTCTTCTGCTTCTGTGAAACATTAGACACACATGTTCCCGGTTTCATGACCAATAAAACTCTTTTTTATCTGAGCCCAGGATGGATAATATCATATTATTTCAGGACTTGCATCAATCCTAATCTAATTTTCTGCCTGTTATTATGCTGATGAATGTGTTTTTGTGTGTGTTTGTGTGTCCAGTGGAGTCGGAGGACGGGGCGGTGGTGTGCGAGCCGGGCTGCCTGGTTTTGGAGAGCGACTTCCTGCTGAGCGGAGAGCTGGAGTTTGGAGACTCGGAGATCATGGGTCTGGATCGAGAGTCCGGTGAGAGACACAGACACACGACGAGCTGTGTTTACTGTTTATTATACGAGGAGGAGGAGGAGGAGGAGGAGGAGAAAGACACTGGGACAGTTTGGCTGCTCATAAACATTTAGCTCCAAGGCGTCTGTCAAACCTGCTCCTAGTGTTTGGTTTTCCTCTCCGTCTCTGTGTGTCAACATCTGCTGCTGTAGCACAGACAGGCAGCGTCTCCAGATGTGCTGTGACTGCAGAGACTAAAACTAAAACATCTGTCCACCTCTGTCCGTCCCCTCTCCTCAGGTATGACCGTCTTCTCTCTGAGCGTGGAGGACGACGACCCCTCGGCTCCAACACACTCCACTTTCCCAGCGTTTCTCTCTTGTAAAGGATGTGGTCAGCTGCTGGGAGACACGCCGCTGGGGGCCGGACTAGATCTGGGTAACTCTTTTTATTCTTTTTCTTCCTCTTCTTCTTCTTTTTTTCTTTTTCTCCTTCTTCTTTTTCTCCTCCTCTTTCACTGAGCTGCACCGTTCTTGTCTTCAAGAGGCAGCAGCTCAAACTTAGACTTTTATTTCTGGAGTCTCTCTTCAGGTCTTGGTTATTTTTTTCATGCGTCTAAAACGATCCTCGTCCATTTAAAGATGTCGCCATCGCTCCTTTTTTTTCATCTGATTCTTTTTGTAAGGTGCCTGCAGTTCGAGGATTTTCACCTGTTTCTACTGATTTACATCGAGTAATAAGTATTTATTCAGAGTTTACTGCAGAGCTATTATCAATTATAGTTATTGATTGTTAGATAGTAAATTATTGAATATAGATATCTTTAAGATACTTTATTTTCCCCAAAGGGAAATTTTTCTTTGTTACAAACTCCTGAATTGTAAGAGAAATCAACACAAAGTGAGATATACATAGATAAATGGAATATTATTTCAAATAAAATAAAACATTTCAAATAAAAAGCAGAATAAGAATAAATAAAAACATAATAATGTTATAAGTGTTTTTTTTTCTTCCTGTTTTCTGGTCTTAAATCTGAATGTGTGTGTGTCTCAGGTGTGGGTCTGGACTTGGGGGCGGAGCTTTACTGCCTCACCTGCGAGGAGGGCCTGCAGCACTCGGCCTCCGTCGACTCCCCTCAGCTGGAGGAGTCGGACCGATCCGTCGGCAGCGGCTCGGAGAGGAAGAGGCGACGCGCCGCGAAGACGGGCGCCGATGCCGACGACGCCGGCGCTGACGTCCCGGCGAAGCTGTTCACCTGCTCGCTGTGCGCCTTCACCTCCCGTTACTCCAACCACCTCAAACGCCACATGAGGATCCACGACGGGCAGAAGCCGTACCACTGCCCTGTCTGCCCCTACGCCTCGGCCCAGCTCGTCAACCTGCAGCGCCACGCGCGCACGCACACTGGGGAGAAGCCGTACCGCTGCCCCCAGTGCAGCTACGCCTGCAACTCCCTGGGCAACCTGCGGAGGCACCAGCGCATGCACATGCAGGAGCGGCCGCAGAGGAGGGAGAAGGAGAAGAGGCGAGGGCGGAGGAAAAAGGCCAGCGCCGCAGCTGAAGACGGTAAAACACAGCTGGGAAATTCCCACGCGTCCTTGAACTCACCGTCTTCGTAATAAACAACTGAGTCAGAGTCAGAAACATCACACGCCCAAAGTCAGATGTGTGTGTTAAGATTTTAGAAAACACAGAGACCAGACTGTGAATGAAAGTGTGTGTTGAGGTTTGGGAAGTCAATAAAATCAAATTTAGGCTCATGATGAGGTTTTTAAACTTTATTTAAAGTGTAACGAGGGCAACATGAGCAGAAAAGAGGAAGCAACGAGGTGAAACTGACTGAGTTAAAAAATGAGGAAGGACAGCGGAGTGGTTGACTGCTCATCGACCGACTGAAACTGAGGAGAGAAGTTTCAAATTTAAAGGGATAGTAGCATTTTTTTTTTAATGGGGTTGTATGATCTACAAATAGCCCCTTAGTAATTTAATTGCAGTAGAAGACTCTCTGCACTCCTCCTGTTAGCAACGCCAGCCCATAGCCCTGCCCAGAGATTTATATCATACATTGTTGTGAATGGACCCAAAGAAACGGCCTATTTTCGCGGCCTAAAAGAGGTTTTACGTGAAAAAAAATACACAGTTACATTGTTCGCTAAAATATAATTTTTTCCAGCCCTTCAAAGTGCAGGAAAAACGCAGTTTTTATTTGGACCTATAACCAACTCACGTATCCCTCCGCCCAGGGTTAGCGCCCGCCGATCAGCAGTTGGTTAGCTCCAAATAAAAACTGCGTTTTTCCTACACTTTGAGGGGCTGGAAAAAATTATATTATAGCGAACAATGGAACTGTGTATTTTTTTTTTCAGGTAAAACCTCTTTTAGGCCACGAAAATAGGCCTGTTCACAACAATGTATGTTGTAAATCTCTGGGCAGGGCTATGGGCTGCCGTTGCTAACGGGAGGAGTGCAGAGAGTCTTCTACTGCAATTAAAGTACTTAGGGGCTATTTGTAGATCATACAACCCCACTTAAAAAAAACTGCTACTATCCCTTTAACAGCTTTAATTCAGAGGGAAGTGAACATGGAGGTTTAAAAACAGCATCACGTCTTGTTCACTGTTTGGTCGTCTTGTATCAATAAAGCTTTATTTCAACTCTTTTTTTCAGTCGTGTCCGACCTGACGCTGCGTGTGTCCCAGGACTCGGGCTACCTCCAGACGCTGGGCGGCCTGGGCTCGCCCTCGGCCCCGCTGCCCGTCCTCCTCTTCCCCATGTGCTGCCGGCTGTGTGGCCTCACGCTGGACGACGCCGACCTGGAGGGGGGGGACAAGGGCGACGGCGAGGGGGAGGGTGACGGAGGACAGGTACGCATCATCATCATCGTTTCTAGAGATTTTCAGAATAGTTAGTAGTTGTAGTTTGTTTTTTTTTTTTTTTTTTTTTTTTTTTTTTTTAATTTTCTTTATTATTGTTATTCTCACACATTACATTACACAGCTGGTGTTGAATTCTTGATTTACAATTATTGTCAAGAAGAGAGGATAACATCATATCAACATAGCTATCGCCATATAGTTGTGTAATGTTGAAAGAAACAAAACCTGCATACTTTTATATTTTTAAGAAAAAACAAACAAACAAACAAACAAACAAAACTAACTAAAGACAAACAAGAAAAAGGAACAATGAAGAATCAAAACAGGATGTATGGGTTTATAACAGCAGCTGCATTTAGTTGTAGGGAGACTAGGTATCAAAAAGATAAGAGTTCTGAAATACATACACATGTGAGTATGAAACACACAAGACCTGGCGGTCCTTCAAACCAACAGGGAGATAACCGAGAGTAAGTGGGTGGAGACAAGTGATTTAGTTTCTAGAGTGAGTGAGACTGTGATGTTTGTACATAAGAGACCCATTTTGACCATGACCTTGTGAATTTATCCATTTGTAGCCGAAGTGAGAAAGTAATCTTTTCCATTTGATATATTTCATCAACAATAACAGTCCATTCCTCTATTGTGGGGGGGTCAGGATGCAGCCAGTGACGTGTGATGGCTTTCTTGCCAGCAGAAATCAGAGCCCCAAATAGGTATTTGTTGAGATGCCCTGTGAGAAAATTAATTTCTCCCAGAATAAAGGTTTTGAAATGGTATGGCATTTTCATATGAAACATGTTTTCTAATATTTTATGCATCTCTGACCAGAAATTTACAATTACTGGACATTCCCAAAATATATGCCAATGGTTTGCATCCTGGCTCCCACACATCCTCCAGCACTGTGGATCCTCTCCTGCAAAGTGAGCTTTCTGTTTAGGGGTTACAAAAAATCTGATTAAACATTTCCATGCAAATTCTCTCCATGTATGTGAGTTGGTGCATTTCCATTGAAACTCACAACAACTGTACCACTCCTCATTGGGCATTTCAAAATTACCTTCCTTCTCCCAGTTATCTTTAATGTAGTCTGTAGAGTAGGTTTTTTTAATCATGAAGCCCTTATATATTCTAGATATAGTACCTTTGGCTCGCTCTGATGAATAAGCACGTAATATCTCTTTCAGTATTGGGTCTTCTGGATCCACTGTATAGTTTCTAATTACCTTGTCGTAGTAATTACGTAGTTGTAAATACCTATAAAAATCCTGCTTTTCTAAAGAGTGGTCTCTTTGTAGAGTTTGAAAACTTTTAAGTTGTCCCTTGTCTATTATTGAGTGAAATGTTGTTATTCCCTTAGTTATCCAGCTTTTAAATCTATGGTCCAGTTGATTCGGTTTAAAGTCAGGGTCGTAGGCGCACCACCTAATTATTCCCAATTTATCGTGTAATTTATATGTGTCTTTAATTGAGTTCCAGGTTTTAATTTGAAATTTTGTCCACGGATTCTGCAATTTGGTTACAAAGTTTTCCAGATCCTTATTACCGAGTACTGCCCAGAGTGGAGGGTCCTTAACAAGTGAAAGCTCGATGTCTTTCCACCTGGCATGATAATCTTGGTTACACAGATTAATCAATGGTCTAATTTGAGCTGAGAAAAAGTAATCCTTTAAATTTGGTACAGCCATGCCTCCTCTGTCTTTTGATAATTGTAATGTTTTAAACCTTACTCTGGGTTTTTTTCCCTGCCATATGAACCTAGAAATAATGTTGTCCCACTCAGAGAATTGTTTTGTGGTTATCTCCACAGGAAGGGCCTGAAACAAAAAAAGAAATCTTGGGAGTATATTCATTTTTATGGTCTCCACCCTTTGAGTAAAGCTCATAAAGGGGTTGGAATTCCATCTTTGTATATCCAATTTTATTTTGGTAAAAAGGGGGTCATAATTAATCTTTGCTAATGTAGAAATATCTTTAGGGAATAGTACACCTAGATATTTCATTGCATCCTGATCCCAGTTCAGATGGTATCTATCCCGAAGTTGTTTAGATGGAGTATAATTTTGTGTTAAGATTTGGGTTTTCTGAATATTTAGTTTGTATCCCGCATATTTACCGAAACTATCTAAAAGTTTAAACAATTCAGGAAGTGAGTGGGCGGGGTCTTTGAGGTATATTAATATGTCATCTGCATACAATGCTATTTTGTGTTGTTCCCCATTTATGGTAATTCCTTTAATATTGTCAGATTGCCTAATCCATTGAGCAAGTGGTTCTATATAAATTGCGAAAAGGAGTGGTGATAGACCACAACCTTGTCTAGTGCCCCGTTCTAATTTGATAGTGTCTGAGAGGTACCCATTTATTTTAATGCGGGCAGTTGGATGATTGTATAGAGTACCAATTCCCTTAATAAATTCTTTATGAAACCCAAATCTCTCAAGAGTCTTATACAAAAACGTCCAACTCACAGAATCAAAGGCCTTCTCTGCGTCTAGGCTCACCAATAAGGCCTGTAACTTCTGTTTTTGTATATGGCTTAAAATGTGTAATGAGCGTCTAATACTATCATGTGTTTGTCTCTGGGAAATAAAACCTGTTTGGTCTGTGTGGATAAGGTGAGGGAGGACCTCCTCAACTCTCTTGGCGAGGATTGATGTATACAGTTTGTAATCTGTGTTCAGGACAGAGATTGGTCTGTATGACCCACAGTCCAGTCTGTCTTTTCCCTCCTTCGGTATAACCGAGATTGTAGCTTCTGTCCAAGTTGGTGGAGTTTTCCCTTCCTTTAAAGCTGTATTAAATATGTTAAGAAGAATTGGTGTTAACTCTGTCCTAAAGGTCTTGTACCATTCAGGAGAAAACCCGTCTGGCCCTGGTGATTTATTTGATTTTAACCTTGAAATTGCACTGTTCAGCTCTTCCTTTGTTATTTCAGCTTTTAATTTTCTGTTTTTATCTTCTGATAGGGTGGGTAAATTGAGAGATGATAAGAACTGTTCAATCTGTTGTTCATCTAATAATTGTGGTTGGGAGTATAGTTGTTTATAGTAATTTTGAAATGCCATTTGAATTTCATGTTGCTTATGTAGCAAAGCTTTGGAAAGTGGGTCCCTAATTTTGTAGATTGTGTTATCTGACTGTTGTTTTTGCAATTTCCTTGCCAGCAGTTTAGAAAATTTCGGGCCAGACTCGTAATACTTTTGTTTTGTATAAATCATCTTCTTTTGTATTTCCTGTGAGTATAGAACATTAATTTCATTCCTAATTTCTTTTAATTTCGAGATGAGATTTGGGTTTGATCCCTTCTTGTGTTTTGTCTCAAGTTCTTTTAATTCTTTATTTAGTTCTAAGAGTCTTAATTGTCTTTGTTTCTTTTGGTAAGCACAGAAGGATATAACTTTCCCTCTCATAACGGCTTTTAGTGCATCCCATACAATTTCTGGACCAACTTCCCCATTATTGTTTACTTCCATAAATTGTTTGATTTCTTCTTTAATTTTTGTTTTGAATTGTTCATTATTAAGAACATTTGAATTTAGCCTCCATAGTGTATTTCCAGGATTATTATTAATTTGCAGCATCAATGAGAGAGGTGCATGATCTGACAAGTCGATGTTACCTATCTCACAATGATGTATTCTATGGCGATCTCTTTTAAAGATGAAGAAATAATCGATTCTGGAGTAGACAGCGTGTGGGTGTGAATAATGTGTGTAATCTCGGCCTGTTGGGTAGAAGTCTCTCCAAAGATCCAGCACTCCTAGTTCTGACATAAGAATCTTAAGTTTCTTGTGTATGGAGGTTTGAATAGAATCTTTGGAGCCATCTAGTCTGGGGTTGAGGCGTATGTTCCAGTCTCCTCCACATATAAGTATACCTGTCGCCTCCGTCATTAAGTCAAAAATTTTTCTGTAGAAAATGAAATCACTACCGGGGGGTGCATAAACATTAAGTAGGGTTATTTGGACCCCTTCTATCTTACCTGAGACAAGTAAATATCTTCCCTCGTTGTCCTTTACCTCTGAATTTTTTTCAAATTTAACTCTATGAGAGAGTAGAATAGCTACCCCTCTCTTATGGCCTGATTTGCAAGATGAATGATACACCTGAGAAAACCCCATTCTTTTCAGCTTTTCATGTTCTACAGGATTAAGGTGTGTTTCCTGTAAGAACACTACATGTGCATTCTCCTTTTTCATTTTGCTCAATATCTTGCTTCTCTTAATTGGGTTCAAGACTCCATTTATATTAAATGAAACGATTTTAATATCATGATTAGCCATGGTCTTCTACTTGTGTTGCATATGGCTGAAATCTCCCTACACCATGACTAGTTCTTGGACCATCATACATCCCAAAAACTCTCGTGAACTTCGAGAGATGAACATAACACAGTAAGAACAATAATACAGATCTTAACCAAACGTCCATATATTCCTTAGAGTTTTTTGCTTCCAATGTTGAGGCTCTTTCTTCATTAGCCTCTGAGGGGCTCCTGATGTCAGAGCGCCCATAAAGGGATGTCCAGCTCTTTTTTAAGAGTAGGGCCCTTTGAGATGACTGCATAAAACTTACAGTCATAGCTGAAGGATTTCTGTGTCCCGACCTTTTTACACTTGGTTTTTTTTTTTTTTTTTTTTCCTTTTTAAATAGGAATTTTCAAACTTCAAATTAAATAAAAGAGAACCATATATGGCTTCAGTCACAAAGGCAATTAAGATCAACCTAATCCTTAGAGTCTTTAAATCCCAGATGAAAAATAAAATAAAAAAAATAAATAAAATTAGATCAGTTGGTTCATAAACATAATAAAATACAGTGTAAACCGGGTCAGACTTATCTGCAGCTTTTTCTTGGTCAGGTGGTTGATTGTCCTGATTGTCCCTCACTCTGGAGGAGGATTCAGTCTGAACTCCTGGAGTTTCTCCTTGAACTGCATCTGGGAGGCTTTTTTCTTTTGAGGTGCTCTATCCGGGGTGATCCTGGCTCCAACCCGGCGGCGCCCTGCCATTTGCCATGTAGATAAGAGTTCAGTCTCTCGTTCATCCGGGCGGTCTGGTGCTGGTATGATGGTGACGGGAAATCCGCGTGAGGCCATGTCCTCCGTCGCCTCGGTTGCGCTCTGATACAGGCGGGTGCCGTCGTTGTAAAAAACCCGTAGTCTCGCTGGGTAGGGGGTCTGGAACTTGATCTTTCTTTCTTTTAATATTTTCTTTGCTTCCGCGTATTCCACACGTCTCTTCAGGATCGCTGATGGGTAATCGTGGTCTATGTAGAAGCGGGTGTTGTTGTAGAAAACCTCTCTTTTTTGCCAGGCTCTTCGGATCACCTCTTCTTTTACTCTGTAGCTCGCAAACTTGGCGATGATAGACCGGGGCTTTAGCTGGGAGCCGGTGGGCTTAGGAACAGTGGCTCTGTGTGCTCTCTCAATTTTTAGCTCTGTGCCCGGTGGAAAACCCAGCGACTCTTTCAGTAAGTTTTCCAGGAAAGACGAGACGTTGTTCCCCTCCGCGTCTTCGGGTATCCCGTATATTCGGATATTGTCTCTGCGAGCACGTCCTTCTTGGTCAATGAGTTTAGCCTCCATGTCAGCCTGGCGCTGTGAGAGCCGTTTCACCAGCGTTGACACCGCTTGTAGTGCTGTCTCTGCTTCGTCGATTCGGGTCTCGGCTTCTACCAGTCTATCGTTCGTCTTGTGCAGTTCTTGTTTAATCTCCGTGAGGTGCTGTTTATTATCTCGCCTGAAGTCTCGTAGTTCGTTTAGTATGCCACGCAGGCTAGCATCGTCTTCTCCGTCCTCGCCATGGTCCTCGCTCATCTCGCATGTCGGGGAGCTACTTCGGCTAGCAACATTTGGTGGCATACACTCACCAATATCTTCTGTCGTGGTCATGTTTTTCCAACTTCTTGTGTTAACCCTGTTCATCGCCGCGTTTTAACACTCACTTTTTAGTTATCTCAGGGGTTAACAGGGTTAATTCGTGAAACCGTCGGGGAGCACTGAAATCAAGCTGCCATCTTCGTTGCGACCCGGAAGCGGAATCCTGTAGTTTGTTTTTTATTATTACTATTTAGGTCCATTCAGCAGAACATAATAAATACATACATACAATTTGGATTACAGGGTTAAGATAACGGGATAACACCGTTTTAAACATTGATTTGAACCAAACTGAGAGCAATACATAAGATTAATCTAAGCAAGAGTCAACTTGGATTTAACCAAGCTAATAGATAAGAGCCTCCCATTGGATGATTACTGCATGGATGATGATGTTTCAGCTGGAAACAACTTATTTAACCATAACTGATGCAGTCTCATTTCTTAAACAACCATGTTGGAAGTCACATCCTGTGTTAATCTGTTTCAGAAGGGCCAAATTATTGACATAAAGCAAATAAAACATCTAAACAGATTGCTGAGACTTCTAATTTGAGTTAAGAACTGTCCAATGTATTATTAAAAACTGGAAGGAGAGTGGGGAACCATCATCTTCAAGGAAGAACGAGTCCAGACCTGAACCCCACTGAGAATCTTTGAAAAATTAATGCAACTCTGGACGAAAATAAATGCTGTGACAGTGCAGAAGCTTATTGAAACGATGCTGCAGCAAATGCAACGACATATTATTAATGTATATACATACTATACATAGCGATGGACTGGATCCATCGCAGCACCAAGTTTATTATTACACAAGTCATTCCTCATTAATAATTAATGTTTTTATCCTTGTTTATCGTATTTTGGTTTTAACTTGTCATTCTACATAATTATCTTCAATTTTTACTACTACTTGGCTTTTATTCATTACGAATACTTAGTTTTAAACATGTTTTTAAATGTAGTGATTCATGTGTTTTTAATTCTTTATCGAGGTTTTTCCATTAGTTTACGTCTCGTCTCGTCCGTGTCGATGTGTGACGGATGTTTTCATGTCCGTGTTTACTCAGGTGTGTCGCCGCTGCTCCCTGGACCTCCTGTCTAAAGACGAAGCCGGCGCCCCCTGCAGCCCGGTGGCGGCGGTGGCGGCGGTGGCAGCGGTGGCGTCCCGGGGTTCGCGGCGAGGCCAACGAAGCACCAAGCTGTACCGCTGCCCGCACTGCCCCTTCCTGTCGCACTACCCCAACCACCTGGCCCGCCACGCCCACACCCACTCGGAGGAGAAGCCGCACCGCTGCCCGCACTGCGCCTACACCTCCTCGCACCTCGACAACCTCAAGCGGCACATGCGCGTGCACACGGGCGAGAAGCCGTACCAGTGCCCGTCGTGCAGCTACGCCTGCGGGAACCTGGCCAACCTGCGGCGGCACGAGCGCATCCACTCGGGCGCCAAGCCGTTCCACTGCGGCGTGTGCGGCTACTCCTGCAACCAGAGCATGAACCTGAAGAGGCACATGCTGCGGCACACGGGCGAGAAGCCGTACGCGTGCGGCGAGTGCGGCTACACCACGGGTCACTGGGACAACTACAAACGCCACCAGAGGAAGCACGGACACAACACGGACAGCTGGGACAAGCACGCGCCCGGCAACGACCTCGGCTGGGGCAAGGACACTCAGGAGAGCCAGAGTCAGGGAGAGGAACACAATTAGAGTGTGTGTGTGAATGTGAATGTGTGTGTGTGTGTGTGTTGTGTATACACTGGTGAACCTCCGGCTTCAGGTTGGAGCTAAACTCAGGTGCCTTCGATGGACTGAACGACTGTAACGCTGCACTGACTTTATCACGGGGCATTAACGTGTGACTTCACATCAGTGACATCATCAGGTTTCTCTCCTCCTCTGTATCTGAATCTGAAGTGAAATGTTTATTTTTTTTTCTCTGTAGAGAATCTATATTTTCTAACGCGGTGGGTTTTTTCATTCGAGCAGAGTGGATCATCATCATCATTATCATGGTTATCATAATAGTTATCTTTGTTGTTATCACAGAGGCTTTACGTGGATTTAATTAAGAGATCTCTTTTTATTTTCGTACAAATCTGGGCTCTACACAAAGAAAAAACACAACGCAGCCACATGGCGAAACATCGTCATCGCTTCTTCTTCTGAATATCGACCGAGAGAAGAACCAAAATGATTTAATCATGAGAGAACTTTTTATTTTTTATTAAATCATGAAATGTAACTCCAAAATACTTATGGTTCTTATTTACTTGAATTTGGCCTTGACACAAACGTCTGTAGATGATGTGAAGCCTGTGGATTGTTGTTTTGTTTTTTTATTATTTTATTTTAATAAGCTAAAGTCAGATCAAGTCCTGGTTCAGACAGCAGCTCTGGAAAAAAACTGTGAACTTATCAGACGTCTCTAGTAGAAACATAGAGAGATAGATTTATTTAGTGGGATAAAAACCAACGGCAGGACTTCTGACAGCTTTGATTTCATCACTGAATCCTCTGCACTTTGTGATACTTTGGAGGAAAAGCTCATGAATTTGACCTTTTCCTTTGAACTGCTGACGTATCACTGTGCTGATCCAGTGTTTTTTTTTTTTTTTTTTTTTTTTAAAGGGATTGAAGAGAAGGACACTCGACAGCAATGACATGTTGATTATACTCGCGATAAATAAATACTGATCACGTTGACTAGAAATCAATATTTCTTAAATGTTTTTAAACAGAATAAAAGTGTCAAAAGAAAAGACTTGAGTAGAAAAAACCTGTTTTGTCTCCTTGATTCTGTTCAGAGCTGCAACTCAACTTGGATTTAACCCTTGATAACACTTGTGATGAAGACCATGAAAGCTCCAGATTACTGTGTGTGGCTGTTGAGTTGTGTAAATTATCTTGGCTCTAACTGTTTCTTTTGTAACTTTTAGACTCTTAGAAATCGATATTTCCTCTTTTTAGGAGAAGGTGCAGCAGCTTTGGACGTCTCTCTCTCTCTCTCTTTCTTTCTGTGTTGTTCACGCTGCCTTCACGTCCTCCAATAAAACCCATCTGATTGAAGCTACTTCCTCTTTTGCGTAGGAAACACCTGCTCCACACGCCCAGAGGTGGACGAGGCCTCGCTGGGTGGGACGGCCTGCTGCTGCGGCTGCTGCTGCGGCTGCTCCCAAAACCACAACCACGACCACGATGTGTCGTCCACAAACCTGCAGGAGCGTCCCTCAAGAATCGACCTCGACTCCAGAGAGAGACGCACACACGATGCACCACAGCTCAGAGCATAGCACTAACAGATGGGTGGGTGAGGGCGAGGGCAGTGGACTGTGACAGACATTATCACGCCTGTATGTAAAGCAGCTGGAGTTTCTCTGTCTATGTGTGAGTGTGTATGTGGTTTTAATTTCAGAGGCGGCTGTAGAAAGCGACAGTAAAACACCTAAACCCATGGGTCTGGTGAGTACGGGGACAAATTTATCATCAGTTGTATTTATTTATGTATTTAATTAATTAACAAGACTTTTATACTGAAATCACTGCCTTTTATTATTAGAGATAAGTTTTTAATGAAGTTAAAATTGATAAAGTTTGATCGAGTCAGTAGGTGACTCAATCAAAGGCTGAAAAGAGGTTTTTAAATTTAAAAGTCTGTGACTTCCTGTCATTTGAGCTCTAGTGCAGTTTAATGTTGTCACTGTTTTGTGTTTAAGAAATATCAGAAGTGTTTGAATGAAAACGGCAAAAAAGTCTAAAATATTAAAAATTACGTCTACCTTTATTCTGAAGGAGCTTTAATACAAACATCTACATTTATTCTGAAGGAGTTTTAATGCTAACATCTACCTTTATTCTGAAAGAGCTTTAATATAAACATCTACCTTTATTCTGAAGGAGCTTTAATACAAACATCTACCTTTTATTCTGAAAGAGCTTTAATATAAACATCTACCTTTATTCTGAAGGAGCTTTAATATAAACATCTACCTTTATTCTGAAGGAGCTTTAATACAAACATCTACCTTTTATTCTGAAAGAGCTTTAATATAAACATCTACCTTTATTCTGAAGGAGCTTTAATACAAACATCTACCTTTTATTCTGAAAGAGCTTTAATATAAACATCTACCTTTATTCTGAAGGAGCTTTAATATAAACATCTACCTTTATTCTGAAGGAGCTTTAATACAAACATCTACCTTTTATTCTGAAAGAGCTTTAATATAAACATCTACCTTTATTCTGAAGGAGCTTTAATACAAACATCTACCTTTTATTCTGAAAGAGCTTTAATATAAACATCTAGCTTTATTCTGAAGGAGCTTTAATATAAACATCTAGCTTTATTCTGAAGGAGCTTTAATATAAACATCTAGCTTTATTCTGAAGGAGCTGTAATAATATATAAAAACAGACAGACAGAGTGCAGTAACAGGGCACCGATGTTCACAGACAGCAGCTTTTCATTTTGTGGTTTCTTGCTTCAGTTTTTCTTGTGGTTATAAAAAAAAAAAAAACTTCTGCTTTCTGTTGAAATGGTGATCACTGAGCACAGATTAGATTTTAATCCTCAACTCTTGTCATGTGTTTTTGCAACATCACAAAAAAACTGACTGTGAAACTATTTGGGAGTGTAATGGTTGTTGTAAGTATTGTATTATATTGTATTGTATTTTATTTTGGTATCACTTCCTGTTCTCACAGACCAAATCCCTGCCGAAGCCGTTCCCGGGGGACATTGTGGAGTATCCCAGGAACAAGTACTTCTCCCACTTCGCCGTGTACTACGGGGAGAGAGACGGCGTTCCCTACGTGGCTCATCTGACCTGCCGAGGTCGGTGCCCAGAAACAGACAAAACTCTACTTCCTGTTTTAGAATCAATCAAGTAGAAATGTGTCAGTCGGCAGATGTAAACCGATGACGCATGCTTCTCTGATTATGTTCTTATGAGTTTTGATGCTTCTCATCTAAGAAAAGGAGAAGTCTTATTTTGAAGGAGTAGAAATGAATAGAAATATTTAAGATACAGGTGTTTTCATGCTCTTCTTCTTCTTTTTGTATCTGTGTGTTTGTCAGACTCGGACGCCAAGCTCCCGCTCTTCGGCCGAGCTCTGAGGTCAGAGGTCAAACTGGATCCACTGGAGCTGGTGGGGAAGAAATACAAGGTGACGCCCAAACACATTAAACGCACACATATACACAAAAAATGGGGAAAGACCCCTTTAGTTTCTCTGATTTTACAATTTACAGGTATTTGTTTGAGTAAAACAAACACTTTTGTTTTATTCTATGAACTACTGACAACATTTCTCCCAAATTTGACACTTATATTAAAGCTCCTTCAGAATAAAGGTAGATGTTTGTATTAACACTCCTTCAGAATAAAGGTAGATGTTTAGTTTAGTCCTAATATTTTAGACTTTTTTTTGCCATTCAAACACAAAACACTGAGACAACATTAAACTGTACTAGAGCTCAGACAACAGGAAGTCACAGACGTAAAAAATTAAAAGCCTCTTTTCAGCCTTTGATTGAGTCACCAACTGACTGAAATGTTGCAGTGTTTTCAGACCTTGAATAGTAAAAATAATGCAAAGTTCATCATCATTTTTAAACAACACCACACTAATTTTTTTAAACTTAAAAAAGAGTTCAGAAACCAACATTGGTGGAAAACACAGGAATCGAACATGCAGAGATGCTGATTTATAAAGAACATTTGTGTGTTATCGCAGGTCAACAACATGCTGGACGAGTCGTTCTCGGCGCGGGACTTCCACAGCGTGGTGAAGCCGTCCATCGACGACATGTTGGGCCGCGAGGTGACCTTCGACATCCTGTTTCACAACAGCGAGCACCAGGCGACGCTCTTACGATACGGAGTCAAGAAGTCGGAGCAGGTCAGAGACTCGTTCACTCATTCACCTCCACCACCACGTTTCATTCATCACTCTGACACAGTGAACACCAGGATGAATAATAATAATAATCACCGATCAATAAACTGTCTGAGACATTAAAGTGATAGTTCCACATTTTGGCAAAGTGGCCCATTGCCATAATCCCTATAGTCATAGCAGTAGGTTCGTTACCTTTAATTGTCGGTGCAAGCTATTTTTAGAACGGCGGAGCAGAGCCGTGAAATACACAATCCAACAACTCCAAAACGCTCTGGTGGACAAGTTGTGACCTGCACATTCACCACGCTATGAGATAATAACACAACGTTACCAGACAGAGTTGTTTTAGAGGGAAATTCATGCAAAACCGCTGATGCGCGTTGCCTTCAGGGACAGTTTTTCATCAAGCAGTCTCTGTATTTCCCTCTAAAACAACTCTGTCTGGTAACGTTGTGTTATTATCTCATAGCGTGGTGAATGTGCAGGTCACAACTTGTCCACCAGAGCGTTTTGGAGTTGTTGGATTGTGTATTTGATGAGTTTGATGAGGGAAACCAAGAAATCCCATGAGCCTCCGTAGCATAGCTCTGAGCAGCTCACGGCTCTGCTCCGCCGTTCTAAAAACAGCTTGCACCGACAATTAAAGGTAACGAACCTACTGCTATGACTATGATTATGGCAATGGGCCAATTTGCCAAAATGTTGAACTATCCCTTTAAACAGGTAGAAGGTGATCACGCTCATCGTCGCTCTGTGTTTGTGTGTGTGTGTTCCAGATAGAGACAATTTATAAACACATCATGCCGGCCTGGAAGAAGCTGTTTGAGCAGAAGAAACTGTGAGAAAACTGTTTCACGCCGCCGCCGCCTCCAGAGGGCGCCACCGCTCCTCAAACACATGTTGGATTTTCAGAATAAAATTCAGATATTTTTGAGACAGAAGTCAAAATGTTGTCACAGTAAAATTATGTTTTTTAATTTATAAAAAATGAAAATATTTTGACTTTATTCCCAAAATGGCCTGATGCCAATCAACTGTAACATCCAATGACATAAACAAGACAAATGACTGACAGATTAGGAACATTTTTAAACTAAAAACTGATTTTTATGTGGAAAAGTTTTAATATTTTAAAATGAAGTCATAATTAACAAGAAAAAGTCTGGAAATATATTCATTCATGTATAATTGTTGGGGAATGTAATTACACTTTATTGTTTAAAACTTGTACTTTCTCTCCTTTATTATTATTTTTTCTCTCTGTTTACCTTCATTAAAAATGTTTTTAACCCGACACAGATTTGAGAACGAGTGAAGAAATGTTTCTGAAACATCCTGGTTTCGTGAATCAAGTGTCTGTTTATTTAAATTCTCAGTTTTACCGAATTATTGATACCAGAGTTAATTCAGATTTATTTTAATTATCAGGTAAATGTGTGATAATCTAATTAAATCGTGTAACACTGACACAACAGGAAATGGAGCGTTTTATTGTGAAATCTCATTTTGGTGGAATTAGTCTCTGCAGGATTTTTGTTAGTTTTGTTTCCCCCCTCCTTTCCTTCCTTTCTTCCTTCCCTCCCTCCCTTACAGTCTGGGAGTCGCCCCTCCTCCCCCCGTCTTCCCGTGCGTCTCCTTGAGCCACTTTATCAGGATGTCGTTGGTCTCCGCCGGTTTGTCCATCTGAGTCCAGTGTCCACACTCCTCGATGTGTCCTCTGCTCAGGTTCGGGACCTGACATCAATTCATTGATTAGTTAATTAATAGATAAATAATCACATGTCAGATTGATTGATTGATTAGTCGGTCTAGATGCTTCTGTTCTCACCATGTTCTCCATTCCTTTGGACATGACCGGCAGCAGGACGGGGTCTTTACCTGCCGTCACCATCAGGGCCGGCATCAGCAGCTGACACACACACACACACACACTTAAGTTTTTCCTCTCCAGGTTGTGTTGCAAATCAAATATAGTCAAAATATAATTACATTACTCATTGTTAACACAAAATATTTCAAGTATCTTTTAATATATGACCAATTCTTAATCCCCAGGGGAAGTGTTTGAAATATTCAGGTAATAAATTGTCATCTATACCAAATATTTGCATTTGTTTTAATCGCTTTTTGTTTTATTTTGCCATTTCTTTTTATTAAAAATGACACGCTAACATTTAAATTCCCACCAATTCAATGTTACGTTAGATAAATGGACCAGTATCTGTGCATTTACCTTTATTTTTGCGCACATCTGCCAATTTTTGTGAAAGTGACGGTATTTAGGAATCTTAACGATCAATTAATTGTGCCGTTTAATACCACGATTAATTGTGAAAACAAGTAATCGTGACATCCCCTAGTGACAAACCTTCGTATTGGGTCGAGAACACGTCCAATTCCAGTCCGCGTCACTGTTACGATACCAGTTCAGAGGCCCCCTGTCACACACAGTGATGGTTGATGATAAATAACAAAAATACAAACAGGAACCTGCAGCTTTTATTTTGAAATTAGATGATGCACAAACAGCGTGTGTGTGTGTGTGTGTGTGTGTGTGTGTGTGTGTGTGTCAGTGTGTGTGTGTGTGTGTGTGTGTGTGTGTGTGTGTGTGTGTGTGTGTTCACCTGAAGCCGTTCTCCTTGTACCGGCTGACGTAGTACTGCAGGTCGGCCTCTGTCAACATGGAGCTCTTGGGAATCTGCTCGGGAAGCCCCACGAACAAACCTCCTGAAACACAACGTTACACAACGTTACACACAACGTTACACACACTACAGATGTTGTCTCTAAGTTGTGTGATATATATACGGAGCAGGAAGTCGTCCTCTGACCTCGAGCACAGACGCCAGCGGTGCTGAGCGACGGCCGCTGCGCCTGCGGAAGAAACCATGTTACCTGTGCACACCTGAGAGATAGATCTGTGTGCGTGTGTGTGTGTGCGTGCGTGCGCGCGTGTGTGTGTGTGTGTTAACGCTCACTTCTTCACTACTTTTGGAAAAGAAAATCTTGAATGTTCTCTCCAGGTTTTTCTCCAACTCGGCCTCTGCAGCGCCCTGCAACACACACACATACGTACGATTCAGTAGTTCAATAGTCTTCAACACAACAGGAAGTGTTTCTGGGGACGCAATAAAGCGAGGGACCGGTCTGGGGCCTTGTGCAGACAGCTTCCTGTTAGTGAGTTTGTTTGGTTTATTGTTGTGAGTTGTTTGGTTCTGAATTTGTAGCACCGTTTTGTCTCTGTGTGTTGATTTAAAGGCGACATATTATGGAAATACCACTTTTTGAAGGCTCTTTAACATATTTCTGGGTGTTTGTTTTGCCTTCCGGCCTCCAAAATGTGACAATTGACAAAAAAAATCTGTAATTTTCAGGCTCCTGAGGTTGAAACGATGTAATTAGTTTTCAAATTTGCATAATACCAGTAGAAGGGGGCATCCCGGACGAGCCCCCAACTGTAACACACGCAGACAAACGGGACTGCATTGGTACATGAAACATGATATTACGTTAGCTCGTTTATTAAACTATGCCTGTCCTGAAACCTCCCGCTTGCTCCTGTGGTTATCTCTCTCTCAAGTGTATGCATAGACGTGAGTTTGTGTACCTGTCTGTATGTGTGTGTATCTACCTGAGCATGGGAGTTGCTTCACTTACCCGCTCCGTAGTTACCGCTTCTAGGCCCGGTACGACCCGGCGCGACCGGACTCGGCGAGGCCGTAGCTCAGGGTGTCCCCGTCGCTACACGGCCACAGCAGCTCCACAGCCGGCCAGCTCGCTCGACTCGGCACTTGGTTCTTAGTTCATTTGGTGTGTGACTCCGGTGCGGTGTGTGGGTGCGTGTCTTTCGCCAGCGTGGTCTCTCCTCGTGAAGACCTGCCGCTCTTCGTCTCGAAACCCCGGAAGTCGTCTCACTTCCGCCTCCAGCCCAGGTGATATGGGTCAACCAAACTCCGCCCACTCATTGGGTTAAGTGAGCTACCTCCCATCTCGTGATATGTTTCTGTGTTGTGTATTTGTGGATCAGTCTACCTTGACCTCACCTGGCCCTTACACTTCACCTGCTTCACATCTCCCAGGGGAGTTCATAACAGGGGCGGAGCCAGCAGTGGTTCATTTGCATTTAAATGGACAGGCACTGAAACCAGCCGTTCTGAACAGGGCTGTTTTGGAGCTGTGATGTTTGAATCCTTGCGGTATTTTGACCAAAGCATGTCACAGATATGTCTTTAAGACACCAGGGAACTATTTGAATTTGTGGAAAAGGGGGCAGAATATGTCTCCTTTAAAGCTGCAGTGCTTTGAGCCCCCGGGGCCACCGTAGACCGTACTCACCGGCTTCTGGAAGAACACCTGGTAGTCGAATATGGGAATGTGCTTCACTTTCGCTGAAGGAGGAGCGGAGGGGTCGGCCGGGAACAGGGGGGTGTTCAGAGACGCCACGGCCCTTCACACACACACACACACAGGATACCAGCTCACACTCCAGTCTGAATGTGTGTGTGTGCATGTGTGTGTTTGTGTTTACCTGACTCTCTCAGGAAAATAGCGAGCCATGTTCCAGACCAAGGCGCCGCCCCAGTCGTGACCCACCAGTGTGACCTGAGGGATGGACTGAGACACACACACACACGCAGAGTCTGGTTTGACATATCCTTTATTTTATTGTTTTCTATCACATAAATTCATTGATCATTTGTGTGTGTGTGTGTGTGTGTGTGTGTGTGTGTGTGTGATGGTGCTGTAACTTACCAGTTTGTCCAGGAATGTGATTAAATCCTGGTAAAGCAACAGAAGCATAATTAGTAGGTTTGGGAATCTTTTACTTTCTCACGATTCGATTTGATTCTGAGTTTTGGGGCTACGATTCGATTCAAAATCGATTTTCGATTCAAACCGATTTGATTCCTAATGATTTCTGCTTCAGTCTATCGGTGTGCAAAGGATCCTCATGATCTACTCCAGTCTGCTTTGCAAGACAGAATGACTAAAGTGTCTTTTTCACATTTATTGAGTTTTAAACATTTATCCATGCTTAGATGGAATTGTTGAAACTGTTGCATAAAAGCAATATCACATATTTCTTAAGTAACAAAATTAAAAGTGCCTCTTTATTAAAAAAATAGTGTAGTTAAACATGCTGCCTTTTAAATTCTAAGGAGACGGAGGCCGACAGCCAGCAGATTTGTTTCATATTTTTATTCTTTAAAATAGATTTTGGGACATTTTATATCGATTCTGAATCGTATTAAATGAGAATTCTTATGTGAATCAATTTTTTTGGCACACCCCTAATAGTTAGTATGGAGGTAGCAGTAACACACAGGGTCATGAAAGGGTTAAACAGGTGTGTGTGTTTGTACCTTGCAGAGCTGCTCCTGTGAGTATTCCTCTATATCTGTAGGTGTGAAGATCAAACAGTTAAAGAGGTGTGGTATTTGTCGTCGCCTGTTTGTCTCTGTTTATTCTATTCTAGATAATGAGTTATGGACACGTGCACACACCTGGGGGCGCTGTCGACTCTCCATAGCCCTTCATGTCCAGAGCCAGGACCCTGAACCCTGCAGCTGCCAAGGCCGGGATCTACCAGAGAGAGAGAGGAGGGGGGAGAACAACATGGTGAGTCAGCACAAGTTAATACCCATTGGTTAATTGTCATTCAGTTCACACGACTCCAAACTCATGGCTCACAATGGTTTGGTCCAACCAAGCTGTAGGACTGAATGCAGAGAGAAAGAGAGCTTGTTTCTCTGTACAGTAAGTAGTGAACTGAATAAGTTGGAACCAAAATAAGACGCTGCGTCCTGATCAGTCAGACCGACAGAGATCCATCTGACACTGATTTACTCCACAACAAAGTGAATTTTTTAACCCATTTCAAGCCATTTTTTGTTAAAACTATATCTATGTGAGTACATTTGAAAGAAAAAAGTTAAATGTATCCAAACAATCTGATTATAAATCTGATTATTCTTTAATTATCCTGATTGGTGTGTGTAAAAATGGTTTATATATGTACAGGGCCGTTGCTAGGAGTTCTGGGCCCCCTGAAAGAATACTAAAGTGGGCCCCTGGCTTTTCCACTTTTTTTCTTAATATGTATTATCATTTTTTATTTAGCTTACTTTGTTTTGATGCTAATTTTCTGGGCAAATTGAATCGTAGGCAACTGGACTTGTATTTCGTATATTGTCTAGCTAGTGCGGAATGCGGACTAGTGAGACTTGTTGCGTACAAACTGATGAAGCCCCTTGGATAAGAGGCGAAACGTCTTCCCAGATAAATACAAGTCCAGTTGCCAGTATACAATTCAATTTGCCCAGAAAAGAACCGATGACCTGGATGAATGACAATATCCATAGACATTTTGATGCTACTGCAGCATTACTATGAGTATTAGTCAGGGTCTTATGCAGAATAATTCAGTCATACAAAGATTAGACTACTGGGTTTGTGGGCCCCTAGAATTATCATCCCCTTTCTTCCATATAGCCTACAACGGCCCTATATGTATAGCCAGGGTTCTGCTGTTGATTTTAATGTGCAGCATGAATATGTTCTTCATGATTAGTGCTTAGTTGACTGGTTTACCTGGTGTCTCCAGGAGTACCAGCTCTCTGGGAAGCCGTGACACAGCAGCACCGGAGGTCCTGAGCCCATCTCCACGTAGTGAGTCTGCACACCGGGCTGAGACAGACAGAGAGAGAGATGAGTTTAGGAGCTTTAGATCACACAAGGCAACACCTGAGTCCCACCTGTATGACTGACACTGCTGCTCCTGTTTACCTTGATGGTGACGTAGGCGTGCGACACCTCCTCGGGGCTGCAGCAGGGGGCGCTGTCCTCAGCTCTGACAGCCTGCAGCACCAGGTAAAGGGATAGTTCAACTTTTTGGCAAATTGGCCCATTTAATAGTCGGTGCAAGCTGTTTTTAGAACGGCGGAGCAGAGCCGTGAGCTGCTCAGAGCTACTCTACGGAGGCTGATGGGATTTCTTGGTTTCCCTCATCAAACTCATCAAATACACAATCCAACAACTCCACAACACTCTGGTGGACAAGTTGTGACCTGCACGTTGTGTTATTATCTCATAGTGTGGTGAATGTGCAGGTCACAACTTGTCCACCAGAGCGTTTTGGAGTTGTTGGATTGTGTATTTGATGAGTTTGATGAGGGAAATGTGAAAGTACCATGTGCCTCCTAAAAACAGCTTGCACCAACAATCAAATGAATATAGGGATTATGGCAATAGGCGAATTTGCCAAAATGTTGAACTATCCCTTTAACATGTTAACATCACTCATTATAACACCGGTCTGCACCTGGACTCCGGTAAAACCGGCCAGTTTGTCCAGAGCGGCGTCCAGACTTTGCACCAGCACGGCCTTCATCCCCGCCGCCTCGGCCGCCTTCACGCCCTCCTCATCGGCGTCCAGCCACACGGCCTGAGGGAGGAAGAGGATCAGGTCATCATCATCATGTCATGGTGAGTCACCTGATCCCAGATAGGTATTTATTATTAAAGGGATAGTTCACCCAAAATTCATTATCTACTCACCCTCATGTCGACTAAGAGCTGTGAGAATTTTCAGAGTCCTCCGTTCCTTCTCTGAGTTACGGGGTAACGGGGTCCGCGCAGCAGTATTTGTCCATATAATGGTTGTCAATGGATACCAACTTTCTTCGTCCAGAAAGACACACAAAAAACATCCAAATACCTCCATACTGCTCGTGTGTAATGTCCCTCTTGTATTGAAGCCCCGAAATGAGAAATTGTTCCACCGGTCAGTGCAAATGCACTGACACAGGAAGAGCAGTGAACTGAGACACTGGGAGCTTCCGCTACAAAAAAGCTTAAAACATAGACTTATTTAATTTTTTTCGGAACAATTTCTCATGTCGGGGCTTCAATACAAGAAGGACATTACAGACGAGCAGTATGGAGGTATTTGGATGTTTTTTTGTGTGTCTTTTTGGACGAAGAAAGTTGGTATCCATTGACAACCATTATATGGACAAATACTGCTGCGCGGAGCCCCCCGTAACTCAGAGAAGGCACGGAGGACTCTGAAAATTCTCACAGCTCTTAGTCGACATGAGGGTGAGTAGATAATGAGTGAAATTTGAATTTTGGGTGAACTATCACTTTAACCATCTGTTCTTCTTCACCTGCTGTGACGTCACTCCCAGCCGCTGCAGGGCGGAGCTGAACATGGCGGGCTCCGGGACCCTGTGACCTGCGCGGCAGGACTGGAGGACCAGGTCGAAGTTCCCCTGCAGCTGAGCAAGAAGGTGGGCGGGGCCATCTCTGGCGGCGCTGTCATCGACCCAGTGATTGGCCAGCACGGCCGTGAGTAACCCTGAAGGGAGGGGGGAGGGGGGCGGAGTCGGAGTCAGAGTCAGTGGAACACAACATAGATACACATATACTGACTAGATGCCATGTTCCCAGGCAATTCTATTGAGTGGAATACGTCAACGCGGCCGCCATCTTGGTAAGGGCAAAGCCGTGTCTACTTACTGCATCAGTCAACAGAGGCAGAGGTCTATCAACCATTAAAATTGCCATAACTCACTGAATATTCAACCGATATTCAATTCGACCAGTGTGTTGCTGTATGTAAAGAGAAATGTGCAATAATGGGCGTGTTGCTGTATGTAAAGAGAAATGTGCAATAATGGGCGTGTTGCTGTATGCAAAGAGGAAAGAGAAATGTGCAATAATGAGTGTGTTGCTGTATGTAAAGAGGAATGTGCAATAATGAGTGAATCTATTAATGCTCGCTTTTAACACGGATGTCAATTTGTGTGATTTCCATTGTTAAAAGCTGGTGTGATGATCCATGCGTTTTACAGATTTTCATTGAAAAAAAAAAAAGAAAATCCATGCATTTACTGCAAATACCGAAACCATGGAAACGCAAACATAAAATTGCATAAAAGAGCAAAACCGGCACACACCCTGTCCCAAGATGGCGGCGCTATTGACGTACGCTGAGAAGCAGAAGGCGGCTTCTAGTGAGTATATACGTATATCTATGAGTGGAACAGGTGTGTATGTGTTGGTGTGTACTGTTGTGTTGTGTTGTTGTTGTGTACCACTGCGACGCAGACACGCAGCCGTCCTCAGTACGGCCGGTTGGACGTCCATCATGGCCGCCCCCAGCGCCTCCATCACGGTTTTAACCGACCAATCAGGCGGCAGAGTGACGCTTCTGGCCTGCGCCTCCTTCACACAGTCCTCCTCCATCACTGGGATCATCTACACACAAACACACACACACACACACAGTAAATACACACAGTCTTAATGATCCAACAGAGGAGGCAGACCCCCCCTCACTCACCTGAGAAAGAGTCACCTGCCCCCTCTCCGCCTTCATCATGGCGCCATCGGCTTTCGACGCCACACTCCGCAGAAAACCCCTGAGAACAACAACACAAAGACGACAACAAGTCAACAACAAACATGGCTGCCAATGAAATCTCTAGAACCATGAGGGGAAAATGATAATTCCTCTGGGTTTAAACATGAGAGATGTTTATCTTTTCTTTTAGCGTGTAATTATGCACCAGAGGGTTGTTTACCATGTGACTAACAGTGTTGTAACTGTAACTGGCGTTTGTAGTAGAACAGGAAAGGTAAAGGCATGACCAAAAACAAGGAACTAACAAGGAAACAGTACAGTGCTGTGTCTCTTCATACATTCACAGGCGTCTGGTTACTTTTGGCCACATAGTTTCTGTGCACCTGTCGTCTAAACTCACAGTAAAATAATCACATTCAGATTTAATGACAGGAAAAACGCAAAATATCTGCATTTTTATGTGGACTTTAAAATAAAATACAACACCTAATTTTTTACAGTGTGGAGATGTTGCATAACAGTAGTGCTCCTTACCCCGGCAGCTTGTGCAACTCCTCCAGCTTGTGGAAAACCGCATCAGGTCGTGAAGAGACAGCAACTCCCCAGAAGTTGAACAGGACCACTTTGCAGTCAGCCATGTTGTCAGAGTGTGACTGAGAGCAGCTGTGGGGCTTTTGTTCAGGGTTCACTGTGGCCTCTATACAGACTCACAGAGAAGCTCCGCCCACTTATGCTGCAAGCCAACACTTGACACAGAGACAACTATCAACACTGTCTCTGGGTCAGAGGGTAAATATCCACCTACAGTTTTATGATTCATGCATTGAACAAATCTAATCTGATTTTAATCAATTTGCAAACCTGAACCCAACCTCACAGATTTACTGCTACTGCAAAACTCCAGAAGTACAAAGTACAAATAAAATGTATAAAGGTTAGGGTTAGGGTTTTGTTAAAGCGCCATACAGTATAAAGGTAGATGTTTGTATTAAAGGTCCATACAGTATAAATGTAGATGTTTTTGTTAAAGCGCCATACAGTATAAAGGTAGATGTTTGTATTAAAGGCCCATACAGTATAAATGTAGATGTTTTTGTTAAAGCGCCATACAGTATAAAGGTAGATGTTTGTATTAAAGCTCCATACAGTATAAAGGTAAAAAAGGTGTGAAGAGACTTCGGAGGGAGGTGCAATGGCTGATTTTAAATTTTTTGTGCTGTGCTGTGTGAAATTCCCAAAAAGTAAGAGTTGCTTTAAAACCAGCTGACATTATGATGTCACAACAGAGCAGTCACCAAACCCCGCCCACTTGGATTGAGTGTTGATTGATATAGTGAGGATGAGTAGCTAGCAGACGGATTGTACATATATAATACTTTTATTTTTCAGCATCGGCAGTGTTTATGTTTCTCTGCTATGGTGGACTCTGGTACAACTTGCAGGTGTCACAACACAAGGAACAGGAAATACATCTATTTACATTGTTGTCACATGTCGACAAACTTATCAGTCTATTTACAAATGCTTTCTTCTTTCTTGGTATCATGGTATTTGTCAGAATAAGGTACATTACAACAGTGATTTAGATCTGAAAGACATTCGTGTTGTTCTTTACATGATAATCTAAAATTCATTAAGGGTCAAATTGACCCAATCTGTTCCCTTCTTCCATCCTTCCTTCTTTCCACAATCCCTTTTCCCTTCCTTCTTTCCTTCCTTCTTCCCTTCTTTCCCTTCGTTCATCCTTCTGCTTCCTTCCTTGACCTAATCTGTTCCCTCCCTCCATCTTTCTTTCCTTCCTTTTTCCCTTCCTTCCTTCCTTTCTTGATTTCCTTCATCCTTAATTCTTCCTTCTTTTTTGATCCAATTGACCCAATTTGTTCCCTCCCTCTACTTTTCCTTCCTTTTCCCTTCCTTCTTTCCACAATCCTTTTTCCCTTCCTTCCTTCCTTCCCTTCATCCTTACTTCTTCCTTCCTTTTGACCCAACTTGTTCCCTCCCTCCATCCATCGTTTTTCCGTCCTTCTTTCCTTTTGTCCTTCCTTCCCTGACCTAGGAGGACAACATCAGGGTTAAGTGTCTCTAGATTCATCTTTCATGAATGAATCATGAGTCTTTCTTGTAGTCTTTTAGCCGTCTTCCTACAGCTCACGCAGTGAGACTGACGAGCCAACAAACTTTTGCTGAAACCCTAGCCTGAGCGCAGGGTAGATGGGCTCGGTGAAGGTGGTGCTGTAGGTGTGGAGGTGGGTCATTGTGTCGGCAGAGACGCTGTAGAAGGACAGAGTACCAGCAGGCCAGTCCAGGTACACGCCCACCGTGTTGGACTGGGCTGATGGGGAACACATGGTCTTCTCTTCGTTCTTGTGGTGAACAGAGGAAGGCCTCCCACAACAGTACAGGCTCCAGGACTGACAGTTCGCTCCCAGTAAGCTGTCAGAACCGTCTCCTTTCCTGCTGATTCCTTTGAACGTCACTCCTATGAAGACCATGCCATGCCATTCAACCTCCCAGTAATGGCGACCAGTCAAACCAGTGCTACAGAGCAGCTGAGGACAGTTGTCAAATCTGTCTGGATGATCGGGGTAGGGTTGCCGTGTTCTCACTGTTTCCACCTTCATGTTGCTGTTGGACAGTTTGAGGTTTCTGTGCACCGTGTTTGGGTCAATTGTGAGTTTACAGGTATCTGTGGCAACAAGAGACAACGTCAAGGCTAAGTTTCACATGATACAATCATAAACTAAGATGAAAACTGCTCAGCAAGTTTCAGACACTTACACTTTCTCAGACCTGGTTTCAAACTCCAGGCTCCATCATGGTCCACTCTGAGGGAGGACACACAAATTAGGAATGGTATGTCAACAAAGGCAATCCAAACAATTGTTCAATGACCTCTCCCTTGCAAACTCTTTCTCATTTGAGACTTGACTCTGTAGTTTAGGCCTCTCTGGTGAACGATACATAAAGCAACCCATTGTAGGCTAACCTGTTTGAGACAGCCACATGGTGCTAAATGCTGGCAAAACCTTCTCCAAGATGTGACTATTGTGGGCTCTCAGATGGACGTTCAGCAAAATACAAAGACTTTGTTGACACAGGGGATGTGATTGACCTTTCTAACTTCCTGATTGACCTAAGGTTCCTCCATACCTGAGAGTCTCCAGTTTCCAGTCTGGATCCTTCAGTCCGGCCGACAGCAGCTTCACTCCTGAGGCTCCTGGATGGTTGTAGCTCAGGTCCAGCTCTCTCAGATGGGAGGGGTTGGAGCTCAGAGCTGAGGCCAGAGAAGCACAGCCTTCCTCTGTGACCAGACATCCTGACAGACTGAACACACAGGAACCATCTGTCAACAACTGGAGGTGTGTTCAAGTGTAGTCAGATCAACAGCTGGATGGATCCTCACCTGAGAGTCTCCAGTCCACAGTGTGGACTCCTCAGTCCACCAGACAGGACCTTGACTCCTGAGTCCTGCAGGTCGTTGTTACTCAGGTCCAGGTGTCTGAGACTAGAGGACTGGGAGCTGAGGACTGTGGACAGAGCTTCACAGCTTCTCTCTGAGAGGTTACAGCAACTCAGGCTGAAGAAACAACAACAAACAAGAACATGATGACACTTTCTTGCTCGGACTAAAGTATCTTGAATTGATTGAACTCTCTTACTTACAGAACTTTATTTGAGGCTTTGACCACTGGCAACAGCCTCAGAAGAGCTGCCTCTGAAGCAGAGTATTTCTTCAGGTCAAACACGTCCATATCTTCTCCTGATGACAGTAAAATGAAGGCCAGAGCCGACAACTGACCAGGAGACAGTTTGTTTGTGGAGAGACATCCTGATCTCAGGGTCTGTTGGATCTGCTCCACTAGAGAACGATCGTTCAGTTCGTTCAGACAGTGGAACAGGTTGATGCTTTTCTCTGCAGAAGGAGTCTCTTCAATCTTCTTCTTGATGTACTGGATCGTCTCCTGATTGGTCAGGGAGTCACTTCCTGTCTGTGTCATCAGACCATGTAACAGAGTCTGATTGGTTGGCAGGGAAAGACCCAAGAGGAAGCGGAGGAACAAGTCCAGGTGTCCATTTGGACTCTTTAAGGCCTTGTCCACAGCACTCTGGTAGAAATCTGGAAATTTACTTTTGAATGAATTACTTAATTTTGTGGAGACTGATCTCTTTCTTGACATCAGGTTGAGTCCAGAGTTGGTGAAGGTCAGATGGACATGAAGAGCAGCCAGAAACTCCTGAACACTCAGATGGACGAAGCAGAACACCTTGTCCTGGTACAGGCCGCTCTCCTCTTTAAAGATCTGTGTGAACACTCCTGAGTACATTGAGGCTGCTCTGATATCGATGCCACACTCTCTCAGGTCTGATTCATAGAAGATCAGGTTTCCTTTCTGCAGCTGCTCAAAAGCCAGTTTTCCCAGAGACTCAATCATCTTCCTACTACCTGGACTCCAGTGCGAATCTGTACCAATTCTTCCATCGTACTTGATGTTCTTGAGTTTCAGTTGCACCACCAGGAAGTGGATGTACATCTCAGTCAGGGTCTTGGGCAGCTCTCCTCCCTCTCTGGTCTTCAGCACCTCCTCCAGAACTGTAGCAGTGATCCAGCAGAAGACTGGGATGTGGCACATGATGTGGAGGCTTCGTGAGGTCTTGATGTGGGAGATGATCTTCTTGGCCTGCTCCCTATCTCTGAACCTCTTCTTGAAGTACACTTTCTTTTGTGGGTCAGTGAACCCTCTGACCTCTGTCAACATGTCAACACACTCAGGAGGGATCTGATTGGCTGCTGCAGGTCGTGTGGTTATCCAGAGGCGAGCAGAGGGAAGCAGTTTCCCCCTGATGAGGTTGGTCAGCAGCACGTCCACTGAGGTGGACTCTGTCACATCAGTCAGGATCTCAGTGTTGTGGAAGTCCAGAGGAAGTCGACACTCGTCCAGACCGTCAAAGATGAAGACCACCTGGAACTGATCAAACCTGCAGATTCCTGCTTCTTTGGTTTCAGAGAAGAAGTGATGAACAAGTTCCACCAAGCTGAACTTTTTCTCCTTCAGCACATTCAGCTCTCTGAAGGTGAAGGGAAATGTGAAGTGTATGTCCTGGTTGGTTTTGTCTTCAGCCCAGTCCAGAGTGAACTTCTGTGTTAAGACTGTTTTTCCAATGCCAGCCACTCCCTTTGTCATCACTGTTCTGGTTGGTCCGTCTCTTCCAGGTGAGACTTTAAAGATGTCTTCTTGTGTGATGGTTGTTTCTGGTCTGTCTGGTTTCTTTGAAGCTGTTTCAATCTGTCTGACCTCATGTTCATCATTGACCTCTCCAGTCCCGCCCTCTGTGATGTAAAGCTCTGTGTAGATCTGGTTCAGAAAGGTTGGGTTTCCTGTCTTAGAGATCCCCTCAAACACACACTGGAACTTCTTCTTCAGGGCAGATTTGAGCTTGGCCCGGCACAGTGGAGCAGCTGTTTCTGAATGAACAAGCAACACATGAAATCCCTGAGTAGATATGACTGAAAACATGACTTATACCTTCACCGCCAACTGCTACTCTTACTTACTGTTGGACAAAGAGTCAGCCACTTTCTCCTGCTTCATCCTCCTCAGAAAGTGCTGAGTGATCTTCAGAAAAGCCTCTCTGCTGCTCCTTATCTGCTCTTCGCCCTCCTCATCCATTACCTCCTCGTCCTCCCCTCGACTCTCCGAACTGGGTTGAAGAACCTTCAGGAAGCTCTTCAGCTCCTTCTTCACAAAGGTCACAATGTGGTCTTCAAGATCCTGAAACAGAGATACATGTAAATTAACAGAGAGGTCATTTTGATCATATCAAAGTTGACTGTCCATGTACAAACCATGAATATGGTGCTCAGGTCTGAGGGATGCTCCTGGACTCGCCGACCACCGGGCGTCTCTAACCTCTCCTGGTCCAGTCTGAAGGAAACAGACATGTTCAAGGTGGTTAAAATGTAATGTTTCTGTACATGAGGATTTAAGGCTTTTGTACTAAATGTCAGATTTGTACAATTCGTACCTGTTATCCAAGAGGTAATGTCCATCTTTGAAGTTTAGAGGATGACCCACAGAGTTCTCACTGTTCATGGACACACAGCTGGACACAGGAGGGTCTGGTTTATTCTGGTGAGGCCTGGTACAAACACAACTCATATTTTAATCTGGATAAATCAGATTTGTTGGTTTTATAATCTTCATTTTGGTCACATGGTCCAAAAGAAATATTACAAAAAGAACAACAATATATTTTGGGAAAAAAGTTTTGCCTCTTATGGCTTCCATACTAAATGTCAAATTTGTAAAGATCTGTAATTTGTACCTTTTATCCAAGAGATGACATCCATCTTTGAAGTTCAGAGGATGACCCACAGAGTTCTCACTGCTCATGGACACACAGCTGGACACAGGAGGGTCTGGTCTCTTCTGGTGAGTCCTGGTACAAACACAACTCATATTATAATCTGGATAAATCAGTTTTTGTTGGTTTTATAATATTCATTTTGATCACAAGGGGTCAAGCATCCAAAAGAAATATTACAGGAGAACAACAACAAATTTTAAGGGAAAAAAGTTTTTGCCTCTCAGGGCTTCTGTACAAAATGTCAAATTTAAAAACATCTTTAATTTGTACCTTTTATCCAAGAGGTGACGTCCATCTTTGAAGTTCAGAGGATGACCCACAGAGTTATCACTTCTCATGGACACACAGCTGGACACAAGAGGGTCTGGTTTCTTCTGGTGAGTCCTGGTACAAACACAACACATATTATAATCTGCATAAATTAGTTTAGACATTTAACGTCATTTATTTATTTTTATTTTGGGTAGAAAATGTTATGAAGAGATTGGAGGGAAAGTCATTTGTTCTGTGTTTGCTTTTGCAATACTAATATATATTATATATATAAAAACATTTTTCCTTTTCAGGGCTTCCATACTTAAATTCACATTTAAAAACATCTGTAATTTGTACCTTTTATCCCAGAGGTGACGTCCATCTTTGAAGTTCAGAGGATGACCCACAGAGTTCTCACTGCTCATGGACACACAGCTGGACACAGGAGGGTCTGGTCTCTTCTGGTGAGTCCTGGTACAAACACAACTCATATTATAATCTGTATAAATCAATTAAAACACTTAACAGCATCTTCTACCTAAAATAAAAATGAAATAAGTACAGTGATTTCTTTTGTAATTCTCATTTCAGCCACAAGAGGGCTTTAGCCCCATTTAAACTGGGATAGTCTAAGTAGTATGTAAGTGCTTTGATTTACAAATAATTAGTCTAAAAAAACAGATAATTAAAGTTTTTAACCTTCACCTTTTATCTAAGAGATGACGTCCATCTTTGAAGTTCAGAGGATGACCCACAGAGTTCTCACTGCTCATGGACACACAGCTGGACACAGGAGGGTCTGGTTTCTTCTGGTGAGTCCTGGTACAAACACAACTCATATTATAATCTGGATAAACCAGTTTTTGTTGGTTTTATAATATTCATTTTGGTCACAAGGGGTCAAGCATCTAAAACAAATATTACAAAAAGAACAACAAAATATAGGGAAAAGACTTTTGCCTCTCAGGGCTTCTGTACTAAAAATCAAATTTTAAAACATCTGTAATTTGTACCTTTTATCCAAGAGGTGACGTCCATCTTTGAAGTTCAGAGGATGACCCACAGAGTTATCACTTCTCATGGACACACAGCTGGACATATTGGGGTCTGGTTTCTTCTGGTAAGTCATGGTACTAAAATAAAATAGGCAGTTAAAGCCAGGTTAAAGTCCAAGGGCAGTGATTGCAGTTTTACTGGAAGGTGCAATATAATTTTAGTGTTCGCAATAAAGATACACAATGACCTGTATTGTTGAAGAGTCTCTTACTTTTCCATGTTGGAGTTAATGGAGCCAAACTGATGAGAAAGACGGAGAGAAATGGTGAAATTGTTATTAACATCATTATCATTAGTGATAATAATAGTGATAAAAAATACCAGTTTATGAAAACTAAATCAGTTTGACCAGGATTACGTAGAGCTTGTCTCTTTGACATTTTATAATCACATGTTTTATGTGTTAAATTGATTTTTGAGAATAATTACGCCACCAAAACATCTGATGAGGAGAAAACATTTCCAAACAGATGTGTACTCACTCAGCTCACCCTCATCCTCAGGTCGGGACGTCAGGTCTCAGCAGCTCACTGTCGATCACTGAGGACTTCAGCCTCTTCCCCTCAGACGTTACAACAACACTGAGGCCAAAGATCCACTTTATTATGGCCGCGTCAATTCCTTATAACCCATATAACTGCATCATCCACTGAAGAGAAACATTTAAACACAAACAAACCTGTGAACAAAACTATTGATTGAAACAAATACAGAAATCTTCCTTCCTGGTTTAAATCGGTCAAACTGTCCTTTTTTTTCCCCCTTTTTATTATCACAATGCTCCAGTGATGCTTATCTGAACAGCCATGAGTAGATAACAATGAAGAACTGCTGACACTTGATTCAGCAAATTGCCATAATAATGATTAATTATTGTTATAGCACTTATAGCATTTTTTAAAATATATTTGTGTGACTTATTCTGTAGATTTTCCATGAGAATATACTTCCACTGCAAAATAAAATGACTAATAATCCACCTATTTTGCACTTAATTCTCCTCCATAATGTTCACTTTGTGTCTTAGTTGTGCTGATTTATTAAACTGTGCTGCTGTAAACAACAGGAAAGGAATGAAAAGAAAAAGGGGATTTCTATTTACTGACTGTGTTTAGTCATCGTTACAATAGACGATCTTTGCTCGCTGCGCAATCAACGCGAGATTTCCTGTCGTATCGCGAGACCGACGGCCAGAGCAGCTGTGATGTGCTAGGGCTAAAGCAATCACTGACGCTGTCTCTGTCGATGTTAAATAAACCTCTCTAAACATTAAAATGACAGGAAGAGTCGAGTTTATATAAGTTATTAATTTAAAATAAACCGTTTCCAGCTGCACAGCGGCGCTAACATGGAGGTCGGCGAAGGTAAAATACGACATAATAATATAATAATGCTAATGCTAATGCGGTTAGCTCAGGCTGCTAACGTAAACAGTGGCCAAGCCTTATTTTTATTTCTTTATACGTGGTCATTTTGTTGTTAATAAAACCGCAGTCATCGTGGATTTATGCACACCTGAGAGTTGTGCATTAATAGCATCATTAAAAGTCAGATAAATTAATCGATTTTGATCATTTTTTATTAAAATCAGTGCAAAATGTTGCTGCAATTGAGCATTAAAACATGTTGTTCTGCCTCCCGAGTGCAAATAAACAGATTTTCTGTTTTATATATGAATTAAACCCAAATCTCTCTCTGTCAACTGATGCTTGAACAATATATGATGTATATAAGTAATATACTTTATTTGTATAACTTAGCACCTTTCATACACAAAGTGCAGCTCAAAGTACTCTACACCTGATGCTATAAAACAGGTGTAAATAAGCAAATACATTTACCAGGATATATATAATATTCTATTGAAATATATTTAAGATAAAAAGATATGGAAGAAATATATGGTTTATTGTTTATAGATCATAGAATAGATGACTGAGCAATGACGTTATTCATTAAAGGATATGAGGCTGATGGGAAATGTAGTTTTCGTGTGACAGCATCATTTGATTGTAGCAGTGAAACTGTGATCGGTTGTAATTAACAAGGCGGTGCATATTCTCATTTGTCCAGGTCATAGTATTTCAAAGGAGGTTAAATCGAAAGCAACTGGACTTAGTTATTTGTCTTCTTCCTAGACAAATAACTAAGTCCAGTTGCTTTCGATTTAACCTTTGAAAGTTGTAATTAACACGGTTAAACTCTAACCCAGGTGTGAGCAGTGCCACGCCCACAGAGGAGATGAACGGCACCGGGAACTTGATGGATTTCCTGGACGAGCCGTTTCCCGACGTGGGAACGTACGAAGACTTCCACACCATCGACTGGCTGAGGGAGAAATCCAGAGACACAGACCGCCACCGCAAGGTCTGACCACGTCTTCTCGATCCCTCAGTTTGGTTTTATGTCTGAAGTGAAGTTTATTCTCTTAAATCATCTGAATGGGGAAGAAAAAAAAAGACATTCTTGATCTGAGTCCTGTGTGTTTTCCCTCCAGATCACCAGTAAGAGCAAAGAGTCGATCTGGGAGCTGATCAAGAGTCTGCTGGACGCCTGGTCGGGATGGGTGGTGATGCTGCTGATCGGGCTGCTCTCAGGTCAGTCGGAGAAAACAACACACAGCTCCTCCCATCATTCATCACAGCTGCACGGACACAGACGCTGACACTTCCTGTTGTGTTCAGGTACGCTGGCCGGAGTCATCGACCTGGCCGTGGACTGGATGACGGACCTGAAGGAGGGCGTGTGTCTGACGGCCTTCTATTACAGCCACGAGCAGTGCTGCTGGACGTCCAACGAGACCACGTTCGACGACCGAGACAAGTGTCCGCAGTGGCAGAAGTGGGCGGAGCTGATGACCGGCCACGCTGAGGTCAGACCCGCCAAAATAAAACACGTTAGGGGGCGTAACGACTCGTTTCTAACAACGATTCGATTGGTATCACGATTCAAGGGCGATATTGGTTCGATATTGGATTCTGCGTCTGTGAAATACATATCCTATAAACAACGAGCGACTTATTTAGAACATCTCTTCTTCATCTTTGCAAAAGCCAAAGTGTTTCCACACACTGGAGGTAAATGCAGAGACTGCTTGCTGAAAAACTGTCCCTGAAGGCAACACGCATCAGAGGTTTTGCATGAATTTCCCTCTAAAACAACTCTGTGTGGTAACGTTGTGTTATTATCTCATAGCGTGGTGAATGTGCAGGTCACAACTTGTCCACCAGAGCGTTTTGGAGTTGTTGGATTGTGTATTTGATGAGTTTGATGAGGGAAACCAAGAAATCCCATGAGCCTCTGTAGCGTAGCTCTGAGCAGCTCACGGCTCTGCTCCGCCGTTCTAAAAATAGCTTGCACCGACAATTAAAGGTAACGAACCGACTGCTAAAACTATAGGGATTATGGCAATGGGCCAATTTGCCAAAATGTTGAACTATCCCTTTAAAGTGCTAAAAAAAACACATCTATATAAAGTTTTCCGTGCTTAAATCCAACGTGCAATTGATTGTTTACCATTTAAAACGATGTTAGATCGATATATGTCACCCGGAAGGCCAACTTGCTGAGCACAGATCGATGTAGTTGTATCACAGGAATATAAATCAATGCATCGCAATTTGTATCTTTTATATTTTCCCGTCTTCTCTGTGGTTTTCCCTCCGCAGGGCGCCGGAGCCTACGTGCTGAACTACTTCCTGTACATCATGTGGGCGCTTCTGTTCTCCTTCCTGGCCGTGTCACTGGTGCGAGTCTTCGCTCCGTACGCCTGCGGATCAGGAATCCCAGAGGTGAGGTCATAAAAAAACGGATGAAACGCATCACAGGAACTATTTTCAGCGGCGGATTGATCCACGTCTGTTTTTTGTTTTGTTGTTTTCTCTCTGTGCAGATCAAGACGATCCTCAGCGGCTTCATCATCCGCGGCTACCTGGGGAAGTGGACGCTGCTGATCAAGACGGTGACGCTGGTGCTGGCGGTGTCGTCCGGCCTCAGCCTGGGGAAGGAGGGGCCTCTGGTGCACGTGGCCTGTTGCTGTGGAAACCTCTTCTGCAGCCTCTTCTCCAAGTACAGCAAGAACGAGGGCAAACGGCGAGAGGTGTGTGTGGTGGTCGTCATCAGTGACGCCGGCTCAAAACGTTTTGTCGTGGTTTTTCATTCTCGGTGTCTTGTGTCTCGGTGTCGTCCAGGTGCTGTCGGCGGCTGCAGCTGCCGGAGTGTCGGTGGCGTTCGGAGCGCCGATCGGCGGCGTCCTGTTCAGCCTGGAGGAGGTCGGTCATCCATAAATCTGTCTGTCATGTGGCGTTGTTTTAGTCAATGTCTCCTGGGGACTTGGACTTAAGACTTGCTTGACTCGCTTGGGACTTGATGCCAAAGACTTGAGACTCTACTTGGACTTAACCCTCTTGACTTGAAATTCCAGTCAAGTCACATGCAGCAAGCACAAATATTAAAATATTTTAAAAAGCGTCACATCAATGTTATCCACCTTTTTCCGAACGTCAAAAACGTAGCCTGTTTTGCCAGTTTTGCTCTCTTGCTCTTCACACCAGCTTTTAACAGTGGATATCACACAAATTGACATCCGTGTTAAAAGCCAGCGTTAATAGATCCATGCGTTTACCGCAACTATGACAATGACTGAAAACCATGGAAACGTAAACGTACATTTCCACCAAACCGGAAAAACCGGCTTCCGGGTTTGACCATAGATGACGTTCAGAAACTTGTGGATACTGTAGCAGCCAGCCAGATACATTCTATATAGAACCCACTCCTGTTATCAGTCGTGGCTATAATTAAAGATACTAAAGATATCTCTCAATTTTTTTCAATTTTAAATAGCTTTATTGCCATGAGAAGGCGGTGCTTATATTGACAAAGCATATCACAATAAAATATAAATAAAGATAGATAGATAGATAGATAGATAGATAGATAGATAGATAGATAGATAGATAGATAGATAGATAGACTTTATTGATCCCAAGGTGGGAAATTACAGTCCAACAGCAGCAGCATTACACAGACACACAGTGACGATAACAACATATAGTATAAGAATATAAAGAATAAGAGGTAACACTTTACTTGAATAGGTATTCATAAGATTGACATAACACTGTCATAACCATGACATAACACCTGTCATAAACATCAATGAATACTAATGACAGCTGTCGTTAAGTGTCATTCGGTAAGTTATGTCACTTTTAATGCAAAGTTGACATTATTAGAGATGTTTTTCTTCTGACAACTTGACATAAAGACAATATAAACTGTCATAGCAGACCTAATGGCCAAACTTTAAAAATTATGTCAAGTTCTCATAACAAGGACATCTCAAATAATGTCAACTTTGCATCAAAAGTGACATAACTTACCGAATGACACTTAACGACAGCTGTCATAAGTATTCATTGATGTTTATGACAGCTGTTATGTCAATCTTATGAATACCTATTCAAGTAAAGTGTTACCGAATAAGAATATAAAGAACAAACTATACATAATAAAATAGCAATAGCAAATAAAATAAAATGAGGCGTGGTCATGTTCTTGACTTGACTTGGGACTTGAGACTCTACTTGGACTTTGTCCCTCCTCTGCCTGACGGACACTTCCTCTCCGTCTGTCTCTCAGGTCAGTTACTACTTCCCCCTGAAGACGCTGTGGCGCTCCTTCTTCGCCGCCCTGGTGGCCGCCTTCACGCTGCGCTCCATCAACCCGTTCGGCAACAGCCGGCTGGTGCTGTTCTACGTGGAGTACCACACGCCGTGGTACATGGCGGAGCTGGTGCCCTTCATCCTGCTGGGCGTGTTCGGCGGCCTCTGGGGGACGCTCTTCATCCGCGCCAACATCGCCTGGTGCCGGCGCCGCAAGACGACGCAGCTGGGGAAGTACCCGGTGCTGGAGGTCATCGCCGTGACGGGCATCACCGCGCTGCTGGCGTTCCCCAACCCGTACACGCGCCGCAGCACCAGCGAGCTGATCTCGGAGCTGTTCAACGACTGCGGCGCCTTGGAGTCGTCGCAGCTGTGCGACTACGTCAACAACCCCAACATGAGCCGGCCGGTGGACGACATCCCGGACCGGCCGGCCGGGCCCGGCGTCTACAACGCCCTGTGGCAGCTCGCCCTCGCCCTCGTCTTCAAGATCGTCATCACCATCTTCACCTTCGGCATGAAGGTCGATTTTCTTGCTACGATTATTGTCAGAGAAATAATCACGGTGTTCCGATTATCACGATTATTATGCATTCATTAATTTCACAACACTACCGATGTGTAAAATCAAATCTAGTTCAAATATACATTACTAATTATAAAATATTTTAAATATCTATTAAAATATGACCAATTATTAATCCGCCAGGGGAAGTGTCATCAATACCAAATGTTTAAGTTCATTTTAATCTTTTTTTTTTATTACAAATGACACTCTAGCGTTTAAACTCCTACCAATTCAATGCTACGTAGGTAAATGGACCAGAATCTGTGCATTTACCTTTACTTTGGTGCAACATCTGCCAACACGGTTCATACATGATCTTTTTTTTTTTAAAGTGACAGTATTTAGGAATCTTTGCGATCAATTAATTGTGGCCTTTAATACCGCAAAGTAATTGTAACATCCCTAGAGACACTGATGACGACGACGACGATGAGGAGAAATCTGATGGTTTCTTCTGTTTCCTGTCCAGATCCCATCGGGGCTCTTCATCCCCAGCATGGCGGTCGGCGCCATCGCCGGCCGGATCGTGGGCATCGCCGTGGAGCAGATGGCGTATCACCACCACGACTGGATCATCTTCAAGAACTGGTGCCGACCCGGCGCCGACTGCGTCACCCCGGGACTCTACGCCATGGTGGGCGCCGCCGCCTGTCTGGGTGAGTGGAGACGATGATGCGGGATGTTTAGTTCAGTGGTGTAGTCTCATTTTCTTCAGTGGGTATAGGCTACTGCTTTTTAACTGTTCATACTTGTATCACTGGTGGTTCTCAAACTTTTTTACATCAATGACCCAAAACTGACCACGGACCCCCATTGGACAAAATTTTGAAGCAAACACCAGAAATATACAAACAATCAATGTACGTTTAAATTGGGTGTAATGTAAATTTCTGCAAAAAAGTGGTACAATTTTTCAAAAAAAGTTGAAACATTTCTAGAAAAAAGTGGTAAGATTAAAAAAAAAAAAAAAAAAAAGTTTCAGATTTTTTGGAAAAAAAAGTGGTAAAATTTCTAAAAAAAAAAAAAAAAAGTAAAAAGTTTTTTTAAAAATTGAGAAAAAAACTGGTAAAATTTCTCAAAAGAATTCTAGGAAAAGTGGTAAGATGTCGCAAAAAAAAAAAATTGTAGAAAAATGTGGTACAAATTCTCTCTCAAAAAAAGGACAACAATAATACAAAAAGGGGTAAAAATTTCAAGTATAAAAGAAAAATTGAAAAGAAACTGGTAACATCTCTAAAAAAAAATCTAGGAAATGTGGTAAAATTTCAAAAAAAAAATAAATAAAAATAAAAAAAAAGTCCAAAAATAATTAAAAAAAAGTGATAACATTTATGAAAAAAAAATAGTTGAAAAAATTCTAGGAAAAAGTTTAGGTAGATAGTTTTGTTGTACTGGGTATACTGAGTATCTACACCACTGGTTTAGTTCCAGTTTCTTGTCATCGTTGTCGTTGTGTCTCAGGCGGCGTGACGAGGATGACGGTGTCGCTGGTGGTCATCATGTTCGAGCTGACCGGCGGGCTGGAGTACATCGTGCCCCTCATGGCGGCCGCCGTCACCAGTAAGTGGGTGGCCGACGCCTTCGGGAAGGAGGGCATCTACGAGTCTCACATCCAGCTCAACGGGTACCCGTACCTGGACGTGCGGGACGAGTTCACGCACCGCACGCTCGCCACCGACGTGATGCGGCCGCGGCGGAACGACCCCCCGCTGGCCGTGCTGACGCAGGACAGCACCACGGTGGAGGACGTGGAGACGCTCATCAAAGACACCGACTACAACGGCTTCCCCGTCGTCGTGTCCCGGGAGTCGGAGCGGCTCATCGGCTTCGTGCAGCGCCGCGACCTGACGCTCGCCATCAGTAAGGCCGCTCGCTCGCTCGCTCGCTGTACTTCTAGAACAGTGGTTCCCAAACTTTTTTGTCTTGTGTACCCCCAGAGCCTTTTTGCCATACCACGAGTACCCCCTCCCTCATACGTGTTGATGATTCTCCAAAAGTGGTCATATAGAACGTATCACAACTGATTATGAAATGAAAATCATTTCAATTTCTCTCTTCAATTTGTATACAGACATATTCTCCTGCATTTTAGTTGTTTCTGGCTGTTTTGATGTTTGTCGTGGTCAAATGTGTCTTCACAGAGTTGAAGGATTGTCACAATACTAAAATTTCAAACTCAATGCCAATACCCAGGAAAATATTGAATATGACATCATATTCAATACAGCAGCAGTGCCTCCCAGGTTATTATTGTTCCATCATTATTTTTTTTTAATTAAATGAAAAGCTAACTAAGAGTTGTGCAATTCCAGCGTGTTGCTATTGTTTCATTACATTCATTACAATGCATCTCCTCTCCTCTGACGGCCGGGGCTCCCCCCTCCCTCCTCTCTCACAACACACACACGTGCACTCAGACAGCGGAGAAAAAGAGAGGAGAGGAGTGTTGCCGTTAATATCGCCGTTTTAAACTCTTACGACTAAATTCACCCTACGTGTGTCTAGTTCTGTGTAACTCTGTTACTCAGGTCCAGATGCACTGGACGCTGCCTGCTCTCTGCTCTGCTCTGCCTGCCGAGTGCGCGCGTCGGGCGCTGTGGGGGCGCGCTGTTAGTATCGATACTTTTAGAAATCAGTCATGTATCCAGATGCGCCGTTTTGCATCGATACTTTTGACAACTATACAAAGCTGTGCTGCAGGTTGTTGTCTTCTGGGGGGAACTAGTTGTGGCGCACGTACCATTTCAGTAATGGGCTTCTGAAGTGACTCGGAATATCTACTTATCATTTTAGTAATAAATTAATAAATGTTTCTATGTACCCCCTGCAATGTGCTCACGTACCCCTAGGGGTACGCGTACTACTCTTTGGGAACCACTGTTCTAGAATAATCGCTGTTACTATTTTTTTCTTTTTTTTCTCTGTTGTTGTTCTGTTTGTTTGTTTGTTTGCTTGTTTGGTTTTGTCGTTATTACTGTTGAGTTATTGCCGTCACAATTGTTATTTATTTATTTTCTATTATTATTATTAATTAATTTTTTCAATCTTTATTACTATTTTTTTCCCCATTATTATCCACCAAGTCTCTTTTTCATCATTATTATGATCACCATTTATAGAATATTTTATAACTGACTTACACACACACACACACACACACACACACACCTAATTTCACATTTTATGTCAATGTAAGTCATCAATGCATGTTCACTGTATTGTCTGTCGTGTTTTTTCCACAATAAAAAAGAAAAGAAAAGTAAGGCCGCTCGCCGACCGCAGCTCGTCTGTGATGAAAAAGCAGAAAGATTTTTAAAAAAAGAAAAAAAACAACGTCTCTTCATTCGTTTGTTTCTCTCTTTCACAGAAACGGCCCGCCAGAAGCAGGACGGCGTGGTCAGCAGCTCCGTGGTCTACTTCACCGAGGACGCGCCGCAGCTGCCGGCGAGCAACCCGCAGCCGCTGAAGCTGCGCCGCATCCTGAACCTCAGCCCCTTCACCGTCACCGACCACACGCCCATGGAGACGGTCGTCGACATCTTCCGCAAGCTCGGCCTCCGCCAGTGTCTGGTCACCAGGAGCGGGTCAGTTAGTTCTTAGTTCGTTCTTTTTATTTTGCACAATTTACAAGAATACAACATAAAACATGATAGATAATAATGAAACAGTGCAGGGAGAGGCAAAAAACCACTGAAGCCTCCACCTTATAATAATATTAATGTTAGAGTTTAATGTACAAAAGCACAAGATAACATGAAAAAATGTATAAAAAAATAATAGTGACTAACAACAATAATATATATTTTTTTTAAAAACAGAAAGTATGTGTGTCTCATGAGCAATAATAATAATGAGAATAATAATCAGTATTAAAATGTATAGTTATCAATGAACAGCAAGACAAATGCCTACATAGACGATACATTACAAAACAGCAGTTAAATTACCTTTTAAACATTTTTTAAAACATTTCACAGAAGAACAATTTTTTTGCTAAATGGTAGAAACTGTTCCATAACTTACTACCTCTAAATCTAATTGAGAATTGACCTCTGGTAGTGAGGAGTTTAGGGAGATGAAGATTTGCAGATTGGCGTGTTGAGTAAGAATGAACCATAAGTCTTGAATTGTTCTGGAATATTTCCTTCATTAGAGAGTATCTTATAAAGAAAAACACATATTTGAAAAATGTTAATGTCATAAATACTTACATAGTCTCTGAAATAAAGGAGCAGATGAAATGTGTAAAGTGTTTCTGGAGGACCAAAGTTTTGTGAAGAGTAGAAGGAAATGTATGAATTTATGAATGAATTTATATTTATTTAAATGTCATGCACCAATTAAAGCGCCCAGCCTATAAGGGCTTACAAGACACATTTCATATTTAGACAACAAGCAAAATCATCAGAGCACAGACAAACAAAACAAAAACCACATGGAATTCACATAAATAATTCACTTTTTCTTTTTGACCAGGCACTTTTTATAGTAAAGACTTCTTTTCTGAAGAACCATTCCAACTTTACCTCATCATCAACCCAAAAAAACTCAGGCTTCACAACTTGCATTTTCTGAAACAAAAACTGCCTGGCTTCTTGCCCAAACTATATTACAGTATGACAGATAGGGATAAATTAAACTATAATAAAGGAGACAGTTTGAAACCCGTTTGACGTGTCTCTCTCTGTCCCTCGCAGGCGTCTCCTGGGCATCATCACCAAGAAGGACGTGCTGCGCCACATGGCCCAGATGATGAACCAGGATCCAGAGTCCATCATGTTCAATTAGCTGTGAACAGGCAAGTCCCACCGCCGCCGCTCAATGCCACCGCCACCGCACCGCACCGCCACCGTTCTCAGTTCAACATGATGATGCACCGCTCTTATTTTGAAAAGCTAAACGCCTCAAATCAAACGCTGAAGGTGAAACTGAAGAGAACAATCCAGGAAACGTGTGAATAATCATCATAGATATAAAAATTTCTACATATGAAGCCGGAGAAGACGCTGCTGCTGCCGCCTGAAGCTCTTTTAGTTCTCATCCTAAAAAAAAACAACAAAACAAAAAAAAAAGAAATAAAAAAAAAGAGGTGCGTTTGTTTTCTCTGAGCCGAGTCGTAGCCGTAGTTTAACGTTCGTTCCTGTGAACTTCAGCGATCAAAATCTCTTCTCACTTCTTATTTTTGTCTTTGAGATGCCAGAAAATACTCTGCAGGATTTAATCGAAGCTGCTGTGACATGAAAAGATGTGAAACACAAACTGTAATTATTCTGTTGCTGCTTCTTTTTTTCTTTTTTTTTGGCTACAAGTTTAGTTTGTGTTTGAAAATAACTCTCAGAAACTCATTAATAATAATAATAACAATAATAATGATATGAAATAGACTCAAGCAGCAGAGAAAAGTTCACAGGTACAAACAAAAACCACAGTTTATTATTAATCGCTCATCTGCTCCGGTGTTGTCATGGTACTGTACAAAATGATGAAGATGAAGATGATGGGACCAGTTGTGACTCTTCCTCGTTTTTACTGTAAATCTTCTGTACCTGAGTTGTTTTGTGTTGTTTTTTTTTTTGTTGGGACTGTTGCACTTTGTGTTCTCGTCGTGTCGCTGCCATATTTATATTAACGCTGCCTGTGTCGATGTTGTCGGTGTCCCAAACACTAAACGATGCGTTCACTGTCGCGGCAGAACCGTCACAGTTTTTTTTTTTTTTTTTAGTGTTGATTTAATGATGTGAATTATTTTAACAACAGCAGTTTAAATATCCATATCAGCACTAAAAAGCTGCTGTTACATGAAGGAGCTCCGTGTGTCTGTGTCGGGCTTTTATTCTGAAAGTCGTGAACACGTTTCCTCCCCGATCCAGTGTTTCTCTCCGCTCGGTCACTTCCTGTGTCGTGGTATTTGTCGTCGGAGCTGCAGCTGCTAAACTAAACACACGTCATCGCAACCGGAAACTTTGAGGGAATTATGGGAAAACCAACAAATGATCAATGTTTTTTTTTTTTTTTTTTTGTTCAATGCCAAGAGAATGTACTGGAAAAATAACTGTGTGTATATACTGAAGATTTATTGTGAGCATTTTAATTTAATTTAATCGTCACACTAATGTGGAGCTCTGCCTCTTTTTATTTTTTATGTTGAAACTCTAAAATATTTATCAGATTCATTACCGGTACAGAAAGAAGAAGAGAAGAAAAACTCACATTTGCACTTTTTTTTGTTTTTGTTTTTGTAAATGAAAAGTGGGGAAAAAATAAAGTTTGATCTAATCTGCAGTCTTGGTTTGTTTTAAAATGTGTGTTTTTCTGTGTCATGTTGCAGATAAACAGTCGTATAAACTTAAATATAGTGAAGAAAAACAGGAAACAGCTGGAGAAGTGTTTGAATGCTGTGATCCAGATGTTACAACGAATTTGATTGGTCGTTATCGAGCGGGCAGGATATTCAATGTTTGGGGCGAGACCGACGCATAATTCGTGTGACTGCATTATCCAATGCGAAACTACCCCACTTTCATCCCGGATTTACTCGAAAATAGAATTTAGCACAAAGTTTGAGCTCCATTGTCTGATAGATGAGTTATTACACTAATTTTATGACCCAGACAGAGTGGAATCAAATTCATTTTTCTTTTCTGTACACCTTTAAATATAAAGAAGAAAAACAGGAAACAGTTGGAAACGTGTTTGAATGCTGTGATCCAGATGTTAAACATTGGTTTTATTGATAGAAAACAGAAATATCCTTCAACAGGAAACTGTAGGAGCCACTAAACTTCAAAATAAAGTTAAAGGGATAGTTCAACATTTTGGCAAATTGGCCCATTGCCATAATCCCTATAGTCATAGCAGTAGGTTTGTTACCTTTAATTGTCGGTGCAAGCTGTTTTTAGAACGGCGGAGCAGAGCCGCGAGCTGCTCAGAGCTACGCTACGGAGGCTCATGGGATTTATTGGTTTCTCTCATCAAACTCATCAAATACACAATCCAACAACTCCACAACGCTCTGGTGGACAAGTTGTGACCTGCACATTCACCACGCTATGAGATAATAACACAACGTTACCAGACAGAGTTGTTTTAGAGGGAAATTCATGCAAAACCGCTGATGCGCGTTGCCTTCAGGGACAGTTTTTCATCAAGCAGTCTCTGCATTTCCCAACAACAACTCTGTCTGGTAACGTTGTGTTATTATCTCATAGCGTTTTGAATGTGCAGGTCACAACTTGTCCACCAGAGCGTTGTGGAGTTGTTGGATTGTGTATTTGATGAGTTTGATGAGAGAAACCAAGAAATCCCATGAGCCTCCGTAGCGTAGCTCTGAGCAGCTCACGGCTCTGCTCCGCCGTTCTAAAAACAGCTTGCACCGACAATTAAAGGTAATGAACCTACTGCTATGACTATAGGGATTATGGCAATGGGCCAATTTACCAAAATGTTGAACTATCCCTTTAAGAAGTTCAAAATAAAACAAATACAATGATTAATTAAATATAAAAAAACAAACCAAGATGAGACGATAAATAATTCTTTGGTTTCATAAAACACACACAAGGAAGAAAAACATCGCGTTTGTCTTCCTCCTCCTCCTCCTCCTCCTCCTCCTCATGGCGTCTTGGCCTCCTCCTCTCCTTTATTGGCCGTCTCCAGCTCAGAGTAATACTTGAGCGCTCTTCTCACCGGCTCTAGGATGTGCTGCTGCGCCATGACAACAACACAACAAGCCCGAGTCACAACCTGTCATCCCCGTGTTGTGTTGTGTTGTGTTGTGTTCAGGGTTCCTACATATTTGACATTTCCAAATTCCATACTTTTTCCAGACCATAATTTCCAGACTTCTCGGTAAAAAAAATTCAAATAATTTGTGATATTTGAGTAAATAGTTGTGCATTATATAATAAAAGTCATGCAATTAATATTTTTTTTTCATTATTCTGAATGTGTATGCCATTATGTAACTAGCTATAGGTACAATAGTGCATACAAAAATAATTAACCCAGATAACTGCAGATAAGACCAAACTCAGATAAGTATAAGATAAATATATTTCCATACAATAATTTCCATTTTCCATACTTTTCCAGACCTGGAAATGTATCAAATCAAATTCCATACTTTCCATACTTGCGTAGGAACCCTGTGTGTTGTGTGTGCGTTATGAGTGAGTCTACTCTGCACACCTGACTTCTCTGGTGTTGCGTTCAGGGACCTCACCTCCAGACAGGGGAAGAGCTTGGTGAGCTCGGTGAACAGCGGCAGCAGCACGAAGCGGATGAAGCTGGTCTGAGACGACGGCTTGGACACTTTGTCCCGGTCCATGAACGGAGTGACGGGGAGTCCCTTCTGCTTCTCCGTGTCGCTCTGGAGACCAGAGCAGAGACAAACGCTGCGTTCAGGGTCCACCTGTAATAGAATGTCTGACTGTGTGCGTCAAAAAGATGTTTTGTTGATGTGTTAACCCTCCTGTTGTCCTTCTGTTCCCTTCCTCCATCCTTCCTTCTTTCCTTCCTTCCTTGAACGAATCTGCTCTCTCCCTCCATCTTTCTTCCCTTCCCTTTTCCCTTCCTTCTCTCCCACAATCCTTTCCCCCTTCCTTCCTTTTCCCTTCTTCCTTCTTTGAACAAATCTGTTCTCTCCCTCCATCTTTCTTTCCTTTCCTACCCTTTTCCCTTCTTTCTTTCCACAATCTTTTTTGCCTCCCTCCCTTCTTTCCTTCCCTTCATCCCTTCTTTTTTGACCCAATCTGTTCCTTCCTTCTTTCCTCCCTCGTTCCCTTTGTCCTTCCTTCCTTTATTCTTTCTCTCCGTCCTTCCTGCCTTCCTTCCTTCTTCCTTTCTTTCCCTTCATCCTTCTTTCCTTCCTTCCTTCCTTCTATCCCTTTATCCTTCCTTCCGTTCTTCTTTCCCTTTGTCCTTCCTTCCTTCCGTTCATCTATCCCTTCCTTCCTTCCTTCCTTCCTTCCTTCCTTCCTTCCTTCCTTCCTTCCTTCCTTCCTTCCTTCCTTCCTTCCTTCCTTCCTTCCTTCCTTCCTTCCTTCCTTCCTTCCTCCCTTCCTTCCTTTTGTCCTTCCTTCCTTGACCCAGGAGGACAGGAGGAGGACAACAGGAGGGTTAAATATCTGGGGCTGGATTCATCAATATGTTCTTAAGAAAGATCTTAAGAAATGTCTTCAGAAGAAAATTAAGAAGTTCATAAGAAAGTTCTTAAGTGCAATTCCTCAATATTTTCTTAAGAACAGTCTTAAGAAGTTCTTACGAATTTCTTATTTTTCCTACTTAAGAACTTCTTAAAATATGTCACTGCAGTGTATAGCATATAGTTTAGTCACTGACTAACCATGGTGAAGGACAAAAAGAGATGCAGAAACTTTTCAAGGCAGGCGCTTGAGGTTATGGTGAATGAAATTAATGTACGAAAAAACTCTCTCTTGGGGAAAATTAATAATATGGGAATAACAGCGGAAAATAAGACAAGAGGGTGGGTCAAAGTGGCTGAAGCTGTGTCAGCGGTGCTAACATGCTAACTAATAGTTAACAGTCACTTTGTGCGATTAAAGCAGAAGTGAGTGATATATTTGTGTTAATATAAGTCTTAAATAGTTATATCTTCCGACAGCAATCACTTACATAGAGTGTTTGGACTGAAACACGGGTCTGTCAGTCACTCTGCTCTGCTCTGAGCCGAAGAGAAAACATTTATCGTATCCTACAGTTTTTATCCAATGAGGAGAGAGAACGGCATGCAGGGCTGTGTGTGCAGCCAAGGAACGCCGTGAATGTGGTGACGTAGCGACGAGGACTGTTATGGTGCGTTCAAGGAAACTCGTATTTTTCCGACCGTGAAGTGGTACCAGTTCGATCTGGTACGAGTTCACCGGTCGGAAGTTACGAGTGGCCGTTATAGTGACTTTCACCGGTAAAACAGGTCGGAAAAACACGAGTGGGTTGCCTGGAACGCTACAAAGTCGTAAGTTGTGACTTGAAGCTGTAATTTACGATTTCAAAAGCCTGCCTGGAACGCAGCATTAGCGAAAACGACCGGATCACTCACTTCTGCTTTAATTAATAAATATATTTACTTACTATGACCTACTAGTCTAAACTTGTCTAAAATGTGTGATATTAGAGGCTTAGGCTACCTATTCACCATAGGGATTTTAAGACAGGTCAAGGTTGTCTTAAAGTTAAGAACAAATTTGAGAACTTTGATTTCAAGAATACCATTCATTCTTAAAGCAGAAGTAAGTGATCCGGTTGTTTTGGCTAATGCTGCGTTCCAGGCAGGCTTTTGAAACCGTAAATTATAGCTTCACGTCACGACTTACGACTTTGTAGCGTTCCAGGCAACCCACTCGTGTTTTTCCGACCTGTTTTACCTGTGAAAGTCACTATAACGACCACTCGTAAAAACACGAGTTACGGGTTGCCTTGAACGCACCATAACGTCTTGACAGCCGATGGGGTTAGCAGCCCCCGCCCTCGTCATGGATCTATTGGTCCTCGGCCCTACGTCACCACATTCAGGCGCATCCCTTGGCTGCACACACAGCCCTTCATGCCGTTCTCTCTCCTCATTGGATAAAAATTGTAGGATACGAGAAAAGTTTTCTCCTCGGCTCAGAGCAGAGCAGAGTGACTGACAGACCCGTGTTTCGGTCCAAACACTCTATGTAAGTGATTGCTGTCGGAAGATAGAACTATTTAAGACTTATATTAACACAAAAATATCGCTTACTTCTGCTTTAAAGTCCCACTCCCGCGACCCTTTTTGGTCATTTTAAAACCAGCTCATTAGCAATGCACCTCTGGAGGGTGGGCGGAGACAGCGCTGCTCTGCACCCGCCCAGCCACCTCCTCGCACCCCACCCCCCGCCTGCTGACAGCTGGACATTGTACAATTACAGATTCAGCGTGTTTAGCGTAAAACTCCACATTGGTATTCGATCCCAGACTGGAGCATAGTCCTTGCTCACAGTGCAAGCTGTTCTACCAGGTGAGCTATACCTGTTATACTTCCATAGTTACACCGAGCTGCCATGGTTTTCACCTCTGAGCCAGATGCAGAGCGGGGCGGGAGCTTGTAGCACTAGTGCCCTCCCCTGGAGCTGTGACACGTCAGCTCCAGTCTCCCTGAAACTGCCAGTTTGCGTCTGCCATTGGTTCACAGCAGTTTGAAGGCAGAAAAACTCAGAAATGCAATTTTGCACTTCCTTTTCTGCTGATATGTCCTCTAACACAAGAAAAATGCCACAGGAACATGTGAAAAGCTCAAAAAACAAGATTTTCACGGGAGTGGGTCTTTAAGTTTTTTCTTAAAGGGATAGTTCAACATTTTGGCAAATTGGCCCATTGCCATAATCCCTATAGTCATAGCAGTAGGTTTGTTACCTTTAATTGTCGGTGCAAGCTATTTTTAGAACGGCGGAGCAGAGCCATGAGCTGCTCAGAGCTACGCTACGGAGGCTCATGGGATTTCTTGGTTTCCCTCATCAAACTCATCAAATATACAATCCAACAACTCCACAACGCTCTGGTGGACAAGTTGTGACCTGCACATTCACCACGCTATGAGATAATAACACAATGTTACCAGACAGAGTTGTTTTAGAGGGAAATTCATACAAAACCGCTGATGCGCGTTGCCTTTAGGGACAGTTTTTCATCAAGCAGTCTCTGTATTTACCTCTAAAACAACTCTGTCTAACAAACCTACTGCTATGACTATAGGGATTATGGCAATGGGCCAATTTGCCAAAATGTTGAACTATCCCTTTAAGCAGAAAGTTGAGAAAAAACTTTTTTGGAGAATATGACTTCTTCTCTTTTTTCTTTTTAATACTGAAGTTAAGAAAAAAAAGACACTTAAGAAGTTTTTTTTGTGAATCTGGCCCCTGATGTTTTTATTTCAACATCAAAACTGTGGCTGAGTTTATCAATCTATAGGTTGATCCAGATGTTCTCCCACTGGACGTTTTATTTTGAAATTTGGTTGCACCTCCGTGTGTGTGAGTGTTGTGTCTTCCAGTCACTTCCTGTGTGTCGGTGTGTCTCACCTGGTTGAAGAACTCCTGCAGCAGACAGTCCAGCCACGGCTCGGCCACCTCCATCGGCCTCGCCTCGTTGGAGATGTCGCTCACCTTCACCATGATCTTCATCAGCTGCAGACAGACGGGGAGAGAGGAAGACTCTGGTGAAGGAGCTGGATCCTTTCAAAGTAAGAGCTCGGCTGGAAACTCAAACTTACCACTTCCTTGTGCTCCTTGTTGGTGAAGTCGAACACCGGCTGCATCACTTTGAACTTGTTGAGGATTTCGTTGTGTCGAGCCATGTCAGTGGCCAGGATGCATCTCAAGAGTCAAGAGTCAGGAGATCTTGATTGTCCCCGAAGGGCAATTTGTACATATACACATGTATGTGTTCTAATATATACATATAGATGTATTTAAGTCTCACCTGATCATTCCTCCTCTGATGTGTTTGTACTGATCGCAGGTCAGATTCTTCAGGATGTTGCACTCAGGCTGCAGAGAGAAAACGTTTATATTAAAGCTCCTTCGGAATAAAGGTAGATGTCTATATTAAAGCTCCTTCAGAATAAAGGTAAAAGTTTATATCAAAGCTCCTTCAGAATAAAGGTATATGTTTATAATAAAACTCCTTCAGAATAAAGGTAGATGTTTATAATAAAGCTCCTTCAGAATAAAGGTAAATGTTTATAATAAAGCTCCTTCAGAATAAAGGTAAATGTTTATAATAAAGCTCCTTCAGAATAAAGGTAGATGTCTATATTAAAGCTCCTTCAGAATAAAGGTAGATGTCTATATCAAAGCTCCTTCAGAATAAAGGTAAATGTTTATAATAAAGCTCCTTCAGAATAAAGGTAGATGTCTATTTTAAAGCTCCTTCAGAATAAAGATAGATGTTTATATCAAAGCTCCTTCAGAATAAAGATAGATGTTTATATCAAAGCTCCCTCAGAATAATATTGTTTAAATTAAAGCTCCTTCAGAATAAAGGTAAATGTTTATAATAAAGCTCCTTCAGAATAAAGGTAAATGTTTATAATGAAGCTCCTTCAGAATAAAGGTAGATGTTTATTAAAGCTCCTTCAGAATAAAAGTTGTTGTTTATATCAAAACTCCTTCAGAATAAAGGTAGATGTTTGTATTAAAGCTCCTTCAGAATAAAGGTAGATGTTTATATCAAAACTCCTTCAGAATAAAGGTAGATGTTTATATCAAAGCTCCTTCAGAATAAAGGTAGATGTTTATATTAAGCAAAAGTAAGCGATCCGGTTGATGCTGCTTATATCAAAGCTCCTTCAGAATAAAAGTTGATGTTTATATTAAAACTCCTTCAGAATAAAGGTAGATGTTTATTAAAGCTCCTTCAGAATAAAGGTAGATGTTTATAATAAAGCTCCTTCAGAATAAAGGTAGATGTTTATATCAAAGCTCCTTCAGAATAAAGGTAATGTGTAGAGGGATTACCTTAGACAAGATGCCGAAGGCGACGGCACAGTGGTGGTTTTCCAGGGGCGAGATGTCGTTGTAGCGGAGAGCGAGGTCGGTCTGAGCGTTGATCTGAGCAGACAAACAAAAAAACAAATTGATTTTAAAGGATCATTTCTCTCTCATGGGACGAACAGATCAGACGGAGGCTGAAGCGGCGCTGACGGGACCTGGTAGACGTTGTTGTATCCGGGGTGGTCGAGGTCGTGGCACAGCGCCGAGGTCAACATGATGAACAGGTCGATTCGTCCTAATTTATTCCTGAGGTCTGTGAGCCAGATCAGGCCGTACATCTGCAGCACAGCAACACAACCACAACACAACAGCTGCTTCCTCCTCATCTTTTTGATTTAACCCTACTTTTAACTAAACTTTATGTGTTTTATGTTTAAATTTGCTTTGTTTTTTACTCTTTGTACATAATAAAAGTGTTCAATTGGACCAAAAGTAAAAGTAGACATTAATTGTGTATCTCTGTTTTCCGTCTGTGTGTGAGGTTGTCGTACCATCTGTGTGACGCAGAAGCAGTGGCGGAAGTTGTGGAAGGGGATGTTGTTGTAGTGGCGGTAGACCTCGAACAGGAAGTTCTGCAGCACCTTCAGCTCGATGTGGAACGCCGTCAGGAAGTCCAGGTCCGTGAACATCACCTGCAGCAGCACCAGCATCTCCGCCTCCTCCCACTGCCTGCACACACACACACACACACACACACACACACACACACACACACACACACACACACACACACACACACACAGGTGAGGCAGGACGAGTACGTGTGTATGTGTGTGTGTGTTTGATTTGTGTTTGTTCTCACCAGTTGTCAAAAACAGGAGTTTTCAGGAGCTCTCTCACTTCCTCTGTCACCTGCAGTGAGCTGCGCCAAAAAACTTTAATCAGGTCTAACTTAAAGGGATAGTTCAACATTTTTGCCATATTCGCCGAATGCCATAATCCCTGTAGTTTTAGCAGTAGGTTCGTTACCTTTAATTGTCAGTACAAGCTGTTTTTCGACGGGGCAGAGACGCGAGCTGCAATGGAGGCGCACGGTACTTTCACATTTCCCTCATCAAACTAATCAAATACACAATCCAACAACTCCACAACGCTCTGGTGGACAAGTTGTGACCTGCACATTCACCACGCTATGAGATAATAACACAACGTTACCAGACAGAGTTGTTTTAGAGGGAAATGCAGAGACTGCTTGATGAAAAACTGTCCCTGACAGGAACGCGCATCAGCGGTTTTGCATGAATTTACCTCTAAAACAACTCTGTCTGGTAACGTTCTGTTATTATCTCATAGCGTGGTGAATGTGCAGGTCACAACGTTTTGGAGTTGTTTGATGAATTTGATGAGGAAAAGGTGAAAGTAGAGCTCACGTCTCTGCTCCGCCGTTCTAAAAATAGCTTGCACCGACAATTAAAAGTAATGAACCTACTGCTATGACTATAGAGATTATGGTGATAGGAGGATTTGCAAAAATGTTGAAATATCCCTTTAACGTGAAGAATAAGAAACAATAGATTCAACATTTTTGCTGAAGGCGGCGAGGTCACCTCATGTTGAGGAACTTCCTGCGGACCTGCTGCTGCTCCTCCTGCACGCTCAGCTGAGGCGTCTTGGGTTTGGGTGAGAACTTGGCGTTCTGCTGGTCGCCGTCGTCCTTGAACAGACCCATCCAGCTCAGGTGCTCCACGCTCTGACGGAGGAGAAGGTCAACATATTTATTATTTTTGTAAATACTGTTTCTACTAAAACTCTCTGAGGCTTTTATTGTGAAGCAGCCACAGGAAGTGCCTGGTTCCTCTCTCCGGACCTGCAGCTTCCTCTTGAACGACTCCACGTGGCTCTTGAGTTCGCAGATGATGTCCGGGGTCTTCCTCATGTCCTCCATGACCTTGCTCTCCAGGTGACGCAGCCTGGAGGTGGAGACAGGAAGTGGACGGCGGTGAGTCCGACGTGAACCTGAACGCCTCAGTGCGTCACACCGCTGACAGGACGCACTCACCTGTGCTCCATGCTGTCCAGCTCAGGAGGCAGCGTCACACCTGCAGAAACAAAACATCAACTGCCTCATCAGACACTGATCACAGGAAACATCACAGGAGTCTTCTAACTTTATTCATTAGATGTGTTTTAAAGGGATAGTTCAACATTTTGGCAAATTGGCCCATTGCCATAATCCCTATAGTCATAGCAGTAGGTTTGTTACCTTTAATTGTCGGTGCAAGCTACTTTTAGAATGGCGGAGCAGAGCCGTGAGCTGCTCAGAGCTACGCTACGGAGGCTCATGGGATTTCTTGGTTTCCCTCATCAAATACACAATCCAACAACTCCAAAACGCTCTGGTGGACAAGTTGTGACCTGCACATTCACCACGCTATGAGATAATAACACAACGTTACCAGACAGAGTTGTTTTAGAGGTAAATACAGAGACTGCTTGATGAAAAACTGTCCCTGAAGGCAACGCGCATCAGCGGTTTTGCATGAATTTCCCTCTAAAACAACTCTGTCTGGTAACGTTGTGTTATTATTATCTCATAGCGTGGTGAATGTGCAGGTCACAACTTGTCCACCAGAGCGCTAATGGGGGATCCAAATGAACAAATAAACATCTGGAAACATCAGGCTCACTCTGCAGGTCCGACGCCACCACCTCCAGCCGGTAGTAGGTCTCCTGGCTGTTGGCCTGCAGCCGGGGCGAGATGTTCACCATGACGCCCTGAGTGTCGTACATCTTCAGGATGTGGTGCGGCCCGGCCTCTGCCGCCGCTCGAAACAGATCTGTCAGGCAGGTAGATGAGCACAGGTGAGGTTCACACTCACTCCACAGCAGGATGGTGTCTCCTCCTCTGTGTCTCTAACCCTCCTCTCCTCCATGTGCATTTGTTTCCAACAAAGAAGCCGGTGAGAAATCAATCCATGGAGCGGTGGATAAGGTTATTATCATCTACCATGTTACCATGTGTATATTTGTGTCGTCTTATCTGTCATCAACAAGAGATTACGGGTTACGGGGTGTGTTACGATTCATTAAAGGGGACATATTATGGAAATATCACTTTTTGAAGGCTCTTTAACACACATATTTGGGCGTTTGTTTTGCCTTCCAGCCTCCAAAATGTGAGAATTGACGAAAAAAAAATCTGTAATTTTCAGGCTCACGAGGTTGAAATCCATGTGGTTTTACGAGCTGTTCCCTCAGTTGTCTGACAATGATGTAACTAGGATTCAAATTTGCATAATACCACCCCTACCTGGGACCGGTAGAAGGGGTGGGGCAAGCAGTGGCTCATTTGCATTTAAAGGGACAGGCACTGAAACCAGCCGTTCTGAACAGAGCTGTTTAGAGAGGATGAAAAGAGCTGTGATGTTTGATCCTTGGGGGATTTTGACCAAAGCATGTCACAGATATGTCCATAAGACACCTGGGAACTATTTTAATTCATGGAAAGGGGGCAGAATATGTCTCATTTAAGGTACAAATGGAGCAGAGTTAAGGTATAAATCCTGCGTAGTTCCTCTTTAAAGGTCAGGGACTCCAGACGGTGTGAAGAGGACAAAGAGCTGGAAGCTGAAAGGACCTGTCAGCGCCACATGGAGGCCCGGTCCTGACAGAGAGGCCGCGTCACTCCACACTTCACCCTGCTCAGGTTGAACTGCATGTTTCAGCTTTTTTACACATTGATAATAAATGATAAACAACCTGCTGCAGCGTGCGTCGACACCTCCTCTTCCTTCTCTTACCTCTGACGTCGGCAGCAGAGCAGTCGGCCGCGAGCTCGGCCTGCTCCAGCCGCCCGTTCACCATGAAGTGGATGATTTTGGTCGTCATCCTGCAGCCGGGTGAAGCAGGACCTGCTCCCCGAGTCCAAATGAGACCTCTCGACACCGACGGGCACCTTGCATGTGGGAAGGAGACAGCTGCGGCTGACAGAGGACCCTCCCACTCATCCACTCGAGGCTGAAGTACCGACCAGGACGAGTGGGCAGAGGCTCAGGGACACCGAGGGTCATACATTTTAGAGTGTACATCGTTTCTTGTAGAAATCTCTCAGAAATGTGCACCAGTAAAAGAAAATCCAGGTGGGTCAGGAGGTCACAGAAGTCGGTCACCGTTTAAGAATAATTTGTTAAAGCAGAAGTAAGCGGAATATTTGTGTTAATATAAGTCTTAAATAGTTATATCTTCCAACAGCAATCACTTAGAGTGTTTGGTCCGAAACACGGGTCTGTCAGTCACTCTGCTCTGCTGTAAGCCGAGGAGAAAACGTATCCAATGAGGAGAGAGAACGGCATAAAGGGGCGGTCCTCTCTGTGTGTGCAGCCAAGGGATGCGCGTGAATGTGGTGACGTAGGGACGAGGGCGGGGGCTGCTAACTCCATCGGCTGACAGGAAGTTAGCCAAAACCACCGGATCGCTTACTTCTGCTTTAAGGTTTGTTTAAGCTCTGTTATAATTTGGATGATTCAAGCAGCTATTTCTGGAAATCCTGATTCAGTATGATTGGCAGATTTGTCCTTTTTCAAATCTATGTTGAAGACAAATCATCATCAGTGGTGCTTCATACAGAAAATAAGGACATCAGATCCTGCTTCACATCTTCACTTTAACTAAGTGGTTTTATTTTTCAAGGTTTTATTGACTGGGTGGGAGCCACCTTGTGGATCTCGAAAGTAAGTTTTATTTTTCTAGTGCTTTTCACAGATAAAATCATAAAGTGTAGCTCTGAGCAACTCACGTCTCTGCTCCGCCGTTCTAAAAATAGCTTGCACCTACAATTAAAGGTAACGAACCTACTCATAAAACTATAGGCAATAGGCCAATTTGCCAATATCCCTTTTAAAATATAAAAGCATAACATTAAAATAGCATATCCAAGATAACCAATCAACTAAAAGCTTGTCTGTGTGTCTACAGGTGTAGTGGTGGAGTCATTCTCGCAGAGCGCCTGAGCGGCGCTGTGGGGAGTAATGTGAGGACATTTAAGGTGCGCGCTGATTATTCCAGGTGTGGAGCACAGAAGTAGATTGTTTTTGACCGCAGGCTGGCGGCGTTTTTTTGAGTTCTTTGTTCAATACATTTTGTTTATTGGGCACAACTTAATGGACCAAGTTGGAGCAAAAAAAAAAAAACATCAGCCGAGGCCGCGAGTGCATAAATCAAGGTGCGTCTCCATAGCAAGTCAAAAACACTTCTCTGTTGTGAGTTATGCAAAAGAAGTTACCCTGACACCACGGCGTTGGGCTGCAGGTCGTGGAGCAAGCGGGGATTGGAGACTCCGCGGTGGAGCGACGCGGTAAAGCAGCAAAGTTATTTATATATTTTTATTTATTTATATAAAATCATATATTTATATATATAATCTTGTGTCTTGTGTCTTTTCCACTGTCATACATAGACCTCACTTCTCTCTGTGTTTTCTTTACTTAATTTCCTGTGGAGTAGCCTATATGGTGACAGCGCGTGTGGCTTTATTTAGTTACAAACTGTGTTGTCTGATGTGGTTTTTATTGAGTCTGAAGGAGGAGAGGTGAGGACCAGACCAGACTTTGTTGTGTCTTATAAAGTTGCCTCAGTGTTTTGATGTCAGAAAGGTTACATATATATTTCTACATGTACTGTAATACACTGCTCAAAAAAAATAAAGGGAACACTTAAACAACACATCTAAGATCTCAATTAATTAAATATTGCAGTTTAAAATCGTTATTTAATATATAGTAGAGTGTGTTGAGAACAAAATAACATAAAAATGATCAATGTAAATCAAAATGATCATCCCAGGGCAGGTTGATTTCACACAGGTGTGATATACTTGGAGTTACAATGTATTGTTTAAGTGTCCCTTTATTTTTTTGAGCAGTGTATTAAATGTCTATCTGGCTGTGATCCTGTGATCCAGTCTCAGGAGTATCTTATTTAGGCTACACTTTGCTTATACGTGTCTTGTACATTTCCACTGTCATACATAGACCTCACTTCTCTCTGTGTTTTCTTTACTTAATTTCCTGTGGAGTATATGGTGACAGCGCGTGTGGCTTGTGTTGTCTGATGTGGTTTTTATTGAGTGTGAAGGAGGAGAGGTGAGGACCAGACCAGACTTTGTGCTCTAACAGTGGAGATGTATGTTAGTGTGTTCATGCAGACAGGCTGGATTGTTTGCTTTGTGCTTTTTGTTTTGGAGTGGCCACTGGCCACAGAATGGGTGACCACTCTAGTTAGTCTAGTTCTAGTTGTTGTTGTTTTACATTGTAGTAAAAAGTAAAAACTACAGCCACAAATGTAAAACCCTTTATTTTTAACACAATATTTGCTGCAATTTTTTTTCTCCAGCCTACGATCTTTAATATTTGTTTTTTTATCCGCATAGTGTCAGTGTGCAAATTATAATAAAGTGTTTGTCAACTTTATTCATGTTTTCAATGTAAACTGGTTTTCTGTGATTTAAAACTAACCTGGTGTAATTCTATGCTTTGACCAGCAGATGGCGCAAAACCACCATCTGGAGCCAGGACATTGAGAAAACACAATGTAAGTGTGATTTGTAGCTGAAGTGTTGCAGCTCAAACATTTCTAAATGTCAGGATGAGTGTGACTAAATGTTTTTTGTGTATGTGTTGTCCCAGGTGGAGAGTCAGAGGTGTTTGTGAACATCACACTGAAGATGAAGCAGGAGGAGCTGACTGACTGTCTGCACAGCAGTAAGAGCATTTCTTTATTTGTCATTAATGCTAGTTTGTTTATCTGGGGTTCACCTCATTAGTATAGGTTTGTATATGACCTGATTGGTATACTAAAGCTATGGTCAACAATACATGTGTTTTTAAATTTAAAGTTTTGTATCTTTTTATATACGGGGTGTGTGTGTGTATATATATATATATATACACAATTTTTTGCATCTTGCCTTATTGCTTGTTTTATTGTTTGTGTTTTGACTGTCACAGACTCATTTACTCAAGATGTCTCCAATTTGACGCTCCAACAAGGTGACGTCCTCCAGGAAGTCCATGGAACACAGGTCTTACGTCTTTACATCAGGTTTGGTTTTTATTTTGTACTTATTTTCTTAATTTCCAAACAACTTTACATTGTTTAACCTTGATCCCATCTCTGGTTTGTGCCATGCGCTTCACTGGGTGAGTCGGCCATCTTGTAGACCAGGCCATGTGGCTGCAGGCGTTTGTTCCAGCCACGAGCACTTGAGTCAAGTCTGGTCTACAAGATGGCTGACTTACCCAGTGAAGCGCATGGCACAAACCAGGGATGGGATATGTAAAGTTGTTTGTAAATGTACAAAATAAAAACCAAACCTAAGTAAAGATGTAAGATCTGTGCTCCATGGTCCGCCTGGAGGACGTCATCTCATTGGAGTGTCAAATTGGAGACACCTTGAGTAAATGAGTCTGTGACAAGCAATGAGGCAAGATGCAATAAATGGTAAAAGATACAAAACTTTTATTTTAGGTTTTTATTTTGTACTTATTTTCATTTCCAAACAACTTTACATTGTTTAACCTTGATCCCATCCCTGGTTTGTGCCATGTGCTATACTGGGTAAGTCGGCCATCTTGTAGACCAGGCCATGTGGCTGCAGGTGTTTGTTCCAACCAAGCAGCAGTACACCAGACTTGACTCAGTCAAAGTGCTCTTGGTTGAAACAAACACCTGCAGCCACATGGCCTGGTCTACAAGATGGCCGACTCACCCAGTGAAGCACATGGCACAAACCAGAGATGGATCTCAAGCATTTCCACACGATTAACATTGTTGAGTCTTCAATGTCTTCTTTGAACAGGTGGTGAAGTTCTTCTGGACTCAAGGTGGACAGCAGCTCCTGAAAGAGAGAACATGGACAAGCAGTGTTAGACAGGACTACCTGCAACTCATGCTGAATGTGTCCTTTGTCTTCAGACTGAACAAGATGGAGGTAACTGTGGAAGTAAGTAAAGATTGCTGTGTGGATTGGTGTTTCTTACCAAGTCGAGGTGGCAGTAGTAGAAGCACATGGTAGCCAGTCAGCTCAGGGTTGAAAACCTGCAAAAGAGACACAGATGAGTGAAACAAAGAAACACTATCAAATGAACAAAAACCTGAAGTAAAGATAAGATGCCTGGTCTTTGAGCAAAGTCACATTCCCTGACGCTTGTAGACCAGGCCATGTGGCTGCAGGTGTTTGTTCCAACCAAGCAGCAGTACACCAGACTTGACTCAGTCAAAAGTGCTCTTGGTTGAAACAAACACCTGCAGCCACATGGCCTGGTCTACAAGATGGCTCACCCAGTGAAGCACATGGCACAAACCAGGGATGGATCAAGGTTGACAAACATTTCCACACGATTAACATTGTTGAGTCTTCAATGTCTTCTTTGAACCAGGTGGTGAAGTTCTTATGGACTCAAGGTGGACAGCAGCTCCTGAAAGAGAGAACATGGACAATCAGTGTTAGACAGGACTACCTGCAACTCATGCTGAATGTGTCCTTTGTCTTTCAGACTGAACAAGATGGAGGTATGTGTCTTGTGGAAGTAGGTAAAGATTGCTGTGTGTATTCAACAGTATGCCTTGAGTGTTTCTTACCAAGTAGAGGTGGCAGTAGTAGAAGCACATGGTAGCCAGTCAGCTCAGGGTTGAAAACCTGCAAAAGAGACAAAGATAGAGTGAAACAAACACTATCAAATGAATAAAAACCTTAGTAAAAGATGCAAGATGCCTGGTCTTTGAGCAAAGTCGCATACCCTGACGCTTCCGCCTGCAACTCATGTTGAATGTGTCCTTTGTCTTTCAGACTGAACAAGATGGAGGTAACTGTGTGACTATGTGTCTTGTGGAAGTAAGTATAAAAGATTGCTGTGTGGATTGGTGTTTCTTACCAAGTGGAGGTGGCAGTCGTAGAAGCACATGGTAGCCAGTCAGCTCAGGGTTGAAAACCTGCAAAAGAGACAAAGATAGAGTGAAACAAACACTATCAAATGAATAAAAACCTTAAGTGTAAGATGCCTGGTCTTTTGAGCAAAGTCGCATTCCCTGACGCTTCCGCCTGCAACTCATGTTGAATGTGTCCTTTGTCTTTCAGACTGAACAAGATGGAGGCAACTGTGTGACTATGTGTCTTGTGGAAGTAAATAAAGATTGCTGTGTATGCTTTGAGTGTTTCTTACCAAGTAGAGGTGGCAGTAGAAGCACATGGTAGCCAGTCAGCTCAGGGTTGAAAACCTGCAAAAGAGACAAAGATGGAGTGAAACAAACACTATCAAATGAATAAAAACCTTAAGTGTAAGATGCCTGTTCTTTGTTCTTTGAGCAAAGTCGCATTCCCTGGCGCTTCCGCTGACGCTCCAGTGCAGAATGACTATTTGTAGGACACTGCTCCTCTGTTTGCTGCAGTTGATCGTCAGGACGGGAGTGCAGACACATGTGCTCGGCCAATGGAGAAGCAGCTCCGCCTTCCTGGAGGACGTCATCTCTTAAGCTCAACATTCAATCTGTGTCACAGTACGAGTCAGTAACACGTCTGCTCACAGATCCACCGCTGGTGTAGTGGATATCCTCCTGGCTTTTGACTCTGACATTGTGGGTTCGAGTCCTGGTGTTGGCTTCTTGGTCTTCTCCGTAAGTTTCTTTGTATGTGCTGCTTTGTATGAGTCAGTACAAGTTCCAACACATTAAGTCTCAGATCCATCGCTGGTGTAGTGGATCTCGCTCTGGCTATGGACTCAAGAGGTCGCTGGTTTGATCCCTGGTGTTGGCTTCTTGGTTTCCTCCTTAAGTTTCTTTGTATGTGCTGCTTTGACGATGTCAAATACACTATGACCAATGTCTCTGTCACACCGATTAATGGTACAGTGGGTTGCACTGCTGCTTTGGGTTCAGCAGACCATGGGTTCGATCCCCAGGGAGAGAAGAAGAAGGCCGGGTAAAGAGATGCATGAGAAGTGAGTAAGTAAGTGGGATTTTATTGACTTTATTACTTAAAAATACAATAATACTTAATAATAGTTCTTACTTTAGTTTTTTTTATTTACCTACATTACTTCTAGTTACTTATCATTACTTTTATTTTTCTACTTTTAGTTTCTACTTTTAGTTCCTATTTATGACCTATATACCCACATTCATTCACGCATTCATTCAGACGGACAAACAACACAGAGACGAACGAGACGAACGACACATAAGTCGGGTCGGGACCGGTCGGGTCCTGTCAGGTCAGGTCGGTCGGTAACGCCCTTGTCCGGCCTTCTTCTGTCCCACCGTAGGGGCTTGGTACCCATCGTCGTGGTGGTGGGGAGGGGAGGGGACTGCTCCCACTGGGGCTCGAACCCGTGGCCTTCGCTACCCAAAGCGGTAATGCAACACACTTGACCACCGAGCCCGAGACAATGCACTGGTCATAGTGTATTTGACATCGTCAGGGCAGCTACAAAGAAACTTAATGAGAAAACCTCTCACTGTCTCCCCTGGGGATCGAACGCGTGATCTGCTGCACCCAAAGCGGCAGCACAACCCAATCAACCGTTAATCGACGAGACAGACACAACATTGGTCATAGTGTATTTGACATCGTCAAAGCAGCACACACAAAGAAACTTCAGGAGAAAACCAAGAAGCCAACACCTGGACTCGAACCAACAATCTCTTGAGTCCATAGCCAAAACGAGATCCACTACACCAGCGCTAGATCTGAGGTGTGTTGGATTTTGTACTGACTCGTACGGCTGCACAGCAACATAACAAAAGCTGTCAGCTGTGTTGAATAAGTGAATAATTATGACAGTCTCCTTCATTGACATGTTTGGTTGGTCTTTGTTGATAAGATTGTTTTGGAGCAGGATGATGATGATGATGATGAAAACTGTGCGTGGTCGCGAACCAGCGAACGCTGCGTTGACAGGCAAGGAGAAACTCCATTACACCACAAGCGAGTGATGAAAAAAAAAAAAAAAAAACTGGGAGTGCTGATCGTGAGCAGGCAGCTCACAGCGGCCTCCGAGCTCCTGCAGCGGATCCCACACGGATCGGGGAGCAACGTCCCCGCGGAGCCAGCTGCCCCCCCCCCCGGAGCTCCAGTCGTGGTCCATCTCTACACATACAAACATGGATATGGATCACAGATCATGGTCGGGGGGGTTGGGGGGAGAGACGCGTTGAAACTTGTAAAAGTGTGGAGAGTGCTGGAACCCCCCCCCCCCCCCCGGAGCGACGTCCCCGCCGCCACCACTGCAAACCTGATGATCCATATGTCCCAACATGATCCCATGTACTTTTACGAGTTTCAACGCGTCCCCCCCCCCCCCCCCCCCCCGACCATGATCCGTGATCCATATCCATGTTTGTATGTGTAGAGATGGACCACGACTGGAGCTCCGGGGGGGGGCAGCTGGCTCCGCGGGGACGTTGCTCCCCGATCCGTGTGGGATCCGCTGCAGGAGCTCGGAGGCCGCTGTGAGCTGCCTGCTCACGATCAGCACTCCCAGTTTTTTTTTTTTTTTTTTCATCACTCGCTTGTGGTGTAATGGAGTTACTCCTTGCCTGTCAACGCAGCATTCGCTGGTTCGCGACCACGCACAGTTTTCATCATCATCATCATCATCATCCTGCTCCAAAACAATCTTATCAACAAAGACCAACCAAACATGTCAATGAAGGAGACTGTCATAATTATTCACTTATTCAACACAGCTGACAGCTTTTGTTATGTTGCTGTGCAGCCGTACGAGTCAGTACAAAATCCAACACACCTCAGATCTAGCGCTGGTGTAGTGGATCTCGTTTTGGCTATGGACTCAAGAGATTGTTGGTTCGAGTCCAGGTGTTGGCTTCTTGGTTTTCTCCTGAAGTTTCTTTGTGTGTGCTGCTTTGACGATGTCAAATACACTATGACCAATGTTGTGTCTGTCTCGCCGATTAACGGTTGATTGGGTTGTGCTGCCGCTTTGGGTGCAGCAGATCACGCGTTCGATCCCCAGGGGAGACAGTGAGAGGTTTTCTCATTAAGTTTCTTTGTAGCTGCCCTGACGATGTCAAATACACTATGACCAGTGGATTGTCTCGGGCTCGGTGGTCAAGTGTGTTGCGTTACCGCTTTGGGTAGCGAAGGCCACGGGTTCGAGCCCCAGTGGGAGCAGTCCCCTCCCCTCCCCACCACCACGACGATGGGTACCAAGCCCCTACGGTGGGACAGAAGAAGGCCGGACAAGGGCGTTACCGACCGACCTGACCTGACAGGACCCGACCGGTCCCGACCCGACTTATGTGTCGTTCGTCTCTGTGTTGTTTGTCCGTCTGAATGAATGTGGGTATATAGGTCATAAATAGGAACTAAAAGTAGAAACTAAAAGTAGAAAAATAAAAGTAATGATAAGTAACTAGAAGTAATGTAGGTAAATAAAAAAAACTAAAGTAAGAACTATTATTAAGTATTATTGTATTTTTAAGTAATAAAGTCAATAAAATCCCACTTACTTACTCACTTCTCATGCATCTCTTTACCCGGCCTTCTTCTTCTCTCCCTGGGGATCGAACCCATGGTCTGCTGAACCCAAAGCAGCAGCGCAACCCACTGTACCATTAATCGGTGTGACAGAGACATTGGTCATAGTGTATTTGACATCGTCAAAGCAGCACATACAAAGAAACTTAAGGAGGAAACCAAGAAGCCAACACCAGGGATCGGACCATCGACCTCTTGAGTCCATAGCCAGAGCGAGATCCACTACACCAGCGATGGATCTGAGACTTAATGTGTTGGAACTTGTACTGACTCATACAAAGCAGCACATACAAAGAAACTTACGGAGAAGACCAAGAAGCCAACACCAGGACTCGAACCCACAATGTCAGAGTCCAAAGCCAGGAGGATATCCACTACACCAGCGGTGGATCTGTGAGCAGACGTGTTACTGACTCGTACTGTGACACAGATTGAATGTTGAGCTTAAGAGATGACGTCCTCCAGGAAGGCGGAGCTGCTTCTCCATTGGCCGAGCACATGTGTCTGCACTCCCGTCCTGACGATCAACTGCAGCAAACAGAGGAGCAGTGTCCTACAAATAGTCATTCTGCACTGGAGCGTCAGCGGAAGCGTCAGGGAATGCGACTTTGCTCAAAGAACAAAGAACAGGCATCTTACACTTAAGGTTTTTATTCATTTGATAGTGTTTGTTTCACTCCATCTTTGTCTCTTTTGCAGGTTTTCAACCCTGAGCTGACTGGCTACCATGTGCTTCTACTGCCACCTCTACTTGGTAAGAAACACTCAAAGCATACACAGCAATCTTTATTTACTTCCACAAGACACATAGTCACACAGTTGCCTCCATCTTGTTCAGTCTGAAAGACAAAGGACACATTCAACATGAGTTGCAGGCGGAAGCGTCAGGGAATGCGACTTTGCTCAAAAGACCAGGCATCTTACACTTAAGGTTTTTATTCATTTGATAGTGTTTGTTTCACTCTATCTTTGTCTCTTTTGCAGGTTTTCAACCCTGAGCTGACTGGCTACCATGTGCTTCTACGACTGCCACCTCCACTTGGTAAGAAACACCAATCCACACAGCAATCTTTTATACTTACTTCCACAAGACACATAGTCACACAGTTACCTCCATCTTGTTCAGTCTGAAAGACAAAGGACACATTCAACATGAGTTGCAGGCGGAAGCGTCAGGGTATGCGACTTTGCTCAAAGACCAGGCATCTTGCATCTTTTACTAAGGTTTTTATTCATTTGATAGTGTTTGTTTCACTCTATCTTTGTCTCTTTTGCAGGTTTTCAACCCTGAGCTGACTGGCTACCATGTGCTTCTACTACTGCCACCTCTACTTGGTAAGAAACACTCAAGGCATACTGTTGAATACACACAGCAATCTTTACCTACTTCCACAAGACACATACCTCCATCTTGTTCAGTCTGAAAGACAAAGGACACATTCAGCATGAGTTGCAGGTAGTCCTGTCTAACACTGATTGTCCATGTTCTCTCTTTCAGGAGCTGCTGTCCACCTTGAGTCCATAAGAACTTCACCACCTGGTTCAAAGAAGACATTGAAGACTCAACAATGTTAATCGTGTGGAAATGTTTGTCAACCTTGATCCATCCCTGGTTTGTGCCATGTGCTTCACTGGGTGAGCCATCTTGTAGACCAGGCCATGTGGCTGCAGGTGTTTGTTTCAACCAAGAGCACTTTTGACTGAGTCAAGTCTGGTGTACTGCTGCTTGGTTGGAACAAACACCTGCAGCCACATGGCCTGGTCTACAAGCGTCAGGGAATGTGACTTTGCTCAAAGACCAGGCATCTTATCTTTACTTCAGGTTTTTGTTCATTTGATAGTGTTTCTTTGTTTCACTCATCTGTGTCTCTTTTGCAGGTTTTCAACCCTGAGCTGACTGGCTACCATGTGCTTCTACTACTGCCACCTCGACTTGGTAAGAAACACCAATCCACACAGCAATCTTTACTTACTTCCACAGTTACCTCCATCTTGTTCAGTCTGAAAGACAAAGGACACATTCAGCATGAGTTGCAATTAGTCCTGTCTAACACTGATTGTCCATGTTCTCTCTTTCAGGAGCTGCTGTCCACCTTGAGTCCAGAAGAACTTCACCACCTGTTCAAAGAAGACTCAACAATGTTAATCGTGTGGAAATGCTTGAGATCCATCCCTGGTTTGTGCCATGTGCTTCACTGGGTAAGTCGGCCATCTTGTAGACCAGGCCATGTGGCTGCAGGTGTTTGTTTCAACCAAGAGCACTTTGACTGAGTCAAGTCTGGTGTACTGCTGCTTGGTTGGAACAAACACCTGCAGCCACATGGCCTGGTCTACAAGATGGCCGACTTACCCAGTGAAGCACATGGCACAAACCAGGGATGGGATCAAGGTTAAACAATGTAAAGTTGTTTGGAAATGAAAATAAGTACAAAATAAAAACCTAAAATAAAAGTTTTGTATCTTTTACCATTTATTGCATCTTGCCTCATTGCTTGTCACAGACTCATTTACTCAAGATGTCTCCAATTTGACACTCCAATGAGATGACGTCCTCCAGGCGGACCATGGAGCACAGATCTTACATCTTTACTTAGGTTTGGTTTTTATTTTGTACATTTACAAACAACTTTACGTATCCCATCCCTGGTTTGTGCCATGCGCTTCACTGGGTAAGTCAGCCATCTTGTAGACGAGACTTGACTCAAGTGCTCGTGGTTGGAACAAACGCCTACAGGCACATGGCCTGGTCTACAAGATGGCCGACTCACCCAGTGAAGCACATGGCACAAACCAGAGATGGGATCAAGGTTAAACAATGTAAAGTTGTTTGGAAAATAAGTACAAAATAAAAACCAAACCTGATGTAAAGACGTAAGACCTGTGTTCCATGGCCTTCCTAGAGGACGTCACCTTGTTGGAGCGTCAAATTGGAGACATCTTGAGTAAATGAGTCTGTGACAGTAAAAACACAAACAATAAAACAAGCAATAAGGCAAGATGCAAAAAATTGTGTATATATATACACACACACGTATATAAAAAGATACGAAACTTTAAATTTAAAACACATGTATTGTTGACCATAGCTTTAGTATGTACAGTTACAATCAGGTCATATACAAACCTATACTAATGAGGTGAACCCCAGATAAACAAACTAGCATTAACGACAAATAAAGAAATGCTCTTACTGCTGTGCAGACAGTCAGTCAGCTCCTCCTGCTTCATCTTCAGTGTGATGTTCACAAACACCTCTGACTCTCCACCTGGGACAACACATACACAAAAAACATTTAGTCACACTCATCCTGACATTTAGAAATGTTTGAGCTGCAACACTTCAGCTACAAATCACACTTACATTGGCCGCGTTTCCCAGATTTGTTAAGAAGCTCTTAGCGCTAAGATCTTCTTTGGAGCGCTCTTAAGAGCGCTGTGAAAGAAGAACGTGTTTCCCAGAGTCGCTCTTAGCCTAAGAAGATCTTTCACTAAGAAGGAAACGTAAGATCGAGCTGACCCACTCTTACGAGTCTTCTTAGCGACCAACGCTCACGTTTTCAAGGCAAATCAATATCACACTAAGCAAGATATTAAGCAGTGCACATCGTATGTTTAAAACATTAAATTATGTGCCGAAATAAAAAATAAAGAGATAAAAAATAAAATAAGAACAATAAATAGCCTAAATATGAGGAATAATATGTGCTCTGCACATCAGGCACACAAATAAAAGTAATCATCAGGACTATCATTCATCATAACTTTTTACGCACACATCCACGTCCCATATCTGCATGAACATCAAAAACAACCGTTCTTAAATCAACCCCTAGTGTCGCTGTTTCATCGTGTTTTTACACAGTGGGCAGCTTCTTGGTGTGGTGGGGGCATCGCAAGCAAGGGTCAGTGTCACGGAGTGTGGCAGCCGTGACACTGATCCTCCTGTGCCATGTTATACTGGCACCAAAAAGACTGTCACGCATTAACACTCCACTGCCTAAATATATATGTAGCCTATATAGCCTACATATTTAGCCTTGCATTGATCATTTAATGATGATGAGAAAAGAAAAACGTGTTGACCACCAAAATAATATTTTAGTGGGTGGATTCGAACCCAGACCACGGCAATGCTTCAACTTTCTTTTCCAGAGTTGTCTGGCTGTAAACCAGCCAGCCCCTGCGCACGTTTTCATTTTTTATTTTCACACACATCAATCACATGGTCACGCAGCCGTCTCGGCTGCATCATTACGCGGCTGTGCCGTGTCATCTATGGCAAGTCCGTCACTGCCCGTGACCAACGCGGCAACAACAGCGGAGAAGTTTCTAATCAGGCCCGCGGACACCGGGACCTGTGTTAACCCCGTGTTTGACAAGTGGAAATCCCGTCTTCGGTTTATTCATCGCCCGTCGGTGCAGCTGCGCTGGTCACTGTGTGTGATCTATGTGTGTATTAGGTGGCGTGTGATATAATAATCGATTTGCCTGGCATCGATTGATTCAGTTTCAGTACTGTGGTGGTGGACAGCTCCTGTTAAGAGCTTCTTAAGAAGCTTCTTTGGCGTGATCTTAAGAAGGCAGTTAAGAACGCATCTGGGAAACACCCGTATCTTAGCGCTCCTTCTTAGCCGAACCCTTCTTAAGAGCCTTCTTAAGTCCTTAAGAAAGATCGAATCTGGGAAACGCGGCCATTGTGTTTTCTCCAGAAACATTGAGGTGGCTCACTCCTGGCTCCAGATGGTGGTTTGGCGCCATCTGCTGGTCAAAGTATAGAATTACACCAGGTTAACCAGTTTACATTGAAAACATGAATAAAGTTGACAAACACTTTCTTATTATAATTTGCACACTGACACTATGCGGCTAAAAAACAAATATTAAAGATTGTAGGCTGGAGAAAAAAAATTGCAGCAAATACTGTGTTAAAAATAAAAGGTTTTACATAAAGTGGCTGTAGTTTTTACTTTTTACTACAATGTAAAACAACAACAATAACACACAATCTAGTTCTGGTAGATAACTAGAGTGGCCACCCATTCTGTGGCCAGTGGCCACTCCAAAACAAAAAGCACAACGCAAACAACCAATCCAGCCTGTCTGCATGAACACACCAACATACATCTCCACTGTTAGAGCACAAAGTCTGGTCTGGTCCTCACCTCTCCTCCTTCACACTCAATAAAAACCACATCAGACAACACAGTTTGTAACTAAATAAAGCCACACGCGCTGTCACCATATAGGCTACTCCACAGGAAATTAAGTAAAGAAAACACAGAGAGAAGTGAGGTCTATGTATGACAGTGGAAAAGTACAAGACATGTATAAGCAAAGTGTAGCCTAAATAAGATACTCATGAGACTGGATCACAGGATCACAGCCAGATAGACATTTAATACACTGCTCAAAAAAATAAAGGGAACACTTAAACAATACATTGTAACTCCAAGTATATCACACCTGTGTGAAATCAACCTGGGATGATCATTTTGATTTACATTGATCATTTTTATGTTATTTTGTTCTCAACACACTCTACTATATATTAAATAACGATTTTAAACTGCAATATTTCATTAATTGAGATCTTAGATGTGTTTAAGTGTTTTTACGCTCGACACCGATTGGAGCTAAATGAAGCGGAAGTGTCGGCGGGCTGCAGCTTCAGCGGTGCATCATCACTTTCGGGGCAACAACTGTGTCAAAGTGGTTCAGTGCTTCAGAAAGCTTCGGTTTCACCACCACTACATCCAGCTCTTTACAACACTCTAGTTCACACATTTACATTGGTCATAAACGGAGCTAAACAGACACAGCTGAAAGCTAACACTGCTGTTGCTATGGACACGGAGCGGCTTATAACGTCTCTTTCTACGTGTTCACGTCTCTGTAGCTCCTCGACCAACTTTTCTTTTCATTTGTGAAGGTTTTATCGCACTTACAGTGACTTTTAGCGAAGTTCTCGTAGACTCCGGTGGTCGGTTGTCTGCTTACTCCATGAGCCATGCTTCCTTAACCGGAAGTGGTTGAAGCTGCAGCTTCACCAGCGCCGCCTGGTGGTGAGGAGCATAGGCAGGGCAAGGCAAGGCATCTTTATTTATATAGCGCAACCTCTTTTTACAGTCTATGAGCGCAACTCAATAAAAAAAGAAAAAAGAAAAAAAGAGAAGCATAAAACAGAATAAAAACAAACAAACACTAAAAACAGAGTTAAAAACAAGAGCAAATAAAAGAAAATAGATAAAGTTTAAAGTTCTTCATAAAACAGAATAAAAACAAACACAGCAAATAAAAGTAAAATAAAAGAAAATAGATAAAGTTTTAAGTTCTCAGCTATAAGCATGAGAAATGTTTTTAACCTAAAGTCTTCTTTTCACAACGTTTTAAAAGTGTCATTGATACAAGTTGCTCTTTTTGTTTGGGATGCCCTGAAGATGTCTTTCATTTGTTTTGGTCTTGCTCTTTTTCTACCAGTTTCTGTCTTTCCATTTACCAAAGTTAGACAATACTACATCATTAAACGTGTTATCCTTTTATCCAAATGGCACATTCATAAATGTAGATACACAAATCAAAATCCCCTTTTTTTCTTACATTTAAGAATGAAGTCAAGAGGTATATTACAGTAAAACTAATAACACAAAAGCTATCAAGACCTTGAGCCTATGTGCTCTCTACAACATCTTTTTATAATGCAATCTGTAAAAAATAATGCAATCTGTAAAAAAAGAAAAAAAGAAAAGCCTTGGTCAGACCTGTTGACATGTTTAATTTACAGGCTGTGACTGATTGACCACCACTCAACATGAGAATTCACACATGAGTCAACATGAGAATTTCTACTGTTTGTCACTTTTGCTGTGTTTGCTTTCTGCTGCTGTGCTGAGCGTCATACGAGTCAGTACAAGTCCCACATCTTCAACTTCCAGATCCAGTGGTGGCCTACAGGATAAACTCCTGACTTTGGCGTTAGAAGTTGCCAGATCAAGACCCGGTGTTGGCACTTTGCTTTTCTCTGGTGGCTTTCCTTTCAATGTGGAACTCAAATACACCAGGAGCCAGTGAAGCAGACAGCTTGGCTGGGTAGTCGAGAGGTTTACACTACTGGTGTTGGAGTTGAAGGTTGTGAGAGGTGAGACTCTCAGGTTGAGTGGTGGTCTAGAGCAGTGGTTCCCAACCTTTTTCTTAAGGGACCCATATTTTTACCATTGAAAACTTTGGTTTGATGAAAAATGAAAACAAGATAAGGAACATCATAACTTCTTTTACATGAAATACTTTATTATATTTGAGTAATTTAATAACAGCATGGAACAAACAATCAGGAGAACCTGTGTATGATTACAACATATTTCTTCAGAACTTGTACTTTTAAAAACATAATTGTGTTTTTAAAAGTACAAGTTCTGAAGAATATGTTGTAATTTTACACAGGTTTTTTCTCATTGTTCCATGCTGTTTTCCAAATTCATTGTGACTGATATTGCCCTGCTGTATATTACGTATTTAATGTTTTAAAACTGTTTCAATCATCTATTGATATAGGCTTATAATTTATTTGTTTATCTATTTAAATACACAAATAAATGTTTAATGTGGCCCTTGAATTTAGTTGATTTTATCACATATATGAATTAAATGCTTAGCCTACTCATTTATTTAACATTTTAATTACATTAAAATTATTAAACCCCTTAAAATCAAGAGGGCTTCGCGACCCCCCCTGGATCTTTGGCGCCCCCCAGGTTGGGAACCACTGGTCTAGAGGATAAGCTCCTGTCTAAGGACTCAGAGGTTGGAGGTTCAAAACCAACTCCAACCAAACCAACTCCTACTGCAGAGTGATTGTTGTATGTTGTTACTTTTTCATGTCATGAGTCAAACTGTTCTTCATCAACATGTTTGTCTTTGTCATTTTGCTCAAAAACAATATTATCAACAATGACGATCAAGTGACAGAAGAAAAGTACAAGACACACATATGTACATGAACAAAGATGCTCCTGAGACTGGATGACAGGAGGACAGCTGCATATACATTTACTATTATTCATTTATTAAAGGCCGCTTCTCGTCAGCACACATAACGGTGTCATATCTTCACTGTCCTATCTAACGGAGTCAAACATGTCCCCCAAAAAACTTTGAAAGAAAAAAAAACAAAACAAGACACTGAGTCAAAATGTAAAACTTTTATTTATAAACCAATGAAATGTGCTTCAGTCCATCTGTGTCTTCTAACTCAACAAATACTATCATCAACTTAACAAAAAAAAACATGGCAAAACATGACAGCTGGTGCCAGAGCAGGCATCGCCACAGACACTGGTTTCATTTGGTCTGCTGTGAAGAAAGACAAAGTCTAACTGAAGCTTTATAACTTGATTGTGGAAGGTTTGGGGGTGTGGACATGTCAACAGGAGTTTTCCTCTGCAATGAAGCAGTCCAATTAGTAGGAAGTAAGTGAATAATAAAGAAAGAAAATGAAGAAAGATAGTATTGAAGTAATAAATAAAGACAGAAAGTAAGTAAGAAGCAGAGGCAAGAGGGAGTAGAGGGGGAATGTACAAAAACAAAACGATGCTTATTGCGAGTTTGACATTAGTTGTAGTCACAGACTACTTACAGGTGCAGTGCTACACAGTAGACAAATCAGTCGCATCCTGCTGCTCTGTCAGGACTGGTGTGGTGCTGCCTGGCCGCCTCCAGCAGGGCTGCTGCCTCGGCCGGGCCCATCTGTTGCACCATCTTGTGGAGGGCGCCGTCTTTGTTCTGCAGAAGGGTGAAGGGGCGGTCTAATTCCTGGATGGTACCACTGTCCAGCACCTGGGAGCAGCAGAAAGAAGCGACAACAAGCATCAAGTTCACCGTTCAATATACAGATGGTAACAGACCAACACACTGAACTAAAGAACTAACACTGAACTATAGTTTGTTCACTTTGTACGTCACAATAAACCGGTATGTTAACCACTCGTTTTTAATATTGCCTTGTTGAGATTTATATTCTAGTAGTAGAGGATCTGTTATCAAATACCTATTAGGATTTTAGTTATATGATACGTTTCACTACACAACACTCACACCCTTCCGTGTTAAGAAGGTCACTGAGTGGTCTTCAGCCTGCTGTAGGAACCATTTTGGCTTTTATTTTGGTGTTTTATTTTGGTAAGCTTCTGTCAAAACAGGAAGTCATGTAACGCACAAGGGGCACAGGGGTTTATTTGAACAATTGGCAATCAGTGCCAGGTATTGCTGATCGAAGCACACAAGTTTTTGACCGTGCTGTGTCATGTCGTGCCTTAAAATAGACATTGGTTTGTTGTTTTATTAAGAAGTTGGATTTTGTGTAGTTTAAGATCATGAATAAAAACATATGTGTTCATCAGTGGAACCTTGTTTGGACATTATACGTTGATCAGCAACCATGACTTTCTTTTTATTTGGGTTTGGGAAGAGGACGGTCACTACATCTGCCATCCCTGAACTAAGATAGGTGTCAGATCCCTTAACAGCAGAATTCAATTCTTAAAAGGTAATAGAAAAAAAGGGAAAAAAATCTAGAGTGCTCAGAAGGTTCAAAACATGTGACGAAGGTGCTCTTTGGTGGAAACATTGGTCAAAAAAGGAAAATCCATGAACATTTTGCCTAGATTACTCTACAAATTTCAAATGATTCCAATCCTACTAAATAATAATACTATTAAGACAGTAAATAGTTGGTTACGAACATTTATCTGGAATCATAAGAGACCTCGACTTAAATTTGTAAAGTTGCAATCACCATCACATCAGGGAGGGTTGGCAGTTCCTAATATTAAATTATATCAGTTAGCCTGCCAATTTCGGTATTTGGTAGACTGGATTCGGAATGACCCGGACTCTGTCTGGATAGATATTGAAGCATTTAATCTGGGCAAGCCACTAGCGCTGACTAGTCTCCCTTTCATTCTGAATCGGAAAGATTCAGAGGTTTCAGATGGTAATTTAATTGTTAAACTCACTTTAAAGGCTTGGGATATGATTAAAAAATGGGAAAAGAGATCTAATGTGCTTTCGCCAATTACCCCGATACTAAGAAATACAGATTTCCCCCCAGGGATGACAGATAATGGGTTTTGTATGTGGGAAAATGCAGGTATCAAAACTTTGAAGGATCTATTTGAAGGTGATAGAATGATGTCATTTGACCAGTTGAGGATGAAATATAATCTACCTCGAACACATTTTTTTAGGTTCCTGCAAGTTAGAAGTTTTGTTCAGAATCGTGCCGGGCATACATTTAATTTGGAAATGTCACCAATTGAACATTTACTTAATAAAATACGCAGTAATCAGTGGCGGCCTTAGACATCCGGGGGCCCGTTTCAATATTTCATATGAGGCCCTACCCTGTTAAACATGAAATTATTTGCCAGCCATGTGCCCATGTGTCGCTGATGCTTTAAACCCTGAAAGGACGCAGTAAACGCACTATCCATGCATCCCAGGTACGCACAACACATTACTGTAAGTGTTAAAATCACTATCAGGGCAAGAAACCAGGACTTAGCAGAAAAACGAGGACTGAAGTTGGTTTTCATCAAAAAGCAAAATCATTATGTACATTTTCAGACAAACTACATGCTTTAACAATATTCTGAATTTAAATTGGCAACAAAAGTAATGAGAACAAAGTGCTCCGCGTTATTTCAGCACCACGACCACGGACAAGGAAGGGACGAGACATGCGGACAGACAGACGTCTACAGGCGCTGATCCTGTCGGTGCTGCGGTGCTGGAGCAGCAGACAGACAGCTGTCTCCTACATTATTACAATCTGTAAATAAGCTGCCAATAATATCACATTTTAGTTGTGCTCTCGCTGTGTTTTATTTCTCTGTTAAGTTAGGACGTACTCATAGATCGCCTTGGAGGCATTTTAACCCGAGGAAAAAAGAAAAGAGGAGGAAAGTGATTGACAGACGTCAATCATCAGGCTACGCAACTGGGCGCACGTCAGGAGAAAAGCAGGAAAAACAAAAGAAACGCTAAGAGAAAAGGAATAAAACTGCGAGAAGGAAAACGAGGGTCTATTGATAGTTTGCGGCCGTTTTCAAAGCCTACGTTGTTATTGATATTTCCTGCCGTGTTATTAATTAGGAGCGATTAGTGCCGTCGCGGTGTGGCACGATACGCACATCAGTGGTTGTAGAGCGGATCCGGGGTCGAGTGTGTGACCGCACGGTGGACAGAGCTGTTGGTGTGTGTGGTGGATGTAGGCCTGTGTGTGTATATAAGGTGAAACGTAACGTGAAAATTATTGTACTGTCTTTTACTTGGTGGCTGGCAGCTGGGGGCCCCCCTGGTGGCTGGGGCCCGTTTCAATTGAAACGGTTGAAACATAGGTAAGGCCGCCTATGGCAGTAATAGGTTTATAGCAAGACACTGCTATGATGCCCTTTATAAGTCCAGTAAAGCAAATGACTCAGCTTTGCAAATGTGGGCCCAAGATCTTGGAGTGGAGATAGATGAAGCTACAGGGATTGGTATATGGGAATGCGCTAGTAATATTTCTATATGTAATAGAGCAAAGGAACTGCAATTCAGGGTGCTACACCGTCTTCAGATATCATCTCAACTTTTACATAAAATGGACCCGAGAAAGTCAGATATGTGTGTTAAGTGTGTTAAGGAGATTGGCAGCTATATACATACTATATGGAGCTGTGACCATATTCAGGATTTTTGGGTAAAAATAGTCTCAAAGCTGAATCTAGTTTTCAATAAAGACATGGATCTGGATCCTTTATGCCTTCTTCTAGGAGCGCCACACCCACAAATCAAGGGGACTAATAGAAGAAAATTGCTGTATATATTAACATACGCTGCACGCAAAAGCATACTGTTAAAATGGATCTCAAATAAGCCACCAACACTCTCAGACTGGCATAAGATCATATTTCCTCCCCTACACATGTCAATGGCACAAAAACTACAACAATTTGTGTAAGAGACTTGTGCAGGATGCGTTTGATCCCTGTGCAGTGGCAGTGATCAGATCTGTTGGTTTTGTGGACGACATCGCTGAGACGACTCACCAGGATGCGGTCGCTGTCGATGATGGTGTTGAGGCGGTGAGCGATGGTGAGCACGGTGCACGCTCTGAACTTGTCCCGGATGGTTTTCTGGATCAGCTCGTCAGTCCTGCACACACACACAGAGTCAGTCAGCAGGAACAGAGACACCACATGGCTCCTGGTTCAGGTCGTCAGTACCTGGGGTCCACGTTGGCCGTGGCCTCGTCGATGACGAGGATGCGGTTCTTCCTCAGGACGGCTCTGGCCAGACACACCAGCTGCCTCTGCCCCACGCTGAAGTTAGAGCCTGACTCGGCCAGAACCGTCTCCAGCTTCCCCGGCAGCTCCTCCACCACCGACTTGAGCTGCACCTGCACACACACACACACAGACACACACACACAGAGGCTCAGCGAGGAGAAGATGAGGAGCTTTATATCAAAAATGAAAACCTATTTCTCTGCCTATTTACGATTCTCAACGATAAACTTTATTGTCCCGTTCAGGGAAATTTGTCTTGGACTCTGTACAGTAGCTGCGCCATAAATGCCTTGATGGCCACAATAACAAAAAACAATACACCTCAGCCATACCAACCCTATTTCACGGCCCTACCGGCAAAGAAAAATAAAATCCTTGAATTTCAGAGCGTTTACTGTAGATTAACTGTATCATCCCACTGTTTTACTGCTCTTTGTCCTCTACTAGGGATGTAACGATATCAAATTCTCACAGTATTACAATACCTCAGTAGCAAGCCCATGATATTTATTGCAGTATCGTAAGGCATCATGATATAAAAATCTCACTATGATAATACCACAGTAGTTCCACAGTACGATATGTATTCCACTATCCATAAGTCACCAACAAGAACATTTTGGTCAAAAATAAAATCTTATCTGCCTTTCTCAATCTCTCCCCTTAATCCTTACAGCACAACTTTTAAGACCCAGATATCAAAATTCAAGACTTTTTCAAGTCTTTTTAAGGTATTATTTCCAAATTCCTAAATTCAATGCTTTTAAGACTTTTAACGACCCCACGGCAACCCTGTCTTCATCACGCTGCCGGGACACCTGCCTCATCCAGAGCTCTCCACAGGTCTTCATCAGAGTGCTGGTCGAACGGGTCCAGGTTCTTCCTCACGGTGTCGGTGAACAGCACCGGGTCCTGAAGCACAGAGGAGGTCAGACACACACACACACGCTGCGTCTCAGTTCAACTCAAAACACAGAAAACATCAGAATTAAAATGGTAAAAAGAGTGGAGAATAATTGTGTCTGTAGCCAACACCACAATAACAAGCTGTCGGCACACACACACACACACAAAAAAAACCCACGACAGAATGTCCTGTGGAAATTTACAAGGGATTGTTGTGTCCTGGTGGTGAAGCGAGGCAGAACCACCGGAGCTGCCATATTTTGTCTATTGGTATGTGTTTGGGAACTATAAAGATAGTGAGCCTGAGAACATTTTCAGTTCTCTCACCCACTGACCGTGTGCTGTTCAGTTGTATGTGTGTGACTCTGTTCATGAATGTTTATTAAAACTCAAGAAAGACAGCCGACGTGTGAAGCTTTTCTTTTTAATACTTCACTTCTTTGCCACCACAAGACGTATCACAAACATTAACGGTGGTCGATATGGTGACAGGAAAGAGGAGAGGAGCTTTCCTAAATTTGAGTGTCTGATATCTGCGACCTGAAGGTATTGGTTGAGTGGGTGTGTAGAGATAGCTAAACGTCTTATGGATCTATTGTTCAGTTCTGTGAGGTTAGGTGAGGGAAGACCTAAGATTTTGGAGGCAAGGTGCGTGACGCGTGTTCATTTGGTCCGGTGATGGTGACTGAAAGCATGGTGTAGAAGCATAAGCACAGATAATATACAAAGTCAAGAATAATTTACTCCCTAATAATATTCAAAAAATGTTCAAGGAAAGAGAGAGGAGATATGAACTAAGAGGGAAACTTAAAGGTCCCATATTATGCTGTTTTTCAACTATTTCACGTGGTTCTAAGTTGTCCAAACATATAGTATTCCTAGTGTATTGTCCCCAAATCAATCTGCAGCTCTACATCTCAGTAATCTAAAAGTGGCTCTCCAGAGCTCTCCTGCGAACGAGCCGTTTCTGTGTCTGCACCTTGAAATGCAAATAAGATGTGTAAACCACGTCCACTCCACAGCTGTCATGGGGAGAGGGTGTGGTTTTCACTACAAGTACATGTGCCAGTGTTGACATTTGGACAGGGGTCGGGCATTGATTTCCGAAAAAAAATAAAAATAAAAATAATTCTGAGACTTTTTTTTACTGTGGCAGAGGAGAAACATGGAGAGACTCCTACTACCATCAGAAAGTTCTGTGTGAAACTGTCAAATAAAAAAAACAAGTGAAACTGAGGAGCGCAGCACAAACTGTGCACTGTTGTATGGACTGATGAGAAGTTACCGGAGAATATTGACGTGGTTTTGCGCCGGGAGAGGAGACTTCCTCGTTCAGATCTCTCATTCCGTGATGAGGACCGCTGCGCTGATGAGAAGCGGTATCATTCCAATATTCTCTGATCCGCGATTTCATTTTTAATGACAGGCAGCTGTTTTTCAGTCAATGATTCAAAAGGATCATCTGGCGGCCGCGGTACCGACTTCTCCTCCCGTATCTACCGCTTCATGTCAAATGACGGACGGGGAGAGAGAGAGCGTGCGTGTGTGGATTGGGGGGTGGGGGGGTCGCGACTGTCGCTGTTACGGAAATGTCTCAGCGGGCGGAGCTCACGTTTCTCCAGACTGGCCCAGGGGGAGTATAAGGAAGTACCGGGAGGTGGAGTCACTTGAGTTCAGCGCATCCTGACATCAAGTCTGCCAGCACTTCCAATTCGCCCGTTTGGAGACACGATCTCAAAAAAGTGTAGAAATCAATGAAGGGAGTGAACAGACTTTTTTCACCTCCAGGCGTCATAGAAAGGCCACGGGAACACATAGGACCACTACAAAACCTGTAGAAAGTGGATTTTGCATAATATGGGCCCTTTAACTTAAAACAACCAAGAATAAATACTACATTAAAGAGCATGTGTATTTCTGTGGTGGGAGTAAAACTGTGGAATATCTTGTCAGAGGATCTCAAACAATGCAAAAACATAACACAATTTAAAAATAGATTAAAACATAGTATGATAGAAAGCTATAAACAGGATTGAATAATTGGGTGTTGACTGCAACTGTAATGCTGTTAAATTGTCAATTTCTTTTATTTTACACACTTACTACACTTGTTAATTATTGGATAATTATTTCTTTCTATGACTCTGATTGCAACTATAATACTGTTTAAAGCAGAAGTAAGCGATCCGGTCGTTTTGGCTAATGCTGCGTTCCAGGCCGGCTTTTGAAACCGTAAATTACAGCTTCAAGTCACAACTTACGACTTTGTAGCGTTTCAGGCAACCCACTTGTGTTTTTCCGACCTGTTTTACCTGTAAAAGTCACTATAACGGCCACTCGTAACTTCCGACCCGTGAACTCGTACCGGATTGAACTGGTATGACTTCACAGGTCGGAAAAACACGAGTTACGAGTTTCCTTGAATGCACCATAACAGTCCTCGTCCCTACGTCACCACATTCACGGCGTTCCTTGGCTGCACACACAGCCCTGCATGCCGTTCTCTCTCCTCATTGGATAAAAACTGTAGGATACGATAAATGTTTTCTCCTCGGCTCAGAGCAGAGCAGAGTAACTGACAGACCCGTGTTTCGGTCCAAACACTCTATGTAAGTGATTGCTGTCGGAAGATATAACTATTTAAGACTTATATTAACACAAATATATCACTTACTTCTGCTTTAATTATCTATTTATTTTATTTTTGGCTACATTTGTTAATTACTGGATACTTGTTTCTTTCTGTGACTCTGAAATCATGAAGAGCTCTAATGGATTTAATGGAAAATTGAATTAAAGGGTAGGCATCTATAAGCTAGATAGCTTCAGCCTGCACCTTTTCGATCTATTTATGAACTAGTTGAACGAATGATGGTATTATGGAAGGTTGACGGACAGTGATTGATGCTCAACTGTAAATCATTTTGTGTTAAAGATCGAATAAACTACTACTACTATAATGCAGCAGTAGAGAAGGATTGGGTGAAGAACAAAAAAAAAAAGCCTGGGTCGGGTCTCGGGTGATACACGTCACATATCTACCTGAGGGATGATGGACATCTTCTGGCGCAGGTCGTGGAGGCCGATCTCTGAGGTCAGGACGCCGTCGATGCGGATCTCTCCCTGAGGCTCCGCCAGGCGGAACAGAGCCGAGACCAGGGAGCTTTTCCCCGCTCCCGTTCTCCCCACGATCCCGACCTGTTGGTGGAGGAACACAACACAACACACAACACACACACACAAGAGTTCAGTCATCACCTCCCGCCAGACAAAACCCCACAGCTCTGCGCTCGCCGCCGGCCCGACGCTCCTCACCTTCTCGTGGGGACGGAAGGTGGCGCTGACGTCTCTGAGCACCAGCGGTCCGTCGTCGCTGTAGGAGAAGTTCACCCTGTCGTAGGACACCAGCCCTCGGCTCGGCCAATCGGGAGACGGCCGCGTCTGGGTTTCCCACGGCGCTTCGCTCTTCAGCTCCGTGTACTCCACCACCCGCTCCACGGAGGTCATCTGAGGAGACAGCAGCGTCCGTGACTTCGTGACTTCTCAGACTGAACAGACTGAGTATAGAGAGCCTCAGCGGAAGCAGGAAGTAACGTCGCCATGGGACCTCAACTCGGAAAAAGTCTCCATGTAAGTGAACGGGAGTCAAAGTTTTATTTCGTGATCCGATTGAATTGTGTCATGGGAAAAAAATATGACCTCTACCTGTTTAAAACATCACGTTTCATGAAGACAAATCAGCAGTTTAGATAGATAGATAGATAGATAGATAGATAGATAGATAGATAGATAGATAGATAGATAGATAGATAGATAGATAGATAGATAGATAGATAGATAGATAGATAGATAGATAGATAGAAACAAACTGCTGATTTGTCTTCATGAAACGTGATGTTTTAAACAGGTAGAGGTCATATTTTTTTCCCATGGCACAATTCAATCGGATCACGAAATAAAACTTTGACTCCCGTTCACTTACATGGAGACTTTTTCCGAGTTGAGTTCCCATGGCGACCGTTACTTCCTGCTTCTGCTGAGGCTCTCTATTTGACAGCAGGTCGGGGGGCTCGGCTTCTCACCATGTTCTCCACCTCGGCGCTCTGCCGCACAGTCCACTGGAAGTTTCCTATCAGTGTCACAGCGTAGGTCAGCACCAGGCCCACCGCTCCGGCATCGAGTCCTGACACACACAAACACACAGACACACACACAGCGCTGCTTTTACCACAACGACTCCTTTCCCCAACATCCTCAGTGATAAACTCAGCCTCAATCAACAGAAAGGCTCAGAAATATCCTTAACCCTCCTGTTGTCCTCCTGGGTCAAGGAAGAAAGGAAGTAAGGAAGGACGGAGAGAAAGGAGGAAGGAAGGAAGGACAAAGGGAAAGATGGGAGGACAGTAGGAAGGGAAAAAGGAAGGAAAGATAGAAGGAAGGAGGGAACAGATTGGGTCAATTGAGTCAAAAAGGAAGGAAGAAGTAACGACGAAGTGAAGGAAGGAAGGATGGGAGGGAAAAAGGATTGTGGAAAGAAGGAAAGGAAAAGGAAGGAAAGAAAGATGGAGGGATGGAACAGAATGTCCAAGGAAGGAAGAAGAAGGAAGGAAGAAAGGAGGTAAGAAGGAAGGAAGCAAGGAAAGAAGGAAGGGCAAAAGGATTGTGGAAAGAAGGAAGAGAGAAAGGAAGTAAAGAAGGAAGGATAGAGGAACAGGAACATCAACATCATCACCACCGATCATTAGCGGTGGATGTTGGCCCTCATTTTGCAGCTAAAGAAGGAAAATTAATTTCCAGATCGGCGTCTTAACCAGAGTAGTTAAATAAAACTAGCAGTGAAAAAATAATTTAGTCAACTGAAATAAAAATGACAATCTTAGTTTTAGTTTCCTTAGAGATGTCTAAAGTTGCAGGAAGAAAACGCCACAGCTCAATATTGGACGACTTTGAGTAAGTGTAGTGGAGACACTAGGTGTATGCAGCTGGCACAGGGGTTATCACTGAGTTCACTTCGGTGTGTCGGCCAGAACACCACTTTAAGCCGAATCTTCAGAGACTGAATAAAGAGGAGGCCACTGACTGTTTCTGATCCTGTTTATTTCTCTTCTTACAGGCGATTGTTCTGTGGTTCTAAACATAAAATGACAAATAAATGAATGAGTAAATAATCATCAATAAATCAAACCACTTAGCTCGGATTCAGTAGCACTTAGCACTGACACAATTAAAGCTAGGTAAATAGCTTAGCTAACCAGAACTATCAGAGAAACATAATATGAACACAGTCATAAATCCCTCTTATAATTAACACAGTACACTGCGCAACAGCGCGCTGAATAACCAGCATGATAACGATCAATATAAACACGGGCATATCACGTGACACTCGTTACACTCGCTCGTTAATTAAGCTAGCGGACATTAGCGTCCACAACGGCCATAGCATGGCGAGTGCTACAATCACAACATACAGCTCAAATGTTCACAAATGCACTAGCATACATCCAACACTCTCATAACCCATCCAGACATACTTACATGCTTCATTCACGCACAGACAGTCGCCATAGCACGAACAGGTGGCCCGACAGTTACTCCTCACTCCTCACTCACTGCAGCCAGAAAACACCGTCACATGAACGAGTGCGGCCAATTACGTCATAATACCAGCAGGGGGCTCCTCTCGCACATCAACCATCTAGCGCTCTAACACATCATAACAACAACAAATACACAGTAACTTTGTGGCCTTTTCTACAGCCGCCCCCAAATGTACATAATACATTTGCTCATCAATAAAGGCAACAAAGTCTATGGCTAGGCCGTGGCCATAGGAGTAGAATTGTCCTCGTCTTCTCCAGACGGAAGTGCAGGGAGAACAACCAGCCTAGCAACCGGCCGGGTGTAAACCCTTTCTCTCACTTTCACATCCGCTGACCGAATGTGACCATCGGGGCTCGGATGAGTCTTGATCACTCTCCCTATGGGCCATAGGGCTCTGGGAAGGTGTGGATCAGCGATCATCACCACAGAGTCTTGAACAATGTCAGCTGGTGACGCCTGCCACTTCTGGCGGCCTTGAAGACTCGGCACGTAGAGTCGGATGAAACGGGCCCAGAAGTGATCCGCCAGAACTTGCGAGTGCTTCCAACGGCGGCGACTGATGAGCTCGTTCTCTGGGTAGACGACTTGAGGCAACGACCCATCCGGCCGCCCCATCAGAAGAACATTAGGAGTCACTGGGTCCGGGTCACTGGCATCGGAAGACACATATCCCAGGGGCTTGCTGTTGAGGATCCCCTCCACCTCCGTGAGCACTGTGTGAAGAACTTCTTCCGTGACTGGTTGAGCTCCCACGGTGACGTAGAGTGCACTCTTAACGGAGCGTATCTCCCGCTCCCACACCCCTCCGAAGTGGGGGGCTGCGGGGGGATTAAAGTGGAAGGCGATCTTCTGTGGTGCAAGGTGCTCCTTCAATGCAGGAGAGATCCCAGCGAAGGCCTCCCGGAGCTCCCTCTCTCCTCCCTTGAAGTTTGTCCCCTGATCGGAGAACAGCTCTGCAGGTGTTCCTCTGCGGGCGATGAACCGACGAAGGGCCATCAAGAAGGCGTCCGTATCAATGGCGGTCAGGAGGTCCAGGTGTACTGCCCTGGTGGTAAGGCACTTGAAGATGATTCCCCATCTCTTCTCCCGCCGCCGGCCTACCTTGACTTCGAAGGGCCCGAAGCAGTCCCTGTAGAATAGAAAGCAGGCTTGAAGAGCCGCAAACGGGCTGATGGAAGGTCTGCCATCTTTGGTACGGCTGGTTTGGCTCTCCAGCGGCGACAGTCTGCGCAGCCGTACTGGTGCCGCCGAACCGCCTCACGCCCTCGCAGAATCCAGAATGAGCGCCGAAGCTCTGCAAACACCCGCTCTGGACCTGGGTGATGGAGTTGAATGTCAACATCTTGAATCAGGAGCTTAGTAGCTGGATGGCTTGGGTCTAGGATGAGTGGATGAATAGCGGTCGGCTCCAGGTCCTCCGATCTACGGAGACGTCCTCCAACACAGATGAGCTCTCCACTCTCATCCAGCTCAGGCGATAGAGTGAGAAGTCGGCTGCTTCTTAAGACCGGCTTCCCTACCTTCAGCAAGCTGTACTCTTGTGGGAAACTATCCTTCTGGGCTCTACGGAGGATCAACCGCTCAGCCTGGCGATAATCTTCGGCAGTAGGACCACCTTTGGAGTCGGCCGCCCCATGAAGCTCCCGCGCTGTCGCCTCCAGCAGCTCCTTCCAGGAACTGTATTGGCTCAGGTCTGGAGCAGGCTGACTCGAGGCAACTGTAGTGACCCCACAGAAGGCAGATTTGCGCAGCTCTGATGCATCGTGGGCTTGGTCAACTGAGGGGTCCTCTGGCCATGAATCAGGACCCTGCAGGAGAAAGGAGGGTCCCTGACTCCATCTGTTGGGCTCAACCAGCTCTCTCAATCCTTTCCCTCGGGTCACATCATCAGCAGGGTTCCTGGCTGAGTCGACATATCTCCAAACCTGTCCGTCGGTCAACTCCTGAATCTCTGCCACGCGGGTGCCGACAAAGACCTTGAATCGGCAGGATTCGGACCTCAACCAGGTCAGCACCGTCGTCGAGTCTGACCACAGGATCATCTGGTCGATGCTGAGCGTGAGTTCTCTTCTTAGAACCTGTGCGAGCTGTGCCCCGGTAAGGGCAGCACAAAGTTCTAATCGGGGAATGGAGTGGGACCGCTTGGGAGCGACTCTGGAGCGAGCCATCAGGAAGGAGAGATGCACTCCGCCGTGCCTGTCAGTGGACCGGAGGTATGCGACTGAGCCATACGCTTCTTCAGAGGCGTCGCAAAATATGTGTACCTCTCTGTGAAGACTGCAGAGGTCCACTTCCTTAGGCAAGTATGGTCGGGGGAGGGTGACCTGTGGTAGGACGCTCAGTTCTTCCTCCCAGGCTTTCCACTTCTGCAAAAGCTCCTGGGGAAGCAGCGGGTCGTCCCAGCCCCGGTGCTTATCCCAAAGGTGCCGGACCAGTACCTTAGCCCGGGTGGTGTAGGGCAGGATGAACCCCAGCGGGTCATACTGACTCGCAAGAACCTTGTATATGTTGCGCATTGTGGGGACACCATAATCAACTTGGCGGTGCTTGTAGCCGAGGACGTCAGTGTGGAAAAGCCAGCTCAGCCCTAGCGTGGACTCCGGAGTGTCCGTCTTGTCCTGTGCTAGCCATAGCTCCACGCTAGGCGAGCGGCTTTCTTCAGGCAGGTGACCTATGACCCCTGGTTCATTGCTGGCCCATTGACGTAGCTCGAACCCAGCAGATGCCAAGAGGGTTCGCAACTTGTCAACCAGGTGCCTTGCTTCAGCGATGGTGGGCACGCTCTGGAGACAATTGTCCACATAGAAACATTTCTCGACAGAGATCCTCACATCTTCGTCTGGCTGGCTGTGGTCGTTGACGTGGCGCTGTAAGGCAAACGTGGCGCAGCACGGGCTACACGTCGTTCCGAACGGTAGTACCTGCCACTCATACACCGCAGGAGGCTCCTCTTGACTGATGTCACGCCAGACAAAGCGGAGGAGGGCACGGTCTTCTGAGAGGAGACGAACCTGATGGAACATGCCCTTGATGTCTCCACTAATTGCTACTGCATGTTCTCGGAAGCGTAGCAGGACTCCCAGAAGTGAGGCTCCCAAAGTCGGCCCAGGCAACAGGTAATCGTTGAGGCTCTGTCCGCGGTACTGGTGGGAACAGTTGAAGACCAGTCTGTTCTTGCCATTATGGCTGACCATATGGTGGGGGATATACCAAGCCTCTCGACCTTCCTCAGCTGGTGCTTCAGGACCACATTTGATGACGGAGCCTGCTTTAATCAGTTTCTCCATCTCCACTTTGTAGGCAGCAGCTTGTGCAGGATCTTTGGCCAGTCGCCGTTCCACGCCCCGCAGAGTGGGCATGACCGCTTCTTTGGTAGACTGGAGGAGAGGCATGTCCCTCCGGCGCAGCAGGGGGGTGGCATAACGGAGTATGTCGTCGACCTCTACTCTGGTGGTCTTGGTCTCCAGGATGCTGATGGCCTCCTGGTCTTGCTTTGAACGAGTGACGAGCTTCTCGCTCCTGAATGGGACGGTATCGACCTGCCATAGTCTCTCAACATGCCTCATCAACTCACTTTCTTGGGGGGCTACTGTCGTGAAGAAGCACTGCTGTGGTTGAGCGAGGTGGCGGACTACACTAGCAGGGCCCTGTAGGGTCCAACCCAGCTTCGTGTGGATGGCAGCAGGTCCTCCTGGAGGTCCCAACCTGACGGGTTCGACAGGGGTGATGAGGTGGGGATGATCACTCCCGATGAGCAGCGTAGGTTTCACGTTCATGAGGGTCCATATAGGAAGGCCAACGAGGTGCTTGTAAGTCTTCCTGAGCTGCTTCATGGGGTAGGTATGATCAGCCAGTCCGATGCGGGCGGTGGTGAATGCACCTGTAATCTTGAACTTGACCTTTGGCCTTGCAGGGGAAGAAATGGAGAACGACACTGATGCACCCTGGAGCGTCTGGACCTCTTGTCTGATGGTGCGTAGCGGTAAGTCCTCAGGGGATCCTTGAACTCCCAACTTCTCTGCAGCATCTGGCAGCAGCATGGTTCTCTCAGAACCGTCATCCAATATGGCGTAGGTGTGGAGTGTTCGGCGACCATAGTGAATGCAGACTCTCACGACTTTCAGCAGGACTCGGCTACCTTCTGCGGGTCGGTCCAGATACAGCACCTCTGTTGTGGCTCTCGTAGCATGGCTCGCTACCTCTGGTGCTGCTGTCGACGCCTTAGGTGGCTTCACGTTGACCTCATGCAGCACCTGCAGGTGTTTTCCCTGGCAGAGGCTACATGGCTTCTTCAGGTTGCACTGTGCAGCTTGATGTGACCGTGCACAGCGCCAGCACCTCTTGTTGCTCTTTATCCACTCTGTCAGCTGGTCCTTGGTCAGCCTGGAAACTGCTGAACACTGGCTGAGATAGTGCTCCTCATTATTGCAGAATGGACAGTAAGGCTTACTCTTGTTTCCTTTAAAGGAGCTGCCTGGGGTTTGAACCGCTGGTTTCTTCTCTGCGTTCCCACCATGGAGGACAGTAGTGGGCCGATAACTCTGACGACCATCCGGTCGGGGCACTGGCCTCTCCCTAGCCCCTCTCGCTGCTAACTGTCCTTCAGAGTCCTGACACCAGGACTCATACTTCAGCCACTCTGACAGATCAGGTAAGGTGTGAGTCCGCGAGCCTCGATGGAACATGCAGCGACGAAACTCAGCTCTCTGCTCAGGTGGTAACTTACTCAGCAGGCGAGCAACATGTGAGCCACACTGTAACTCTGCTTCTCCTTCAGAGCCTAATGTCCTCAACATCCCGACCAGCGACTGTACTTGGAGTGCAAACTTCTCGAACGCAGCAACATCTCCCCGCCTGATATCTGGTGAGTCCAACACAGCAGCAATACGCCTCAACGCGATCTGATGTGGTTGGCCGAATTTATCATTCAGTGCAGCCATCGTGTCGGAGAAGGGCGTTGGAGAGTTGAGGTAAGCGTCTGCTATCAACCGGGCCTCTTCTAGTTGCAGGTGATCGACCAGTACCTGATACTTAAACAGTTCTGAGGCGCCCGGGGGTAACAGGTTCTCTAATGAGAGCTTAAGACGAGCAAACTCACTTGGGTCACGATGAGAGAAGTTGCGAATGGTTGGGCGGGGTCCATAGTAGCTGGACTCAGGAACGTGGGAGGTCCTGACTGGAGGCAATGGTTGTGGCTGCATCCATGATCCACCAGGAAGCTGCTGGGAGTTGCGTCCCGGCTCACTCTTGACAGCACCGTACACTGCAGAATACTTGGGCTCAGCTGGAGGCAAACTAGACAGCGGTGGGGGATGAACTGGCTTAAACCAGGGACGGGGAGAGTAGGCAGGGTTGTCAGGCGGTCTTGTAGCAGGAGCGATGCCATATGTTGACCACTGAGCCTGGAGCAGGCTCTCAGGCGGCTTAGTGGGGGGCGATAAAGCCTCTTCTTTGATGTATGGAAGCTCAACGGTTGTCTGAACACTGTGATGTGGTGGCGGCGGGGGTGGCAAGTCAGCAGGTAACTGTCCCGTCGTCACTGAATCTGGCCACGGTGGTGGTGCAGGCCACTCATCCTCTTCAGCAGGTGGCGCAGGTGCAGCAGGTGTAGCTGGTGGCGGTGGCCACGTGGGTTCAGGCTGATACATATGAGGAGAAGAGGGGCTTTGTAGATTCTGAACAGCGTCCACTAACTGTCTCATCTCGGTTCGCAGTGCTCTGAGCTCCACCAGATCTGCTGACATGCGACGCTGGCTCTGCTGGAAGAGGTGTCTCTCTTGACATATGTCCTCTAATTCTACCTTCAGATCCTCTGGTGGGTGTCTGGGACGCAGCACTGGATATAGAAGAGGAGAGCGCTCATGGAACAGTTCCCCCAGCTCCCTCTCTGGTGACTGCAGGGGGGCTAGCTGATACTCTGTGATGTGCTGGGGGTCCTCAGCACCGTAGCACAAGTCCATCTCTTGAAGAACAGCATCCCGCCTCTGCCTGTGGCTCCGAGGGGGGGAACCATGGTCTCGGGTGAGGGGGGTCATCCTGGCCCTTCCCTCCTGATGATGAGCCTCTGCGTCCTCTCTGTATCTCTGGCTCATGTAGCCCAGATGATCCACATCATAGTCTGCGTAGTGGGCTGGGGGACGACGATGTCGTTTGGGGCGTGCACCACGAGCCTCATACTCTGAAGACTGATCCATCTCTGATGTGAACTCTGTGATCCGGCTCGAAGGACCATTAAATGTAGTGGAGACACTAGGTGTATGCAGCTGGCACAGGGGTTATCACTGAGTTCACTTCGGTGTGTCGGCCAGAACACCACTTTAAGCCGAATCTTCAGAGACTGAATAAAGAGGAGGCCACTGACTGTTTCTGATCCTGTTTATTTCTCTTCTTACAGGCGATTGTTCTGTGGTTCTAAACATAAAATGACAAATAAATGAATGAGTAAATAATCATCAATAAATCAAACCACTTAGCTCGGATTCAGTAGCACTTAGCACTGACACAATTAAAGCTAGGTAAATAGCTTAGCTAACCAGAACTATCAGAGAAACATAATATGAACACAGTCATAAATCCCTCTTATAATTAACACAGTACTCTGCGCAACAGCGCGCTGAATAACCAGCATGATAACGATCAATATAAACACGGGCATATCACGTGACACTCGTTACACTCGCTCGTTAATTAAGCTAGCGGACATTAGCGTCCACAACGGCCATAGCATGGCGAGTGCTACAATCACAACATACAGCTCAAATGTTCACAAATGCACTAGCATACATCCAACACTCTCATAACCCATCCAGACATACTTACATGCTTCATTCACGCACAGACAGTCGCCATAGCACGAACAGGTGGCCCGACAGTTACTCCTCACTCCTCACTCACTGCAGCCAGAAAACACCGTCACATGAACGAGTGCGGCCAATTACGTCATAATACCAGCAGGGGGCTCCTCTCGCACATCAACCATCTAGCGCTCTAACACATCATAACAACAACAAATACACAGTAACTTTGTGGCCTTTTCTACAGTAAGAGTTAATGTAACGTGATGAGTAACGACTGTCGGGAACATTTATGGGATGCAACTAAAAAGGGAAAAATCCCACAAATTTGGAAGTTCAAACTAAGACTAAATAAAAACTAAAAAACTAAATAAAACTAAAAACTACTTCTACATCCTGGTGAAGCCTTGTGCTCTGGGACCAGAAATAACAAAGCTCCTCACCGTCTCTGAGTAAGATGCAGCCAAACGTCGTTAAGGTGATGAACACGGAGCAAATGCTGTCGAGGCGAAGTGCAAACCAGCGGGACGTCATCAGGAACAGGAACCAGGCCTCTGAGAGCAGAAAGACACAGAGAGACAGAGAGAGAGTTGACTTTAGCAAAGGCTGCAGCTCAGCTCTGGACGTCCAAACAGCAGCTGAGAGAGCGGAGGAGAACCTGAGTGCCGGTCCTGGTGAGCATCGAAGTCTTTCTTCAACCTCTCCTCGGCTCTGAAGGCTCGGATGGTCCACAGGCCCTGAAGGGACGAAGACAGGTGGGAGAAGACGGGACTCCGAGCTGCAGGGACACGAGACGGACACAGTTTTTTTAAATATTCAAACCCGTTTAGCGGACGTTAAAGGGATAGTAGCATTTTTTTAAAGTGGGGTTGTATGATCTACAAATAGCCCCTAAGTACTTTAATTGCAGTAGAAGACTCTCTGCACTCCTCCCGTTAGCAACGCCAGCCCATAGCCCTGCCCAGAGATTTACAACATACAGTGTTGTGAACAGACCCAAAGAAACGGCCTATTTTCACGGCCTAAAAGAGGTTTTACCTGAAAAAAAAACACAGTTCCATTGTTCGCTATAATATAATTTTTTCCAGCCCTTCAAAGTGCAGGAAAAACACAGTTTTTATTTGGACCTAACCAACTCACGTATCCCTCCACCCAGGGTTAGCACCCGCCGATCAGCAGTTGGTTAGCTCCAAATAAAAACGGTGTTTTTCCTGCACTTTGAGGGGCTGGAAAAAATTATATTATAGCCAACAATGGAACTGTGTTTTTTTTTTCAGGTAAAACCTCTTTTAGGCCACGAAAATAGGCCGTTTCTTTGGGTCTGTTCACAACACTGTATGTTGTAAATCTCTGGGCAGGGCTATGGGCTGCCGTTGCTAACGGGAGGAGTGCAGAGAGTCTGCTACTGCAATTAAAGTACTTAGGGACTATTTGTAGATCATACAACCCCACTTTAAAAAAATGCTACTATCTGTTTAAACATTGTCGCCCTTTTCACGACGATGAATCCACGTACTGGTCGACTCCAGACGTTTGACATCTCGCGACGTGCTGAGGTAGAAGCGTCTCAAGTACAAGAAGAGTAAAAGCAGCGGGACGAGGGGGATGAGCATCAGAGGGATGACCGAGGCCGCCACCGCCACCACGCCCAGGTTCTGTAGAAATAACTAACACACAGGAAAGCACACTGTGAAAAACAAAAACAAAAAACGTCTGAAAGCAGAGAATAAATTAGGTAAAATGCCAAAAAAATAAAAATAAAAAATGTCTGACTTGGTAGAAGTCCACGAAGGTGATGGGCAGCATAGAGTCCATCTGACCGATGTCTTTGGAAAACCTGTTGAGGATTCTTCCTGCAGAGCAAAAGCAAGTGAGTCCAACACACAGCAGCCTCCGGCATCTGTACAAATATCCACCAGTTCATAAAAAGTCCAGTCAGTCCAAACAAATCCCGTCATTCCTGTCTCCTTTCCTGTCCTACACAAGGTCGGACATGCTTTCATTTTCTCCTCCTGTCTCCACTGCTGCTGTTAACGCATCAGTGGATGATGCGTCCACTGATGACAGCTGCTGATAACCAGCAGCATGTGATATGAACACCACACGCTGCATTACCTTTCCAAGCGTACTCACCTCAAAGAAATGTATCCTCTTTCTTCCTGTAAAAGGGATAGTTCAACATTTTGGCAAATTGGCCCATTGCTATAATCCCTATAGTCATAGCAGTAGGTTCGTTACCTACTGCTATGACTGCTATGACTGCTCCTGACACTGCTGTTTCTAGATTTAAAGAGCTTATTCCAGCAGAGCTTGGTGCCACATCCTGTAACCATATTATGGGCAGTTATGCTGATTTCACCCCCACACAGGTGGACTATCTTGTGGATAGCACTGCAGCAGCACTCCTTGGGACACTTGATGCTGTAGCTCCCCTGAAAAAGAAAGTTATCAATCAGAAAAGAATAGCTCCCTGGTACAGCCCAAATCTGCGCGCTCTGAAACAGAAGACCAGACAGCTGGAAAGGAAAACACATTCCAGCCAACATGAGGAAGACCGTCAAGCCTGGAAGGATAGTTTATTAATATATAAAAAAGAACTCCGTAATGCTAGAAGCAATTACTATTCATCTTTAATAGAAAAGAATAAGAACAACCCCAGGTTCCTTTTCAACACTGTGGCCAGGCTAACCAAGAACCATAGTGTCGTTGAGCCATCCATCCCTCCAACTCTCAGCAGTAACGACTTCCTAACTTTCTTTACCGAAAAGATAGTTAATATTAGAACGAAAATTGCTAGTAATGGACCACAGATTACGGTACCTATAGAAGCACCTCCCAGACTTGGTACACACTTGGACAGCTTCTCTCCCATCGACCTGTCAGACTTCTGCAATTACTTCTTCCAAGTCAGCCACATGTCTGCTGGATCCAGTCCCGACAAGACTACTTAAGGATGTCTTTCCCTTAATTAACATTTCTTTTCTGAACCAAATCAATCTTTCCTTAGCCACAGGCTACGTGCCACAGGCCTTCAAGGTGGCTGTCATTAACCCCTTACTTAAAAAACCTTCTCTTGACCCAGATGTCCTCGCCAACTATCGGCCTATATCCAACCTTCCTTACATCTCTAAGATCCTTGAGAAGATTGTCCTGGAGCAGCTACATGAACATCTGCACAGCAACGAGCTCTTTGAAGCTTTCCAATCTGGATTCAGAGAACACCATAGCACTGAAACAGCACTTGTCAAAGTCTCTAATGATCTTCTTATAGCTTCAGACAGAGGTCTCGTCTCTGTTCTTGTACTTTTGGACCTCAGTGCTGCATTCGACACCATCGACCACAGCATCCTGCTGCAGAGACTAGATCATGAAATAGGGATTAAAGGGCCCGCCCTGAAATGGTTTAAGTCATACTTATCTGACAGGTTTCAATTTGTTAATGTTAATAACGACCATTCAGAGTATAGCAGAGTTACGCATGGTGTACCGCAGGGTTCAGTCTTAGGGCCAATCCTCTTCATTCTTTACATGCTCCCATTAGGTGGCATCATCCGGAAGCATTCAATCAATTTTCACTGTTATGCAGATGATACGCAACTCTACTTGTCCATGGAGCCAGATGACAGAAGCCGGCTCATCAATCTGCAAGACTGTCTGAAAGACATTAGATCCTGGATGTCCTCTAACTTCTTGCTACTGAATTCAGATAAAACTGAGGTCATTGTGTTTGGACCTAAACATCTCAGGGACACTTTCTCTGATCAGATCGCTACTCTAGATGGCATCACCCTGACCCCGAGTACAACCGCGCGGAACCTTGGAGTCATTTTTGACCAGGACCTTTCCTTCAGCTCCCACATAAAACATGTGACTAGGACCGCCTTCTTCCATCTGCGCAGTATCACTAAGATTAGGAATATTCTCTCCCAGAGTGATGCTGAGAAACTAGTGCATGCATTTATCACTTCTAGGCTAGACTACTGCAACTCTCTCCTGTCAGGATGTCCGAAAAACTCTCTAAAGAGTCTCCAGCTGGTCCAGAATGCCGCAGCGAGAGTTTTGACAGGAGTTAGGAAGAGAGAGCACATCTCTCCCACCTTAGCTTCTCTCCACTGGCTTCCTGTAGGATTTAGAATAGACTTCAAAATCCTTCTGCTGACTTACAAGGCTCTTAATGATAAAGCTCCAACCTATCTGAAAGAACTAATCATTCCTTACTGTCCTACCAGAGCACTCCGCTCCCAGAACGCAGGTCTGTTAGTGACTCCCAGTATCTCTAAAAACAGACTGGGAGGTAGAGCCTTCAGTTACCGGGCTCCTTTACTGTGGAACCAGCTCTCTCCATGGGTCAAAGAGGCAGACACTCTAGCTACATTTAAGTCTAGACTTAAGACCTTCCTCTATGACAGGGCTTTTAGTTAGGGCTGGTTCAGGTAGCTCTGAACCATTTTATAGCTACGCTGCTATAGGCTTAGACTGCTGGGGACACATCTGGTCACACAGAGCCCTCTCCTTTCCTCTCCTCTCCCCTCCTCTCCTCTCCTCTCCTCAGTATATTTTTAAACTGTCATTTTCTGTTGTCATTTTCTGTTGCACTTTGTAGTTTGGCCTTGGTGTCTCGCACTCTCTCTCTGTGTTTCCGCAGATCCACCGGAGCTCCATCTCTCTGCACCAGCCGCCGCCTACATCGCCCCCCTCCCACCCCTTCCCCTGCCGTTAGACCGGCCTCCCCTCCCTTCCCATGGACCAGTCTGCCACCCAGTCCTCCCATCGAGCTGACCGGCTCTCCCTGCCCCCCCCCCTCCCCTCACTAGAGACTGCCTTCATCAACCCCTGCTAACATTTCCATATTCCGCACATTCTGTGACAAACTGTAAACTGTTTTCTTGTCTGTAACAACATCTATTGCACGTCTGTCCGTCCTGGGTGAGGGATCCCTCCTCTGTTGCTCACCCTGAGGTTTCTCCTGTTTTTCCCTGTTAAAAGGGTTTCCATGGAGTTTTTCCTCAGTCGATGTGAGGGTCTAAGGACAGAGGATGTTGTTACGATGCCATGTAAAGCCCTTTGAGACAAACTGTTTGTAAAAACGGGCTATACAAATAAAATTGCCTTGCCTTGCCTTGCCTTGCCTTTAATTGTCGGTGCAATATATTTTATCTATTTTCCTCCTTCAGCTGTTGTTAACATTTCCATGTTTCTCACATTCTCTGTTGTAAACTGTTTTCTTGTCTGTAACAACATCTATTGCACGTCTGTCCGTCCTGGGTGAGGGATCCCTCCTCTGTTGCTCACCCTGAGGTTTCTCTGATTTTTTCCTGTTAAAAGGGTTTTCTATGGAGTTTTTCCTCAGTTGATGTGAGGGTCTAAGGGCAGAGGATGTTGTTATGATGCCATGTAAAGCCCTTTGAGACAAACTGTTTGTAAAAACGGGCTATACAAATAAAATTGCCTTGCCTTGCCTTGCCTTGCCTTAAAACAGCGGAGCAGAGCCGTGAGCTGCTCAGAGCTATGGGATTTCTTGGTTGGATTTCTCTGCTCCGCCGTTCCAAAAATAGCTTACACAGACAATTAAAGGTAACAAACCTACTGCTAAGACTATAGGGATTTTGGCAATGAGCCAATTTGCCAAAATGTTGAACTATCCCTTTAACACAAGAAGCATTAGAAATATACTATATGAATAAAATATTGTGATCTATGCTGTATTGATTTTTTCTCCACCCTGGTGTCTTCCTGGCTCAGCTCAGGTTTTCAGAGTCACGACTCCTCAGTTCAAAGTTCATATAAAGTCTCACCTATGGGGTTGACATCAAAGAAGACGACGGGCGTGCGGATGATGGCGCTGAACATGCTGTTGTGCAGCGTTTGAGCGGCTCTGACCAGCCCGTGGAAGATCACCAAGCTCCTGGCGTAACCGAAGACCACGGCCACCGCTGTCAGAGCTGAAGTGAAAACAGCGGACAGTTCTTTAACACACGACCCGTGGACTTCTTTTCCAGAATGAGGGAATAAATTAGCTCCATAAAATACTATACTATTAAATATCTATACAGATGTTTACCTGAGTAAATGCTGAGGTAAAAGGTGAGGTTGGACTCTTGATCTGATGTGTGAGTCGCATTAAATCCATCTTTAATGCTGACGGCTGTGACCGTGCTGTTAAAGTACATCTCTCTGGCCCTGTCGGACAAAACATCGGACACTGAGTTAGGAAACAAGAAACATAAAAGAAGCATAAAACCAAAAGAGGCTCCTCCATCTACGTTCTACTGAAGTGAAGTGCTCACCAGTAGACCAGCCACCAGTCCTGCAGAATATACGCCGCCTGTGAATGGACAGAGTTCATGTAATCATCTTTTTTTTTTTTACTTTTGGCTACCTGGGTGTCATGTTGTTTAATTACACACGCTGAGTACTAATTTGAATGTTGGGTGCTTACCTCAGCGACCATGCTGAGCAGCACTATAACCAGTAAAACCAGAACGCTGCAGCCTGCGGTGAAGTATCTGAGATAAATGCGTCTGCCAACATCTCCCTCCGCACGCGCCTCCTCTGCCGCGCTACAAACCGTTTCAACCTGCAACACAAGTTGTCATTCATGATACACAGCAGTGGTGTAGTCTATGTGATACTCAGGTGTACTCAGTATACCCACTGAAAATGCATAAATATTTCAGTATACCCAGTACAACAAAACTATCTAACTAAAGTAAATGATGGTTCTCAAAGTGGGAGGGTTGACAAGCTGGTCCCCAACTTTTTCTTGAAATTGTACCACTTTTTCTTAGAATTTTTTTACTTTTTTTTTTTTCTCAGGAATTTTATCACTTTTTAAATTATTGTTTGACTTTTTTTTTTTTTTTTTTTTGAAATTTTACCACTTTTCCTAGAATTATTTTAAGAAATTTTACCAGTTTCTTCTCAATTTTTCTTTTTTTACATTTTTGTATTTTTTTCAAGAAAATGTACCCCTTTTTGTATTATTGAGAAATTTTACCACTTTTTTTCTAAAAATGTTTGCAAAATCTTACCACTTTTCTTTTAGAATTCTTTTGAGAAATTTTACTATTTTTTAATCAATTTAATTTTTTTTATTTTTGTAGAAATGTTACCACTTTTTTCTAAAAAAAATCTTAAACTTTTCTTTGTTTATTTAAAAAAAAAAAATCTTTCACTTTTCCAAGAAATCTCTCTAAAATCTTTCAAAAATGTACGCCTAATTTAAACGTACATTGATTGTTTGTGTATTTCTGGTGCTTGCTTCAAAGTTTTGTCCAATGGGGGTCCGCGTCTTGTGTCTGTTTTGGGGTCCTTGATGTAAAAAAGTTTGAGAACCGTATGAACAGTTTACCCACCTAAAAAGCAGCGTACCCACTACAAAAAATTAGACTACACCACTGATCCACTGTCAGCCAGAGAAAAATGAAACCTGAGTTGCTCGTTGTGAGGATGTACCTACAGGAAGCTGGTCTGTGCCGTTGCTCTCCGGCGGGAGGAGGCTGCTGTGGGAGCCGTGGGAGCCGTGTGATCGATGCGTCCTCTGGCTGTGTAAGGACCGTTCCTCTGGGTCGGTCGACTGGGACAGTCGCTCCTGCTCCTCGTTGCTCCTCAGCAGAGACACCGCGTCCAGACCGGAGGAGCACAGCTCGCTGTAGCTGCCCTGAGCCATGACGTGACCCTGAGACACACAGGGAGAAACACGGGAGTGCAGAGAGCTTTTAAGGGATAGTTCTACATTTTGGCCCATTGCCATAATCCCTATAGTCATAGCAGTAGGTTCGTTACCTTTAATTGTCGGTGCAAGCTATTTTTAGAACGGCGGAGCAGAGCCGTGAGCTGCTCAGAGCTACGCCACGGAGGCTCATGGGATTTCTTGGTTTCCCTCATCAAACTGAAAACTATGAAAACTACTATTCCCTTTTGCTGCTGTGTGGACCTGCTTTTTATGTATCTAGCTCTGTTGATTTTGACGCCTCTGGTGTGTTTCTGAGGATCATTAATATTGTCCGTATTTTTGGAGTCACCTTTAATCTTCACATTCTCCACTTCAAGCTGAACAGAAACTCTAAACGCCACAGCTCAGCTCACTGACTGACTCCCCACATGTGCCCTCTGCAGCAAACTCAATGCTCCGTCTTTCTGACTGAGTTTGGATCTTTCAGTCTGTCACACTGACCTCCTTCAGCACCATGATGTGGTCAGCGGCCCTGAGATGCTGCAGCTGGTGGGTGACCAGGACACGACACTTGTTTTCCAGCAGGCCACAGATGCACCTGAGGGGCGAACACAGGAGCCGTGTTATTCCCAGTCGGCCTCTGGAAACATGACGCACTGACTGACGGCTGTACATCTGCTGCTTAAAGGTGCATTGTGTAGGAATTCCTCCCATCTAGCGTTGTGGTTGTATATCTCAGGCAACTCAATTGTATTTTTCATGCTGCATTCACGTGAAATTGGGCAGACGGCAGACGGACGACAGCCGCTGCAGGTAACGGCATAAACAAGCCTCTACGTATGTAAACAAGTGGTCCGTCGGCACGAGGCAAAACAGTACACGGCGATGTGGTATTGTTTACCTGACCCACCCCAGCTTACCCGCTCCATGGAGATATGAATGATATGAACGGCTCATTCAGAGCTGAAAGGAACACTTCACTTTGTTGATGGGGGGATTACTGGTTAATGAAAAACAGACTTTTGAACCAAATAATCGATTTTCGTGAATAGATAACAGGAGAAGTTACACAATGTCCCTTTAAGTGGCGCGACGAGCCATCATCATCATCATCATCACACATCGACACAACCGGTGACCACTCACTGTTCAAAAAGATGTTTCCCGACCTCGGCATCCACAGCGCTCAAGGGGTCATCCAGGAGGTAGATATCTGCATCCTGATACACAGCCCTGCAACACACACACACACACACACACACACACACACACACACACACACACACACACACACACACACACACACACACACACACACACACACACACACACACACACACACACACACACACACACACACACACACACACACACACACACACACACACACACACACACACACACACACACACACGTAATGCGGAACAAATTAATGTAGAAAAAGACTGTAATATAAAATGTATATGTTATATTCTCACTGCAAGTCGCTCTTCCTACCTGGCCAGGTTGACACGAGCTTTCTGTCCGCCACTGAGTGTGGCCCCTCGGTCTCCGATCGGGGTCAGGTCTCCGTCTGGGAGCAGCTCCATGTCCTGTCCTCAAACACAGAGAAGGGTTACGACAAAAACAACATTTGTGCACGTAAAAAAAAAAAAAGACAAGAAAACACCTCTGACCTTCTTCAGAGCACAGGCCCTCAGGACTCGCTCGTACTTCTGGGGGTTCAGCTGCTTCCCAAACAGGATGTTGCTGCGGATGGTTCCCGGGAACACCCAGGGCTGCTGGGATGCGTAGACCAGCTGACCTTTGACCTCCAGCAGTCCCGTGTCGTGGGGCAGCTCGCCCAGGATGGCGCTCAGCAGCGAGGACTGGTGGCAACACGGATGTTACGAACATGACAGTGGCCACGTGAAAAGTTTCTCCATTAGCCTGAAGCTACTTAACTACTTCAAACAGGTGTAATGTTGAGAGGATACGGATCTTTTTTTTCCAGAAATGGCAACACTTTATATTAAAGGGATAGTTCACCCAAAATTCAAATTGCACTTTTATCTACTCCCCCTCATGTCGACTAAGGGCTGGGAGAAGTTTCAGAGTCCTCCGTGGCTTCTCTGAGTTACAGGGGGTCTTGGCGTAGCAGTGCATGTCCATATAACGGTTGCAAATGGATACCAACTGTCTTTGTAACAAAAAGACACACCAAAAAACATCCAAATACACACACACACACATGCTGCTCGTATGTAATGTCCGTCTTGTATTGAAGCCCCGAAATGCAAAATTGTCCTGAAAAAAATTAAATAAGTCTATATTTCAAGCTTGTTTGTAGCGGAAGCTCCTCTTCCTGGTCCGTCCAAATCTCGCGAGAGGTATTTGGATGTTTTTTGGTGTGTCTTTTTGTTACGAAGAAAAGTGGTATCCATTTGCAACCGTCATATGGACATGCACTGCTACGCCAAGACCCCCTGTAACTCAGAGAAGCCACGGAGGACTCTGAAACTTCTCCCAGCCCTTAGTCCACATGAGGATGAGTAGATAATGAGGGCAATTTGAATTTTCGGTGAACTATCCCTTTAATATATATGTATTTCTGTGATTGTAAGCATCATATTGTTTCTTTTCAATAAAAACATTTGGGAAAAACAAACAAAAAAACAGGTGTAATGACCTTTCCAGCGCCCACCGGTCCGATTACAGCCAGGAGCTGGTGTGGCTTCACCGTGACAGAGACGCTCTGGAGAGAGGGAGCGTCCAAATTCTGACAGAAAAACAAGCAAAGCACACGTATTTAGATTTAACCTGTCACTCTGAGGATTACGCATGAGTGAGAGTTTAAATATTCACCTTGTCCCAGTAGCAGGTCAACTTCTCAATCTCAATGGAGCTCTCCTTCTCCTCCTCATCGGGCAGCGTCAATGTTTTTCTTACCACGACATCCAGCAGGAGGAAATTCTAGGAAAAACAAACATTCCTTAGAAACCTAGACAGAGCAGCGTGGTTGTTTTTTAACTTTCTACACTGACTAACTCTACTGCTCACTGTGTCAAGAGTCCCGGGAGCTGAGTCATGTTTAACTCCCACACAGCAGCAAGCACTGAATGTTGGCATAAAGAAATATTAATAAACTAAAATATTACACTGTCAATGTAACATTTCCGCTCGTATTCCAACAAGTAGTGTCTATGTTGATACCTAGATTTACTGTATTAATAATTTTAAGAATAAAAAACCATATGAGTGTAGTTTTTCATCCTAGACCTGGTTGATAGGATATTTTCCTCCACATAAGCTGGTGCTGACTATCCCCTTGTGTCACTTTCAGCAGAACTTAATGAATAAAGAAAAATTAAAAGCATCTAAAACAAACAAAAAACACAAAGATATGCACACAGTTTTTGTGTTCAAAGTGCAGTACAGCAGCTCCTGTCAGACATCACAGGCTTTGTTATAGTTTACTGTAAAGATAAACTAGGACCAAGGTTTATATGGTTATATACTGTTTATTTTCTAGGAACTCACTGTGCAGTAAGAAACATGTGAGCAGAAATAGTTCTAGGAAGTGCTTAGGTAAGTGTGTTAATAATTGAAAAATATGAGGTCAGCCATTTTCCACTTCATCGCCCAGATTAATGTATTTCTGTGGCGGGAGTAAAACTGTGGAATAGCACATAACACAATTTAAAAATAGATTAAAACATAATATGATAGAAAGCTATAAACAGGATTGAATAATTGATTGCAACTGTAATGCTGTTAAATTACTTCTTTCTTTTATTTTTTTGGCTACACTTGTTAATTATTGGATAATTATTTCTTTCTATGACTCTGATTGCAACTGTAATACTGTTTAATTATCTATTTTATTTTATTTTTGGCTACATTTGTTAATTATGGGATACTTGTTTCTTTCTATGACTCTGAAATCATGAAGAGCTCTAATGGATTTAATGGAAAATTGAATTAAAGGGTCGGCATCTATACGCTAGATAGCTTCAGTCTGCACCTTTTCTATCATTTATGAACTAGTTGAACGAATGATGGTATTAAAAAGGTTGACTGACTGTGATTGATGCTCAACTGTAAATAATTTTGTGTTAAAGATCGAATAAACTACTACTACTCCTACTACTACTACTAAAAATGTTTACCTGCTTCGTTTCATATCAGAAATACTCTGTGATTGAATTGATAAAAGTACCAGAATCCTCTGCACGCTGACGGCCGTCTCCGACAGCTTCTCCACCGCCAGAGGGAAGAAGAGCGTGACGGTGAGCTTGATGGTGCCGTAGAGGGACACGGTGACGAACACGCTGCTGGCGGTGATGCTGTTGCCGAGCAGAGCGTAGACGGTGAAGGTGATGTAGACCATGATCTTGCTGCTGGCGAAGAAGGACGCCATGTTGAGTCCTCGCAGGTAGGAGCTGTTCAGTATCTGACCGATTTCTTTCCTGGGGACGGACGACAACATACAGAGAGAAGTGAGTTTGGTGACATGAAGCTGCAGGTTTCGTTTTTGCAGTTTGTACGTAGATGACTGAGTAGCATTATGAACACTCTGCTTGTACTTACATCGCTACAAACTACTGCAAAGTTCTCCATGAAATAAAGAGTTTCAAACTCAAGTATTATGTTGAAATCAGAAAAAAGCTCCCGCACACCGTCTCACTCCCAATTAATTTATTAAAGCAACGTTTCGGTCAAAACTATGACCCTCATCAGGCACATGGAAAACATTTCAAACATGATTCATATACATACAGCTCTGGAAAAAATGAAGAGACCACTCCCAAAATGATCAGTTTCTCTGGTTTTACTATTTATAGGTAGCTATGTGTTTGAGTAAAATTAAATTATTATTTTTTTGTTTTATTCTATCAACTACCGACAACATTTCTACCAAAATTGGAAAAAAAAAAAATGTCATTTAGAGCTTTTATTGGCTAATGACTAAACTAGTCTAAATAACAATAAATATCAAGTCTTTTCAGACCTTGAATAATAATAATAATGCAAAGAAAACATGTTCATATTTATTCCTAAACAACACAGCAAGAATATTTTGACATGACATGTAGAGATGCTTTTAAGAAACATTTGTGAAAGTGGTCTCTTATTTGTTTCGGAAAAAACAAAGAGACCACTTTCACAAATGTTTCTTCAAAGCATCTCTACATGTATGACAGTCATTCTTTTCTTTTCTTTTCTTTTTTAAACACCAACACAAACACAACTCCTTCTACTTAATGAGACATGATGAGGTCATCACCTGAACCACATCTGGTTTTATAGGAAGATTATAAATAAAAACCACTGCTGGGATTAAACATTGACATTATCCCACAAAAACTGATTTATAAACTCTTCCTGAGTTAAAATATTCTTGCTGTGTTGTTTAGGAATAAATATGAACATGTTTTCTTTGCATTATTATTATTCAAGGTCTGAAAAGACTTGATATTTTTTGTTATTTAGACTAGTTTAGTCATTTTCAGCCAATAAAAGCTCTAAATGACAATATTTTTATTTCAATTTTGGTAGAAATGTTGTCAGTATTTGATAGAATAAAACAAAAACAAAAAAAATTTAATTTTACTCAAACCTATAAATAGTAAAACCAGAGAAACTGATCATTTTGGGAGTGGTCTCTTCATTTTTTCCAGAGCTGTATGTATATGAATCATGTTTGAAATGTTTTCCATATGCCTGATGAAGGCCATAGTTTTGACCGAAACGTTGCTTTAATAAATTAATTGAGAGTGAGACGGTGTGCAGGAGCTTTTTTGGGTTATGCCCTCCTCCTCCTACGCACCTGCATCTTCAGGTGAGCTGAGACCCTTCACTTGCTTTTGAAACTCAAGTATTATAAAACACAGTTGGAGCATGACTGAAACTACATTTTTATCTTTTATCTTTCCTGTGTGAGACTGTCAGAGCACACCTGGGTGCCGGGCCGGCTCAGATGTAGCCGTGTTATATTAAATGTGGAGCTACAGTATGTGAAATATTCCACCCAGACCTCTGAGAGGCCTTAGTGCATTCCTCTGTTCACATGAAGAGTCCTCGGGCACACAGATAAAAGGTCAGCTTGCATGGGAGATTCACTGAGGGTATTCTTTTCTTTGAGTTGACTTATTACCCCAACACAGTCATTCCTATTCAAGCTCCTAGTTGATGTGTAACTGAAGATGCGTTAAAGTGACACCAAGGTTTATTATGGCAGACCTTCAAGCTGTAGCATGTTGTAAAAGGTGTTTCTTTTTAACCTTCATTGATAACTCAGTCAACGCCACAATAAAGTCTTATCTGTTCCTCATGATAGATATTTATTTGATCCTCACCGTCTGACCTCTGTGACCAGAGCGGAGAACGGTTTCTCCCAGGCGTACATCTTGATGATCCGGATGCCGGACACCACTTCGTTCATGATACGAATTCTGTTGTCAGTGTAGACCACCGTTTTGCTCCTGCAACACAAAAGAAAAGAAAAGAAATGAAAAGCCTGCTTATATCCCTACATCAACCAACCAACAAAGCTGCAGGAAATATGGCCTCCACAGTCTCATCTTCCTGCGTTATAACATCAGAAGGTGTATTTTACGTAATATTGAACACATTACATGTAATATTATGACTTTATTCTCGTAAAGCTATGTCTTTTTTTTTGTAAAGCCATTGAAGTCTGTGAAAAAAATGTTTTCTAGTCGTAGTTTTGCAGAACATTATGTAAAAAATGTCATCACTTGTGCCACACAGTTATTAGTGGATGAATTTAAACCCCTTACAATACAAACATAAATCGATCAATAATCCAATGTTATTTGAAAAAAAAGGACTACCTGAAGATGCCAAAGAGCTTCCCAAACCAGGTCTGCACCGGGATCATGAGGGCGACCACCGCCACGCCCGCCAGACACGTCGCCCCGATCTCGTACCACAGGAAAACGACGATCACGGCGGCTTGTAGAGGCCCCACCCACAGGTAGTGCAGATTGAGCGTGATCTACGGAGACGATGTGATATATTGAACCCTGGTACGTTAAATCTTCTGTTTGGTGTGAGGATGACAGGATGAACGTGAGTTATGGTGAAAGCCTGTAGGATAACATCTGAGAAACATGTGTCGTACCTAACTACTTAACTGCCTTAATTGGTGAGATCGCCAGAGGCTTTAGAAGTCAGTATGAGATAGTAATTAACCTCTGGACCAGAGGTGTAATCTTTCATTAATATTTGAGTATACCCACTACGGCAAAACTATCTAACTATTTGTTTATTTATAGGTTCCCCATGAGCTGATGTCATGACATTAGCTATTCTTCCTGGGGTCCCCAATACAATTTTTTTTAAAACATAGTACATACTCACATTCATCGCTGTTACATATTACAGTAACACCTCATCATATACACAAACAGCAAATATAAAATATATTATAATGTACAAAGATACATCATACATCACATTACAGTACCACAACAGTTCAACCCACAAATACATTCCTATAATACGTTATATATTTCTTACTCATTGAATTTTCAATTTATTTAAATAGTCTTTTACTACCTTTTTAAAAATATGTTTTGAGTTAATATTTTTGACATTATTAGATAATGTGTTCCATCCTATAATGGCTCTGTATATTACAGTATGTTTTAAAAAGTTTATTCTTGGTTTAGGTGCCAGTAAATGATCATATCTTGATTGTCTGGTTGGATATTTATTGACATTTCTGGTGAACACTATCTGATCTGAGAAATATTGTGTTTTTTTTTTACTGTTAATCAAATTCCTCATAAAAGTTAGGAGACTTAATTTTAGTCTGTCTTCAACCAGAAGCCATGATAAATTCCGATGCATTTTTAAGATATTTGCATGCAGTGAACAATTGAGAGCAATCCTAGCTGCACTATAGTTTCTATGTGATACAGGTATGAACAGTGCACCCACCTAAAAAGCAGTAAACCCACTACAACAAATCAGACGGCACCATCACTGCGTGTTTTTTTTGTGTTACCTCATCAAAGCGATTCACATCATTTGAGAGGAGGTTGACGATTTGTCCGGTGGTGGTTTGTCCCATGGATTCGCTGCTGAGCCCCAGAGCCTTCCTGTATATCATGTGACACATGGCCACCCGCATCTTCATGCCCGTTCTCTGGACGTGGTAGTAGTAGAGATGCTGCAGGATCGTCAGGCTGAAGGTGGACAGCGACATCGCGGCGGCGTAGACGAACACCATGCAAAGACCCCTCCGGTCGTCTGGGTCGTAATTCTCAAAGTACATGATGATTTTCCCCAGAAGAAGCGGCTGGATCACTTTGATGGCCTCCTTTAAGATGGAGAAACACAATGAGATCTGTCAGAAGCCTGAAACTGACGAACAAGAAGTGAATTCGACTTCTCTGACTGTCTAAACCACCTAACACAATGAATTTATGTGAAAACATGTTAAAGGGATAGTTCACCCAAAATTCAAATTTCATATATAATATCCATATAATGGTTGTGAATGGTGCTCACTTTTCTTCGTCCAAAAAGACACACCAAAAAACATCCAAATACCTCCATAGTGCTCGTCTGTAATGTCCCTCTTGTATTGAAGCCCCAACATGAGATATTGTTCCGAAAAAAATTAAATAAGTCTATATTTTAAGCTTGTTTGTAGCGGAAGCTCCCAGTGTCTCAGTTCACTGCTCTTCCTGTGTCGGTGCAAATCCGGCGGAACAATTTCTCATGTTGGGGCTTCAATACAAGAGGGACATTACAGACGAGCACTATGGAGGTATTGGATGTTTTTTGGTGTGTCTTTTTGGATGAAGAAAAGTGAGCCCCATTCACAACCGTCATATGGACATGCAGTGCTGCACCGAGCCCCGCTGTAACTCCGAGAAGGCACAAAGGACTCAGAAACTTCTCCCAGCCCTTAGTCCACATGAGGATGAGTAGATAATGAGTGAAATTTGAATTTTGGGTGAACTATCCCTTTAAAGAAAACACACAGGTAAGTCTGCAGAACATACCAGGGAAAACACAAACAGGCCAGCCACTGCGTACGACCTCCCATAGCACTGAACGAGCACTCTGGTCAGGTTTGGTTTGCGTAGTTCCTTTGTGGCCTTTCTGACCTCAAGGTCCCAGAGTCTGGAACAAACCACAGACAACAACACATCGACTCCAGCTGTCAAACAAGAAACACTTTGTTGACTGTGGGAAAAAACATTTCACGTGTTACATTTTCTGTGCAGCGCTTCAGGATGTGACTGAACATAGGAAGCAACATGTGTCGTACCTAACTACTTAATTGCCTTATTTGGTGAGATCGCCAGAGGCTTTAGAAGTCAGTATGAGATAGTAATTATCAGTGGTGGACAGTAACTGACACGTTGGAAGACTCTTGTCATCTACAAACCTGCACCACGGTGTAAAACTAATTCAATTTGGTTTAATCTGATCAGTTAGTCTTGTCATTTTGTTTTCTCGGCCTCTGAATCTTCTTCACACGGTCCAATCACTCACTTATGACGACAACAATTCCCACAGATGAACAAACTGAACAAAGTCGGAGGAACTCACTCATCCGTTTTTGGGTTTTTTTTCAATGCAAGGCTGTTCAAAATAGCAAAAATTGTGTCTTTTGAGGATACACCCTGTTATTTGCAGCAGGAGTGGATCTTCCTCCTGTTTCTGCTTTGTTAAATGTCTGTCGTCATGGTGACTCATGATGACACATTGCGCATTACCTTTGCAGCTGCTTTCCAAGAATCTCAGAGCGATCCTCTGGAGGAACGCTGTACATGTCACTTTCCTCCAGCCTCCGCTTGCGGCCGAGGCGGAGCAGCGGACTCAACCAGCTGAAAGGGAGAGGTTGATCCGGTTACACAGGGTGAAACAATAACATAACACAAACTCAAACTGTGACCACTGAGAGGCAATTATGCAACATGTGTGTTGAGCTTTTAATTAATGATTCACCTTAATTACGCTTGAAGAGAAAGATGGAAATAAGATTATCCAATTGTGTACTTGTCTTGTGTGTATGATACAGTAATGATCGGCCTCATCAGGGACAATGATGTGTTTCTATGAAGGAGGAGATCCTGATGATAAGAGCTTTCAATGGCAATAACACTTTGCATGTTACTACTGTGGATAATGTCAGCTATAAACAGTGCTTTCGTCTTATCTTAAACTGCATCTATGCATCTGTATGAACTCATCCCACAGCAGCTTGTCTACAGTGACTCCTACTTTGTCTTTATGTGCATGCCATTGTTATTTGCATGAAGAGACACAATCAATCAAACTTGAGGCAGTGTCACTTGGGGGGTGGGCTGGCTCTACAACTGCTGCTTGTTGTAGAAACAGCTGATTAAAATAAATAAATGATAATAAGTTAACAGTAAACGTCGCAACAGATGGTTCACGTTTTAAGAACCAAGTCCCTAATTAACAAGCCACGTTTTAACAGCTTCAATAAAGCAGCTTTGTACTTTGATGTGTGCAGCCAGCCAGCCAGCAGCCCTGTCATCGTAGATTTGATGTATTCACGGACAGGCGGACATTTAAATTATGTGGCACCCCGCGTGTTTTATCTCCACGCCGCGTAATCCAATAGGCTACTGCAATAATTCAATCACTTACCACAGAAAGAGCCGTGAAACGCAGCCTGCATTTGCCAGCGGGTTGTGTTTGCCGTCTGCCTTGGTGGAGGTCTTCATAGTTTTGACTTTTCTTTTTTTCAGGCTGCTGCCAGCGTCCGGTCCAGCACCGCTCCGGAGACACACACAACTGTCCGTGCGCTCCGCCGCGCTGCGCTACGACGCCTCCATTTACCACATGTGTGTGTTAGGTAACACCGTGGGGGGGGAACGGGCCAATAAAAGTTTGTTGGAGTGACGATCTGTGTGGAGCTGTCTGCACCCGGACTCTGCAAGTGAAAGCGCATTTTCCTCCTCATTGTGACGTGTGGAGCCTGGATACTTCAGCTGTGGGGGGAGTCAGCTCATTAACAAGTATCTGCTTCAAAGTCTTATTAGTGGGCTGTATACACGCTTTAATATGTTTATTGCACTGTATTGTTAAAGCATTGCTACTACTATTAATGCCATTACTGCAACGATCAATATCAATATTGTTATAGTTCCTTGCATCTTGCATCAAAAAACCGTGTGAACTTGTGTAAACTTATATGCTGTGAAAGTTCATTAGCCAATGTCTCTCTCTTGGAAGTTATCATTACTTTGTTGACTTATTTCCTGAGCAGCACTTGAAGGCAGCGTCTGCACAACATTTTATCCCCACGCCCAGCCATAAACGCACTAATCACGTGCAATAAGCTATGGTAAAGAGCACAGTCACGTGGAGTGGAGCCAGATTCCTCTTTCTAGGGACACAGTGCGTTTACATAATCGATTTTGGCGTCTAATCAGACTTCCGTCCATGTCCAAGTTTACATGCAACACGCTTCATTTCTCTGGATGGATCAGTTTGCGTCTGGATGATGAGAAGTGAAGTGGGTCACAGCAGCAGGTCTGTTACACTGGTGTCATATGACCACTGCTACACAACAAGAGGGTGGCCTGACCTTTGACCCAGAGAATTCATGGAATCTGACTGAACAAATTTCCGTATGGGTACATTTGGCAATGTCAGCAAATTCATATTAACAGTGGTGGACAGTAACGGAGTAAATTTACTTGAGTACTGTACTTAAGTACATATCCAGATGATTTGTACTTTACTTGAGTATTAGATTTCTTTGGTACTTATTACTCTGACTTGAATACATTTCCAAGACAAATATTTTTACTTTTACTCGAGTTAATTTCTAGGAAGGCTGAAAAATAACCTTTTTTCTAAAATACTATTGGACAAAACGTGAAAATAACAATTGCTGTCCTCTTATGATCCCATTCATTTTATTTGTTGTTATAGTGTTTCTGCAGCTTTATAGAACATTGTGGTTCTAAAAGCAGCACATCAGTGCAGGCGGTTTCAAAGAGTTCATTCTCAGAAACAAGAGTTAAAAGGTCCTTAAATTCATTTAGGAAAAAAATATAGTAATTCGGAAAAAAAAATCTTATTTTGGGGAAAAAGCGGAAACTCAAAAGTACCAGCCTGAGTGTGGTCTGTAGGGGTCCGCAGATATGGAATGGGCTGGATGGGTTCATTAAATATTCACAGTCCTTTTCTGCCTTTAAAAAAAATGTTAGAAAGAAACTCCTGTCCTCCTACGTATAATATATCTTCTGCCACAATCATGTATTTGCCTAATCATGTACTTTTTATTATATTACCTCTGCAAGAATCATATATCTCATATTAGCATATACTATTTATAATGTAACCTCCGCCAGGATCATGTTTCGCCTAGAATCACGTATCTTGTCTTGTTTAAGTAATTACAATATAACCATTGTCAGAATCATGTACCTCTTGGAAACAATACTGTTTATGAGTATGGGGTGTGGGAGGGTGTGGGAGGGTGGGGTGGGGGGGTTGTGGGATAGAGCATGTCCTTGTTGTTTGTTATTGATTGTTGGGTCCCCTATTTATAAGCAGTTTCTGCTTCCCTGGGGTTCCCTTTCATGTACATCTGTCGTAATTGTAAATCTGTAATATATTCTCTCCTGCAAAGTACATGAATAAAAATATCTGAATCTGAATCTGAATCTGATTGATGTGAAAAATAAGAAATGTACTCTTACTCTTACTTTACTCTTACTCTTACTTTTACTTAAAGTAAATTTAAAAGCATGTACTTTTGAATACTTAAAGCAGAAGTAAGCGATCCGGTCGTTCTTGTCAGCCGGTGGAGTTAGCAGCCCCCGCCCTCGTCATGGTTCTATTGGTCCTCGTCCCTACGTCACCACATTCACGCGCATCCCTTGGCTGCACACACAGAGAGGACCGCCCCTTTATGCCGTTCTCTCTCCTCATTGGATAAAGCTTGTAGGATACAAGGAAGTATAGAAGAAGTTTTCTCCTCGGCTCAGAGCAGAGCAGAGTGACTGACAGACCCGTGTTTCAGACCAAACTCTCTATGTAAGTGATGTCGGAAGATAGAACTATTTAAGACTTATATTAACACAAATATTCCCCTTACTTCTGCTTTAAGTACCTTTAAAAGCAAGTACTTTTTTACTCTTACTCGAGTAACATGTCAACTGAGCTACTTTTACTTGTAACAGAGTAAATTTTGACCTCTGTCCATCTCTGTTAATTGGTGAATTAAACTTAGGACGAAACATAATCAACTACCTGTTATTATACAAGGACTTTTCTGTGAAAGGGAAAGTGCCAAGAAGAGATATGACCTTCGGGGTCAACATAAACTGGCACAGCAGATCACAAGAACAACCCTTAAATCTATGTGTGTCTCAGTTTGTGGAGTAATTATGTGGAATAGTTTGGCCGAAAACATTAGAAATAGTAAAAGTAAGTGCAGTTTGAATAGAAATCTTGGTGCAAACAGCTCCACACACATGTCAAATATAATCTAAATGGGATTTAAAACGGATTTGATGCAGAACCGGTTTATATTTGATCAAGCAGTGTTGACACTTTTTATTTGAATTCATCGTTTGTCATGTGTGAACACATTTTGTAGATGCAGGAAGTATAGAAGCGCCACAGATGAATGTTGAATTATTTGGTTTACATTATTGAAAACTGTTTTATTTGTAAGCCAGAGGGATCATTGTGGTACTACATGTTGTCTTATTCAGTGTGTATTTGTAGCTCCACTGAGCCACCAGCAGAGGGCTCACAGCCCCATTAAATATGACACTAGCCTTTTAACTATCTCATTTAAAGAGGATGACAACCATTGACATTTTTACGGATTCTTAATTGTATTGTACAAGTGGTGCATCATCTCTTGTGTTATATGTATGTCTGCGTCTATGACTGTATCTATGTATTGTGTTTTTGTTTTGTGTTTTCCTTGATGGACTCGGAATAATAGACATTTTTGACTTAATGTTTGGACTGCAGGAAGAATAGCTATGTTAATGTGCTGGTGCTGATGGAGATCCAATAAATGAAATGAAATGAGGCTCCATGGTTTAAACCATTTAGAAATTACATTAACTTGTATCTACTGCATTTGCTTGTATTGTTTCATTTGTGTTTTATTTGGTGAAGGTTTAATATTAAACATTTTGCATGTCATTATAGGTACGTCTTATCTTTAACAGTTATAATGTAATTTCACACCTTACCTGCAGTAATATACAACTTGAAATAAACATCATTTAACACCAAAAAATCAAGAGTTTACCTGAGGTAACTGTAACTGTCACTGCTGCATCTCTTCAGTCCTTTTCTATTGGCTGTCCATCTGCACGTCAGCAGTCGCTGCTGCATCCTCGGCCACAGCTGTGTCTGTGCCACATCTTGTTTACACCAGGGGCCAAGAGTGTGTGTGACCTAGTTACTGAAAAGCCCAAGAGGCAAAGTAAAAAAAAAAAGCACACTTCACATTACAAATATGGGGGGAAGCTGTTTCTTTATAGACATCGATTGACATTTGTTGCTGTGGTGCACAA